>NC_138226.1:38682988-39300488 GCF_964197995.2 Scardinius erythrophthalmus | reverse complement strand
TCAGAGAGCAACCAAGAACAACATCTTTCAAACTGTTTCCTCCAGATAGGGCCGTACAGCTACAGTCTGCCTTTTTTTGTTTTCCGCTCAACTTAAGTTTGCTTCAACTCTACTGGCTTCAAATAAATACCCATAATGTACACATAAAAAACAAAAAAACAAATGACCTATATTTAATATCTCAGTTGTTTCTCTTGGACAGCATTGTAATCAAATGCAGACCACGCTTATTAAAGTGGCCTTTTTCTTGGATTTTTCTCATAAGAAAATATAAGAATTTCAGCAATGTCTCAAACTATGCTCAGGTTTGACGACACAACATTATAAACTTCCTTCAAAATTAAATTCTCAATATTAAAATTATTTTCCATCAAATTCCTCTGAGATCAAAGGATCTTCATGAGCATATTGTCATTGAAGGGTCCATGAAGAAGCTTTAACATCCCTGGAAACTTTCCAATGCATAAAAGGTTATTTAGTGGAAAAAGGTTCTTCAGAATATTAAAATGTTCTTTACACTAAGAAAACATGGTTCTTTTAAGAACTGTTCACTGAAAGGCTCTTTGGGGAGCCAACAAATGCTCCTTATATGACTTTCACTCTTAAAATTAAAAGGGGGGTTATGCAGCGATGCCATAGAAGAAGCTGTTTTGGTTCCCCAAATAGCCTTTCAGTGAACATTTATAAAAATAAAAATAAACTTTAAAAAAAAAAATGTATTAAGTGTAAAGAACATTTAAATAATCTAAAGAACCTTTTTCCACAATAAAGAACCTTTTGTGGAATGGAAAGGTTCTGTAATTGTTAAAGGTTCTTCATGGAACCATCAATGCCAATAAAGAGCCTTTAATTTTAGGAGTGCTGCTGCTGCTGCAAAAAATATATATTTTTAAGAGATTGTATCGGTTGTAAGATTAAAAAAAATGCTCATATTTGACAACATACCAATTAAATATCAATATAAACTTCCCTGGATATATAATACTATCTAAAAAAAAAAAAAGATATATATTGATCAGATTTTTATTGGTATCTATGGGTTAATGAACAACCTTTAACATCTATGGAAACTTTCCACTGAACAAAATGTTATTTAGTGGGTAAAGTTCTTCAGATTATTAAAATGTTATTGACATTTAAGAAAATCAGAGAAACATCTAAGTCTATGAAATATAAAAAAGAGCAATTTCTAAGAAATAACATTTTCCCTCAAGAAAGAAACGAAATGAGATCTCTTTAATATCTCAGCTGATTCTCCCGCACAACAATATGATAAAAAAATTACTTAGTATGAAGCATGACAAATCAAATGTCCCTCTGGTGAATCTAGTCTTACCCTTCATTCACAGCAGCATTATAGATATGATATTCATATTCATCAGTTCAATCCGTGTTTGAGTGGAGTCTGTTTGAGATGATGGAGAAGTGTGATGTGGATATTATCTCCAGTGAGCCGTGATCAGATGCAGTAATGACTGAATCGGTGTGATAATACGGCATTCACCAGGCCTAATTTCGGTACCTCCAATTACAGAACAATACATAACCTCTGCATTCACAGGCAAATTACTGGAGATCAGAGTGCGTCACAGAGACTGAGAGGAAAAATGCAAACATCTCTGATCCAGAAGGGTTTGCATGTAATACAGCGAGTTAGTGCATGCATGTAAGCATGTTTGACCCCGGCAGACCCGTTAGTCTTTATTAACACCTGCCTAACGGAGCGCTACCGTTCGGAGTCGGCCCAACCTGGCACAAACTCAACCTGTGACATCGGCAGTTAGCAGCCTCCATTTCACACATGATTAATCTGAGCGAGCGAGAGAAGGGAGGAGAGGGTGGCCCGTGTTCGGTCCGCATGGCTAAAAGGTCTTTTGAATTCCTGCGGAGAAAGCCGCGGGCAGAGTGAATGTAACCGGTTGGGGGTCACTGAGTCTTTGTGTAATTGAGGCAGTGGCAGCCACTCTATCCTCTCCTCCTTTCAAATGGAGCGAGGGATTGTGAAGTGTGGGGAAGAGTGCCTGGAGGAGGGGTCTTTTTTGAATGTTTTTATGAAGGGGAGGTTAAGTTGACAAGAACAGACTGAATGTGTTCTGCTTTATTTCTGCAGCACGGCGTCATCACAGCCTCTACATCTTTATTGAAGCAATAGAGCACGAGCGGACACAGATTTTACCGCATTAAACATGGCGCAATACCTACAACCCACTTGAAATCTCTTGAGATTATTGCTTTTAGAAAATGATGAAATGCAAAACGGAACACGAATAAGTAAAGAATTAATTCATTAAATAATTAACTAACAGTTTATAGTAATAAAGTATTTACAAACTATTATAGGTCATTTATAGTTTATAAAACTGTAGTTAATACATTTATAGACATTGTTAACAATTTATTAACCGTAAATATTTCTCACTTTAGATTAGGTCACGGAAAATTGGAAAATGTCATTAATTAAGTGCTTTAATCCAGCCTTTATTGGACATTACTTACATTAGCATTAAGAGTTCCTTAAAACGTTTACAAATACAAACAAAATCATTAAATGACATAATGCTGTCAATATGAAATACAAAAACTCATAAGGTCATGTTGTTAGCTAACAGAATACAGTTTGTACAGTTAAAAAAAATCATAATTTCTATGGAATATAAAACATGGAAACCCAACGTGTGTGTGTTTAATGTATTTGTAAACATTTTAAGTAACTAATGTATAATACTAATGTAATTAATGTCCAGTAGAGGCTTGATTAAAGCACTTACAGTTTTTCTGAATTGCTAAAACACATTTCTTGAAACCATCACTCACTTTCTCAAAACCTCAAAAACAAAACCAAATTCTCAAACCACATTCAGAGAACCTCTGACTCTTCTGGCAAAATCAAACAATTGCCTCAAAACCATTTTATCTGTGCTCAAAATCAAACAATGCTTTCAGATCATACACACAGCAAGTCAATATTATAAACACTACAGATTATTCATTAGACACTACATCAAAACATGGAGAACACAGAATTCAAAGCAAGCAGTTACAGAAAAAAAAGTATGTTTTAACATAGTAAACTAATTTTGTAATTACTTACAACAACTTACAGTAGTAAGGTGAATAAATTGTATGCTATATGCACTGCAAGTAAAGTATTGTACTGGATATTGCATAGTAGGCCGATCAAATGTCTGTATATGGTGTAAATACAGTGACAACTGCAAAAGCCAAAAAGGTTACAATAAAAAACTCAAAATGAAAAGCATGTTACAGTCACTCAGAAGAGTTGTGCCACTGCAGAATCAAGGTCAGTGAGAGATTGATTCTGCTTCAGCATCACGTCTTCATGTTCAGTCAGTCTGAGGAGTTTGTCCACATCACAGACAATCTCTGCAGAAAAAACCCTAAAGCAGATCCAGCCTTGACAACATTCTCCACACCTTCCTCTTCCTCCTTGTTCACCACCTCTTACACACATACTCTTCCTCCTCTCCCTCTTATATTGTTCAATCCATTGTTGGTATCAACATTCAGTGCAACATTTTGAGTCAATTTTGGGACTCTGAACTGACTTGTTTTATGTACAGTTGGTTTGGTCACATCATTAGAAATAAGTGTGAACAATTTTGAGTCACTGTGTGTAAACGTTGACGACTGTGTTGTAGTTGTGTTCAACTTTTGCCTGCCTGTGTTTAGAGTTTTGAAACACACGTGCATCACAGTGCGACATGTGTTTTAGTGAGTGAGAATGTGTTTAGAGTTTTGCAAATAGAGTTCATGAGATTTGCAAACAGTGTTTTAACTACCTGAACTTGTTTAATATTTTACAGAAAGGGGTGATTTATTCGAAAAATTGGTTTAGTGTTTTAGCAATTCAGAAAAACTATAATTCACAAAAAATTGTCATTTTCCATGTGCTAATCTAAAGTGAGAACTATTTATAGTTAATAAGTTGTTAAAGCATTATATAATTCTTTACATATGAGCCAATTTGACAGTAACACTTTGTTAATTACAGTGACAATAACTGAAGAACTCACCATTTGTATATAGTATATTAGTGTATTAACTATAGTTTATAAACTATTAATTAACTGAGTGCTAAGGATGCAAACGTTCTGCGAAACAAGAATGAACCTCATTGGTTCTTGATGAAGCTCAAACGTGCTGCGTAACCCGAGAATGAACCTCATTGGTTCTTGATGAAGCTCAAACGTGATGCGTAACACTAGAATGAACCTCATTGGTTCTTGCAGAAGCTCAAACGTGATATGTAACACGAGAATGAACCTCATTGGTTCTTGATGAAGCTCAAACGTTCTGCGTAACCCGAGAATGAACCTCATTGGTTCTTGATGAAGCTCAAACGTGATGCGTAACACTAGAATGAACCTCATTGGTTCTTGATAAAGCTCAAACGTGCTGCGTAACACGAGAATGAACCTCATTGGTTCTTGCAGAAGCTCAAACGTTCTGCGTAACACGAGAATGAACCTCATTGGTTCTAGCAGAATATCAAACGTGCTGCGTAACACAAGAATAAACCTCATAGGTTCTTGATGAAGCTCAAACGTGATGCGCAAGACGAGAATGAACCTCATTGGTTCTTGATGAAGCTCAAACGTGATGCGTAACACGAGAATGAACCTCATTGGTTCTTGCTGAAGCTCAAACGTGATACGTAACCCGAGAATGAACCTCATTGGTTCTTGATGAAGCTCAAACGTGCTGCGTAACACGAGAAGGAACCTCATTGGTTCTTGCTGAAGCTCAAACGTTCTGCGTAACACGAGAATGAACCTCATTGGTTCTTGATGAAGCTCAAACGTGCTGCGTAACACGAGAAGGAACCTCATTGGTTCTTGCTGAAGCTCAAACGTTCTGCGTAACATGAGAATGAACCTCATTGGTTCTTGCAGAAGCTCAAACGTTCTGCGTAACACGAGAATGAACCTCATTGGTTCTTGATGAAGCTCAAACGTTCTGTGTAACACAAGAAGGAACCTCATTGGTTCTTGCAGAAGCTCAAACGTTCTGCGTAACACGAGAATGAACCTCATTGGTTCTTGCTGAAGCTCAAACGTTCTGCATAACACGAGAATGAACCTCATTGGTTCTTGCTGAAGCTCAAACGTTCTGCGTAACACGAGAATGAACCTCATTGGTTCTTGCAGAAGCTCAAACGTTCTGCGTAACATGAGAATGAACCTCATTGGTTCTTGATGAAGCTCAAACGTTCTGCGTAACACGAGAATGAACCTCATTGGTTCTTGCTGAAGCTCAAACGTTCTGCGTAACACGAGAATGAACCTCATTGGTTCTTGCTGAAGCTCAAACGTTCTGCGTAACACGAGAATGAACCTCATTGGTTCTTGCAGAAGCTCAAACGTTCTGCGTAACACGAGAATGAACCTCATTGGTTCTTGATGAAGCTCAAACGTGATGCGTAACACGAGAATGAACCTCATTGGTTCTTGCAGCAGCTCAATCGTGATGCGTTACACGAGAATGAACCTCATTGGTTCTTGATGAAGCTCAAACGTGATGCGTAACACGAGAATGAACCTCATTGGTTCTTGCTGAAGCTCAAACGTGATACATAACCCGAGAATGAATCTCATTGGTTCTTGCTGAAGCTCAAACGTGATGCGTAACACGAAAAGGAACCTCATTGGTTCTTGCAGAAGCTCAAACGTTCTGCGTAACATGAGAATGAACCTCATTGGTTCTTGCTGAAGCTCAAACGTGATACGTAACACGAGAATGAACCTCATTGGTTCTTGATGAAGCTCAAACGTGCTGCGTAACACGAGAATAAACCTCATTGGTTCTTGATGAAGCTCAAACGTTGTGCGTAACACGAGAATGAACCTCATTGGTTCTTGATGAAGCTCAAACGTTCTGCGTAACACGAGAAGGAACCTCATTGGTTCTTGCAGAAGCTCAAACGTTCTGCGTAACACGAGAATGAACCTCATTGGTTCTTGCTGAAGCTCAAACGTGATACGTAACACGAGAATGAACCTCATTGGTTCTTGAGGAAGCTCAAACGTGCTGCGTAACACGAGAATGAACCTCATTGGTTCTTGATGAAGCTCAAACGTGATACGTAACACGAGAATGAACCTCATTGGTTCTTGATGAAGCTCAAACGTGATACGTAACACGAGAATGAACCTCATTGGTTCTTGAGGAAGCTCAAACGTGCTGCGTAACACGAAAATTAACCTCATTGGTTCTTGATGAAGCTCAAACGTGCTGCGTAACACGAGAATGAACCTCATTGGTTCTTGATGAAGCTCAAACATGATGCGTAACACGAGAATGAACCTTATTGGTTCTTGCAGCAGCTCAAACGTTCTGCGTAACACGAGAATGAACCTCATTGGCTCTTGCAGCAGCTCAATCGTGATGCGTAACACGAGAATGAACCTCTTTGGTTCTTGATAAAGCTCAAACGTGATACATAACCCGAGAATGAACCTCATTGGTTCTTGATGAAGCTCAAACGTAATGCGTAACACGAGAATAAACCTCATTGGTTCTTGATGAAGCTCAAACGTGCTGCGTAACACGAGAATGAACCTCATTGGTTCTTGATGAAGCTCAAACGTGATGCATAACACGAGAATGAACCTCATTGGTTCTTGCAGCAGCTCAAACGTTCTGCGTAACACGAGAATGAACCTCATTGGCTCTTGCAGCAGCTCAATCGTGATGCGTAACACGAGAATGAACCTCTTTGGTTCTTGATAAAGCTCAAACGTGATACATAACCCGAGAATGAACCTCATTGGTTCTTGCTGAAGCTCAAACGTAATGCGTAACACGAGAATGAACCTCATTGGTTCTTGCAGAAGCTCAAACGTGATGCGTAACATGAGAATGAACCTCATTGGTTCTTGTAGAAGCTCAAAAGTTCTGCGTAACACGAGAATGAACCTCACTGGTTCTTGCAGCAGCTCAAACGTGATGCGTAACACGAGAATAAACCTCATTGGTTCTTGCAGCAGCTCAAACGTTCTGCGTAACACGAGAATAAACCTCATTGGTTCTTGCAGCAACTCAATCGTGATGCGTAACACGAGAATGAACCTCATTGGTTCTGGCAGCAGCTCAAACGTGATGCGTAGCACGAGAATGAACCTCATTGGTTCTTGCAGAAGCTCAAACGTGATGTGTAACACGAGAATGAACCTCATTGGTTCTTGCTGAAGCTCAAACGTGATGCGTAACACAAGAATGAACCTCACTGGTTCTTGATGAAGCTCAAACGTTCTGCGTAACACGAGAATGAACCTCATTGGTTCTTGATGAAGCTCAAACGTGATGCGTAACATGAGAATGAACCTCATTGGTTCTTGCAGAAGCTCAAACGTTCTGCGTAACACGAGAATGAACCTCATTGGTTCTTGATGAAGCTCAAACGTGATGCGTAACATGAGAATAAACCTCATTGGTTCTTGCAGAAGCTCAAACGTTCTACGTAACACGAGAATGAACCTCATTGGTTCTTGATGAAGCTCAAACGTGATGCGTAACATGAGAATGAACCTCATTGGTTCTTGATGAAGCTCAAACGTGATGCGTAACATGAGAATGAACCTCATTGGTTCTTGCAGAAGCTCAAACGTTCTGCATAACACGAGAATGAACCTCATTGGTTCTGGCAGCAGCTCAAACGTGATGCGTAACACGAGAATGAACCTCATTGGTTCTTGCAGAAGCTCAAACGTGCTGTGTAACACGAGAATGAACCTCATTGGTTCTTGCTGAAGCTCAAACGTGATGGGTAACACAAGAATGAACCTCACTGGTTCTTGATGAAGCTCAAACGTTCTGCGTAACACGAGAATGAACCTCATTGGTTCTTGCTGAAGCTCAAACGTGATGCGTAACACAAGAATGAACCTCATTGGTTCTTGCTGAAGCTCAAACGTTCTGCGTAACACGAGAATGAACTTTACTGGGTCTTGTACGTCAAGCGAACATGAGCTTCCGTTAATCATAACTGATGTGAATAACTAATGACAGAATTTTTTTTTTTAGATGACGTATCCCTTTAAGGTTTTACCCCATTTTTACTACTTTTACCCCACTGCATAACCACTGAAACCTTAATGTAGTTTGTCACACTAATCCTTTAGCACAATATTGTAGTCTGATAAGTAAACTTGTAACAAGAATAACAAGAATTTGTGTTGTTTGCACAGGACTGTGTTTCTGCGGTGAAGCATCTGCTTTTCATTTGAAAAAAGTGTGTGTGTGACAGAGTATGCATGTTCTGGTTTGGCTGAGTGTGTGTGTGAGAGAGAGAGAGAGAGAGAGAGAGAGAGAGAGAGAGAGAGAGAGAGAGAGAGAGAGAGAGAGAGAGAGAGAGAGAGAGAGAGAGAGAGAGAGAGAGAGAGAGAGAGAGAGAGAGAGAGAGAGAGAGAGAGAGTGTGAGTGAGTGTGAGTGAGTGTGCATGCCATCTCTATCATACCTGTGCCGTGCGCACTGCAAGGGAGCCACATTGTTCAGTGCAACATCAGGATGTCGTGCATTTAGGAAATAATTACCCAGCATCCTGCTGTTTTTAAACTCTTTTTCATCTTCTCTAATGGCTTCTTCTTCATTGGTCTCTAATCCCAAACAGGACGTAACATGCAGAAGGAAGACGCGGCCGCTGCTGTCCCCACTGGAGCAGAGAAGACGCCAGCCTTTGATGTTACACTCAAAATTATTAATTTCCCTCACCAGGTTGCGTGTTTCATCTACATTTAAAGTCCAAATCTCCAGTTTGAGCAAAGCTTCTGTTATGCAAATCAGCAGCTAATGTGCATGCTGGGTTTGCTGAATGTATTATTTTTTTGAAAAAATTAATGACATCTGCGTCAGTTGATATTGATCTAAAATCTAGATAAATGCTCCCTGCTGCGCGTCAGATGAGATTCATGTCTTAGTGTGGCCTTCAAATCACTAGGACAAACGTTTGAGCACATGACTCAAAAACTAGATGTCTCGAAATATTTGATCTCGAGAAGAAGATCTACTAAAACTTTATAAATAAAGGGATAGTTCAACGGCAATTCGTTCAACATTTACTCACCCTCATGGTGTTCAAAACCCTGCATGACTGATTTCTTACGTGGAACACAAAATGAAAGGTTTAGCAAAAGCTGCTCTTTTCAGTTACACTTTATTTTGTTGATCGTCTTCGACATTTTGTCGACTATAGGTAACATTGCACCTACATGTCAACTAACTCTCATTAGAGTATTAGTAGACTGTTAGTAGACTGTTAGGTTCGGGTTAGTAGAATAAGTTGACATATAGTTGCAGAGTTACTTATAGACAGTAGAATATCTGTTGAAGAGCATCACAATAAAGAGTTAGCAGATATTAAGCCGAAGTCTACTAATACTCTAATGAGAGTTAGTTTACATGTAGTTGCAAAGTTACTTAGTCAACAAATTGTCTGAAGGGGACTATCACAATAAAGTGTTACAAAGTAAATCCGTACAACTTTAAGTCATTATTCATTGACAATTTTTCCTTTTGAAGATCTTAAATCTCATTGCTCTTACATTAAATTCAAAACATAATGTGTTAGATTGTGATTGATCTCAAGACTTGTTAAACTTAAGCACACTTTTAAGAGGACTTTTAAAAGTACATCTTGTGTAATATCTTAATTACTTCTATTGCCTTTGAAATATGGTTACAGCTTAATTTACTTAAGCATTAATGATAAACTAAAATATACTTTAATAACATTTCTATTGACACTTGTATGTCATGTGTTAGTGCTTTATATAGTTGACAAAAAAATAAGTATACTTCTTTAAACCATGTCAAAAGATAATTAAAACAAAATGATTTAGAGTGTATTTTAAATTAAACCTTTTATTTTGACATCATTACAAAGTGCCCTTTTTAAAAGTGTACTCTCTTTATGTGCACTTGGGTGACCTTTTATTATCTGCAAGTACAGTTTTTATTATACTTTTAAGATTTGAAGCACACTACAAATGCACGTTTAATACAATTAAGCACACTTCTTTTTCACAAGAGCACTCACATGAGACAAAGACTCCAGTCATATCGGTAGCCTAACAAAATGCTAATTTATGAAATGAAGAAGCCTGTTTGCAGCACACCAGGCAAACCTTATCACTAACCCCCCGTTTCCAGATAATTCCACTCAAAGAAACTAATATTGAATAAATTAATCCTATCTGTGTATATATTGTTAATGTCACATTTCTACAATTGCAGTGGTAATTTGAAATAAGAGGCCAATCTGATTGGACTACATTATATAATTTGTCAAATTGAGCATTTTTTTGGCCATTTGAAGCTTGACAGACACTGATCACTATCAATTATTTCACTGTAATGCTAAAGAGCAGCCAGGACATTTTGGCAAACGTGCACTTTTGTGTTTCACAGGGAGAAAAAAATTATAACAGCATACAAAACAATGAAGATTCCCTTTAACGTATACAGAGTAGAAATAAGTTTTGGTTACACTTTATTTTAAGGTGTCCTTGTTACAGTGTAATTATACATTTAATTACTGAGTAAAAATAATTAACTACATGTACTATAGGATTAGGACTAAGGTTTGGTTTAGGGTTTAGTTGCATGTAATTATGCATAGTTTATATCAACTACATGTAAAACGTGTAACAATTAAGGACACTGTAAATTAAGTTTTTTGTTTATGCATTTATATTTAATGTTTGGTGCTTTTATTTGTATTAAATAACTTAGAGGTACGCCATGAAGTCGTTCTGAACAGTCTACTAACATTGTAACCTCTTCAACAATGTCTCACCCTGAGGCTTAACTGCACCGGATGCTCACCTAATATGACTGAAAGCAACACTGTTCCCAGAACAGACTGGTGACCTC
The DNA here is from genome assembly GCF_964197995.2 of Scardinius erythrophthalmus. Taxonomy (NCBI): domain Eukaryota; kingdom Metazoa; phylum Chordata; class Actinopteri; order Cypriniformes; family Leuciscidae; genus Scardinius; species Scardinius erythrophthalmus. The sequence goes on along the minus strand of NC_138226.1, from coordinate 39,289,597 downwards.
CAACATCAGTGGCTGTAGTTCACTCAGTGTCTTACTGCAGGTCAAACTGATGATGTCAAGAGTGGCACCAGACAAGCCCCGCCCCCACCAGACTAAACCCCGCCCCCAAACTCATCTCATCACAGCTGTGTGCTCATGTGGTTTTCATTTCCCATTAAAATGTCTCATTTCCATACAATATCAAAGAGCAGAAGAGACTCAAAAACTTGAAAAGACTCAAAAAGGACTAAAGGACTGGAAGCCAGCACAGTAATTCACATCATATGGGAAACACCAATGAATCATTGCAAATGATCTTGCTTGAGCATGAAAATGTTTTTCTCCAGTCTTTTGGTTTTGTCTGGATTCTGATGACTTTCTGCGGAGATGTTTAAAGTGTTGGGAAAATATTTTGAACATGCTGTGTTAATTTCATTTGCTTGATTTCATCCCAGTATTTGAATTTATGACTGACAAAATATATTAGTTAAGCATTTTGTTTTTTAAAACTCAGATTTTTGTGGGTCTTTGAGTGATTGTATTGCCAAGTGTTGAGTACATTGTGAAAGCTCAGTAACACAATTATTTTGTATTAAACACTTTTTAATACCAGAGGTTTCTGACCCCATAAAACACAACTTGCAAAATTTGAAAGGTAATATGTAAGTGTCACAGTGGAGAGCCACATAATTTACTGTGCGGTTGCACAGATACAGTTACTGTTATTTGTTTGGTGAAACAACATGCCTTAAGCAGAACCATGTGAGAGAAACCTTCCAAGAAAATCATGTCAGGATATTTAAGAAAACTCATTCATAAACTTCATTACCCATAATGCATTATTGAAAACAGCGTGGCAGATTGTAGATGGAGCACATGTTGGATCATGTTTGGAATGACTCTACCATACTATAATTACAATTTCTGCAATATGTACAATATGCTAATTTCTGTGCATAGAAACACCAGATAATCAACATTTGTCAAAATATGCAGTGTGTAAAAAGAGCTTGAACCGGAAGTAATCACACTGCCAAAAGTAAGCACATAATATCTCTATTGCTGAATTCTAGCATACCGCTCGTTCTATATCTGCTTTAGAAAAAGTAAAAGTAGTACAAGTAGTATACTAGTATGCCAATTCAGAATATGTCACTCGCTGAATTAAATATGTACATATTAAGCCCTTGCATTGCGACAACATTGTAGCACACAACTTAAAAAAACGTTTTTGGCAGTATTGCACAGTGTGTGGTAAACAGTACACTGCTATTCCTTTCTAAACAAAGCCATTTAGTTGACACAGCCAAAGTTACCCATAATGCATCATTCCAAAAAGAATGGGAAGCCAAATCTTCCTCTGATTGGCTCATTTGTGTCCAAAACGTGCCAGTGAACCTCACTCCCCTTAAAGATGACCTAATGCAGAATGACATTCCTTCTTTTTACTGTAAATGAACCTGTTTACACACAGCATATATCCACAGGGCCTTGTGAAAGAGCTCCAGAGTGTGGACTGTGTGGCTTGTTACCTTCATACTAGCATTCCTCAGCGGTCTAACAGATGGCCAATCAAATCAAACAAAGCGGGCATTACTGTTCAGAGAAGATAAGCACGAATTATATTGTGACACCTCAGTTTTCATACCCTGGAAATCCAGAGTTCTCGCGAGAGCACAAGTTGAATTTGCTGAGCGAGTTACTCTGGCGTCGAGTAGTGATGCTCATTAAATATGCCCCTGTATCCGAGCTGCACCAATCACATCGGGTTATCTGATATAGGCGGGCCACAGGCGAGCTAAACAGATGACGACATTTGAATTTGTAACGATTTAAATGTTACAAATTCAAGAAAGTATTTCCATTTTGCATAAAGGATAATCCTGACAGCAAGCGAGTCTATGTTTAACTTGGCAGACTTCAATGAACGAGTGCTGGAGAGGGCATTCGCGTCAAATAGACGAAGCGGATTGGAATAATAATGCAATAATTCTAACCTTATTCTAAAATAATTTGCTGTCATATTTTGTATTCACTTCAAATCTCAAATCCCCAATTACAACAGCACCATAAACTGAAATGTTGGTTGCTTTTTTTTATTTAAAGGTCTACTGAAGTGCCTTGAAACGCGCAGCATTATTCAATGTGGTGACGTAATTTCCACTGTAACAGGAAGACAGGGCGGGACATATCGAACAGCTCCTCCCCTTTTTTAAATAGCCAATAGCCCCTATATAGTGCACTATGTGCCATTCACCATGTAGAAAATAGTAAATGTGTGAACAGTGTCTGTTTATAATGTAGGGGGCGGAGCTTCAGATTCTAGAGAGCATTTGATTGGACAGAAAATCTGATGAGAAGCTGAAGTGCAGAGTGATGTCATCAAAATCTTTGATACATATTGGTGGAAGTGAGTCTGTAAGTTGTGACTTCTAAATGGGAATCATGTTGTTTTGTAGCACACTAGCTTATAGATAACAGGCTGACATATTCATACTAAAAGCCCAAAAGACAGGCATAGTTTAACAGTTATAGTTAGTCACCTTGGTTGTTAAAACACCTGTTCTGTTTTACTTGTTTACTCTGCCTGAGTATTTAAACCCCCAAACATCAGTGCATACATCAGTAATTCGCCTTAGTAAAGCTTTTACTTGACTTGAAAAGGCGGTTGCTAACAAATGACTAAATGGGACACTAAACATCATCAAGCTGAACAAATACTCATCTAGTCCACAGCCTCGTTGTGTTTATCACGCTCTTGCAAACTATTCAAACTCAAACTTTAAGGTAAAAAGTTTTTTAATAAAGACTGAAAGAGTTGCCAGATGATGTTGAAGTCATGTGACCGCGGGGTAGTTTGTTTGTAGCATCCGTTTAGCTTTATGTTTCCGCCGATTTTAATAGGCCTCATAAAAGTAGATTTGTGAAGATTATCGTGACGAACAAAATTGGTAAACGTTTGTCGGTCGCAGAGCTTATTTTCAGCCAGTGGAAAAATCCGTTCGGGTTTTTTGATGCCAACCTACGTCATCGCTGCACCGTCCTACTGATTCATGACGTAGCGAAACTACACCCAGATTGAGACACGGTGCATCAGTCGACCAAGGAATGCTTGTTTTCTCCTCTGGTATGTCAGCAGCACTACCCTGTCTCTAGTAAATTATATTGTCATATTTGTTTTTCAGTCTGGCAGCAGTGTTGAGAGCTAAAGGAAATGATTTACTTATGACTGATCAAACGCTCCTCGCAGGAGAACGCAGCTCTGTCTCTGTCAGACGAAACGAATAAATCGCATGACTCACGACTTCAGGAGCATCCGTCATCGACAGGAAGGCATCTTCATGCCTGTGTCTCTGTATGCGTGTGTGTCTCACAGTGCCATAAATCTCCTTGAGCGCTCGTGGCGGAAAGGTAAGGTCTCAGAGCCGGAGAAGCTCCAGGCATGAGCAGATCAAAGAGTTGGTCTCTGACAGCTGATGACTGGCTTCCCATGGCCGGGGCCCCAGAGGAGGCTCACACCTGTAGAGGAGATTACAGGTAGATGTGCCTGCCTCTAATTGGACAATAAACACCACTCTCCGGCTGCTAATGGCAGCGTCTGCCTCTCAGACGCCACAAGTCCCCGAGATAACTCGCAATCTCAGCCTTTAAGACAAGCTGGAGAGAAAGAGAGCTGTTGTAAAGTCCTGATCATTCATTATTTATTTTCTTCTCTCTTTTGTGTGTCCCTGATGTTTAGCTCTGTTCCTATATCTTGAAGGAGCTCTAAAGCCGTCCGGTCAGTTTGTTAATGGCCATTCAGCTGTAATGTTGTTCTTTTTTTCACATGTTTGTAGGTGTACACAACATTCCTGCGACGCTCTTTCTGTTAGGCCTTCGCTCTGGTTTAAGGATGTGTTTGGAATAGAATAGTATTGTATTACTTGTTTTATTTTCAAAGTATGCATATCGTATTTTCTGGAAAAAAGTCACACCTGACTACACTGTAAAAAAAAGTTGTTTCAATTTAAAAAAAGGGAAGTGTTTGTGCTGCCTTAAAATCTTAAGTTTAGTCAACTTGAAATGTGAAGTTGCAACAACAAAAGGCAGCAGGAACACTTACTTTTTAAATTAAAAGAGAAACAACAAATTATTTTTTACAGTGTATAAGTCACACAGGGTCAGAATTGCATTGTTGAGAGAAGTTATCAGTGTATTAGTCACATTTTATTATTTCATTCGAAAATAATGTACTGTATAATATAAACATTGTATTTTTTTTTTACAAAATATAGTAATTTAAAGTCCCCTTGTGGTGAAAATCCAGCTTTTAATGTTGTTTATGTGTCTATGTGGTGTTTTTAATACGCTTTAAGACAAAGCATGTGTAAATTCATAAGTCGACAGCATTGCTGAGTATTTTCTCCTTAAAACTGCAGTGAACCAAAGACAGTCTCAAAAACACGCTTTGAAACCGCTGGTGTTTCTGACGTCACAAACTACCTTGTAACCAATCAGATCAACGTGTGATCGTCAACCAGTGGATCTCTGAGCTGAGTGAGTGAGTGGAGGCGGGCTATTAGCATATTCATAGAACCGCGTATACTTAATGAGGCAAGGGTGGAGAGTTACATTCAAGCTATTTTAAGGCACGAAGAATAAAAAACATATATTTTTTTAAATATGTCATTTTGATTATCAAAGATGAGTTTTAAGGGATACAATTATTGACTACAGGGGGACTTTAAGTTTAACGGTATTCAGAACAGAAATGAAAAATGTAAGAATAAAACAAAAATAAATGATTGTGCTATTTATTATAAACACCAAACCTAAATTCAATTATTTAAAGTGAAATACACTATACAAAAAAATTTTAAGTGCTTGACGTCAATAGCATTATATAAGTCACAGCATATTTAAAATGGTTAAAAAAGTGACTTACATTCTGGAAAATATGATACTTTGCACAGTGTGTGAATTTGCCGTATAGGCATAGAGTAATATCCAAGTCACCATTTGGTCAAAATGCAGTATGCAGAAGATGTAGAAGAGCGCCTTGTTCAGTGTGAAAAATCCAAAATAATGAATGAATTGGCAACATTGGGTAACACTTTATTTTACAGTGTCCTTGTTACACGTTACATGTAGTTACTTATTATAGTATGAATAATTACATGCAACTAATCCTAATCCTAAACCAAACCCTAACTTAAGTACATGTAGTTAATGTATAATTACACTGTAACAAAGACACCTTAAAATAAAGTGTAACCCAACATTGTTGCACACTTCAGTCTCAACCATGTTAATTCTACTATATACTGTTTCACATAATGAACACAGTCAGCAGAACTCCATTCATTCCAGTCATAACCTATACTTTCTGATGTGGGAATAGTTCATAATTTATAACTATTTCACATTTTGGCGATTTGGTGGCTAATTTGTATGAATTTGTATGTTTCCTTTTATTTCTGATCTGCAGAACGGCTATGTTAAGGGGAAAGGACTTTCTTGCGTCAACATTGTACGTTTTAACATGAAATCACCGTCTTGTAATATAGTTGTTTTCCTGTGAGATTGGGCTGGTCTGATCATCATAAATCAATAATGAATGTGATCCGGCTGAGAGTGTGAGGTTTGTTGATGAGGAGTTTCAGGAGTGTTTGTATCGTCACATCACAGTGAGAGACTCAGGTTTGTCTGCTAAACAGTAGCATGTACCCTGAAGAGAAGGAAGTAGTGAAATCAGCCCATTGATCAGACAAAACTGTAGGCTATCTGTTCCAAAATGTACGTACAAAGCATTTCCGTTTTAGTAAATCATGCTGTGATGAGTAGCAGAAGAACACAGAAATTCATTCTGCTTGTGTTTAATGAATGAGGCCCACTTTTTTTTCACTCAGATCTATTTGAGTGAATTTTGAATAAATATTTTGTGAAATAAGTCTCAGTTTATGCATTATATTGGCCATGGCCACAAGCTTTGACACACTCAACACACACACACACACACACACATACACACATTTTCATGTTATATGGGTACTTTCCATAGATATAATGGTTTTTAAACTGTACACTAACCCTAACCCTGAACCTGCCCATCATAGAAATCTTCATGCATTTTTACATCTTCACAAAACATCACTTAGTCTGATTTATAAGCTGTTTTCCTCATGGGGACCAAAAAATGTCCCACAAGGACTAAGATTTCAGATTGCCATCTTTGTGGGACACTTTGTCCCTCGAATGTAGGGGAATTCCTGAACCACACACACACACACACATACAAAGCCTGCATCCGAAATCATGTACTTATAGAAGGTGATAAACAGTGTGTGACAAGAAGTATGTCTGAATTCACAGTACTCATAAAAGAGGCAAAAAGTCCCCGGATGAGCTTCTACTTCCAGTGAGATCCTGAAGTGTGTTTATGATGGACACTTTACCGTCCCATGAGGCCACGGGTGAGGATTCGTGAATCACAGTGAAGTGACGTAACTGACGCTGGTCACATGATAATGACAACATGGAGGATGTTGTGCGTCTGGATTACATTCATACTACACACACTCATACTATACAGAACACACCTTTTTAGTGGTCATGAAATAATTAGTTATTCAAAATAAGTACCAACTCAAGAGAATATGTGATGCAGCCATACTTTATAAAGCTCATCATATTTAAAGAGGAACCCTTATTTTGTGCTTTCTTTCTTTTTTTAAACATCATTTCCGATTTATTTATGATTTTACTATTGATAACATCCCAAAAGGCAGGTTTTTGTCACATATAATACATAACTTAAATATTGCTTTTATTGGAATATATTCAGGTCGATTCAGTAATACTAAATTATATTTGTGACTAAAATAAATAGTAAAATCAGTAAATATAGATTACCTGACTAAACATTCTGTTCCAGCTAACTTTCCCCCTGAAGCTCACCACTTTACGCAGCACTTTATGATTGTGTGTGTGTGTGTGTGTGTGTGTGTACAGCTGAGCCTGAGAGCGCATGTGTGTGAGAATGTGTCCATGTGCATGTTTGAAGTCTGAGTCTGGATGCTCGTTTGGATGTGAGTGTAATTACGGTAGGGAGATCAAAGCCGGGCAGGGCGAGTGATGTTTCGGGCAGACTTTAACACACATCTCTCTCTCTCTCTCTTTCTTCCCTGCTCTGTTCTTCCCTCCAGCCCAGCGCACATCTCCGCTCGTAAAACATCACGAGGCCCGTATTTGTCATGTTTATGAGAGAGACATATTCTGTGATGAAGCATTTATGAGAGATGGTCTCTCTCTGTCTTTGTGGCGGTACCACGGTAAAGCGCTGGTATCAGATGGAAATACCACGGTATGCTATTCTTATATTAGCTATATTGTTTAAATGGTTCTGTCATGCTACATGTTGAAAAATATAGAAGCCTATACAAGTATTTGCTTTGAAACATTTCACACTGAAATTGATAGAAGGCTAAATTTCACAAATGACAAAGAAATGGAAAGCGACACATTGAATTAAACGTGAGATTCTGAAGTAAAACGTGCTCCAATATCCTGTTTTATTTACAATTTTGAAAAATAAATGTTGACAGTATATTTACAGTACGAGTCAAAGGTTTGGAGTGGACATAATCTCTTTATTTTTTTGCTATTTTCCACATTTAATATTAGTAAAGTCATCAATAAATAACCCAAATGGAAGAATGAGATTAATTTAGTGAACAAAAAGTGCTTTTACTGCTGAAGATTTCACATACACTCAACACATTTTTTATTGCAATCCACTGCAATCTAACATATGTTTTAACATTGTTTTAACTCACCAAAATAAGTTAAGAAATTTCAACTTTTTTATAGGTTTTACAAGATTCAACAATTTTTAAGGTTAGTTTAATTAGCCTACTTAAAAATCCAAGCTGATTGAACTTAAAGTCCCCCTGTGGTGAAAATCCAGCTTTTAATGTTGTTTATATGTCTATGTGGTGTTTTTAATATGCTTTAAGACAAACCATGTGTAAATTCATAAGTCGACACCATTGCTGAGTATTTTCTCCTTAAAACTGCAGTGAACCAAAGACAGTCTCAAAAACACACTTTGAAATCGCTGGTGTTTCTGGCGTCACAAACTACCTTGTAACCAATCAGATCAACTTGTGAAGGCGGGGCTAATTTGCATATTCATAGAACCGCATATACTAAATGAGTTCAAGCTATTTTAAGGCATGAAGAAACTTTTTTTTTTCAGGGAAAAAAATGTTTAAATGTGTTGTTTTAGGGATCAAAGATGACTTTTAAGGGATAACGTCACAAACCTGTAACCAATCAGATCAACGTGTGATCGTCAACGAGTGGATCTCTGAGCCGAGTGAGTGAGTGGAGGCGGGGCTCATTTGCATATTCATAGAACCGCGTATACTTAATGAGGCAAGGAGTTACATTCAAGCTGTTTTAAGGCTATTTTACTTAAATTTAAATGTCATTTTGGTGATCAAGATGAGTTTTAAGGGATAGAATTATTGACTACAGGGGACTGTAAAAATTTAAGGCAGCAACATATTTTTTTACAGTGTACATAGGCCCAATTCTTATTTGTCTAAAATCTAATCCAGTCATTGTCTGAGGTTTTGACTGGCAGTGTAATAAGCCATTGGAATGTCTTCTTGTATTTTTTATACATTAAGTGGTTGATCTCTCTTTCCGAGAAAGCGTTGAACTCAATTGATTACACAGTTGCATACAGTAGCAGTTAATCAATTAACTGGAGATTTGCTTTTGAGATTTAACCTTTATTTAAGTAGCTGACATCTTTTCTTTATACCTGAATGCGGGTTATGTGATTTACACGAGGCTGTCTGGCCCGGGGTTTTAGTGTGTAAATGTGAGCGGCGCGCGGGCAGCTGCTTTCTAATGTACTCGAGAGGTAAATTGGTGTCTCTTGAGTAGGTGTGCTGACCTTTAAGAGACAGGGAAGAGGACATTCAGACGGACTGAATGCCACAGCATTAATGCTTCGCACACTGTCTTAGCAGGACGCTTCACAGAAAATACTCCTGCATTAGTACCTGTGACGGGGGTTAAACTTCACACTGTACAAAAAGTTCACGCCTTAAATTTTTTAGGACAATCAACTTGGCTGTATAAGTCATTTCAACTTAAATTACATTAAATTGACTTAAAAAATATATAAAATGGCTTTACTTATTTTGATGAGTTAAATTAATGTAAAAACATATTTTGTCATGACTTATTGATCATATATATTTTTTTACAGTGCAGTCATTCCCAATTGGAATAATAAAACAAAACAAAAAATTGAAGAAATTAATCAATTTTATTCAGCAATAACGCATTAAATTGATCAAGAGTGACAGTAAAGACATTCGCTGTTACAAAAAGATTATGTTTCAAATAAATGCTGTTCTTTTCAACATTCTATTCATCAGTATTTCCATAAACATATGAATTAGAATGATTTGTGAAGGATCATTTGACACTGAAGACTGGAGTAATGATGCTGACAGTTCAGCTTTGATCACAGGAATAAATTACACTTTACTATATATTCACACAGAAAACATCCTTTTTAAACAGTAATTATATTTCACTTTTTTACTGTATTTGTGATCAAATAAATGCAGCTTTGCTGAACAGAAGAGACTTCTCTCAAAAACTTGAACATTAATTTGTTCTATAGTCATTACAATTATGTTCATATAACAATTGTTAGTTACACTTTATTTTAAGGTGTCATTGTTACAGTGCAATTATATATTTAAGTACTGAGTAATATTAAGCAACTACATGTACTTACTATAGGGTTAGGGTAGGATTAGGGTTTGGTTGAGGGTTAGTTGCATGTAATTATGCATAATTTACTGTTATTACATGTAACATGTAACAAAGACACTGTAAAATAAAGTGTAACCCAATTGTTTCTTTTTTATTTTATAAAAGTCGTTCATAAAAACTAGCAAATATGATATTCTATTCATTTTTAGGGGTAGAGTTAGACTTGGGATTAAGGTTTATTCTACAATAAATATAATTATTTGTTTAAAATGGTCTGTCCTCTACCCAGTGTACATTTTTGCTCCACACAGATGCTGAATATGAGCTTGATCCACAGCTGGCTTAAGTCTCAGTGACAACAGGACACATTTAAAGCACAGAGAACACAAGTCTCCCGTCGTCCTCTGCTATAGCCAACCAGAAGAGACTTTCAGCAGAGCTTTCAGGAACTGCGGCATGAAGGAGATGATGTCTGAGGTTCACACGCTGGGACGCCCCGTGGGTCTGGCTCCTCTGGGAAACGGCGGTGTCCTGAAGGGAAAAAGCCCTCTCTCTCTCTCTCTCTCTCTCTCCCAGCTGAACGCTGGGCTTGTGGCTGGAGATCGAGTAATGAGAAGACTGACACTGAGTTTAAACAGAAGCAGATGCCATTAATAAAGTGCTGTGGGAGTCTGTGTGTTCACGGCTGTCCTTGCAGTCATCATAAAGACTCTCAGGTGTGTGTGTGAGAGAGAGTGTGGGAGAGTGAGTGAGTGTGTGTGTGTGTGTGTGTGTGTGTGTGTGTGAGAGAGAGAGAGAGAGAGAGAGAGAGAGAGAGAGAGAGAGAGAGAGAGAGAGAGAGAGAGAGAGAGAGAGAGAGAGAGAGAGAGAGAGAGAGAGAGAGAGAGAGAGAGTGAGTGTGTGTGTGTGTGTGTGTGTGTGTGTGTGTGTGTGTGAGAGAGAGAGAGAGAGAGAGAGAGAGAGAGAGAGAGAGAGAGAGAGAGAGAGAGAGAGAGAGAGAGAGAGAGAGAGAGAGAGAGAGAGTGTGTGTGTGTGGGGGGGGGTGTTTAGGGCTACTGTTTGTATAACAGTGACACTTTACATGAAAACTGTATGTACAGAATAATACATTATGTAGGTGTTATTAACACATTTCATGGCATTATGCCATTCAAAATGCTGTATAATACTATTCAAATGTTTGCTCAAGAAACGTTTCTGATTATTATCATTGTTGAAGACAGTTGTCCTGCTTCATATTTTTGTGGAAACATTTTTTTTCAGGTTTCTTTGATGAATATAAAGTTCAGAAGAACAGCATTTATTGTATAATTTAAAAGTCTTTACTCTCATGTTTGATCAGTGCAATTTTAAAAACATTTTTATTTGTAACATTTTCCATTAAAACATGGTAAGCATGGTTACATGGTTATAATACATATTTTATATTTACGCTGACAGTATCATACATTATAACACAATTTAACACATGAAATAGCCTACACTCTTAGGTATATCTATGAAGAATAATTAAATATTCTAATATAACTATATACTATATACTAATAACTAGTCACAATTAATAATGGTAGCAATATGCAACCAGATTACTTTAAAAAGTTCTGTGTGACACTGTTGTTGTTCTGCAAAAGGTGTATTACTGCATTATGAATGTGTTATAATGCATTCAGACTGTTTATAATATTATGGCTTGATAGAAAGTGTTACCAAGGTATATATAGACGCAAAGGTCTGTGTGTGTGTGTGTGTGTGTGTGTGTGTGTGTGTGTGTGTGTGTGTGTGTGTGTGTGTGTGTGTGTGTGTGTGAGAGAGAGAGTGTGTGAGAGTGTGTGTGTGTGTGTGTGAGAGAGAGAGTGTGCGTGTGTGTGTGAGAGAGTGTGTGAGAGAGTGTGTGTGTGTGTGTGTGTGTGTGTGTGTGTGTGTGTGTGTGTGTGTGTGTGTGTGTGCGTGTTTTCTATCCCCATCAAGGTGTTTGTACCTGTGTTATCAGCTGTGAGCTCTTCACTGTGGTCTCAGTGTGTGTTGTTCAGTTAAATACTCTGCCAGTATGATTGATTTCAGCATTGATGAGCTGATACTGATCACAGCTTTGAGAGAGTCAAATACACCCCCATTTCACAAAAAGAGCTAGCTGTACCTCGGACAGAATCAATCTCAGATCACAGTGAGATTCTGCTGCAGTTGTTCACCTTGCCAGGACTTTCCTTTGCATTCACCTACATGCAAAACTATGTCACATCAGAAACACACACTATAAAAGTACACAAACCTATTATCAAATGCTTGGCCAATGCATTGCAAGCCTTACTCTTCGGCTGGTTGCAGAGTATAAATCACATGACGAAGGAGAATTCCAGGTATATAAATCACACGTTTAATCCAAACACTTAACATCAACGAGACCGGACAAAGCCTACACAGACATAAATACACCGACTAAATTAGATAATTAAATGAGCGACAGGTGAACAGAATGATTAATCAATCAAGGGAACAAACTGGCACACACTAGGAAACTGGGTCACAATGAAAACAGACGTTACACACTTTACAGGTTAAATGTACATTAAACGCAATTAGTTGAACTTAAGAGTGCTTTTTTTAAGTAGGAATAAAATACATATTTATATGTAATTTCATAATTACTTCTATTGTCTTTGAAATTTGGTTATAAAACTGCTGAACAAGCATTTATGGCAAACTAAAATATACTTTAATGTCATCTCTATTGAAACCTGTATTTTATGTATTTAAATATATTTTTTATTACACATTTGTAATGATGATGTTGCAATTTAGTACATTTAAATATAAATTCACTTTAAATTTAATATCAAATAATACACTACAGTTAAAATTATAAAAATTATAACTCACTTTACATGCTTTAGAATGTTAGCCAACACATCAAAATAAGTGTACTTATTTAAAGCATTAAAAATATGATAAAAACATTATTATTTAAAATGTACTTTACAGTATTTTTTTGACATTATTACAAACTGCACTTTTTAAAACTGTACTTAAGTGTGTTAAGAAACATCAAAGTAATACATGAAACTTCATTAATATTATATTATCTATCTATATTATATAATATTATAAAAAATATATGGATCCACATAGATAAGTATTTTTATCTACCATGTAGTAAAATTTAAATCATTTGACACAATGCACTTATTGTGTATTTACATTGTACTTTTATTTTAAACAATACCTGTAATTGCATCTATAATGACACTGTTGTCCTTCTCTTCCATGTTAACCCTTAAACCGACACACACACCAAACCTGTGCTAACCTCTCCTGTATCAGCTCAAGTGCTTTACTATACAACATCAACACAAGGAATACACTGAACCTAACAATTATTATTTTTAATGTAAGTACATATTAGTTTAAGACAACTATAGTGTGACCAAATTGGATTTGAAGTACACTACAAATGCACAATCAATACAATTATGCATACTTTTTTTTTTCCACAAAGCTGAGTCTGACAAACTTTGACTGGTTCGCTCAGCAAACTAATGCTCCAGGTAGTTGACCTGAAAGAAAAAACTGGTTGAAAGTATTCGCTGATGCCCACCATAGTACCCTTTTTGGCCACATTGAAAATACAGACTTGGAATTGCGTTATGATTTGCGTTCTGACACATTTGAGAATGAAACGTTAAGAGCACTTACAGCTTGACTGAGCACTTGACTGACAGAAATGTTCACAATTCATGAAAGTGTGTGAAGACCTGCGTCATAAAAAAAATCAAGTAAGCTTGCAGTAAATTGGAATTCTGACTTGCATGTCAGAATTCTCAGAATTCTCATTTAAGTCACAAATTGCTGAACTTTTGGTTGCACGGTGGAGCGTCACATTATATGTTTCTTTGCAGTGCACCGTCTCCATTGAATGGGTTCCCAGTGTTACCTGACACAGGCTAAACTTCAAAATATGTTGAAGGTCTCTTCTGAACGAGTCATGAACAACAGGGGAAAAACAATGCTAAATCCAAGTGCCAATATGGACAAAAAACAAGGCTAAATAAAATCCAATATGATCCACCACTGTCTCATTACAATTCATATCTATTTCACGTGTTAGCAAATTTGAACGATCACATTTCACTATGAACCACATTGAAAATTTGTACGAAATTTGTCAATATATATATATATATATATATATATATATATATATATATATATATATATATATATATATATATATATATATACTTTTTTTTAAATAAATCCCAAATTGTACCAACAACAGTGTGTTTTGTGTAAAGAGTTTTCACTTGTGAAAAAGAAGTGTTGTACTGAATGTGCAGTTGTAGTGCACTTCAAATCTTAAAAGTAAAAGATAATTCATGAAATAAAGGACCACTTAAGTGCACTTAAAGAGAGACACTTTTTGTAATTATGAATATTTAAATACATGACATACAACTTTCAATAGAAATTTCAGTAAAGTGTATTTTACTTCACAAATGCTTGTCAGTACATTCGGCTTTAACCATATTTCAAAGACAACAAGAGCAATTATGAAATTACATATAAATATGTGCTTAAGTCCTACTTAAAGGTATGGTAGGTAAGTTTTTTTCATTAACAGTTTTTGTTACTGAAACTCTCTTTACATCCTGATAGTGGATTAACCAATGAATTTTAACATCTGATGTTAAAATGTATGTTTTTAATATAACCTTTTCCCTTTAGAAGAATAATTTCAAGAATAATTGATGCACTTTTATATGATTTATTACAAAGAATTATAAAGAGCAGTGTCATGTTTTCTGGTTTGGTTTAGTTTCATTGGTTTGGTTCTGTTTTCCCTGTGTTCCCTAGTTAGTTTCCTTGGTTGTTAATTACTACAGCTTAGCCTGACACTATAGTTCCACTGGTCGAGGTTGAAATGGGATTTAATGGGATTTATTTTATTAATTACTTTTTAGAGTAACTTACCCAACACTGGCTAATTGTATTTAAAATTAATTTCACTGAATTGCAATTAATAGGAAAAACATTACATTCAGTTGCACTTTAAAGTATATAATTCTATAAGTAATTATAAAAAATATGCTAAAATGTTTAGTTTTTTTTTCACAAGGATTTGACTGTTGAGCTCATGAATTTACTGATATTCAATAGGCAGTTAGAAACCAAAATGGTTCATTTTCCCATTCAGACTATATGCCGTGATGATAATTCTGCATAGTATTGGAAATTTCATGCAGTTTAATACATTCCAATGTTTGGTTTTTAAGGTCTTTTTTGCATATTTTTTTTTGCATGAAAGGGTCGCTGCTTGATGTCCAACAAAATGATGTAAAAATGTAAAATTGATGTAAAAAAAAAAGAAAAAAAAAAGAAAAATCATGAAGCTTTAACATTTAGGCGCCCTTCATCAGCTCCTCATCAGCTCTTCATCCTGACTCTCTCTCTCCTTAGCCTATGGCTGCATCCGAAATTGCACACTTCCCTACTATATAGTAGGTGGAAAACAGCATGTAACAAAAGAAGTATGTCCGAATTCAAAGTACTCATTAAAGAGTAGGCAAAAAGTCCCCGGATGACCTATGACCTCCGGTGAGATTCTGAAGTGTGCATACGATGGACACTTTACCGTCCCATGAGGCCACAGGAGAGGATTTATGAATAGCAGTCAAGCAGTCAAGCGACACAACTGACGCTGGTCACATGATAATGACAACGTGGAGGATGTAGTGCGTCCAGATTACATTCATACTACACACACTCATACTTTACAGTAGAACATACTTTTTGGTGGTCGTGAAGTAATTACTGATTCAAAATAAGTACCAACTCTATGTCTTTTCCCGCTCCCTATAACTCCTCTCGCTTTGTTTCCAAGCTCTGTCTCATCTCTGGTGTTTTGGCTCCGGATGGCTCCGATTTTTCCCCAAACTACAGGTGTTTTCATTAGGGCTAATGGTAGCATGCGACGCCCAGCGCCGTGGTGATCGCTGTTGTTTATTACTTCTGTGATAAGCATTATAACAAAACACACATGTCACAGCGAGCATCTCACGGCCTGCCGGCACTAATGAGATAAATAAATGAATTTAGTACAGCCACAAACGGCTCCTGAGAGCTAGTTACCAGAGACGGAGAGGAGAGGGAGACGAGGTGAGGCAACGGCTGATGTACATATGTCCTTGATTACCGCCGGTTCCCCTGCTTTTATTCTAATAAGTGACATTCTTTGTACTCCTGTGGACAGCTAGACAGTCTGACAGTGGATGGGAATAAATATTGCATGTGGCTCACATTAAGCTGTCAGCTGCGGGCCAAGAGAGAGACGGAGAAATGCACGTGACGTTCGGAGCAGCTACACTTTCTCGGCTCTTGTCACAATTGTCACATCTTGATGATCTCTCCCCTCCGTATCCCCCCCATCTCTCTCTCTCTCTCTTCTTCACCCCCACCCCCATCCTCTCCTTCAGTCTCCGTCTCGCTCTGACACTCGGCCAGTGACATCATGGCTTCTCTGAGTACTGTAACATTAGGATGTGCAGGCTTTTGAAGGGTGTGTTTGATTTTATTCCTATTTACAGATCGTTTTTGTCACAAACTGTAAGTGAGTTGCTCTCTGATGATGAAGATGACGATGATGATGCATCACATGCTTGAAGACGAATGTTACTCACATCACTGATTTCCAAACGCATGCAGTGGAAATCTGAGATTTCTTATGATTTCTTAGTGTCTGGGGATCTGGTTTTGTCTTTGTAGTTTTGTGTTTGTGTTAGACGCCATTTCAAAAACAGACATTAAAAAATATGCATTCAGAATTTTATCATTTCATAATTTAATTACATTTTTAGGCTATAACAAACAACGGGACTAAAGGCACAGCTTTAGAAAAATGTGATTTTCACAACTCCAATAGTGTATGAGTGCATAAAATATATGTTTTTATTCAACATTGATGGAGCAACAGATTTTGTGTGAAAATAAATCATAAAAGTGGTTTGTTTGTTTAAATTCTTATAAATGTATGAGGTGGCGATGTTTTTTAATGCCCCAGACACAAGAGCAATAACCAGCATGAGGCAAAAGACACACAGTATTGGTACAAATACTTTCAGCTAAAATAATGTGTTTTTAATAATGTCTACATACAATCACTTCAGCAAAGTTTGAACTATTTTCGGTTTATTTTGATAAATAAAAGAATTCATTTCTATCCAATAAATATAGGCTACTGTCCTTAAAATATGTTCATTTTAAAAATACAGAAACAAAATTATTTTAAAAAGTAAAGATTCTGAAAGCAACGAATGTGATCCCATAATAGTTTAATATAGCTTTACAGTAGAAACAAATAAATATGATATTTTATTATATGATATAATTAATATAATATTTTTTGGAATATGATAGTTTCATTAAATATGGGTTTTATCTCAAGGTGGACACCCTATTTAATATATGATATTTACCATCTGAATCTAACCATGTCATGTCAACAAATGGAAACATCAGCCGCATGATAATTATTGTGTCTTTGACCCCAACAGCAGGGGCACCTTTTAGCCCAAATAGCATATTTTTACATATTCTTCCATTATTGAAAAACTCTTGCTTTAATTAGCTTGAACAAAACTGAAAATCATTAAGACCATTGTCTCAAAATATATTCAATAATTTGAACTATTCTCATTTGCTACATAAATCTACATTTTAAAAAGCATAAAATATTAGATCAAATTAGCAACTTTGCGCTGCTGCCCACGATCGCGTCAAATATCAGACAAATTTCTATGTGCATCTTGAAAAGCGGATGTTTTGGAAAATGCTATCTAGTGGTTTACAGGAAAATAAAATCAAAGACGCCTTTACCCTGCTGTGCCTTTAGCCCCTTTGTACCCTAACAAGTTTTTTTTTTTTCTGAAAAAAATTAAATAAAATTTGCCAGCTGTTGTTGCTTGCTACGGCATTGCCAAGGTGTTGCTATGCAGTTGCTATGGTGTTCTGGGTGGTTGCTAAGGTGTTGCTATGCAGTTGCTATGGTGTTCTGGGTGGTTGCTAAGGTGTTGGTATGCAGTTGCTAGTCAGTGTTGAGTGCTTGTAGTGCATTACTGTATGTTTGCTAGTGTGTTTAAGTGGTTGCTAAGGTGTTGCTGTCCAGTAGCTAGTGTGTACTGATTGCTTGTTAATGCATTAAAATGAGTTTTTTAGGGTCTCCTGGGTGGTTAAGGTGTTTCTAGGGTGTTGCTAAGCAGTTGATAATGTGCACTGAGTGCTCATTAAGTGTTAGTATGTGGTTTCAAGGGTGTTTTGGTTGTTGCTAGAGTTTTGCTATGCAGTTGCTAGTGCTTGTTAGCAAATTAATACAGTTGCCAGTGGGTTTTGGGTGGTTGCTAAGGTATTTTTAGGATGTTGCCCAGCACAAAACCAGACGATTACATTACTTTAAATGAATCCACCCCCCAAGATTATTGTTATAAACATGAGCTACATCTGAAAGAGGTGTTGCTGTAATTTATGATAATATATTCAGTATTACTGATAAGTCTACTTTCAAATATAATTATTTTGAAGGGTTGGTGCTTAATGTAACACTATCTAGTGTAAATGATAAATCCCGTTTGACATTTGTGCTGGCTGCTGTACATAGGCTACCAGGGCACCATACAGACTTTATTTTAAAAAAATTGCTGATTTTCTATCAGAGTTAGTTCTGGCTACAAAGTCCTAATTGTTGGTGATTTTAATATCCATGTAGATAATAAAAAATAAACACATTGGGATTGGCATTTAGAAACATTCTAAACTCCATTGGAGTTAGACAACACGTGTCAGGACCCACTCATTCAATGTTGATGCCGTTGAAATTATGCAGCAGAACAATAACATCTCAGATCATTTTCTAGTCTCATGTATACTTCATTTAGCCAAGGCTGCAAAGCCGACTCCCTGTTACAAACATGGTAGAACTATCACTTCTACCAATCAAGATTGCTTTATAAATTATCTTCCTGATCAGTTTCATCTCGTCAGCATCCCAGATAGCTTAGAAGAACTCAATGTTGCAACAGAAACCATTGGCTCTCTCTTTTCCAGCACTTTAGACAGTTGCTCCTTTGCGCTTAAAGAAGATTAAAGAAAATAGTCCAACGCCGTGGTACAACGAGCACACTGAGGCCCTCAAGAGAGCAGTCACAAAAATGGATTGCAACTGGAAGAAAACAAAACTACAAACTACGAAAAACTACTTTTCGCATTTCGTGGAGAGAGAGCACAATTGCGTACAGAAAGGCCTTAAAAACTGCTAGATCTGCTTATTTTTTTACTCTCTTTGAAGAAAACAAACACAACCCTAGGTATTTATTTGATACAGTGGCTAAATTAACAAGAAATAAAGCTTCAACCTCTGACATTTCCTAAAAGCACAGCAGTAATGACTTTATGAACTTCTTTACTTGCAAGATTGATAATATTAGGGAGAAAATTATAACTATGCAACCGTCTACTACAGTATCACATCAGACACAGACAGTGCATTGTAGTGTCTATGAGGAAATTTTTATTAATTCGTTGCAATAGGAGAGAAGAAATTGTCTAAACTCATTAAATCATCTAAATCAACAACATGTATGTTAGACCCTATACCGACTAAGCTACTGAAAGAGATGCTTCCAGAGGTCATAGATCCTCTTCTTAATATCATTAATTCATCTTTGTCATTTGGATATGTACCGAAATATTTTAAGCTTGCTATTATTAAAGCACTTAAAATAAAAAAACACATCTTGATCCTAGAGAATTAGTCAATTAAAGGCATATCTCAAATCTACCCTTTCTGTCAAAGATACTAGAAAAGGCAGTGTCTTCACAACTATGTTCCTTTTTAGAAAGAAATTATATCTGTGAGGATTTCCAGTCCGGATTTAGACCGTACCATAGTACTGAGACTGCTCTCATTAGAGTTACAAATGATTTGCTCATATCATCCGATCGTGGTTGTATCTCTCTATTAGTGTTACTGGATCTAAAGCCTCATTCACACTGCCAGCGACTTTGCTGCTGTATGTCGCTAGTCTCTGTACTGTGAGCCGCTTTGTGGGCGTTCGTAGTGCTGTCGCTCTAATGTTATTGGTAGACTGCATGTCTGGCCATATCTACACAAAACCATCACAAGTGATATATACAGCTATATCATTTTAATTTGACTAGGAATTAGGCTCAAAAGAATTAAAAGTAACAGTATGTTGTTTGGGAGAGTGTTTTTATATTACCACAGCAGTGTTCAGTGGATTAAATCATTTCATAGATTAACGATCGATCAATCAACAAATTAAACTCACTCATACTGTCATAAATTACTAAAACGTCATTAGAATTTGACATAATCAATATTCTTGTCCCTAATAGTCAACATAATGCAGGGGAAACTGTAAAATGAACTGCAGCAGTGCTAAACTTGCATCATAAAATTACAACACTCAAACTATAAATGTATGAATTAAACTCACTGAGACTGTCGACAGTTTCTTTTCCATACATTTTTTTTTATATCCATGTATGTGGTTACAGTCAAATTATATAAAACAGTGAAATCGCCCTCAAACTCTTCTGTCTTGCCTGCACTCGAGACGTCGACGTGACCTCCACTAAAAGTTTTCTTTCCTATTGGTTGTCGCTCGCGAAAATCACTTCTCATTTGCATAAAGTTGAAATTTTTGAACTTTTGTCTCGTCTCACATCGCTTGACACGCCCACATTCTGTCGCCAACGGTCACTGTCGCCGGATGTCGCCAGCGCTCCATTGAAATGAATGGGATCATGTCGCTTTGTCACTGCGTGTCGCTGGCGGTGTGAACGGGGCTTTGGTGCTGCATTTGATACCATCAACCACAACATTCTTTTGAGACTCGAAAATTATGTTGGTATTAGTGGAATTGCATTAGCATGGTTTGAATCATCTGACTGTTATCAGTTTGTAAATGAAGAGATGTCATATCGATCACAAGTTCAGTATGGAGAACCTCAAGGCTCAATACTAGGATCGTTGCTTTTCACCCTGTACATGCTACATGCCAGTAGCACTTGATGATGATACTCGGCTCTATATTTCTTCACGTCCTGACAAAACTTATAAATTCACAAAATTAACAGAATGCATAGCTGATAAAAAAAAAATGTGACTGGTAATTTCCTACTACTTGATTCTGAAAAAAAACAGAGATTCTAATTATTGACAAAAAACCTCTGCACGTAATAACCTAGAATACTGTCTAACACTTGATGGCTGCTCTGTCAAGCCTTCATCGTCGGTTAGGAACCTGGATGTGCTCTTTCATACCAATCTTTCATTTGAAAGCCACGTTTCTAGCATGTGTAAAACTGTATTCTTCCATCTTAAAAATATATCTAAATTACGACATATGCTCTTAATGCCAAATACAGAACAGTTAGTTCATGCGTTCATGACTTCAAGGCTAGATTATTGTAATGCTCTACTGGGTGGCTGCCCTGCACGCTTAATAAACAAACTCCAGTTGATCCAAAACGCAGCAGCTCGAGTTCTTACCAGGGTAAGGGTCCAAAGACACCTGCTGATTGTTGACTCTGTCTGGGACCTGATCAAGGTTGTCTCCATGGCAACTTGCTGTGTATCGCTATGACAATCCTGCGGACTGAGGCACCTAGATTATGATGCCAGGCGTAGCAACTCTCCAAGCCTACACATACACAAACTCTTACATATATATACAGATATGCAATCACCCCCCTACCCCACCCCCCCATCCCTCGCCTTCGCCGCTTTGTACCCCCAGTCTGACAGGCGGGTCTGTGACCAGCGCCGAGAATGGCTGCAGGACCGGATGGCTACTTGCCTGTGCTGGGTTACCTCCATCCCCCACTTCCCTCCCCTGTTGCAAGTCTTGTGTGTTCATGTTGTAGAGTGTACTGATTATGTGCTTATGTTGCTGAGGTGTTTTTTTCCTGTTCCCACACTGTACTCCTCACAGGAGCATAGTCTGGGGGTTGCCTTTTTCTCCTCACCTCTCCTCAAATTTTTTCACAAAATTTTTTTTTTTTTCCTCAATCACCTGTCTTCCTGTCCTGTCTACCCCCTTGTCATATTGTATGTATGTTTGTATGGACAGGTTGATGGCTAATTTCGCTGGTACTTGTGACTAAGTGACAATAAAGGGCTACTACAGAACCAGGAAGTATGACCATATTAGCCCGGTTCTGTCAACACTGCACTGGCTCCCTATTAAACATTGTATACATTTTAAAATCTTGCTGATACTTACAAAGCACTAAATAGTTTATCTCCCCAGTACTTGAGCGAGCTCTTAACGCATTATAGCCCTTCGCTATTGCAATCTCAAAATTCCGGCCAGTTCATAATACCTAGAATATCAAAATCGACTGCAGGCGGTAGATCCTTCTCCTATTTAGCACCAAAACTTTGGAATATTCTTCCTAACATTGTCCGGGAAGCAGACACACTCTGTCAGTTCAAAACCAGATTAAAGACACATCTCTTTGACCTAGCATACACATAGCACATAATACATTTCTATTATTCAAATCTTACATAAAATCTTAAAACACTTCCTATAACACCTGAAACACTTCCTATAACACCTGATGTACTCGTTACATCATAGGAAGAATGGCATATACGCTAATATTAGTATCTCTGTTTATCCCGAGGTTAACTGTAATCATCTGGATCCGGGCCATATCCAGATCAGATGGTGGACCTGCACCTAGACAAGACCACAACACATGATGTAGTCCGCCGGATCCGGGCCGTATCCAGATCAGATGGTGGACCTGCACCTAGATACGACCACAACACATGATGTAGTCCGCCGGATCCGGGCTGTATCTAGATCAGATGGTGGACCTGCACCTAGACACGACCACAACACATGATGTAGTCAGCCTGATCCGGGCCGTATCCAGATCAGATGGAGGACCTGCGCCTAGACACGACCACAACGCATGATGTAGTCAGCCGGATCCGGGCCGTATCCAGATAAGATGGTGGACCTGCACCTAGACACGACCACAACGCATGATGTAGTCAGCCGGATCCGGGCCGTATCCAGATCAGATGGTGGACCTGCACCTAGACACGACCACAACACATGATGTAGTCAGCCGGATCCAGGCCGTATCCAGATCAGATGGAGGACCTGCACCTAGACACGACCACAACGCATGAGGTAGTCAGCCGGATCCGGGCCGTATCCAGATCAGATGGTGGACCTGCACCTAGACACGACCACAACACATGATGTAGTCAGCCGGATCCGGGCCGTATCCAGATCAGATGGTGGACCTGCACCTAGACACGACCACAACACATGATGTAGTCAGCCGGATCCAGGCCGTATCCAGATCAGATGGTGGACCTGCGCCTAGACACGACCACAACACATGATGTAGTCAGCCGGATCCAGGCCGTATCCAGATCAGATGGAGGACCTGCGCCTAGACACAACCACAACACATGATGTAGTCAGCCGGATCCGGGCCGTATCCAGATCAGATGGAGGACCTGCACCTAGACACGACCACAACACATGATGTAGTCAGCCGGATCCAGGCCGTATCCAGATCAGATGGTGGACCTGCGCCTAGACACGACCACAACACATGATGTAGTCAGCCGGATCCGGGCCGTATCCAGATCAGATGGAGGACCTGCGCCTAGACACGACCACAACACATGATGTAGTCAGCCGGATCCGGGCCGTATCCAGATCAGATGGAGGACCTGCACCTAGACACAGCCACAACACATGATGTAGTCAGCCGGATCCGGGCCGTATCCAGATCAGATGGTGGACCTGCACCTAGACACGACCACAACACATGATGTAGTCAGCCGGATCCGGGCCGTATCCAGATCAGATGGTGGACCTGCGCCTAGACACGACCACAACACATGATGTAGTCAGCCGGATCCGGGCCGTATCCAGATCAGATGGTGGACCTGCACCTAGACACGACCACAACACATGATGTAGTCAGCCGGATCCGGGCCGTATCCAGATCAGATGGTGGACCTGCAACCTAGACACGACCACAACACAGCCCTGAAGTGTCAGCAGAGATTGTGTCAACTGACACAAGACCCTGTGTAGGCCTCAACCAACCCGTCTCCATACCGGCATGACGAATCCGATCTTCAACCAGATGGAACTGGATAATTATTGTAAATGTTCTGATCCAGTCTGACTTCTGACCTACAATGCTGCCTGAATCATAATCATACACTGTTCGCTAGTTGGCCAGAGGAGAACTGACCCCGATTGAGCCTGGGTTCTCCCAAGGATTTTTCTTCATTCTGTCACCTGATGGAGTTTTGGTTCCTTACCACCGTCACCTTTGGCTTGCTTAGTTGGGGACACTTAATATCAGTGGCGGCTGGTGAAAAATATGTTAGGTGGGGCTGTGTCATATTCGGTTATTTTAAATAGCTTGGCCTTGGTAACCATGGGACACCAGGTCTTATAGCGTTGTGGCTTCCAGGTTGTGGAATGCTTTTGCTCTAGACGTCTGTCAGAGCATTCACCCTTCTCTCCTTCAAAAACCTTTTTTTTGTCTGAATATTACTCTTTAGCTCAGAATCTTTAAATTTTACCTTATTATGAATGTTTATGTTACTTGCTTGAATCTTTAACCTAACTTTGTAACTGACCTCTGTATATTTATATCGGCCCTTGGTATGTCTATCTTTGATGTTGAGGTTTATTTAGTTCAATTCCTTAACCTAGGCCTATATTGTAAAGCGACCTTGTTGGAAAGGCTATATAAATAAAAAAAATCCTATTATAATTAATAACCACCCAGGATACTAGTGCTCTGTGAAAAGTAATTATTTAATGCCAATATTAAAAGGTTGAGGCATTTTTGCACAAAAACAAACATATTGCACAAACTTTCTATTTTCATTTTTAAATTTAACTCAACAAAATACTTAGTGATTAATTAGCTGATTAAATACAACTATTACCTGCAACAATTTTGAGTGATTTTAAACAAATGTTCCACAAAATGTACAGTAAATAACAAACATAATATTAAAGGGATAGTTCACCCACAAATGGTAAAACCATTTTTCTTTTTGAAAAAAGAATACCGGTAATAAAAAAGGAAATTTCTCTAGCATTTCTTTCTTTTTGCTGTATCAAAAACGTACCGAACCATTTTTGGGTGAACTATCCCTTTAAAGGGATACTCACCCTCATGTTGTTTCAAACCTTTATGAATTTCTTTCTTCTGCTGAACAGAAAGTAAGATATTTAGAATAATGTCAGTAACCAGACAGTTTTAGATACCATTGACTTCCATAGAAAGAAAAATTATACTATGGAAGTCAATGGTATCTAAAACTGTCTGGTTACTGACATTATTCTAAATATCTTACTTTCTGTTCAGCAGAAGAAAGAAATTCATAAAGGTTTGAAACAACATGAGGGTGAGTATATGATGACAGAATTTTAATTTTTCAGTGGAGTATCCCTTTAAGACAATTTATATTTATAAAATTACTATGTACAAAGAAACAGTGTGAGTGTGTGTGTGTGATCTCATTTGTACAGGAATTTTGCTCTTCTCTCCTTCTGAGTGGCAAACCTCTCAATGACCCTTTTGTTGAAGTCAGGAATGTCCCTGATAAGTTTCTTCTCCATGGAGAGCATCGCCAGAGCATTCAGGCGATCCTGCGTCATGGTGTTTCTCAGGAAAGTCTTGATCCTCTTTAAAGTAGAGAAGCACCTCTCAGACTCAGCTGTAGTCATGGGTGTGGTGATGAGGATCTTGAGAAGACTGACAGTCTCTGTGAAAGTGCTCTGAAGGTTGTTCTCCATGAAAAACTGGTACAGAGGTACTGCACCACTGCAAGCATTGAACTCGTCGTTCTCATAGATAAGGGACAGTTCTGTTTTGAGCTTGGCCTTGTTCAGCATGGGGTATGCCTCCACTGTTGTATCAAGCGCTGTGTCAGGGAACTTCACACAGTGTTGTGGGAAGAGCTCTCCATGCAGGAGTGTTGCGCTGATGAGGTGCTGGGTGAAGGAGAACCGCTCCTTGGCATGGGTCAGGATGGTATCACATACCTGTAAAAGATTCATCAGCATAAATTTCCAATAAAGCCATTTTAATGAAAGTGATTCTGACTGAACGAGTCAAGTATGATTATTAAAGGGATATAGTTCACCCAAAAATGAAAATTGTGTCATCATTTACTCACCCTCAAGTTGTTTCAAACCTGTATGAATTTCTTTTTTCTGCTGAACACAAAGAAAGATATTTTGAAGAATGTCGTCAACCAGACAGTTGATGAACCCCACTGACTTCCATAGTATTTATTTTTCCAACTATGGAAGTCAATGGGGCCCATCAACAGTCTGATTACTGACATTCTTCAAAATATCTTTGTGTTCAGCAGAAGAAAGAAATTCATACAGGATTGAAACAACTTGAGGGTGAGTAAATGATGACACAATTTTCATTTTTGGGTGAACTATCCCTTTAAAAGGTTTTAACACCATTATTTCTAATTGCACTTTACACTACGTTTACTTCTCCTCACTAGTTCCCTATTGGTTTCCATTACAAAACAAGGTTTAATTTAAATATATTAACCACTTTTTTTTCTGTCACATGTGACAATTCTTTACACACTGAATTTCTTTTCAATGAAAACTGCTATTATTTTGCTGCTTGTGACTGCTTTGTCATAAACCTGAATCTACTGAACTAACAAGAATATAAATTCTAGACCACCTGGTCCATCAATCGATCAGTCAGATGTGGGAATATGCCATCCTAAGTTTTTTTTAATTTTATTATTACATAGCTACATACCACCACAGAAATAAAAATCTTTGTAGAGGAAACACTGATTGTTACATCTCAACTTACCTCTGTAGCCAGCCTCTGTTGTTCTCCTGTTCCCAGTATCCTTCGTCGCTTTATAGGCTGCTGCTGGTCCGATGCACCATCACCACACAAAGAGGGAATAGAGGCCCTGGTCCAAAAATATAGTTAAAAGTTGTTAACCTGTCATCAGACTTCTTAACTCCCACAAGTGCACATCCACTGACTCATATACACACAACAGGACTATGCCTATCAGCTAGTCATCTGTGATGTACATAATATTACATTGTTATCATTGTTCTATTATATTTCTAAGCTGGATGCATTCTGATGTGTCCTGTGTAAATTATAGTCTCTAAATGACAAGAAGTTCAATATTTAATAACAACCTTCTAGAAATTGACCTGGTGGACACCTGAATAAGCCTGTTGTTAGAAACTGTTTTTGATAACTACTTTACCGTCATTATTATCCAAATCTAATAGTTTCTTTGCTTTTAAAATACTGAAACGGATATAATTGTAATGGGCTTATGATAATCATCCAGTTGGATGACTAGGCACATTTAGACACAAATCTGGAAATAAGCAAATCACATTTCTAACAAAAGTTTTATCAGCCAATCGTAAATAAAGTTATTTACCTGATCGTTTGCATGCTGTCTGTAAACTTCTGGACAAGTGATTTGATGAAAACTGCGTCGATGTTCCTTTTCTGCAGCTGGTTGAACAGCATGTCCACATGTGGCATGATTTTGTGGAACAGTGCCAGAAAAAAACAGAAAGACTCGTCTTCAAGCATCCTCACAAAGCCCCCAGCCTCTCTGACAGTTAGGGGATCAAAGTTTCCATTATCTCTGATGGTCTGAAAACACTTTAAGAGGTCATCTCTTTGTTCGTACACGGTGTTTACAGCGCGACTGTGGAAGTTCCAACGTGTTGTAGAGGCTCTGGGAAGTCTATGGGCAACCACTTGGTCAAGTACGCTGGTTCGCTTGGGTGACCTGGAGAAGAAAGCAGAAAATCCTGCAAGATCGGAAAAAAAAGTGCCGATTTTGGGAATGTGTGACGTTGCCTGCTGCATGATTAGATTTAACTGATGCGCGTAACAGTGGACGTAATGAGCGTTTACATGGACATCCATCACCTTGCGCTGCACTCCGCCGGTGGCTCCCCTCATTACATTAGCTCCGTCATAAGCTTGGCCGATAAGTTTGACTTTTTGTCCATCTGGGAGTATGACGCTTAGCCTCTCCAGAAGCGCTGTAGCGATGGTGTCTGCCGTGGCACTCTGGATCGAAATAAACTCATAAAACCGCTCTTGTATGTTGTTTTTGCCGTCTAAATAACGTAGCACAAGCACCAGCTGACAGTGGGTGGAAATGTCAGTTGTCTCATCAGCTTGTATGGAGATGAAATCTGCGCTCTTGACTTCCTCCAGAATGTAATCCTTCAGCACTGACAGCATGCAGTCTAATAACTCATTTTGTATGGTCTTTGACGTACCTTTAAAAACGGTGGCTGTCTTGAGGTGCTCCTCCAGCACGCTGTCGAGTGAAGCAACGAAGTCCACCAGTCCCCTGAAAATGCCGGGATTGTTCGAGGTGTCAGTCTCGTCATGCCCACGCAAGGCCAGCTCAAAAGCCCCACAAAACTTCACACAGTCGATTATTTTGGATAAGATGTGCCGGTTTTTATCCACCTCCTCGTTGTGTTTCCTCACCGCAACCCTGTGGCCTTCATCGAGCTGCGTCGCGATGTTAACCCTTCCCAGTACAGCTAGCTTGACGGAATTATCCATGTGTACCTTGGTGTTCTCGTGTTTCGTTACTTTCTCTGACAAGTGCTTCATATCCCTCACTCCGGTAACTGTCCATGCTGGATCTGTCCCCGTATTTTTGAAAAGTATGCACGGAAAGCAAAATAAGGCATTAGCATGAGAACATCCAGCCAACCAAGCCTTTCTGGTATACCAGCTGCGTGAGAAGCCTCGCACGTACTGCTTTCCTTTATCACTTGCCTGTTGTCTGATCGAAATATCTGGTTGATCTGGGCCCAGCTCTTTCACACGGAGTTTATTTACTAAGCTTCGTCTTTCAAACGGATATTGGACAAGAGATTGAATCGAGTTAGAGTCGTCTGGAGTCATTTTGTTCGCCGTTGTAATTTATCATACAGTAAAAATGGCGCCCTATAGAATGAAACTCGATACTTTAGTAGTGGTTCGCGCCCATTGCTCGCGCCTCGCGGCCGCGCGCAGTTTGGGGCGCTAGGCGAAGCGCCCATAGCTGACTAGATTTTAGCTCGCTGATTGGCTACAGTTTATGTCAAACATTTATATCTAAAATCAGCAATTGGCTAAACTGCTCCAAAGACCCGCCTTTCTGGGGCGCTTTCTCCAGCGCCCCAGAGCTGATCACGTGTACAGATCTAGACGGGACGTGCAGAAAAAACAGACATTTTGAATTTCTATAATATTTTTCACATATACTAGGTGCATTTACTATCTCAAACACACAAATATTGATAATTTTATATATGATTTAATTATGTATTTACATGTATTTGCCTACAGTCTATGGTATTTCCTCATGGGGGGGCGGCGCCCTAGCACCCTCTATTGGCCAGCCGCCCCTGCTTAATATTCAACAATATTATTGATCTGCCTGCATTGACAGCATTTTCTCCAGAGTGGCTGTATAGATAAATTAACTAAATTAATAACATTTTTACAAATGAAATGAATCAACACTGAACTTACTTAAGCTGGACTATGACTCTAATTTCCTCTAGATCTGAGGTACAGCAGAAACAAACTTTGTTGCATTATTTTCCTGTTATCACTGTAAAGCTGCTTTGAAACAATCTGCATTGTAAAAAGCACTGTATAAATAAAGGTGACTTGACTAGACACTGTGGATTGTTCATTAAGTGTGTGTGTGTGTGTGTGTGTGTGTGTGTGTGTGTGTGTGTGTGGGGGGGGGGGTGCAGTCAGCGTCTGCGCTTGTGTTCTTCCAGTTGATCACTGCTGTGAGGATGAAAAATATCCCACTGTGATCTCCATCCCACTCGCATCTCCTCCATCAGCTCACCCCTCTTTCCTTCATCTCTCCATCACACTCGCACACGCAGATCTCACACAGTGAAGAACAGTAGTTACACAGGGAACGCTGGTACTGAAGTTTTGTTGATCATTTAGTGCATGACAACCATTCTTCATAGATGTTTAGAAGGGAAAAATAAATACATATACAAAGTTAACAAATAATTATAATAGTGGCAATGTATATCTTTGAATAATTTATTTATTTAGATATTTATAAAAGAATATATAAATATACAGCAGGGACGTCACTAGGATTGGAAGACAGGGGGGGCTTAGCCCCCAGGGTATTTGTAACTTGCATTTATAGAAAATCTTACAGTGAGTTTGAGTAAAAAACAACTATGTATATGTTTAGCTTTATTTGTCTCTTCAACCCCGTTACCATGCATCTTCAACCCTGTTACTCTAGTCTCTCAACCCCGTCACACCTACATTTTTATTAATTATTTTTTTTAAATAATTTTAAGTTTATGAATAAGTAATTTAATGTTTGTTGAACTTAGTCTGAAATGTTCAGAGCAATCATAAGAATACTGATATTAGTTCAAATTCTGAAGTTAAGCCACATCTTTGATCAAAAATGATAGGGTTGCTGTCACAAAAAGTGCCCATTTCAGGCTTTAGTATAGCATAAGTGTAAAATTATATGTAAATTTGATGGTGCATGTACAATTTTTGGTAAGCTACGTTTTTTTATTATTTCAATTCAATTCAATTATTGTGATTTGATTTAATATTGACTCATTTGGATAAATGTTAGGTACTCAAGATAGGCATTAATTTTTTCTCAAGAAAAACAACTCACCTAATGCTGTAAACATACAGACAGCCCTATCAGCTGGAAGTATTATTTAAGGTTAAAAATAACTCAAATTAAATATAATGCGTTTTTTTAATTATTATAACAACTTTATTTAATGATTTAAGTAAAAATATAATAAATATGTAATATAGAACACATATTTAGCAAAATACTCTATAGCTCTTGTTTTCTCGCCAACTAACGTATGGCTTTCCTGAGGTAAATGTGACATGTTCTCCAGCTATGTTATTGACCTCTTCACGCTGATGAAAAACACTGATTGATCGATATTATGTATGAGGAATATACATTTATGTAAGTTGTAGCCTACTAACATTACTGTATCTTTCAACAGTGTTCGTGTTTTTTTACTATTAGCTAGTAGAGATGATCGGTTCACGTGCGCTATGGGATCTGTCACGTAAAATTTACAAACGCCAAAACGGTATTTATTGTTTGAATTTCGTAATAAAATTGACAGGATCTGAGAGGTGAGATTCTTTTATATCTTGAAGTAACCTGCTCTGTCTAGTCTGTCGGTCTCCGTGTCCTCTTTGCTTCGCGATTTTTCTGTGCGTGAGAAAATGGATGTGTGGCGTGAGAGCGTGTGAAAAGTGTCAATTGCGTGTCTCACGGTGAATGCGTGAGAGTTGGCAGCTCTCTGTCCAACTTCCGACTTTTCGGCTATTTTTTGTAGCTGGATATATATCATTTGTTGCGTCTAAATATGAATGAGGATACGGTTATTGATAAATCGAACTGTTATTGTTGTTCTTATTATCATTTAGGGGGGCTTAGGAACATTTTGGGGTAGCTTCAGCCCCCCTAAAATAGGCCTAACGACGTCCCTGATATACAGCATATTATTTAATAATACCAGTCTACAAGCTTAGGTACACTTGATGAACTTGAATTTTATGTTTTGCATTATCTTAAAACTTTTTAATCTAAATGCTTGAAGTGGACAGTGAAGAAAAGCAGCTGGAATGAGTAAATGTGTCCTGAATTGATGTTTTTGGTCTTTGATGTTTATTAATAGTGATAGTATGACAAGAAATGATAGGAGAATTAAAGGGGAAATGTTGTTGCCATTTCATCTCAAAACTAACAAATAGGCCACAACTCCAACATCCCTGCATATTTTGACTTCTATTTAGCATAGAAATTTTATTAGATTTACGTGAATTGTTGTCGGAAATCAGCACATAAAGTGAGTTCTGAATTCTTAATGAACTTAGTGGGAAAACAAGGATCGGCAACAAAAATCACAAAATGTCACAACACTTTCTAAAAGATACTTAGTCTTAATATACTATATTTGAGCTATAGTTCTCAGTGAATGACTGTGAGTGTATTACACTGCGAGATACCAGTGACCAAAACACTGTCACACACACACCTTTAGACATTAATTGTATAAAGCAAATATTATATGCCACCAAACTCATGAGAGAGCGTTGCTCTGTCAGTACAGCTGAAGTGCTAAACCTCTTTATCTGTCCGCCTTAATGACACTCCCTCTCTTCTCCAGCACTGAAAGCCTGATACAACAGCTCAAACCACCTCTCTAAATACAGATACTTTCCTATCCTTTCCTTTCCTGTCCTGTCCTGTCCTGTCCTGTCCTGTCCTGTCCTTTCCTATCCTATCCTTTCCTTTCCTTTCCTTTCCTTTCCTTTCCTTTCCTTTCCTTTCCTTTCCTTTCCTTTCCTTTTCTATCCTATCCTATCCTATCCTACCCTACCCTACCCTACCCTACCCTACCCTACCCTTTCCTTTCCTTTCCTTTCCTTTCCTTTCCTTTCCTATCCTTTCCTATCCTATCCTATCCTATCCTATCCTATCCTATCCTATCCTATCCTATCCTATCCTTTCCTTTCCTTTCCTTTCCTTTCCTTTCCTTTCCTTTCCTTTCCTTTCCTTTCCTTTCATAGTGTCTTTATTTGAGACATTTAAAGAGATCAAAGCTTAAGCCCAAGGCCAACTCTGGCATATATGAAAACACTACACACACACACACACACGCACACACACACGCACACACAATTAACATACACTCCTTTAGATCATAAATGTGGAACTTTCATCCTGTATTCCTCCATTAATGTTTCCCTCTGTTCGGTGACTTTCATTTGGTAATCTGGTGAGCTCATCTGATTTCATACCAGTGGAAACACTCAAGGCTAGACAGTGACCAGTCAGTGCTAAAAAAAAAAGTAGATGGTACCAGCATTTCTGCCGGTAATACAGAGCACTAGGGGTGGAACGGTACACAGATGTCTCGGTTCGGTTCATACCTCGGTTCAGACATCACGGTTCGGTACGAGTTCGGTACAATGGAGGGAAAAGCAAAACAAAAATGCAGAAGGCAATTTTTTTGTATTGTGCATGTCTCAGGCTGTACCACCTAGTGTCATACAGTCTCTCCCCTGAGCTAGCTGCAACAGCCTGCCCTGAAGTGTGTAAAGTAAGATGTAAACAAAATAAGACAATCAGCTATAAAACTGAAAATAAAGCAACTCTTATTTATGTGCGGACGCACGAGCGCGAGGGTGCGCGCGGCAAAAATGTTGTCATTGCGGTGTGGGCGGTCGTGCGCGTTGGGTGCGCAAGGCCACATTTCGCGTGGCGGTGTGCAGTGCACGGCTTTTTAACGCGCGCGGCTCCGCATCCGAAGACGCACGACTTCGAGCCGAATCTGGCCGAGCATGTACATCTCACAGCACCGGCACCCAGTTCTTGCGTCTAAATTAGTAGCTTACATTAACAAAATGAGCCTACAATAGCAGACATAAGCCCTTTAAATAAAAATAAATGGCCATGTTTTATAAAAAGGTTCACAAAACTAAATAAAAATGTTTAGAAATGATGTAAGATAACGTTAATTTAGTTGTAGGTTACGTTCTCATATCCATTTTTTTTCTAATGTCACAAGGAATAATCTGGTTTACTGCTTTACACGATTATTTTGTAGTGTGGTTTTGGTGTACTAGTGTTGTTGTACTAAAATAAACATTCACGAGTGTACCTTAGGCCTACTTCTCACCGCTGATTCCTGATGGTTTAGATGAGTCGCACCCTGTCGTTTCAAAGAATAGTACACCGGCGAGCGCAAAGTAGAAATGCCTTGTCCATTTGGGGAGGCGCGCGCACGGTCACCGGAGGCTCGCACTGCGGAGGCAGGCGAAAGTATAAACAAACCTATCTTAAGGCGGGGCTACAGATTACGTGTCCTTAAAGAACCCGCGTATCTAACAGTAGTTCCGCATTACATTAATTAATTTGCACGCGAGTTTTATTTATTTTTGTACCGTGTATTCTCCGTGTAAATTCATGCACCGAACCGTGACGCCCGTACCGATTCGGTTCAATATGAATACATGTACCGTTCCACCCCTACAGAGCACTGGATATATTCTGTACCAGCTGATAGAAGCTGCTTTCAAACGTTCTCATTCGTTTAACTGAGCGCTCTGTGAGCTTCAAAGGTTTATATTTACTGTTTTTACAAGCGTTGTAGCCAATCACAATCTGTTGAGTGTGTGAAAGCAATGGCTAGAGATGTTAGTCAGCAAGTCAGTCAGAATCCAATGAAAACGCATGAGGTTTTGTTCAACACCAGCCGCACGCTCTCGAATCCTTTCATTACAACCAACAAAGTGTAAACACAATGTAAATAAGAGATTTAGTGTGCAATCAAAACTGCTTTTAATTATTATAACGGGAGTTTTTGCGAGAGTGCAGAATTCAGTGAACTTGTGCTTTAGTTATTGACCATATTAGGCTCTGTTTACACCAGGTATTAAGATGTGTTTTGGTCGATCGGATCACAAGTAGACGAGGGAGACACATTCCCGTTCACACCTGGTGTTTTAATCCGTCTCTTTTGTCCACTTTCAACCACTTCTGTCCTGATTTCTTCGAGGGGAGGGTCTATGGGGGGGTAAATGTATGTTTTTTTTTTCCAGATCTTTCCTTCTAATTGATGAAATAATTTTGCGATGTACATGAACACGACCGGAGACGACAGAAAAACATCAGCTTTAGTTTCTGCTCTGAAGCCGCAAGACCAGCCGAACACTGTAAGTGTGAGTTAGAAATCAGGAATGGTGAGAGAACATTGTGTTTGGTACGTTTTTCATCTTCAAACCAAACTTGGGTTTACATCTGACAAAGGTTAAATCCCATCTGGCTAGAGCTCTTCCCATAATGTTACTCATAAGATCAGTAGATGGAGAGTAGAAGGTCTTTTGTGGCTGTTTGAACACATTCGATCACAGTTTCAGCTCTGGTAACAAAATTGGTAGATTGGCAAATTGTACTGATATTGGTGCGGACTACTGAAATTATGGTACCGTGACAACCCTACACTCATCAACATCCCTATGAAATGAAAAATAAAACGTGCATCGGATGTAGGTCACGGTTAATTGATTTATTGCATCGACATGTTTATGGTTTCTGTTAATGTCAAACAATTTTACTAAAAGCACATGTAAGCAGTGCAGCTGAACACTAACCGGCGTGTGATGAAAACCTTCACCAGTGAACCGCTAGAGCTCGTCAGCACTGAGTGATTAGCTGAAATAATGTCTCTGTCAGCCTTAATCACATTAAAACGTGGTTAACATTTAATTTTTCTCTCTTCATATGCAAAAATTTCCACTAGATTTGCAGTGAAGGCCATTGAAATTCCATTATAAAAAGAATAAAAATTTCAGGCATCATTTATTCAGAGAGAAAGAGTGGAGTGGGATGAAGAAAGTGCTGAATCTTTCTATTAGCACTGCAGGGTTGAGAAATGATCTTCAGCGCTTCAGGATGTGAGGGCTGAGACCGGACGCCCCGAAACACACATTCACTCAAACCCTGACCCACATCAACTGACTGGGATTTACACGCGTTTGCATTTGACTGTGAAATTTATGGAACAAGTGAATCGGCTAAATAGCATGCAGTAAGATGTATAGAGTTTTAATGATGCTTTTATAAATCTGTTATATAAATATAGTGGCCCCAAAAAATATTTGGACACGTGCCTCATTAGAAAATGTAAAACATCAAACCAAGAAAACAGAGAAATCTGGTGTTTTGGTGATTTGTATGTTTGGATATATGTCAGTTCACCTCAAGTTCACACAGAGAATCACATTAAACGTGTCCTTCACTGCTGGCAGCATGGGTTTTCAATAAAACTTGGCTGCCTATACATTAGAAAGTATACATAATGCACTGGGCATGTTGCCGTTCAAGGCCACTCCCACTAGTCTGCTATGGATACGCTCACCAGTTGAAGGGTGCTTCTCATTTCTTATTTGTGCATCCTCGTTTCCTTTCCTCGCATCTTAGCTCCACCCCCTTAGGACACGAGGGAAAGATACACCTGTGTTTCCTCGCGAGGTAATTCACCCTTCGCCTGGAGTTTGATTGACAGGCGATCTGACCAATCATAATCCACCGTCCGCTGAATCCGCCATTTTGTTCGACAAAGCAGTCAGGAGAGTAAGTAGATTAACGTCGGTGGACTTGAAATGGCGTGTACTGACGTCTTTCCGAGGTTGAAACAACATTCCTTCTGATTTTCATTCATGTTTATTTGATGTTATAAATGAAAATTTAAAATTATCGGTTCACAAGCAACTTTAACTGAGGTGCTACCTGTTACGAGTTACGACACATTAAAGAGCCACAAAACGGTATTTATTGCTTACATTTCTTAAAGAAAAGACACAATTTGAAAGCTGAGACTTCGTGAGAACCATGGCTTGTCGGATGTTGCAACATTAGCTAAAGAGGGCGGGTCTTTGCGCACATTCAATTAGAGAATTGAGATGTCCCTCAAGATGGCTGAGGACAATTGGTTTCCGGGTCACGGGCTGGAAGACGGATGAGCGAAGACATGAGGAAGCATCAATATGAGTACTGAGAAGAACCCAAATACTGCTTTGCTTTAGTAGGACATACTTCTTAGCAAACTTTTAGTCATGATGGTGTCGACTTGTATCGCTCCTGAGTGCAAGAATTAACATAGCGAGAGTGAGTTACTTGTAACAAGAAGAAGAAAAAAAGAAACAATACTATTTAAATAAAATGTGTGATTATATGTTAGGGCTTCTGGGAATGACCTCTGTTTTTCACATTAAAGGGTTAGTTCACCCAAAAATGAAAATTCTGTCAGTAATTACTCACCCTCATGTTGTTCCAACCGCGTAAGACCTTCGTTCATCTTCGGAACACAAATTAAGATATTTTTGATTAAATCTGAGAGTTGTCTCACTCCTCCATAGGCTTTCAGAGGGACCGAAACTTGCTGCCCCAGAAAAGTTATTAAAGAGATCGTTAATATAGTCCAAGTGACTACAGTGGCTCAATCCTAAGTATATCAAGCGACGAGAATACTTTTTGTGCGCAAAAACAAACAAAAATAACGACTTTATTCCACTATTCATTTCCTTCTCTCTGGGCCTCGTAGTGTTTTTGCGCTGCGCGTCTGTGTTGCACGTCATCACGCATCACACACATGACCCGCTTCGGCCAATTGTGAGCCTACGTGGTGACGTGTAACACAGACGCGCTACGCAAAAACACTACGTGAACCAACTAGAAGGCCCAGAGAGAAGGAAATGAATAGTGGAATAAAGTCGTTATTTTTGTTTGTTTTTGCGCACAAAAAGTATTCTCGTCGCTTGATAAACTTAAGATTGAGCCACTGTAGTCACTTGGACTATATTAACGATCTCTTTAATAACTTTTCTGGGCCAGCAAGTTTCGGTCCCTCTGAAAGCCTATGGAGGAGTGAGACAACTCTCAGATTTAATCAAAAATATCTTAATTTATGTTCCGAAGATGAACGAAGGTCTTACGCGGTTGGAACAACATGAGGGTGAGTAATTACTGACAGAATTTTCATTTTTGGGTGAACTAACCCTTTAAATAATATGAAAAAAAATTTACTTATTTTTTATTTCCAAAAACCATAAATGTATCAACATTTTTTTTTTATAAATCACATAAAAAATTTATATTTGTTGAAAGAAATTGTTGAAAACAGTGACATATTGCTAAAATGTCCCATTTTCACTACAACACCTACATTTTGACCAAATCTTTCCTGTCTTGTGCTGCCATATTTGTTTTTTGGGCCTTACTGACGTCAATTTAATGCTTTTTTCATTTCTTCAACGGAAATTAACTGACAAGATATGACTTATTCAAAAGCAATTATTTCTATTCCTAACAACGTTCCTTTTCAAAATAACAAATCAGCAAAATGACTAAAGCAAAATGTGTTTGATGTTTCGTCACCATTTGTCAAGCTGTTTGTTGGGGGGCAAATAATTGGGGAGACTTGTGCTATTCCTGTGTCATAAAGTTGTTCAAATTGGTGGTGAAAGTGGTGTTGACAGCATATCAGATTCTTTAATTGACAGTGGTGTGTGTGTGGGGGGCGTCGCGGTGAGAGCGTGTGTGTTTTGCTCTTCTCTTTCTATGTGTGTGCGCGCGCGTCTGGGCCCGTGTCATTCAGTGCCAAGACCTCGAGACCTCCGCGCTCATTTAGCGGTAACATTATGAAAATCATCCCTCAGCCCTAAAGCGAGAGATCTTTGTTACGACTCCCGGCTCTGTCAAGCCTTCACCAATTACACTCGCAGGTACAATGGTCTATTGAGCGGAGCGGAGCCCTTGACTGGCGCGGCGACAGTGATTTGTGAATCGTTACCGTGTCGCCAGAGGAGAGCTCCGTACCTGAGGAATGCAAATAATGTGCCGCGAAACCAAACTACAGCTACTATTACCGCAGATTGGATTTTTTCATCCTTTCTTCGCCTCTCACAAGTGTGAAGTTTTCAACTAAATGTAAATTTGTCTCCATCAGAAGTGGCCACAAGCTCAGAATGATGGCTTTGACTCTCAGCTCCAGCTGAAGTGCCTCTGGAGGAAGAGCGATATATATAGATATGGGCCAACTGCGTGTATATATATATATATATATATATATATATATATATATATATATATATATATGGGATATAACTTTAGAATGACAACATGTACTGATTGCATGTTCTCAGAATGATGTGCAGTCCAACTGGAGGAGATTTCTTTATACTCCAAATGCAACAGAGCTGAATTTTAACGTCTTATTTAATCAGTCTGCCACATTCAATCTGACACACACTCCATACACAGATGGAAATCACTCTGGCTCAGTGGTGTGAGAGGACGATTGTCTCCTAAGAGAAGCATAGTTGATGGGAATAGTTTAGCCAAGAGTTACAATCGTGGCACACAAAAGACGAAGTTTCACAGAGTGTTCATGGTGATCTTTTCCTTACAACAAAAACATACAGTATCTCCACAAAAGTTACAAATCAAGTATAATAAAATTAACCAATACCACTCATATGCTAAATTGCAAGACTTTATATTAGGGATGACCCCGAATAATCGAAGATTCGATGCTTCGATTGGAGGAGCCTGATTCGACTATACCGATCTCACGGTTGAATCTTCGCAGAGGTGTTATGAAACGAGGATCATGCCACTTTGGCTATATGAGGGGCTCTGATTTCACATAGAACTACCGGTTTTCTGTCAATACGTTAATATTCAGCCTATTATGATAATGCTGTATATAAAAATGTGCAAAGAAAGAAGCTTTTAATAAAAAAATGTTAACGTGCGTGAATAAATCCAAACACCTCTTGACAGATTTAAGTTTCACTTTCAATCCGTGACCGACAGAGAAGCGTCTCTTGGCTGCAAGGATTTAAATCTTTAACAAGGGGATAAGAAAATCTAAAGTGTGAATGTACACCATTCTCCAAGGCTGGATTTATCATCAGGAAAACGTCTCGGGTTACGACTGTAACCCTTGTTCCCCGAGAAGGGAACGAGACACTGCGTCGTCGTCGTGACGACACTATGGGAACGCCCCCAGCGTAACGCATCTGAAGCATGATTGAAATCTGTCCAATCCTGATTGGTGCTACGTCATGACGTAGTAGATGACGGCATACCCGGAAGATACAAAGGGACGCCGGCTCATACACACGTTAGCTACTTTGCGATGAAGCAAGCGCTCTGAACGTGATAGGTGTGGCGGCGAGACGCAGTGTCTCGTTCCCTTCTCGGGGAACAAGGGTTACAGTCGTAACC
This sequence comes from Scardinius erythrophthalmus, assembly GCF_964197995.2. Taxonomy (NCBI): domain Eukaryota; kingdom Metazoa; phylum Chordata; class Actinopteri; order Cypriniformes; family Leuciscidae; genus Scardinius; species Scardinius erythrophthalmus. The sequence goes on along the minus strand of NC_138226.1, from coordinate 39,249,888 downwards.
CGAGACGTTCCCCTTCGAGGGAACTCGCACTGCGTCGTCGTCGTGACGACACTATGGGAACGCAATGCCCACTATGCCACACCGTAAGCACGCCACCCTAGTGTGAAGCTGGAGACCAGGCACACTTAGGACGCGAGCACTCTGGCGCCAGGCGTCACAGGGAGTTGCAGACTATAAAATCGTATGAAGGTGTGCGGAGTGGCCCACCCAGCCGCTTCGCAAATATCCTGAAGCGAAGCTCCAGAAAGGAGAGCTACCGAGGAGGCCATGCTCCTGGTAGAATGAGCCCTCACGGCCATAGGTGAAGGCAGATTGCGCACCTGATAAGCCGTGGCTATAGCCTGGACAATCCAATTACTGATTGTCTGTTTGGATGCAGGCAGCCCTTTCTTGGGTGAACCAAAGCACACCAACAACTGGTCTGACTTCCTCCACTGAGAGGACCTCTCAAGGTACACTCTCAGGGCTCTGACTGGGCAGAGCAGGTGAAGTCTCCCCTCTTCCGCCGTCGCGTGAGGTGGAGGATGGAAGGCCTGAAGAACCACTGACCGTGCCACATTAGATGGCACCTTGGGCACATAGCCCGGTCTAGGATGTAAGATGGCCTTAACTCCGCCGGGGGCAAACTCCAGGCAAGTTGGCATTATAGCCAAGGCCTGGAGATCCCCCACTCTCCTCAGAGAGGTGATAGCCAGGAGAAAGGCCACCTTAAGGGTCAGGTTCTTTGCCTCAGCCGACTCCAGTGGCTCGAAGGGGGCCTCAGCCAACCCCTCAAGTACCACTGCCAAGTCCCAGGTTGGGACTCTGGAGCGAGCCGCAGGCCTCATCCTCCGAACCCCACGGAGGAAACGTACAACCAGATGGTGCTTCCCCAAAGGCCCATCACCTACAGGCGAGTGGAAAGCCGCAATGGCAGCCACATACACCTTAAGTGTGGACGGGGTTAGACCGGCGGAGAAGCGATCTTGGAGGAACTCCAGCACTGAAGCCACTGGGCAGTTAACTGGGTCCACCTCACGCTCTCTACACCAAGTGGAAAACACATTCCACTTCAGGCTGTACAGTCTCCTGGTAGAAGGAGCCCTGGAGCTGAGTAAGGTCTCGACAACATCTGCTGACAGGCCAGCCTCTAGGTACCGAGCCCCCTCAGGGGCCAGACCCAGAGGTTCCAAAGCTCTGGCCGGGGGTGAAATATTGTACCCCCTGCCTGCGACAGCAGATCCCTCCTCAGAGGGACCTGCCACGGGAGGCCGTCCAGCAGTGTTACAATGTCCAAGAACCATACCCGGGTCGGCCAGCGGGGTGCTACTAAAAGTAGACTGATCCCCTCCCGGCGGACCCGTTCCAGGACTCCCGGGAGCAGAGCGATCGGGGGAAATGCATACAGACGCAGCCTCGGCCACGTCTGCATCATGGCATCCAGCCCCAGCGGAGCTGGATGCCTGAGAGAGAACCACAGTGGACAGTGGGACGTCTCTTGAGACGCGAAAAGATCCACTTCCACTGGGCCGAATCTCATGCACATGGCTTCCACCACCTCTGGGTGGAGACGCCACTCCCCGGGCCTCAGCCCCTGCCTCGACAGGATGTCTGCTCCCTGATTTTGGTCCCCGGGGACGTACATCGCTCTGAGAGACGACAGTTTCCCCTGGGACCACAGGAGGATCTGGTGTGCCAGTCTGCATAGAGGGCGCGACCTCAGACCCCCCTGATGATTCAGATACGCGACTACAGAAGTGTTGTCCGAGCGTATCAGGACATGGTGGCCGCGGAGGTCTGGGAAAAAGCTCCTCAGAGCTTTGTAGACCGCCAGCATTTCCAGGCAGTTGATGTGCCAGGAAGAGTGCCGGGTCTCCCACAGACCTCTCGCAAAGCGGCCGTCCATGACCGCGCCCCAACCAGTGAGGGAGGCATCTGTTGAAACGGTTTTCCGGCAACATGATGCTCCCAGCACTGGTCCCTGGGACAGGAACCAAGGTTTCCTCCATATGACGAGAGAACGAAGGCATCTGCGCGTTACTCTGATCATACGGAACGGATTTCCCCTCGGGGAAAACCCCTTGGCTCTCAACCACCACTGTAGGGGTCTCATGTGTAGCAGGCCAAAAGGTATGACGTTGGACGCTGCTGCCATGTGCCCCAGCAGTATCTGAAACTGCTTTACAGTGAGGTTGTGGCCTAGCTTCACTCTGGAGACCATCGCCTGTATGGAACCCACCCGAGCAGGAGACATTTGTGCCCGCATCGTCGTGGAGTCCCATACCACTCCCAGGAACGTAGTCCTCTGGGAGGGCGTCAACACGCTTTTCTTTGTGTTGAGTCTCAGCCCCAAGCACCTGATATGGGCCAGAACGACATCTCGATGCCGAACTGCCATATCGTACGACTTGGCTAATATTAGCCAGTCGTCGATGTAATTGAGTACACGAATGCCCTGGAGTCTCAGCGGAGCCAGTGCTGCATCCATGCACTTGGTGAAGGTGCGAGGGGAAAGAGCTAGGCCAAAGGGAAGAACCCGATATTGGTACGCTTCGCCCCCGAAAGCGAACCTCAGAAACTTCCTGTGACATGGAAGGATGGAAATATGGAAGTATGCGTCCTTTAGATCTATCGTGACGAACCAGTCCTCGAACTGGATCTGACTCACGATGGCTGGAATTGTGAGCATCTTGAACCTGAATCTCCTCAGAGAACGATTCAAGTGCCTGAGATCTATTACTGGACGCAACCCCCCATCCTTCTTGGGAACTATGAAGTACCGGCTGTAGAACCCGGACTCCCTGTGTGGCAGAGGAACACGTTCTATGGCCTCTTTTACCAACAGGGATTGAACTTCTTGTTCCATAACCCGAACCTGCTCTGGGCCTACCACAGTCCAGACCACCCCGTTGAACTTCGGGGGAGGGGAGCTGAACTGCAGTCTGTAACCCAGCTCTACAGTACGCAGGGCCCACGCAGATATATTCGGAAGGCATGACCATGCGCCGAGATAATCTACTAAGGGAACCAGCCTCTCGAGGCTGGCCTCGGGTATCAACCGAGCCTCGTTCCCGACCCCCTGAAGCGGCTGACCGGCAGGGAGCAGTCGACAATGATTTTCGGTGGGCGAACGCGTTCGCTGCCCAGCCACAGGTCTTTTTAGAGGTGGCTGGAGCGGCGTGCGTACGCGGGAAATCAGTGTGGCCCGAAACGTACTGGACGGCGGGAGCACAGCACTGATTCCCCGAGAGCTCCGGGACGGAGGCGACCTCAATCGCTCCATCCCGGGGGGGACAGCTCTCAGCGATCCGGGCACGCCTAGGACCGCTTAGAGGAAGCCTTCTTCGCCTGAAGGACGGTCCTCAGATCGACCTTAGGCTGGGAGGGCTTACCTCGAGAGCGTCGCCTCCTTCGCCAGGCTCCCTCGGGAGGGGCGCGGGAGGCGACACTCTCTTTTTGCACCTGACGGTACGAGGAGCTGGCAGACGGCTGAGGCTGCCTTTCCTTAGATGCAGCCTTCTTAGAGGAGCTGGAGCGACGGGGGAGGTATTGCTGGAAGGCAGCTGACTGCTTTTTCACTTCTTGAAACCTTCCAACAACAGAATCAACCGCACCGCCGAAAAGGCCAGAAGGCGAGATCGGGGAATCCAAGAGGAAATGCTTTTCTCTCTCCTTCATCCCTGATAAATTTAACCATAAGTGTCTCTCGACGCACACCAAACCAGCCATGGAGCGGCCGATGGCACGGGCCGTCTCCTTGGTGATGCGGAGAGACAAATCAGTGGCCTTCCTGAGCTCCAAAATATCCTCTGGAGATGGCCCTTGGCCTTCATCCAGCTCCTTAAGGAGGTCGGCCTGATAGGCTTGCAACACTGCCATCGTGTGTAAACAGCCACCAGCCCGCCCAGCCGCCATATATGCCCTGCCCACCAGCGCTGAAGTGTCACGACACGGCTTAGTGGGCAGTACCGGAGCCTTAAGGGACGATGCGGCCTCAGGGGAGAGATAACTGGCGAGAGCCTCCTCAACCCGAGGCAATCTCCCATAACCAGATTCAGCCGCCCCCAAAACATTTGCAAAATCAAGAACTGGGGGATTAGAGACCCTGGCTGAAAATGGTTTGTCCCACGACTTACACAACTCGTTGTGCAAGTCAGGGAAAAAAGGCAGACCCCGGCGTGGAGGTTGAGATCTACGCTTGAAAAACCTCTCATCCAGCTTACTGGGCGGCTGGATTTGAGGTTCTTCCTGTGGCCAATCGATATTAAGTTTGGCCACAGCGCGCGTCAACACCTCTACAAGCTCCTCTTGAGCGGGTGCGTGTGCTGGCGTTTGAGCTTCTAACGCCGCATCAGCCACCTCAATGTTTAAATCATCTGACTCCTCAGAGCCAGACAATTGCAACATCTGTTCCTCCGCCTCGCGGGAAGAAGCCGCCTCGCGGGCTTCCACACGGGGCGGGAGAACGTCTGAATCTTCAGACGAGGACTGGGAAGATGCCGTAGCAGTCCCATGTCCCGCTGATAGATCCATTTGTGAGCCCCACGTTCTGCGACGCCGCTCTGCCTCGGCAACAGCGGGCCCAGAACCGCGAGGCTCGCGAGCCTGGCCGTGCTGGTCAAACACGGCAAGCCGTGAGCGCAACGTTCTCAGCGGCAGCTTGTCACACTCGCTACAAGCGGCTCCCTCGAGAGTCGCCCTCGCGTGCTGCACACCGAGACAATGCACACACATCTGGTGTGTGTCCGAGCCCGTAATATAGCGCGGGCACGGATGCACACATTTCTTAAACTGCTCGCTCATTTTGATGCTTGTACTCAGATAAGGACAGACAACAATAAATAAGACTTACAAACACAGAGCGCTTCATCTGAAGAGCAAAAAGCTAACGTGTGTATGAGCCGGCGTCCCTTTGTATCTTCCGGGTATGCCGTCATCTACTACGTCATGACGTAGCACCAATCAGGATTGGACAGATTTCATTCATGCTTCAGATGCGTTACGCTGGGGGCGTTCCCATAGTGTCGTCACAACGACGACGCAGTGCGAGTTCCCTCGAAGGGGAACCACGATCGCACTTCTGCCGGTCAACGTTAACAAGTTGGTTTTCCACGGGACATTCTAAAATGCTTAACGTGAAAAAAGCTTTTAAAACGCTTAAAAGGCACTTTAACGTGGCTTAATGCATGTACACAGTACACACTTTATTAAGAAACCATACTATGTGCAGATAAGCAGATGAACCCAGAATATGAACGCAATGCGTTCCTCCTATAGTAAAGCATTTCTTTACATAATTTGATATTTTAATTGAACTATTTTTGGAGATTAAGTAGTTAAACGTTTTTCACGTTAAGTGTTTTAGAATGTATTTTATCCGCGCGCACAAAAGATTCCAACGGACACAGACAGAGTGAAAGACTGGATTATTTCTCTCGATCAGGTAGGGTACAAGTGATTTCAAAACTTCTCAGCCGCTTCTAATTTGATTTTTGGATGCTGTGAAAAAAAATGTTGTTTCTGCAGTTTAAAAGACAAAGTTGAAAATTCTGGCTACTATCGTTATTTCAATAATTTCTTTATTTTTATTTTATTTATTGATCTGTCAGGGTTATCTAATCTAGGCCTAACTATTTGTGGCTTGTGTTTTGAATATAAGTTCCCCTGCACTTTAGGCATTTTGCACACATTTGCTCCTCATCTTGTGACTTGATTCTGATTTATTTCGTTTTGTATTTTTATTTATTAGAAAGGTATATTCTGTTCTAATTTAATTTAGTAAATTAATTGTTTATTTTTTCAGTGCATCGATGTTGTGCTGTACTTAGACCCTGCTCGCACAGGTAATTTAGCCGATTTAATTTGATTTGCATGTGAGATATAAATCCTGTCTGCAGTGTGGCCTTTCTGGAGTTATTTATGTTATTTCTAGTTTTTTTGATCCAAAATGTTTTTATACATTTTCTTCTATATCTTTGTGTGATTTTCTGTACATCGCGGCTTTGAAATGTTAAAGCCCCGCCCCCAGCCCCACCCCCAGTTAATACAATAAATGTATTTTTCTTAATGGAATGGTTTATTGAAACTTTAGACAAAATATAGAAGAAAATCTAAAATCTTTTTTTTTTTTTGAGTACCACATTTGAAACATCAGATGGCTTAATGCAAATGAAGACAGACTACTTGCGTAAAATGCATATACTGTAAATATCAGTCGTCACTCTATCTGCCAAATATATGTCTTAGGATCTTTAAATGTTCACTTTTGTGATCAAAGTGCTGTAGTTTTAAAATATATAATGCAATGCAATACAATGACGATTGAGAGATGAACAAATATATCTTCAACAAAATTCTGATGGTCATGTTTGATACTAAGTAAAAAACATAAAAAAATAATGTTTGGAAAATCGAGTAAATGTAAGTTTTTTCAGTTCAGTAAGTGTTCATCTTGACAGTAGAAAGACACGTGAACCACGAACTGAAGGTGGACGTTTGTACAATTATACTGAAAGACTTTTACTTGCTAAAAAACTATCAATCAGATGACAGAAGGCTTGTAGTGGATCATGTTGATGATCTTGCCTATGTGGTTATCAGATACAGTGGGCTTTATAGGGTTAACAGATTAATCTAGGAAGCTGTTTTTTGTGGCGTTGAATCACGCCAAAATTATGTCAGGACAGTGTGTGGAAACTGGTCGGAAACCAGTACTGGTTCTTTGAAAGATGTCCAGAAGTTCTTCTGAAAGCATATGGATGTAATCTTATAATATACCCCCTACACACACACATTGTTGACCATTTTCGAAAGGTGCTCCTGATTTATCCCGTTGTGTCAGGTGTCCCACTGTGTGTTAAAAGCAGAGGAATCCATTTAAAAGGTTTGCTGAGTATTTGATTGACACACAAGGTCTTCATGCACTTCCACTGAGAATGACTGTTTTCAGTTGATGCGTATGTGGCGGCCACAGATTCATCCTAACCATCCTCTAACATCTTAATTTAGTGGAGTTCGCTAAATCAAGCATCATTATTACTATCATGAGAGATTGCTGGCTCTCACATCAAACCATCTAGTACTGTTAAAAATGTTGGTGTAATCTTTGACTCTTCTCTCTCTTTCCAGGCTCATAATAATTCTATCACCAAATCAGCATTCTTTCATCTACGTCGCATCGCCCAGCTCCGTCCCTTCATCAGTATCGAAGATGCTGAAACTGTCATCCATGCATTTGTCACATCACGTCTTGATTACTGTAATGCCCTTTTCATTGGTCTATCTGCTAGCTCCATTTAGCAATACATTCAAAACTCTGCTGCTAGAATACTTACCAAGCGTTCTGCCCATATCAGCCCATATTTTGTACGATCTTCACTGGCTTCCAGTGGCTTACCGTATTAAATTCAAAATCCTCCTGCTCACTTTTAAATCTCTACACACCTTGGCTCCCCCTATCTCTGTAACCTGCTCCACCCCTACACCCCGACTCACTCTCTGCGATCCTCTGACTCTGGCCTTCTCGATGTCCCTCGGTTGATACTTCCTGTTGTCGAATGCGCATGCGTCGCGTCTGAACGCGTTGTTGTCTTTGGAGCTCTATCGATTTGATTTATAATTCTTGATTTTACTCTTTAAACTTACTTACAACAAACATTTTCTACTTTTCCTCACTGAGAAGCACTACTGCTCAAACCTCATAGTTACAACGCGGACTGTTGAGCAGACGTGTCTCAAGCCTGTTAGTGATTCTACGCTGGATACTCTTATAGGTTACTCCCGGGGATCACGGCTGAACGCGTCTTCTCAACACTCACTTACAAACATTTTTCACCTATCGTGCGTCTACTCTACACCCGTACCACTTAAAAGACGGATTATATCTAAGACGCTTGTCAGAAATTAGTATTAATTGATAGCATCACTGGTAGTGTCGTTGCTAACTTACTGTCCATCTGTTAAAATGGCGAATATATCAGATGCAAGTAGTCTACCTTTTGGTGCAGGTGAGGACACATTTGAGCTGCACGCGGTACAGTCTGAGCTGGAAGCTGTTGAGAAACAGATCCACAACCTTTTAGTGAGACAGGCCGAGCTGAGAGACCGGCGTTTAGCTCTTGAAACATCACGCGCTGATGCTCACAAATCAGAGATTAATGTTACTAACCGGCTGACTCCGACCTCGTCTACTCCGTGCGTTACTCGGCATCGGTTCCGAGCGCCAAGGTCGCGATCAGCCATGGTCTCGTTCACTCCGGCTCCAACACGCCACCACGAAGCCTGGATATTTCCGCAGCGGAAGACGCGAGTCAGGTCTAGACCAAGACCCTCTCCGACCCTCCCGGTTTTCGAGTTATCCACACAAAACCGCTTCTCCGCTCTTCGCGAAACAGAACGCGATGCTGTGATCATCGGTGATTCCATTGTTCGGCACGTCCATGCTACATCAGGTAAAAATAAGGTGCACAGTCACTGCTTTCCTGGTGCTCGTGTTTCTGAAATCGCTGCTCGCGTTCCCGAGATTCTGAACGATAACGAGCGCGTCGGAACTTTGGTATTGCACGCGGGAGTGAACGACATCAGGCTGCGCCAGACGGAAGTTCTGAAGAAAGACTTCAGGAATCTGATCGATACGGTACGCAGCACATCGCCTGATATAACGATCATTGTGTCAGGACCGCTTCCCACGTACCGTCTAGGACATGACAAGTTTAGTAGATTATTCGCGCTAAATGAATGGTTAACGTCATGGTGCAATGAGCAGAAACTGCTCTTTGTAAATAATTGGAATCTGTTTTGGGAGCGTCCTAGGCTATACCGTGCTGATGGCTTACACCCAGATTCGGATCGGATCTTCTGTCAGATAACATCTCCAAAACGTTAAATACCTTTTGACTAGTAACCAAAAGTCCAAATCATAGTCTCTGCTGCACCAAATTAACTGATATAAATACTAGTGTAGAACATTGCATAGAAACTGTGTCTATTCCTCGTTTAGTGCGATCAAATAATAAATCTACTGCAGGATCTAGGAAAAATCTAATTGTTATTAAAACAGAAAATGTTGCTATTAGTAAACAAAAACAATTTCTAAAGCTAGGTCTTTTAAACATTAGATCACTCACACCTAAGGCAGTTATTGTAAATGAAATAGTCACAGATAATAGCATAGATGTACTTTGCCTTACTGAAACCTGGCTTAAACCAAATGATTATTTCGGTCTAAATGAGTCTACTCCATCAGGATACTCCTATAAGCACGAGCCCCGTCTGATTGGTCGTGGCGGCGGTATTGCAACTATCTATAGAGATATTCTCAATGTTACTCAGAAAACGGGTTATAAGTTTATTTCATTTGAAGTACTTGTACTAAATGTTACGCTCTTAGATGATAGAAAAACATCCCTATTATCTTTAGCCTTGGCTACCGTATATAGACCACCAGGGCCTTACGCTGATTTCCTAAAAGAATTTGCAAATTTTCTCTCAGATCTATTGGTCAATGTCGATAAAATATTAATTGTTGGAGATTTTAACATACACGTAGATAATCAAAATGATACGTTAGGGGCTGCGTTTATAGACTTATTAAACTCCTTTGGGGTTAAGCAAAACGTTACCGGACCGACTCATCGTTTTAATCATACACTCGATTTAATTATATCACATGGAACCGATCCAACCGATATAGATATCATTCCGCAAAGTGATGATGTAACTGACCATTACATGGTAACTTGCATATTACGTACCCCGGTAATATATCATGCTGCGCCGCGTTATCGATTAGGCAGAACAATCCTTCCATCCACCATAGATAATTTTTCAAATTGCTTATCGGATCTGTCTCAGCTGCTGCCTGAACCTAAACAAACAGATGAACTAGACGAACTAACCAGCACTATGAGCACCGTTCTCTCTGGAAAATGGGATATTGTTGCACCTATGAGACTAAAAAAGGTCAGAGAGAAAATTAAAGCACCATGGTACAACAATACTACTCGTGTTCTAAAGAGAGAAACCCGTAATTTAGAGCGTAAATGGAATCAAACTAATTTAGAGGTTTTTAGAATCGCTTGGAAAGACAGTACGTCACGCTATAAAAAGGCCCTAAAAGCGGCCAGGGCTGAGCATCTCCGCAAACTAATAGAAAATAACCAAAACAATCCTAGGTTCTTATTTAACACCGTGGCTAGACTAACAAATAAACAAGCGTCACCTGAACAAAATATTCCGTTACAGTTTAGTAGTAATGATTTCATGAATTTTTTCACTGAGAAAATAGAAAACATCAGATCCACAATTGTAAACGTTCAATCTTCAATCGCGCCTTATAATTCAGCCTCGATTATCACCCCGCAAGAACAATTACAGTGCTTTACAACTATAGAACAAAAAGAGTTAAATAAATTTATCATTTCCTCTAAAACAACAACATGTTTATTAGATCCCATTCCAACTAAACTATTGAAAGAAGTGTTACCTATAGTGGAAGAGCCTCTCCTCAATATTATTAACTCGTCTTTATCTTTAGGTCATGTTCCAAGAACATTTAAATTGGCAGTTATAAAACCACTAATTAAGAAACCACAATTAGACCCAAATAACCTAGCAAATTATAGACCCATTTCAAATCTTCCTTTTATGTCCAAAATATTAGAAAAAGTTGTGTCTGCCCAACTGGGCTCTTTCTTGCAAGAAAATGACACCTATGAAAAGTTTCAGTCTGGGTTCAGGCCGCATCATAGCACTGAAACTGCGCTCGTTAAAATCACAAATGATTTACTCTTAGCTTCTGACCAAGGCTGTATCTCAATACTAGTTTTACTTGATCTTAGTGCTGCGTTCGATACTATAGATCACACAATACTCTTAGATCGGCTACAAAACTATACCGGTGTTCAAGGACAAGCATTAAGCTGGTTCAGATCATACCTATCTGACCGCTACCATTTTGTCTATTTAAACGGAGAAAAATCGATCATAACTCCAGTAAACTATGGAGTGCCGCAAGGATCTGTGTTAGGCCCTCTATTATTCTCAATATATATGCTGCCACTTGGAAATATTATAAGGAAACATGGAATTAGTTTCCATTGTTATGCTGATGACACTCAACTATATATTTCATCACGGCCGGATGAAAACGCTAAATTATCCAAATTGACAGAGTGTGTTAAAGATATAAAAGATTGGATGACGCACAATTTTCTTTTATTAAATCCAGATAAGACAGAGGTAATACTTATCGGTTCAAAAAACCGCCCACAAAACCTCCTTCAATACAACTTTAACATAGTAGGGTGTCCTGTTACTTTATCCTCTACAGTAAAAGACCTGGGTGTTATATTAGATTGTAACTTGTCTTTTGAAAATCATATTTCATATGTTACAAAAACAGCCTTTTTTCACCTTAGAAATATTGCTAAATTACGTAACATGCTATCTGTTTCTGATGCAGAAAAGCTAGTTCATGCATTCATGACCTCGAGACTAGATTACTGTAATGCTTTATTAGCTGGTTGTCCTGCATCCTCAATAAACAAGCTACAGTTAGTCCAAAATGCCGCCGCTAGAGTTCTTACTAGATCAAGAAAGTTTGACCATATAACACCAATTTTATCATCACTACATTGGTTACCTATAAAGTTCTGTATTAATTACAAGGTATTGCTACTGACTTATAAAGCCCTAAACGGCTTAGCTCCAGTTTATTTAACGGATCTTCTATCGCCCTATAATCCATCGCGCTCTTTAAGATCACTAAATTCGAGGCTTCTGGTCATACCTAGGATATCCAGATCCACCAAAGGAGGGAGAGCATTTTCACATTTAGCACCAAAACTCTGGAATAGCCTTCCTGATACTGTTCGTTGCTCAGATTCGCTCTCCCAGTTTAAAACTAGATTAAAGACGCATCTCTTCAGCCAGGCATTCATATAATATTTTAATCTTACAGTTAAATCCGGTCTCTACTTCATAAACGCCAGAGGAGAACTGGCCCCCGACTGAGCCTGGGTTCTCCCAAGGTTTTTTTTTCTCCATTAGGTCACCTAATGGAGTTTTTCGGTTCCTTGCCACTGTTGCCTTTGGCTTGCTCAGTTGGGGATACTTAATTTGATTAATCGATTCAACAGTGCTATTGATCTGCATTACCAAACGTGGATGTTTTACACCAGAAACATACACTGATGTACTATTTTATTTAATACTGTGAAGCTGCTTTGATACAATCTGTATTGTGAAAAGCGCTATATAAATAAAGTTGACTTGACTTGACTTGACATCGCCTAGCTTCAATGGGGGGCAGATCATTCACTGTTGTTGCACCCAAACTATGGGACGCTCTCCCTCAATGACTCTGTTGTGTTAATACTATTTCTGAATATAAAACTATGCTCAAAACTCACTTATTTTCTGAATGTTACCATTCTTAGGTTGTATTACATTTCGTTGTGTCTGATTGTATTCTGCTGTATGCTGCCCTACCTACATAATTCTCCTTTACTGTACTTTTACTCTCATCTACCTACTGTTGTTTTGTTTATCACTGTCCATTGTCATTATTGTTGCTTGTTCATTGTAAAATTGCCTTGAGCCCTATATAAATAAAAATTATTATTATTATTATTATTATCACTTATACTTGGGGTTAGTGATTTGTAGGGGTGTAATAATTCTCTCCTTCTCAGTAAAAAATCAAACCGTACTTTTCTTAATGCATATGCATCTATACTATGGTTTGTTGAAAATAAATAAAACAGACAGACAGACAGACAGACATAGTTAGGCTACTGTCTGTTTCTGTCGATGGATATGCATTCTGACTTCCCCTAAACTTTGTTCAATACGAGTGTTGAAACTAAACTAATTTAAGCCTTGCCAATTTAAACATTCATGCGCAAGAAGATGCAAAAGAGAACTCGAGCGAAATATTGATAGTCAAATATTGAGAACGGACAAATTCACACAAAAATTATGTCAACATACCTGTCTTGACAAGTATCCTAGCAAACATAATAGGTTATGAACGTAAACAGTCGAGAAAGATAACTCATGTGTATCAGTATCAGTGTACTGGATCCATGCATTATTGGCCCTATCTTGCACCCAGTGCAATTGACTTTGTATACCGACGCATGTATCATTCCTATTTTGCACCCGCGTACAGCGGACTTTTCCCTCCACAGACGCACGTCGGTAAATTAGGAAATTAACTTGTGCTCTCAGGGGCGGTTCAGCGCAAAGAGGAGGCGTGTTCCGGCGCAAACGTTCCCTGGTGCTATTTTGCAGGTTTAGAAAACAATTCCGCCACTAACCAGGAAAAATCTAGTTTAAAGTCAGTGGCGCGTTGTGCATGTTATTCAGATGCTATTTTAAGGGCGCATGCTTGGCCATAATCAATGTAGCGTGTGCACAATGCACATGCACTTTGCTTATCTCATCTACACAGAGAGCAGCAGTTCTCATTTTTAGAAAACCATACATTATTACAAGGAAAAATATTATCACACGAGGGAAATCATTGTTGTGTCCATGAAGATGTGAAAAAAATAGGCATAAATCTAGCTTACACATTTACCCAAATTATCATACGCCTGTTTAACCGAAGTTAATTTGGGTGGGTTTCTCCATCCCCATACAATGTCACTTCTCTGTCTTTTACGGCCCTGACGAGAACGCCAGTCTCCTCGGCTGTGAACCGCTCCTGCTGTGCGCCTGGCAAATCTGCCGTTATAATAGCCATCCGCCATGGAACAAGCACGCCTGCTTTTAAAGGGAATGTGAGATGTCGCTCTGATTGGTTTATTTCACGTTACGGGCGCAAGTCATTTATCCCGCCGGTATAATAGCAACAGCGCCCAAGACCCACCCACAAAGTTACTTGCGTTTCGCGCTTGATACTTGTGTTTCAGATAGTTAAAATAGGGCCCTATGTCTTAAAGTGACAGCAGCCTAATATTCCTGCTGTCTGTAAGTGATTTTAATATTAATCAAACAACAAAAGACAAGAAAAACACTCACTGCTCTTGACAGAATAGCTTTTGTAACTTTAATAATGATTAATCTTTTATTTAATTTATACAGTGAAGATTATATGCAATGTTATTTTACATTTGATTACTCAATTTCAGCTCTGTTTATTTTATTTGTATGTTTGCTCTATTGTATTTATTTGTGCTGTTGCTTGTAGTCTGATTATTTGTCATATTTGTTCTTATTTTATTTATTTTTATCTGACAGTAATCTGACAGTAAAGTTTTTAAAATTGAACTGTAACTCCAACCCGATCTCACGGCAATTCGTATGTATTTTACGAGGTGGCTAATTCGTACAAATTCATACGACCTCACTCTTAAGAATTCGTACGATTTTTGCTAAATCGTACATATTTTACGAGTTGCCCAATTCGTGTGAATTCGTACGAATGACCTACCCCTGAAACCGCCCCTAAACCCACCCATCACCGGGGTTTAGACAAATTAGCCACCTGATACTCACTCGTATGTACTCGTATGAATTGGCCATGAGAAAGCGTTGGTTACTTCCAGTGATTTGTGATATCAAACTTTAGTGAAATGAACAATGGCTCGTACAATGGTATTGAATGGTATGAATGTATAGACAGGCCTATAGTAACACTATTTTCCTACGGTTTACCAGAGGAAGTAATACAATTCTAGTATAACTCAATGTGTTCCAAGTGTGCAGCACAACCTTGGTGTGGTTCACGGGCGTGACTGTGATCATGAATATACAAACACTTGTGAATAATAATATGTGTCAGTAATTTGAATAGTTGGCGGTATGTCTGCAGACTCTAGCAGAGAGGAGCATGCAGAAGTTGCGTGCGTGACCGACCGGGTCACGGCACCACCAGACGACCCACAGACAGACCGGGTCACGGCACCACCAGACGACCCACAGACAGACCAGGTCACGGCACCACCAGACGACCCACAGACCTACCGGGTCACGGCACCACCAGACGACCCACAGACCGACCGGGTCACGGCTCCACCAGACGACCCACAGACAGACCGGGTCACGGCACCACCAGACGACCCACAGACCAACCGGGTCATGGCACCACCAGACGACCCACAGACATACCGGGTCACGGCACCACCAGACGACCCATAGACCGACCAGGTCACAGCACCACCAGACGACCCACAGACTGACCGGGTCACGGCACCACCAGACGACCCACAGACAGACCAGGTCACGGCACCACCAGACGACCCACAGACCTACCGGGTCACGGCACCACCAGACGACCCACAGACCGACCGGGTCACGGCTCCACCAGAAGGCCCACAGAGGAGCTTGTGAGGATGGCAGCAGACGTGAGGAGCGAGGAGCAGCCATCCCTGAGGTTAATTAGCATTCTCTTTCCCTTCACTTTATTATCAGCTGTGTCCTCCACACACCCGTTTAATTGCGTGAGCTGATCGAATAATAAATGGCAGAGTAATTACCATTCTAAAGGAGAGATCCCTTTCTCTCTCTCTCCACCGCACAACTCAGTCAAAAGAGATTTTTATTCTAAATTAAGTTTTTAACTGTCATCTGTCATCTTAGGTATAATTATAACTTAGACATTTCGGGTTCATTGTTCTCGCTCTGTGAAATTCTCGACGGAGAAAAGACATTGTGACAGCGGATTTTTAGGCGCATGGAAAATGAAGTTTAGGAGGAATTCTCAATGCCTCTAAATGAGGAAGCAAATATGCTAATTAATCAAACTCTCTCACAGGGCAATAACCATTTTTTTCTCTCTTATTTTAATATATTTAATCAGTCTCCGGATGAGGTAATGTGGCAGTCTTTGCAGGACGGCTTCATTGTATGTAGGTTTTTTTTTTCTCCTCCCAACAAATAAAAAATACACAGTTTTCACATTCTCACTAATGGACCAATTGTAATTTCAACGACATCTCAAATCACCTTTATTTTATGGTGAAAATTACATTTAATCGTTGGAAAAAAATGGCCAACATCTTTGTCTTGCTGAGATTTTTTAGAGCTAGAATTTTTTGCATTAATAAATACACACAATTGAACATCTTTTATATATATATATATATATATATATATATATATATATATATATAAAGATGTTCAATTGTGTGTATCTTTTACATCTTTTATATATATATATATATATATATATATATATATGTGTTCTGCACATCAGGGTTATTATCAAAATCATAATAAAACTATTACAAAAAATTAGTGCTGTCAAATTTATACATCGCATCTAACTTATACATCGCATCTAACATAAAAGTTTGTTTGTTTGTCTGTATATATATATATAAAATATATACACAAACAAATATTATGTAAGCACAAACTTAATGTTATTAATCGTGGTTAATCAATTTGACAGCACTAAAAAATAGTTTTTATACAAAAACATTTAAAATAAAGTTGAAATAAAATATAAATATTATATGAAAAATTTAAACTAAACGTAAATTAGAAATGTTACTTACTATAATTAGTTAAAGCACTGGAAATAATATATTAAAGCTAAAAATACATTAAACATAAATTGTAATATTTAAAAGAATAAATAAAATAATAAAAATGCTGACAAAAGCAGAAAGCACCTAAATTACACACACAAAAAAAATGTAGGCCTAACAAATGAAAACTGAAATAATTACAGTAAATAATTACTGCTTCACAAATCTTTTTTTGTGGATATGATGCCTGAAATTATTTCCACACAATAATTATTAATATGGTTTGATCATCTCACCTTTTGTTTTATCATAGATTTGAAACTGAAATGATTATATAAAATTGCTATTTTTATGAGTTAAGATGAAAAGTTTGTGTGCAAGAAAGTTGAGCCAGTTCCATACAGTCAGTTTTTTTGAAGTGATCAATATAGACTCTCTATACCCGTAATGCTCCGATGTGTTTGGCTTAACCAGGTGTGTCTATACAGTATGAGAAGCATCCAGGTGAGTGGTTTTCTACTCTACCTGCTCCGCCGTTCCAGATATCACCGGCCTCCGTCCCGGTCAAGCCGCCATCCCACACCACGGAGAACTTCAATTACAGCGGGACTCTCGGAGCAGAGAGCGAGGGGGTCGCATTGATTGAGGAGGGCAACAATTGATTTTGTCCATTACGTGGTGAGAATGTTTCCATCCTGCGCAGATCAGGCTGCCCTCCTCCTGTGGGTGGAGATAAGAGCCCACTGCATTGTGGCTGCCTAATCTGTGTGACGGCGCTTGTCTCTGCTGAAATTGATGTGGCTTTTCATGCGGCCGCGTGTGGGTCTGCGCAGGGGGGGGGGTCTGTTCCTCCACACCCCCGTCTCGGATCCTGTCGAAATACACGAGAGGGATTTGCATCGATACAGATATTTGCCTTTGTATTTGTTCCAGAGAATGTTTCTTAAGAGAATAAAGGAGTTTGTAATGATGTCTTGCGACTTGTTGAATTCTTAGGCCTCCTATTGTGGTTACAGTGGGATGCGGGTCAGAAGAGCCTCATTAGTATTAATACAAAGGATTTAGACATGTTATTCTGTAAACAGGAGAGTTACATAGAGAATTTCCATTCAGCTTTTTAACAACCATAATGCATTCAGATGAAGCCACACACACACACACACACACACACACACACGCACAAACTATTTTATCTCTCCTTTTCTGTTGCTGTCCACTCTTAGTAGAAAATGTTCTCTATGGAATCTTCGAGGGTTCCGTCAGGCGCTTCATTTATAGAACCTTTTAGGGATTCCCATCATGGGATCATTTTATGGAGGTAGTTTTAAGTTTTAATTAAATTTTATGAGTTAAGCAGCTCATAAACATACTTTATCACTAGAAGATATTTAAATTACCTATTAAACATGAAATTATTATGCAATCATTTAAGCCATTTACACTATATAGAACTTTTTTTTGGCATAAAGCGTTCTTCAGAATTGACTCAGGAACCCTAGTGTTCTATATAGAACCTGTTGTGGTTTCTCTCTTTTATAAAAAAAAAATAATAATAATAATAATCACTTCTCAGAGATCTTTGATGGCAGAATTATTAGACTTTATTTTACAGCAAAGCCGAGCATCTTCTGCAGAAGATAGCTCCAGATTTTTGCCCCGTTCACAGATATATACCAAAAATGGTAACACACCCTATAGATATTTTTAGATAAATGTCTTTTGCCAAGTGTCCCACAAGAATAGAATTGTGTGCTGTAAGCAACATTCCAGGCCTTCTGCAGGCTTCAGAAAGTCAAACCAAAGTCACACACAGAGAAAATAATAGTGTACAAACATATAGCTATATTCCTTAATAATAAATTCTTCTACAAAACATTGAACCTTTTTTCTCTGAGAGTGATATGTGGGCTTTGGATAATCTTTAGCAAGACAAATATCTATTTAGACATTATTTTAGCAAACTCACATTTAGGTCTGGCTTTTTATGTTATATAACTCCCACTTTGAACAATCCATTCAATACTCAATGGATAAAATGTTCTGCTCTGATTTTTTTATTTCCTGTTTCATTCAGAGAAAGCCTGAGACCACTTTAGTGAAAATGCCCCCCTCCCCCCTTTTAAAACAGTTGTTTTCATTTAAAAAAATGATTTATTATGAGCATAATAATTTCAGTAAACAGATTTGTATGTTTTAATTGATACTAAAAAGCTTACTGTATCATATTTAATACACATTCTGAAGCCTCTAAATTATCAACATGATCAAAAGGGTTGTACACAATTTTCTACAAGCCTTCTGTTATCTGATTAGAAGTTTATACTTTTTCTTAGCAAGTTCTAGGCCTTTTAGTATAATTGTAAAAAATATCAAGAATGTTTTGCTGTGAATTTGTTACTGATTTTACTTTTACTTTTTTTATTATAATGTAAACATAAGAATAACTTTTATATTGTTAGTAATATTTCAAAATGAACAGTGACTGGACTGAAGCAACGTAGATTTGCTTGATTATCCAAAGTTTTTCTTGTAGAAAAATAATTTTACATTTATTTGTTCATCTCTCACTCATCATTGTATTGCATTGCGTTGTTTTAAAACTACAGAGCTTTGTCCATAAAACTAGCCCTCAGTATTTAAATATCATTTTACTAAGACATATTATTGGCAGATATAGACTGACAACTGATATTTATATGCAGTTTAGGTAAGTAGTCTGTTAAGAAAAAGATCTAATGGACTTACATTACAAGCTATCAGAATTTCATTATTTCATCCATTTAAATATCCGCATCAGCACCAAATTGCATATTTTTATCTCAGTATGAGCCTCTGGATTTTTTTCCTCCTCGAGTACGAGTGCACATTATATATGACTTAAAAAACATAAATACCAAATTATTTTTAGATTTTTAAATCTAACTGTTCCACTCAAAATTAGATTTTTCTGCCTATTATTTAATATATCAGACTCTAACATGGCTATTAAATGTGTAATTAATTTTTTTTTAATTTTTTTACTTAAAACACAGTTTTCAAGGTTTAAATTCAATTTTGAATCCCAGACTTTCAAAATGGCCTCAGACTTCACTCCACAAGTAAAATGGGCTGCGAATGGCATTTCATGTTCACTTTAAAGCCGAACAACAGCAACAAGAAAGTCAGCTCATTAGGCAAAGCCGCATAACTGATTACAGGCAGCCTTGCTCCTGAATCAAAGCCACTTTGTCAGGTAAGCACCAGTGAGTAGCTATATTAACCCAATACATCTTACACTGTAAAAACTGCACTCTGTAACGCTGCCCTGCTAAGCCCTGTAACATGCTTTATTAGGCACCCTTGAGGTGAATGTTATCTATCAGCCTGCTCTGCATCGAGACCCCCCCACCCCTTCCCAGAATGCCCCACACGGAGAACATCGCACGCTCATCTGTTCCTCTCCAACAAGACAAACCCTGATGCTGATTAATGGTAGCTAAACTTACAGGCACTCTGTCAGACATGTTACACAGGGAAGGTAATATATGGGAGCCATTAAATACACATCATTTTCCTGGCATGAAATATGTTGACCCCGATCTTATTAGTTACACACATAATTAAAAGCGCTCAACAGTTCTGCGGCCGTGCGCGGTAGAGCAGGGTTGCTCACCGACAGACTCGAGTCAAATTGATGCTTCGCCAGAACGTCATTTGTTTTATTCATCTGTCAAAGCTTCATTCCCTCGGCTATGCATATAAATTGTCTTTTATTAGAGAGTCTGATTCACAAAACTTGATTTCATTGAGACAGATGTATCTTGTAATTGCTGCTTTTGTAACAAAAGCAACCATTTCTTCAGTTGTTTCAATGTGGGTTTTTCATAAACTGCATCAGTGTGTTAAACTTGGCGACTGTGTAAACAAAACTTGCTTGTGCAGAAACGCGTTGTGCGGTTCACTTCCGTTAGAAACATCTGCGTAACAGTCGAACGCTCTTAAAATACAGACTGATGCCACAAGAGAACTTTATAATTTGCACAACCAACTTTTTATCCTCTTGTTCTTTAGTAAACATTATGTTCTTAAAGAACGCTGAAAACTAGACTCATAACTGAAGAACCTATCAAACAAGAGTAAGAACCTTTAAAACCTCAAACATCAGCAACTCAAGAACCCTACACAGATAAAAGAAATGGTTCTTGATAACATAAATGTTCAACAAATAACCATTTAAGCTAAGAACCTCTTTTATGAACTGTTGGCTTGGTGTGTCGTGGCCTGAACCAGGATGCTAAAGACTGCAGCGTCAGTCACTAGAGCTCTGCTTGAGGCCAGGAGAGTGAAGTATGCTTCAGTTTCGACTCAAACGCTTAACGTATCAAAGTAGACTCCGTTTAAAAGCATTGCAAACATTGGTACTTGACACATGCGCACTAGAAAGTTTCATCCTTGTCCAGTGTCTGCGCTATTTCTCTCCAGAAGTTATAAAACTAATAAAAATGTCTTTTTATTCCTTTAAATTGTGATTTCGGCAATCCTATAAGATCATTACAAATTACACTGTACGACATGGATCTAATAAACTTGGGTACGACATGCATGTAGACTGTACGATGATGACACCTATTCAATCATAGGCTATGACGCAAGTTAGTGTAGAAGAATAAAACATCATCAGCATGCACTAGTGGTGAACAAATGCAGCGAGATGAATCACACTTTGGTAATAGTGGTTTTTATGTGCGCTGAAAAAAAGAGGTGGAAGCGAAAGAGGAGAATATGGCCATGGTGGTCATGGCTAGGAAAATGAGGCCAACTTGACATGACAATCTTGCAAATGCAGCTCGAGGTAAGGAGTTTTAAGTTTTAGCGCCATTTCGTGTCGATCAATACGCCATTTAATGTTGTATTGTTATTGGCTAGTCAGTAGATGTAGGTCGTAGCATCAAACACTGTGAGACGATCATGCTAAATCTCTGACACTGTCAGAAAATAAATTATCGCAGGCTATCTTTGGTTGCAAGACTGTGACGACAGCCATCTTTAAAACCTCTCTCAATGTACGACGTAGGAACTACGACCACAGAAATCGCCACGATTGGTCATCTGTTGGCATCAGCTGTTGTTGTCTCCCATAGTTTGTTGTAGTTTCGTCTCATCTGTGTATTTTTCGATTGTGAAACAATGGCCCAAGCCATTGGACAAACTAATTAGTGCAACAACAAAAAATGCGCATGTGTGAGCAGGTCGCGTTAAACTTCCGCATTTTGTGATGGACAGATGATTATGTTCCTCATAATCTATTACCCATCATTTTAATTTTCACATTTTAATGATGATAAGCCATTTAATAGGCTCTGTTTTTGTTCACATTTTCATTATAATTTTATTTTATTTTATTTTTTACTTCATTTTTTTATTATAAAGATCTTGCACATTTGACAATATACATTGGAGGCAAACTTTTCTGACATTTAGGCTATCTGCGAAAGACACACTTGCATAATAACTCAAAAACAGGAATAAAGTGTGACTTATGCTTATTAATTATGCACTTTTCCAAACATAACATTTGGTCAGAAAACAAAAGAAGATTAGTATTTTGTTTTGCCTCACATACATGGTGACCCTTTTGTGATTGCATGTCGACAAAAACACAATAATAATAAATAAATAAAAACTATATAGCCTACAAATGGTACAAGTGGATAAAATCTCGTATAGTGCTTCATTTACACAAAACCACAAACAAACTACAAAACAAACTACACTCCCTTCCCAACCCTGTGTCGTCTGCCCTCGCTGCACAGACCTCAGACAAGATCCAGTCTTATTGCTCTTATATACTCTCAATCCACTTAGACCATAGACCAATACATTTCTCCTTTTCTAATCTTAAGGTCATAGTGAGTCTCTCCATTATATATATTTGTTATATAGTGTTGTACCATTCCACATTTTCATTTTTATTCACGAACGTAGCCTACTGGACAAGCTGCATTTATTTATTTATTAAGAGAAAGTTGAACAGAGACTGTGCATTACTTTTCAGGTTTTATCATGAATGTTTGTCCAATAAATCGCAATAAGCCTTGTGCTTTATTACTTTTGAGTAAAGTATCGGCTTTCAAATTCTGTCCATTTTATCACAAAACTCAAACACCGTTTTCGCGCTCTTTAATGTGGCGCGAGAGATCACTAGCGCCTCAGTGCAAGCGAAGGCGATCATCCACTTTAGCGAACATGGATAAACATTAAAAATAGTACAGATACAGTCCAACTTACCGAAATCCGTTTCATATAATCGCTCAATCAGTGTTTAAACTGGAAAAAGAAGTCAATCAAACAGCTTGTAAACAATGTCACTTAACTCAGAAATTCGTTGACCATTAACTGATAGTCAGCAAGAGTGCACTCGCCACCAAGTGGACAGATGTGAGAATTACAGTTACAATACATCACTCTCAGTGTAATAATCTGACAAAATGATGGACGGCTTTCAGATTTTTCTGTCACTGTTACAAAAATTCCATCAATGACCTCTGGCTTCAAAACCTGCTTGGAAGATTCTAGTGATTTTGAAGACCTTAACTGGCTGGTTAGCTCAAAAATCCAGCATTAACCAGCATGAATTCAATGTTGGTCCAGGTTGGTTTATGCTGGTATAGTGCTAGGGACCAGCAAACCAACAACCAGCATCTCATGCTGGTCCCAACATGCAAAACATAACTTGTGTGCTTGTGACGGGTATCAGGTGTGTTAAATTAGGGATAGCCCTAAACTCGTTTTCTGAAGAAAATTAAAAACATCTCACTTTCAATACCTTAAATCTCAATCTTAATCTCCATCTCAATCTTTTAAAGTTTGATTTATCACAAATGCGTACCTATATTGTCTCAATCAACATGTCTGAGACTGAAGGCTGGTGTGTGTTGATAGCAGGACTGAAGCTCTGTGTTTATGAGGGAAGAGTTTTCAAGATATCACTAGTAGCCACATGTCCTTTACACCCATAAATCCTTCCTCACTACGCCCACAGAAACCCCAACACACACGTGTAAGTCTCCCTTATTCTGTCTCTAGCCCCTTTCTCTCTTCCGCGAGCCGACTTCTCCACAGGTGTCCTGGAGTATAATCCGTGAGGACACGGAGGCGGGCTTTATTACATCTGATGTGCTGAAACTGGGTCGTTATAAAGAGGCCGGCGGAAGGGAAGGATGTCAGGGCCCAGATGAGCTCAGCCTCCAGTGATCAGAGAGCTCAGACGTCTACACACACATCTTCACTTTTACACAGGGGGAGAAATTACTGCCCTCAGCTGACAAAATGTCCAAATCCAGTCCAAAATCCACTCTACATATCCACATCTCTGACTGGATCCTCAAAGCCGTCTCTCACGGAACAGACCGCGTGACTGATTTCCTCTCGTTTTCTTTTTATCAGGAGAATATGTGCTTCATCCCTTCATCTAGTGCACTGCACTGACACTGATACCAACAGGCAAGTTAAATAAAGTGTGAAATTCTTAACATAAGGACTGTTACACGGATGAAGGGAGCGTGGATAAAGGGTTGCATATCTTTTTTGTGACTGCTGATGTGTTGTGACCTTTTAACAGAACTGCTGTGTTTTCGCACACAGACAGATTGGCCATATGCAAGTGAATTTTATGGTGGATTTGTAATGACAAAAGCATCGAGTTAAAGCACGTTGACGCCGAGTTAAAAGAGTTCAGACCAGGTCTTAAAATCTGACTCATGCTGCTTATGGGAGTTAAAGCTTGACTCCAGCTGTAAATCTAACACCATCACCCCTTACAGAATGTGTATACAATAATTAACATGTTACAAGTGCTTCATGTTCATTATATAGTATACTGATTTAAAGCTGCAGTGTGTGATCTGGCACCAAACATGACTGCAATAACACTTGCTTTTCTGAGGAAATGTGAATAATGCTTGCCTATGCAAACTCACAACCACAATACTAGATTGTTCTGAGTGGTTTTTACCACACTGTTATTGCTTTCATCAGCAAGCATATTCCCACTATTGCACATCAGTTGAAAGTGGTAAGGTTGTTCATTTAGAAAAGTAACAGCACATCTCTCCTCACTAAGCCACACAATTTGAGGCCTTATTTGTGTCCAAAGCACAAACTATGTGGGGCCAACGCTATCTCACGACCAATTAGTACGAGTGAGTATGAATGTACTATGTGGGGCTAATTCGTATGAATTCGTACTACCCCTACTATCATTTGTCTAAACCCCAGTGATGGATAGGTTTAGGGGCGGGGTCAATTCATACGAATTAGCCACCTCGTAAAATTCGTATGAATTGCCGTGAAATCGGGTTGGTGGGGCTGGTTACAAAAGCTTTAAACTTTAAAGTCCCCCTGTAGTCAATAATTGTATCCCTTAAAACTCATCTTTGATCACCAAAATGACATATTTAAAGTTTTTTCCTTGAAAAAAAAAAAGTCTTCATGTCTTAAAATAGCTTGAATGTAACTCGACACCCTTGCCTGATTTAGTATACGCGGTTCTGTGAATATGCAAATGAGCCCCGCCTCCACTCACTCACAGCAGCTCAGAGATCCACTCGTTGACGATCACTCGTTGATCTGATTGGTTACAAGGTAGTTTGTGACGTCAGAAACACCAGCGGTTTCAAAGCGTGTTTTTGAGACTGTCTTTGGTTCACTGCAGTTTTGAGGAGAAAATACTCAGCAATGGTGTCGACTTACACACATGGTTTGTCTTAAAGCATATTAAAAACACCACATAGACATATAAACAACATTAAAAGCTTTAAACCAATGAAGTTTGTTCTTGTGCATCACATGGTTCTGTAACTTTATCATATTTGATGTGCTCTACTGTATGTATCTGCATTGATCAGTTTACATGTGAATAAAAGCTTAAATTAAATCTGTTGATCATAAAGCAAACATGTCTCTTTAGAAGATTTAGAATGGCTTTCTTTAGTTGTGGAAGTATTTTAACATCGAAAAAATGGCACACTGCAACTTTAAGCCATAAAGTGGAGCAGTAAGTCAGATGTGTGTGTGTGTGTGTGTGTGTGTGTGTGTGTGTGTGTGTGTGTGTGTGTGTGTGTGTGTGTGTGTGTGTGTGTGTGTGCGTGCATGCGTACGTGCTTGTGTGTGTGTGTGTGTGTGTGTGTGTGCGTGTGTGTGTGTGTGCGTGTATTTGACTGGCAAGAGTGAGGCATTCGTTTTAACTGGCTGAGGTAATGCCATTGCGACACATCTCAGTGTTTGCAGGAAATGCCCAAGGCTGGGAAAAGCATTCCAGAACCCATCACATCACATCACAGGATACGGACAGCACAGGGGTTGGCGGGGGTTCGGGAAGATTGCTGGGTGTGGAGGATATTCTGGTGGGATTTCAGGGATATTGCATCAGGGGAATGGAGGAAGTGGAGATGTAGTGGCCGAGAGACAGTCTTTTGGATCAAACCACTTGCAACCCAATTCCTGCTTTGCGCTCTTAAAAGATAAAAGTGAGAGAATCATGCATGACTTAAACATTTATCGGTCCAAAATGCGTATAGTTTCACATACTATTTTTAAGAAATAGAAATATGTAGGTTATACTGTGCACTAGCCTATACAGTATGGCTACGAATCAACTCGGAAACCAACGCACACATTTCTGAGGAACACATAGCTTAGGCCTATTTCATCTCCAAAAAACATACATGGATCCACTGACATCTACAGACCACAGATGAAAACAGAAGGTTTCTTCCTTGTGGAAATTCTCCTTAATACCTGTGGATTAGCATTCTAACGCACAGCATTGTTACGGCTGAGTGGCTGTTTAACGCCGTCCCTGAGGGAACTTGAGCCCTGCAGGTAAACTGCACAACACCTGTTTAAACTAATGAGGTCTTAAGAAGAGAACAGAAGCAAGGTGTGAGAGAAAAAAAAACATACATAAAGTTCTCAGATGAAACCTGAGATAAGTACAGCTCATTGTTTACTGTGGGCATCACAAGTATTTGAGTCACACTTGACATGCCATTCCATTAGATATCAAAGCACTTGTCATAAATACTCAAAGGGCTTTTCTGGGATTTGTTTAGCCATTTTTTTAATTATTTAATAAACAAGTGTTTTGGTGATTTTTATGTGGATGCATGGAGTCAGTTCTCAAGTTCAGACAATCAGACATTTAAAGTGTGACTTGCATTTACAGGGCCGCAATATAGTTCTTATGATGAGAGTATGTTATAACCAGAAACATGTACAGGCAGAAATAGGTATTATGTTATTTATAATCACGTAATTATAATTAACTAATTATGCAAGGAGTCATTTTATAAAACAAACTAATCATATCATTAATTAAATAAACTCCATCTGTTCAAGGTAGCATTACTCCAATAAATGTTGTCGTGTTTTATTATATAGGCCTATGGACCCATAATATAATACACTTTATGGTACGTGTTAGTAAAATTGGACTCATAACACAAACCACCTTGAATTTATAAACCAGTTTAAAGTGTGAAAAAAAAAATCAATCAATGTGTGAACTGAGAGATGTTAAGTGATATTTTATCCGGATAGATCAGGTTAATCAGTAGCCTGAAGGAGATTGAGTTAAAGCGTCTTAGGCAGTAATCCCTGTGTGTATGTGTGTGTAATTGAGACAGCCCTTTAACCCTTATTAGCAATAGCCCAAGGGATCTGACACAAACCGTTTGTTGTCCTCATTGTAATCTCTAAATATACTCTATTTGTCTCCATTCAACCTGTATATTCCTTGTAAGTCAATGGTGTTAAATAAGATGTAATTTAACTTTTATACAGAATTTATTTCTTTTTTAATGATTTTAACTGTTTTAATGTCTTTGCAGAAACTCACAATGAAAGTGTAAGGAGCAACCCAGCTAACAAAAATATGTTCTAAGAACGTTTTGCTAACGTTCCCATTAAGTTATTTGTAAACGTTCAAAACATCCAGGTTTTTTTAAACGTTTTAACGATTGTGATCGTTAGAGAAAACATTAAGGGGTTTTCACAGAGTTTCATTTTATTATTTTTGCAAACATTATGAAGATTATGAAACAAGTAGGTTAGTGTTTAGTAGCCTAACGTTTAAACACACTGATTAGTTTAATGTCCAACTAAAATGTTTTAGAAAAACGTTTCCCGTGACGACGTAACTCGCTGCTTAACTACCATACGATTTCTTCATCATTGAAGAAACCAACTAGCTTAATGACGACTGTTTCCCGAAACCATTGGCTATTGTCTAAATTTGAGTTAAACCACATTGGTTAATGATGCCAAGCAGGTGGTGGAGTAACTTCTTTTAATGAATCCGTTTGAGCTCGAATTAATGCTAGATTTTTGGATATAAATAGGCTAACAGATTAACTCTTATTTTCTCTGCTTTATTTCCAGATTCAATCATATCGTTCTTTCGTACGTTTTTCGCACATGCGCACTCTTCAAAAATCGACGCTTAAAATCTCTTGACAAACTAAAAGACATCAATGACATTTGTAGCCGATTCTGAATAAAATATATAGATTGTACTGAATGTCAGCTTGCATATTTTACTTACGATAAGGATATTGACTCCACATGCAAACAAGAAACTGCTTCTAACCACAGGTCGAGAGCTGTCAACAATTTGCGATGCTGTTTGCGAATGTTCGTTAGATCTATGTTTTCGGGAAACTGATGATGCTTTCGGGAAACACACCCCAGTTCAGATAACGTTCCCTGATATTTGGGAATGTGCCATATTGACTTTCAGTAGCCTATATACGCATGTAACTGTCAACTCAGTTTTGTTTGTTTAAATAAAATGAATATGAAAATAAATTAAATAGGCCTACAATTTTTGTGATTGTGTGTCACAGATGCTGTCTATACAGACCAAACCAAACCTACCCCTATACGAAAACAGATTTGTAAATCCGCTGAAAAACCAAAAAGGAGGTTTTGTCAGATTTAGCTAAATAAAGTGCAGCTAAGTAAACATGCATTCATGCAGGAAAGTTCAGAGTCTGTCAGGATGGCACACATGCTGAAGGCCCCTCGGTGCGTCTCTTTATCCCCCCCCACTTCAGCCTGTTTATGCGTGTTTGTGTCTGCATGTGTGCGTCCCTGACTTCTCCCAAGGCAGAAAGCACTGCTTTTTCATTTCAGCAGTGGGAATAGGGCGTCTGAATAGGCCAGTGTACGGCTATATCACATTATTAGTAATCATATCTGCTTAAGCCAAGCCTGCTGCTCCAGATGGCTGCTTTCAAGTGCAAATGAAGCAGTGAGACGAGGCCGCCTTTAATACGTACTCACGATTCACAAATAGCCATTGATTTTTTCTGTGTCCCCCTCCATCCAGCCAGTCTGCCGGTATTGAGCTCGGATTAAATGGTCTCCTGGGTTTTTAAAAGGAACATTGATTCTTCTAATTAATTGTGCGCCGTTCAGAAGCAGAATGCATAAACTCGTTCGTATTTGCACTTCAAGTCAATTATTTTGAGTTCGGCCGGACAGAGAACAAACAGGCCCGACATAGGCTATACGAGGAGCTGATGGGAGTCATTTTGTTTCCTCGGGAAGTGTGAATACTACTCAAATGAAAGAGAGTTATTTCCATTTTAGTTGTTCGTCTGAATGGGAATTGACAGAGGAAGAGGTACAGTCGTCCGCTGGGACTTCAGATGCCGTATGAATAACACATGGACGTTTTTATGAGCGCGCGCGCGTATACGGAGACTGAGAGAGTGCTTGTTTTAATGTATTGACAAATCCATACTAGTTTTCATACCTCATCATTATCTGGAATGAAATGTTTACGCACTGGTCTCAGATGCACGCATTGTTTTAGGAATTCAAACAATGGCGCGTTGTGGGAATGAGCTTTTGGTAACTAGGCCTACGCGCCCGCACCTGCATTATCGGTGTCCGTCCTGTACACCTCTGTGCCGGAGCGAAAGGTCCACTCAGCGCTGACAGCTTTGCTATTTAAGACGGAGACGGTCCATTCCTCCAGATTGTAAGAGTGCTGGAAGATGCGTATTACTCTCCTGATACTTCATTAATCTCCATCAAACGCAGCGACACTGCCACGGCTGACAGCGGGGACAAAGACGGGCTCTGCTCTCCTCCCAGCTCAGATAATGCGTGTTTTACAGTAGCCCAGATGTCCGTACTCAATAAAACATTTGAGGGAATCAGGCGAGGTGTGTTTGGGGATGTCTGTATTGACTGGCTGCTGTGTGGAGACAGCGATACGGGAGCTGCTCGTCTCTGATTACAGAATTAAAAGAGTGCGCTGACAGAGCGACTGGCAGGCCGAGGGACGGGATCATTGTATCTGTGGAGGGATGTGGATTTGACCAAAGTGTGCCATCCTGATTATCTCATGCGGGAAGAGCTGCGCCACTGAAATGAGACTTGGATTAACCTTTATTTCCTTTTTGTGTGTGTGTGTGTGTGTGTGTGTGTGTTGTTTTTTGTTTCCTTGCTTGAGTGTGGAAAAAAGAATATCCAACATTGTGACACTGTTATTGTGAATAAAATGAGGGAGATCTAACTTACCAAAATCTTAATTTTCTGCATGACTTTACATTGTGATGCGTAGGAGTGTGTTGGTGGGGTAAGATGAGCCACCCCCTGTGACAATCTGTGTCCATGTAACCCTAAGTTATGGGGACAAAATGTACTCACAAATAACAAATATGGCAAAATCCCAAATCCTTGAGGAAAACAGCTTATAAATCAGACTAAGTGATGTTTTTTAAAAATATAAAAATGTAGACAGTTTTCTGTGATAGGTATAGGGGTAGGGTTAGTGTGTGTGTGTGTGTGTGTGCGTGTGTGTGTGTGTGTGTGTGTGTGTGTGTGTGTGTGTGTGTGTGATGGGCAGGTTTAGAGGTAGGGTTACTGTAAGGGGAGAGAATAGCCTATACAGTTTGTACAGTATAACAATCATTATGTCTATGGAAAGTCTCCATAAAAAAAAAAAACGCGCGTGTGTGTGTGTGTGTGTGTGTGTGTGTGTGTGTGTGTGTGTGTGTGTGTTTAAAAGTGGGTCTTTTTGGTTAAAGAAATTAATACTTTTATTCAGCAAGGTTACATTAAATTTATACAAAATATTTATATTTCAAATAAATGCTGTTCTTTTGAACGTTCTATTCATCAAGGAATCCTGAGGAAAATTGTATCACAGTTTCCACAAAAATATGAATAAGCACAACTGTTTTCATTGATAATAAACAGAAATGTTTTTTGAGCAGCAAATCATCATATTAAAATGATTTCTGAAGGATCATGTGACACTGAAGACTGGAGTAATGATGCTGAAAATTCAGCTTTGATCACAGGAATAAATTACATTTTATAATATATTCACATAACACAGTTATTTCCAGATTTTTGATCACATGTAGTCTTGGTGAGTATAAAAGAGTTCTTATACTATAAAATAATGAATCTACCAAATGGTACTTTGTGTGTGTGTGTGTGTGTGTGTATATATATATATATATATATATATATATATGTGTGTGTGTGTGTGTGTGTGTGTGTGTGTGTGTGTGTGTGTACAATGTGATTGAATAAGTATAGCCACATAATTCGGAATTCTTTTAAATTCCAATTTGTATTCTCCTATTTACAACACTGTACAGAAATTTGGATGATTACTTTCACTAAACTGAATCCATTCTCCAAGGGCCACAGGGTTGCTGGAGCCTTTCCCAGCTTCACAGACCGGAGGCTGGAAATACCCTGGACAGAGGGCCAGTCCATCACAGCGCACACACACATTCGCTCTCGTGGGTGATTGAGTGTCTTCAGTTCCCCTGTCCTCTGGATTGTGCAGCTGAAGAAACTCCACACAGAAAGACCTCCAGGACTCAGCCGGGACCTTTGTGTTGTGAGCTGACAGTGAGCCACATAACTGAAACAGTTTTCCGTAACACTTTATTTTAAGGTGACATAGTTACACATGGGAATAACAGATAATTATACATAAGTATAAGCAACTAACCCTGGAAACAAATCCTAACCCAAAACTATCCCTATAGTAAGAACATGAAGTTAATCAGTATTCCTCTTGTTTGTAACACTGCGTCACCTCAAAATAACCTATTTTTCTTATTTATTTACTGATATGTTCTTTTTATTGTTTCATCGATTAAAAACAGTAAAACATTAATATTAAACTTTGTCTTTAAGTTTGTTTATGGAAATCAAGAATGATGAAGATCATGTGACTGGCCTCCAATATTCCTTATATTCCCTTTTTTTCTTTTCTTTTTTTGGGATAATGTACAGGTCGAATGCCCTATGGATGCTGTCTTTTCATTTTAGTTGATAAGAAGCATGCTAAAACATAGTTTTACCTCTATATCATTTTGAATTACCTAGAGAACAACTTAAGCATAAGCCGGCACACCTTACCCCATGCACTCTCCCATACAGTATGTGTGTGTAATGGAATGGTAATGACTCTACGGTGTGATCACATTCTCCGCAGGAACCTGGAAGAAAAAAAACACACACACAATCGGCCCTTAGCTCAGAGTACTCACACACACTCGCGCTCCACAGAGAGACTGCATAAATTGTCATCTTCCTCATATTTACGAGAGAAAGTCTGCGCTGCTGATGCAGTGTAGTATAGTGTTCCCGGCTGAAATTGCACTCTCAGATATGGGAAAACAAAACCGTTTCTGTATTACTGTCTCTGTACTTCAGGAGGAGATTGAATAGAAGATGTGTCTGATAAAAAGAGAGAGAGAGAGATGACAGAACATTTTAAATTGTAGTACTTTACATGTTTTGATTGTAGGTCATAGAGAGGGATATTTTGGCTCGCTCCACGGGAACACAGGGAAACCATGCATACTGATTTCAGCGCCTGATTTCCATCCCGTAAAAACATACACACACGCATGCATCTCTTTGTGATTTCAGCAATTTATTGTATAATCCCTATTTTTTTTTAGGGTGAGGGAGAGGTGATTTTAGATATATGATTGATGGGTGCCAGACTGCTTTTTATTTTTTAATCTAAGTCCAAGTTTTGTACAATCACACGTCATATTTCCAGCTCTGGAGAAAATGGGTCAGCGGAGAGAGCGAGGAACGTTTTCACTCTTTTTGGACTGGTCTCTCTGCAGCATTTCTAGCGGCCACTGAGGTTTCTCGCATTGAGAAGTTCACAGGGAGATAAGTAGAGGTTGGGTTTCTTCTCTCACTCCCAGGGCTGTGCTATAGCCAAAGCTGAAACCCATTATTGAGGCCTGTTCGGCAGACCTAAATGAGCGAGGAACGACAAGTTGTTTTCTGTGGCTTGGCTGCGATGTTTTGTTTTGCAAATACAGTGACACTAACATTTCTGGAACGGTAATAAAGTTATTTCCAACGGCGCATATGTAATTCATAATAAACTGCTCTCGCGTGTCAACACGTCATTGCGCAAAGATGTCGGGAATGAACGGGCAACGAGGAGAACTCAATTGGCTTTGGTGGATGAAATACACATCAGAGAGACTCCAGTTGTGCTCTCCACTCTGGGCTGCTTTCATTTGATTTAATTGTAACAGATTTGTGAAATGAAGAGGAAGGATTAGAAGATATCATAGAGCGATTAGTGGCTGGTTTTTTTGGTGTCTGCGCTACAAATGTTGTCATAGTCATCCATCAGCTGGTGCCACTCCGCCCGGAGGCAGAAACCACAATGGCACCACAGCGAGAAAGACAGACAGAATAAAGGACTGCACCCATGAAAGACCAAATCCCGCTGCTGTAAATCATACCAGCGCAGGGAAAATACAAACAATCTCCTACATTAAATGTTGTTTTATGTTGGTACATTAAACGGAGAGGAATAAACACATAAATTAACGTGGCAATTCTAAGCACAAGCAATAACTAAGAACGATGCCACTTGGCAAAATACATGTAATTAAAGGTGCATTTTTGCTTTTATTTGACAGGACACTATGGAAATTTGGGTCACTGTTGCGGTGACTATGGCTGTGACGTAAATGAATAGCACTTTTGAAAAATATCTCTTTTCATAGACGACACTTGGCAGACTATTGCTGAAAGTTTAAAAAAGTGAACTTAAAGTAACAGAATTTTCGTGTATTGTTATGAAAAATGCACAAAAATACTATTTTCCATTTTTATGTGAATTTATTTATTTTCCAAATCACGTTTTACTCTAAAACTGCTAGTTGAACAAGTTTTGTTCCAAATTTCCAAATGACCGCAAGGAGCACAAGTGTGACTATTTTTAACAGGACCATTTAACCTTTTGGTCTGGAATCATGTCCATGATTTTTTTTTTGTGTGTGTGTGTGTGTGTGTGTGTGTGTGTGTGTGTGTGTGTGTGTGTGTGTGTGTGTGTGTGTGTGTGTGTGTTCGCATGGCAAGTGCCAAAACCGTTACCAAGTTTCGGACCATTCCAAACAAAACGTAAAAGTTTTCAGTCAGAAATGACCGAAGAGCACTAGATGGTTAAAATTATGTTCACTTACATGAAATGATGACTCCAGTCATGTTTTGTAGCCTAAAAAACATGTTTTATTTTATATGGAGTGGCTAAATGGGACAAGAGAGGTTGCCTGGGACATTAAACGCCATCAGCTGAACACCCAGAGAGCAACACAGTGTCGGCCCAGATCCGGCCCACAGCTGGCACACGTGGATTCTGGGCCGACACTGTGTTGCTGTCGACATAAAAAAAAAAAAAACTGAAAAGAGACTGAAAGAGTTGTCGCAAACTTAAAAGATGTGTTCATTTGTCAAGATTATAATGATGGACAAAACATGTAAGAATCACAAACTTTTGTTGGTCACAGAGCTTATTCACCGCAATGTTTAAACATTTGTCTAAAGAATACGTCATCACAGCGCTCTAATAGTCATGCAAGAACTACTGCTTTTGCATGATGCTCCATCCACACCAGTAGATGTCAGTATAAGTCTGACTGCCATATTGGACGGCACAACACAACATGGACAAAGGCTGCATCCAAAACTGCATACTTCCCTACTATATAGTAGGAGAAAAACAGTATGTGACAAAAAATGAATGTCCGAATTCACAGTACTCATATAGCCAGAAAGTCCCTGGATGATCTACTTCCACTGAGATTCTGAAGTTTGCATAAGATGGACACTTTTCTATCCCATGATGCCACGGGAGAGGATCCGTGAATGGAGGTGAAGCGATACCGGTCACTCATAGGTCACATCATTATCATTATTTAAAAAAAAGCAAACCACAAACATCAAATCAATTCCAAAATCGAGCCGAACTTAGACGAAGCCCCGCCCTAATTCTTGTACCAGAAGCCGTTTCACTCAGATACATTACAATAAGGAAGAAAAGATTATTGCAACTTCATGCTGACTTTAATAGATGTTTAGTCTTATAATTGCTGCACATTATTCCATCTATTTGCCATAGCAATCTTTCACATTTTAAATCATTAATTGATTTATCAAACATATTAAATCATCAAAAATCACCACTGATACGATTTTCCTTTTTGAATGAATTCACAGAGCCATCTTATTTTTCATCTTCTTGCATTCAACCACATAGACCCATACGTATATAGAGTCCACGATCAACAATCCAATTATTAGAGGATAAAATTCCCCCTTTACATTGTACTAACTGATGTAAAATGGACAGTGAATGCTTATTTCATGCTTTAGTTGTGCAACGGCAGTTGTTAATTTCAACAATGTCACATCCAAGATGAATCATTCTACAATTTAGGGTATATTTCATTTGTTTTGTTGTTGTTTTATTTTACAATTTTCATCTGAAACATTTTATCTGTGAGGGGAAAGCATATTATAATCACACCCATTTTTTCACTGATGATCCAAAGTTGTCCGACGGCTTGGTGTGTCACGGGCCACGGCCCTTAACATTTCTACATGATATCCTGCATATAGCAGTTCAACTCATCAGCTATAAAGATTTGAGAATATAATCAGACCGAATCAAACTGGCATGTATGCGTCAGTTTATCTATAAGAAACCAGCAGCTCAGCTCACCCATGAATTGTACAGAAGATAATGAATGCAGGGAACATTGACGTGAATGCTTCCTCCTTTATCATAACTACATCTGTGAGAGCTGTTTTTTCCTGCACGGGCAGACGTTTAGAGAGTGTCTTGAAAAGAGCAACATTTTACCCTAATGGAGATATTTTTCTTTAAACATGAGCCTAAGCTTCCAGTGCAGTAAAGCCCTCTCCCCTGCGCCTCTGTCTCCACCTCAGTGGTGTCCGAATGGAGGTCCCTTCTCTCATGTGTCATTGAGAAACATTTGATATTCTGGCCGCAGTATTTCCTGTGGTGCCATTTTGAAGCTTCCCCATTGAGGATCCATTTACCCTGGCCACCGGGAGCCTCCAGCCGGGCAGACTCTCTCCACGCGGTCCCTTCCACTGCAGATCGGCCCCAGCAAGCGTCTCCGCCAATATGCTAATACGCCGCTTTCAGAAACAACTCATATTCATGCGGTAAGCAGGCCCCAGCTATTTTCACCCCAGTAGACGAAGAACACGTCTCACCTCTGTGCTTTACAAAATACCAGAAAATGACAGATTTTTTCACTCCAAACTAAACATGCAGATTTCTGAAAGGTCATAAATTACATATTTTATATACTTCTCGGCTTTGAAGTTTTGAAAAGCATTAATGCATGTACAAAAGAAGCATTCATATACAAGTTTTGTTAACATATTTTGGTGCATTTTTTATCTGTCACTTGGTAGAGGATAGCGAGATGTGTTGCTTGGCGTGTTCTTATCCTGAAAAACTGTGAACTAAACTATGCTAGGTCAAGTTGAGCATTGGGTCGTCACATGATTTGCCATGAAGTGAAACCAAACTAACTCCCACAGATCCCGTCATTCTCAAGCTGCTTGGGACCAAATCAATCAATAACACAGATACTCCATGTTCTGTAGCCTATTCCAGCTCGACTAAAGAGTTCCCACAACTTTAAAGGTAGGGAGGCAATTTTCGGTGCGGCTAGCAATAGCAAGCTAGCTTTGAAAGCAAGAGATCCCACCCTCCCTTCAGAGCGTCAATCTACAGTATTTACAAATAATGGCAAAATTGATGTATGGAAATGTTACCTGATTTCTGACTGGCACACTACAGCAAAAGACAAATAGTAGTTAATAGCTGTTTTAAAAAAACTTTTTTGAATGAAAAATCTAATTGATTTCACTTTTCAACTAGTTGGTAAAAAAAAAAAAAATGCATATACTGCCTTAGACTAAACTGGGAAGGGTCTCAGCATTTGCATGTTGTTGTCCTATTGTTAGTTTAATTGCTTTGCTCTCCTCATTAGTAAGTCTCTTTGGATAATAGCGTCTGTTAAATGAATAAATGTAATGTAAATGGTTGTTGGACGCTTATAGCTAGTTAAATGTAGGGAAGCTAGCAATTTAGCGAGTTAGCTTTGAAAGCAAAAGATCGCACCCTCCCTTCAGAGCGTCTCCAAAGTCACGTCTCCTTTAAAACACATGAACACGTACAGCAGGAGCAAACAAAAGCGTCACGAGAGACGGTGTTAATCTACCTCATGTCTCAAAGCACATAACATTACAATAATAATGAACATAAACAGCTTAAAGAGCTCTTGTACCACCAGACTGCAGTAGATTCATTTCAGTGTTGATAGTGTTGCCATTAAAACATATAAATTCAAGTCACAAACCGCTCCGAGTTTAACATCAGGGGTTTCCATCTCCTCCAGATTACAGTAGTTATGGTGTGAACTCAGCATAAGCTGGTTGTTTTGGTTCAGGAGGAACTGTAAAAGACGGCTGCGGTTTCGTTTGTGGCTCTCGGTGACTGACGTCTGTCTAACTCTGCATAGCATGAGACGCTCTGATGACGTGTGATGTCTGGTATGACATCATATCAGACCGAATGCAATGATTGGACGCACATTTTATGGCTCTACACCTTCCATATATACATATAACTGCATTTAGAGCACTTAACTTAGTGATTGCTATCAGGATGTGAAGAGACTTTCAACCAGCATAACAAAAAATGTCTCTGGAACAAATCACCTACCCTGCCTTTAATGGTGGTGACATTAAAGTCATGTGACCGTGGTGTAGCTCGTTTATAGCCGATTTCTTTCTGGATTCATAAAAGTTGTGTTCATTTGTGAAACGAACCCAAACCATCTCCCACAGATCCCATAATTCCCGAGCCTCCTGGGACCAAATCAATCAATAACACTGGTGTTCTGTATTTCAGCTTGGCTTGTTCAACGATCAAAGACTGCGTTCCTGGTTCCTGGTTTGCAAGCCAATTTGTCACCTTGCCTGAAATCACATCCTTTCAGACAAAACATCAAAGCAATTAACTTATTGTGTAGTACTTCAATCTAAAGATATGAGATAAGATACCGCCACCATTGTACAACAGCTGCGTTTTGCCTTTCCATTTGAGTGTGGGTGTCTTTGTGCGTTAGATTGTGGATAAGCCAGCGCAAGGTAAGGTAGGAGAGCGAGAGCCACAGATGCGGGGCCTTTCTAAAGGCTCTGTCTGCCAGCCTGTGTTTACCTGACACTCAGATTGACAGCGGAGTGATTGGAAATATCCCCCACTCACTGGTGCGAGCCCCTGAGTGCAGGGAAAGTGCTTTTGTAGTCTGGCTGTAATGGCCCAAGTTTGAATTGAAGGTTGAAGGAAAACGCTGCTCTCTGGTCACTCTCGGGGAGGAGCTGACACAGTGGAAACGATGCAGCGAACAGAGTCTTAGATCAGGAACGCAGCTGAGAGTGGAGAATGTCCCCGGGCTGTTATCTCAATGCAATCGTGCTAATCTTTTGCCGTTTATAAAAGCAACACCACTGCCGCGAACAAACTTCTCAGACTCTTTTCTCCTTCTGGACGAGTAGGACGATACAAAGTGATTTTTTTTCTTCTATATGATCCTGGTGAGATCAATTCCACCCAGTTTTTCTCCCACTCATGCTCTCTGGTGAATAACAAAACAATCTGCCAAATTTGCCCCCAAGACAGTCTAATTTCCTAGTTAATTTCCTCATTCTGTGCTGTTGAACTCCCTTGACGCACTATGATTCAGGGAGGCATAGGTACATCAGTTGTCTAAAAATTAAAAACGGTATTATCCCCTTTTTTTGTGTGTGAGACGGTGATGCTAACTAGAATAGTAGAACACAAACATTCATGTTGTTTTAAATTGTCTATACAGAGAATTCGTACATACTTGACATTAACACCTTCCAGCCCACCTTCAGCAGCGGTGTGTAACGCAGTCACTACACTTTGGAGGGTTGAATTGTAGCTATATTATATACATTTTTAAATTGTAGTCTTTTAAAAAGGCATAATAAACTAAGTGCAATGTAGTGTTTTATTAAAATATTTTTTTGCTACATATCGATACGATACTCAAATATCTGAAACGCTTTCATTTTCCACAGAATAGATACACGATACCAGATACACCAGTGGTTCTCCACTCCAGTCCTCGAGACCCGCTGCTCTGCACATTTTGTATGTCTCTCTTATCTGACACACTCAGATCAGTTCATGGAGTCTCTCCTAACGAGCTGATGTTCTGGTTCAGGTTTGTTAAAGGTCCCGTTCTTCGTGATCCCATGTTTCAAACTTTAGTTAGTGTGTAATGTTGTTGTTAGAGTATAAATAATATCTGTAAAATTATAAAGCTCAAAGTTCAATGCCAAGCGAGATATTTTATTTAACAGAAGTCGACTACATCGAACGGCCCGTTTGGACTACATCCCTCTACTTCCTTCTTTAATGACGTCTGTAGAACAGTTCTTTGACTAACCTCCGCCCACAGGAATGCTCCCTCAACTCTACCGAAATTCGTTTATGTACTTGCGCACTTCTAATAACTTACTGTGTTTACTCAGCTCTTATACGGTGATTTTCTGAAGTAAAACTGACGCTTCATCTTTTGTGTGATGTACAATAAACTTTATTAAACTCATGTGTGCTATATGTTTGATCATCATTCAGACAGCAGACTTGTAGGCTATTAATAAATAATGGATAAGCAGATGATAAATACATTATAATAACCGTAATTAAACTACTAAACTATACCTCTTTCATCTCTATACAGCACTCTGACTCTGTAGGCATTATTGTCCGACTCGAAATGAACACCGTTACTGAGAGTTTCTGATATTATCATCATTCCGTGAGATGAATTTTTCCTGACAGACTGAGCGCGAGCTCATGAAGCTCCGCCCCCTGGGTCGTCCAGCAGCAGCTTATTTGCATTTAAAGGGCACACACTAAAACAGCACGTTTTTCTGAGCCCCAAAAAATGACAATTTAAACATGCTGTAAAAAATGATCTGTTGGGTATTTTGAGCTGAAACTTCACATACACACTCTGGGGACATCAGAGACTTATTTTACATCTTGTGAAAAGGGGCATAATATGGGACCTTTAAATAAGGGAGACATACAAAATGTGCAGAGCAGTGGGTCCCGAGGACTGGAGTTGAGAACCACTGAGATACACGATATCTGACAGCGAGTTACACACAAACCCGCCTCTCCTCACTCACTCGTTTAATTTGATCCGGATTAATATTGTTGGTGTTACAGGACTTGAATTTCGGTGTTGGATTGTGTGTATTGCACATAATTTTCCTCATTCGCGCAGATTTTGTGCTCACACCCAAAGAGCGCACACATAAAGCCGCCTCTCAGTGCTAAATTGAGGTTTTTTTTTTTAAACAGTCAAATACTCACAAAATAAAACCAAAATGCCAGTCTTGGCAAGTATTCACATAAACAGTGAGTCTTACTTACTCACTTACTCGGTTATGTAGGTGAACATAAACAGTTGAGAAAGAAAACGCATGTGTTACAGTATAATAGATCCGTGCGTAGGTCTTAAAGAGACAGCAGCCTAATAATCCTGCGGCCACATTAAAGATAATATTAAAAATATCTATATTGCAGTTTTTCCTTTTGGTATCGATGCCAAAATTGTGGCCAGTGAAAATGCTGAGTGGCTAGTAACTTTGTAAAACCACTAGACACAGTGGCTGGAGAGCAAAAAAGTTAATGTTAAGCCCTGCCCCCAACACAGTTGATCAGTCGCACAATCAGAAAAGTTCTGGTTCAAGTTTAAAGTCCAGAATAATAATGAATGGTTCCAATTGCGACAAACAGTAATGCTATCTATCTGGATCTGCTACCAACACTACACTAAGTTTAAGTTTAGTGGTTAGTGTTTGTTTCAGTTTCGTGTAGGCAATCAGAGCTGTGATCGACGTGGCCAGTAAAATCTGTAGAATCAGGTTTGAGGTTAACTGGGTTGTGATAAAATTATGTGCAATATTCAACCTGATCTCACAGAAAAATGTAACTATGTTATGAGGAGGTGCTTTTTGTATAAATTTGTACAGTGTGAATTGTACAAAGAAGTGTTTATTAGAAAATAAGTAAGTGTGAAGGTTCACCCTTTAACCTAACCGTCACTGGTGCGTAAGCAGATCATTAAGAACTTACAAATGGGATCGTACAAATTCATACAAATTAGCCACCAAATCGCCAACACATAAAACAGTTACGAATTGCCATGAAATTGTGTTAGCAATATTATGTTGCGATCAGACTTTGAGCAAACTAAATTTGTACGAACACTATAACGGATAATATGACGTCACACTGTGTGGCATCTTTTTAAAAAACATAATTCAACCTTTACAGCAAACCTGCAAGTTTAAGTATGAGGTCACGCCGTGACAAATCAATCTTGTATTGGTCACATGATTTCGCAGGGCAGAGTTCAACAAACTTGAACTTTGGAACTAGAGAAACTCGCAAAAGATTATGTTTCCCGTCTCCTGCATTTGCATGAATAGAAGTCAATGAAAAGTGTATTGTAACAACTTCCTTCGTAGCTTTAGCATAACTAACAACCACAATTATTGAATGTTTTGTCTAATAGCTATGTAATAAATATGTAGTTACTTAGTTACTGACAAAATTATACCACATATCTAAAAAATTTCATTTGAAAAAAACAAACAAACCTGTTTGTATTTTACAATTATCATAGGCTGTTTGTATTCAGTAAAAGAAAAAATGCATGACCGAGGTCATTTCTGATGTTTGAATGGCACATTTAATATCAATCAGTTGTAAATTGTTATTAGCCTATATAATGATATATTATTTTATTTTTTTAAAGTGTGGGTGATTGACAGCTTTACAAAGCTTTCATCAGCTCAAGGCAAAGTTTAGTTTAACAGAACTGTGTTCAATTTCAGTGTTTTTTTCCCAACTCTTTCTCCATTTTATGAAGTCCAGACTAAGTAAGCTCTTTTCAAGCTTCTCCTTGGGATATGGAGTATGTTAGAGGTTATTTATTCAATCATGACACATCTTTGTGAAAAGATGCTGCTCCCTTCTGCATTAGGATGAGCTGCAGAAATCACTGATTATCATTAATCACTACTCGTGTTACTGGAGAAACACTTGACTTAGCTCAAGTGGCCTCTTACATTAAACCACAAACCTCTTAATTGCTGATTATAAGACTATGAAAAAAAATATGTATTATCAGTTCCCCTGCTAGTTTGAATAGAGACTTAGTATTATTCTTGCAAAATATGTGAAGGAAAAAAATCCTTAAAGATTCAACCTTTCGTGATGATAAACTAAAAAGACAAACACGCGTCAAAACAATAACAAAACAAACCCTTCACACCGTACTGACGGAAACTGTTCATCTTCACGGACAAAACTTGATGGACAACGAAACATAGGAAGCAGCCCGTTCAAAATGACAGACATCCCGCTCATCCAATCAAAAGGCGAGTTCTCCAACCCAGCCTCCAATGAGATGAGAGACGAAGGGCGGGACTTCCTGTCGGTGACGCAGTTGGCGAAGTGGAAGCCCCGCCGTCAATCAAATTAGGAAAAAAAACAAACTGGACTAAAGCGAGCGCAGGCACCGATTAATATAACCATGCTCGGAGTGTAATTAAACGCAGACACCAGTCTTCTTTAAAGAACTCACGTAATGACCGGTACGTAGGATTTGAAGAGCGTGAGAATGCTCGCTTTGAATCTTTGTGCAGGCTATGTTTATGCTAAGCTAGGCTAATGTTAGCAGGCGGGTGAATCTGAGAGTTTAAGATCCGCGGAGGGAATAAATACAGAGCTCAAATGATCGATTAAAACAACCGCGTATGATGGCGTCTGTCCAGCAATCGCGCGATGTGTGGTTCTAACGGCTGTGTTGTATTGTGTGTTTGTGTGTGTTAAGCGCCTGAAGGGCCAGTGAAAGCGGGAGTCATGGCGGACAGCAGCAGCGCGCAGGACGGCGGCGGCGCGGATCAGGTAAATCACATCAAATCCTCTCTTCTCTTATTCTCTAATGCATGTGCTTTGGTGAAGTTTTCACTTTGTTCTGTTAAAACACTGGTACTTCCTGTGTGGCCACCCCCTTTCATGTATTAAACCCGCCCATCGTCAGGACGGACAGCCCTCGCCGCTCGCCCTGCTCGCCGCCACTTGCACCGGCCTCGGAGCAGAGAACGGGGCAAACACGAATAATGGTGTTGCTGGGGTGGTAAGTCTGCAACTACTGATAAATCACCTTTATTGTACCATACAGTGGTTTGAGTGTCGGCTAGGGCTTGTTTGCTTTGAATGAGTGCGTGTTTACTCCCCAGACTTAAATGCGTAGTTCACCAAAAAATGAAAATTCTGTCATCATTTACTCATCCGTAAGTTGTTCCAAACCTGTATGAATTTCTCTCCTCTGCTGAACACAAGAAGATATTGTGAAGAGTAACCAAACAGTTGTGGAGCACCCATTGACCCATACAGGTTTGGATCAACATGCTGGCGAGTGATATAGGGAGGCACTGATCTGGTTGAGCTTCCTTTTAGTTTAGTCTAAATAAATTATTGTATGGTTCACAGACAGTGCATCTCATTCTTACCAGGAAATGTCCACAGGAAGACTTCCTGTAACTGAGCAATCTTAGTTTGTGTTTTACTTGCTTATTAGTTGGTATCAGACCGGCATGGGGAAAAAAATAAAGTCAAATAATGGACCATGTCACGTTTAATCTTCCCTGAGAGCGAAACTGTGAGGGACAGTCTTTTCAGTCAGTTGCATGGAAAAATATATATATCAGAGTATCAAAAATTTGGAAATGTTACAATTTTTTACTTTATGTTTTTGAAAGTCTCTCATGCTCATCAAGGCTGCATTTTTTTTTTTTTAAATACAGAAAAAAACAGTAATATTGTTAGTTTATAATAAAGGTTTTCAAAATGTAATTTATTCCTGTGTTCAAAGTAATCAAAGTTACTCCAGTCTTCAGTGTCACATGATCCTTCAGATATCATTCTAATATGATGATTTATTATCAGTGTTGGAAACAGTTGTGCTGCTTAATAATTTATAACCTGTGATATTTTTTCAGGATTCTTTGAATAAAAAGTTTAAAAAGAACAGCATTTATTTAAAATGGAAATCTTTTGTAATTATATACACTATCATTCAAAAGTTTGGGGTCATTCTTATTATTTTTTTTTTCTTTGTTTTGAAAGAAATTAATACTTTTATTCAGCAAGGATGTGTTAAATTCATAAAAAGTGATAGTAAAGATTTATATTGTTAGAAAAGATTTCTATCATTCTATTTTAAATAAATGCTGTTCTTTTAAACTATTTATTCATCAATGAATCCTGAAAAGTATCACAGATTATAAAAATATTAAGCAGCACAACTGTTTTAAACATTAATAAATCAGCATATTAGAATGATTT
Organism: Scardinius erythrophthalmus; assembly: GCF_964197995.2. Lineage (NCBI taxonomy): Eukaryota > Metazoa > Chordata > Actinopteri > Cypriniformes > Leuciscidae > Scardinius > Scardinius erythrophthalmus. The sequence goes on along the minus strand of NC_138226.1, from coordinate 39,205,587 downwards.
CTGAAGGATCATGTGACACTGAAAACTGGAGTAATGATGCTGAAAATTCAGGTTTGATCACAGGAATAAATTACATTTTACTATATATTCACATAGAAAACAGTTTCTTTTAAATTGTAATATGTCTACAAGTTTTTACTGTATTTTTGATCAAACCAATGCAGCCATGGTAAATAAAATTCTAGTGACAAAAAAACAAACAATTTCTCAGCCTTTTCACTTGTGAAAAATGAAATCTATTGTGTACCTTGTCTAATGGCAGTTGCACAGCAATCCAGAAAACGGTGGAAATTGCTGGGTTTATCTTCGTCCCTCCAGAAGTTATAAGTACTGATTATTTTACAGACAAAGCAGAACTTTGACTTCCATACATTTGATTAGTTCACTTCTTTCTCTAAAATGCAAACATATGCTGATGTCATTTTCAGGTGGCCAATGAATGGACTGGGACTAATAGATGTCTGGCGACATATTGAAGCTAGAATATTGCAAATGCAGATATTAGCACAAGCAAATGTTGTTTTCCATTGATAAGAGACTTAATCCAGTGATGAAAAATGTCCATAATAAATCCATATTCACAAATTCAACTCCATTAGATTGATTTTGAAACTTACTGAGCCTTTTCCCCATTTCATTGAATTTTTTTTCTTGCTATTTAATTAATTATTGCTATATTAGTGGAAAATTGGAAAATTATTTTGAGGGTCACACATGATGCTTGTTACCTTTCAGCGTTTCAGACCAAATCAGCATTTCAGACCAAATTATAGGGTGGGTTTGTCTTATGTTTTGCATCAGTCAGCATATTAACAGCAAGAGATTTTACTGTGTACATGCACTGTTGTGGCATCACTTTCTTTCTTGTGTGAAACTCTTGTGATTTCCTCCCCAGAACGCAGACCTCTCAGTGCAGTTAACAGGGTCGTCTGAAAGATGGGAGGCGGTAAAGGACGACTCGGGTGTCCTGCATCTCCCCGGCACGGGTATCGTCACGTCCAACGGACAGTATGTTCTTCCTCTCCAGAGCCTCCAGGGTCTCCAGAGCCAGCCCATCTTACTCACGTCAGGGACCGACACATCTGCCGGCGCAGTGCCTAACATCCAATACCAGGTCATCCCTCAGGTGCAGACGGCCGACGGGCAGCTGGGTTTCGAGGGGGCTTCAATGGCGCAGGACGCCTCAGGGCAGATCCAGATCCTCCCAGATGGCACCCAGACCATCAGCGTCACGGGCACGACGGCAGCCGATGTGATCCGCAACACTCAGAACCTCATGACCCAGTCTGGCCAAGTGCACCACGTGTCTCTGGGAAGCTCTGCCTTCAACAGTCAGGGTCAGATGGTCACTAACGTGCCTCTGGGTTTGCCTGGTAACATTACCTTTGTGCCCATAAACAGCGTGGATCTGGACTCTCTCGGGCTCTCGGGGGCCCAGGCGATAGCCACGAGCGTCACGGCTGACGGACAGCTGATCATGACCAATCAGAGCGTGGAGAACTCAGACGGCTCGGAGAAAGCAGGCGAACAGCACCAGACACTCAACTCGAATGCAGACATGTTTGTGCCTACCACATCTTCATCCTCCTCCTCGTCCTCACAGCAGCAGCAGCAGGCCAGCACGATAGATGGCACGGGCGTGTTGACGCAGCCTGTGGCGGGAGAGCAGGGAGACGGGTCGGGATACCTCAGTCAGGGCACGGTGCATGTGTCCGGGGGGCAGCAGGTCATCCAGTTACAGCAGCTGCCCTTGCAGACCGCTGACGGCCAGGCCCAGGCCCAGCAGAACATGCAGAACATCCAGCTCATCAACCCAGGAACATTCCTCATCCAGGCCCAGACCGTCTCACCGTCAGGACAGATACAGTGGCAGACCTTCCAGGTATGGGGTTATAGTTTAAGTTTAATTAAAAAACAGCCACAAGACTGACCAAAAGTGCTGTACAAGACATCTAAATATAACCACTTAAGATTATACACACAAATATAATATAATATACACATTTAAGAAAAATGTTTAAAAAAATCATCAATACACCAAAGAAAACAAATACAGTGGCAGACCTTCCAGGTGTGTGTTTATTAGGGATGTCAGTTTAATGTTTATCGTTTAAATTAACGATCAATTAATCGATTAATCGTTAGCTTTAATACTGCAATATGCGTTTACTGCAGTGGCATAACAGCATGACAGGGTGTAAAAATGCTGCTCAAAACATTGTTCCTCACCAAATTAATGAGTTGGCAGACCTTCCAGGTATGTAGTTATAAATCTTTTTTTTTTTTAATTACAGTTTTAGGGTTGGGGATTAAGAACCTTTTATAAAAATAAATAAATTATCTTTTGTAATGATTCAGACAGTGTACGCTAGTAAAACAGTGATTCCTGCACCACTATTCATTAGTGGCCTTGCATATGACAACAAACATATTGTTTGACCAGCAACCCACCACCCAGTCACAAATAGGCAGTGATTTATCATAAAAACTGATTAGTCTTTACCATGCTTGAGTTAATGATTTTGAAGTTTAGAATAAAAAAAAGACATTAGATCACGACACCAAGTGCTTAGAGGGTTAGTTCACCCAAGAATTAAGATAGGTATCATCATTACTCACACTCCTGTCATTCCAAACCCATAAGACTGGTTATCTTCGAAACCCAAATTAAGATATTTTTTAATGAAACCTTAAAGTTTTCTGTCCCTCCATTGAAAGGTAATCAACTTAAAAGATCCAAATAGGTTATGATGGTTCATAAAAGAAATCCATATGAATTGAGCGTTTTAATCCATCTTCTGAAGAGATATGATCGCTTTATATGATGAATCGGTTCAATTTAGGCTTTCAATCATATATAAAGACATACATAGAGTACATCACATGGTAAACATGGAAGGTTGTGTGTGCAACATGTGCTAAAACAAACCTGCACAAAAACCAACAAGGTTTGTTCTTGCATGTAGCACGAGCTTCCATGTTTACCATATTATGTATGTGTGTTGATCATTTTTTTAGATGTAACAAAAAGCCTAAATTAAATCTGTTCATGTAAACTAAGCGATCGTATCTCTTCACAAGACTTTGAATAAACCGCTCGATTTGTATTACAACGCCTTTATAACTTTTGATGGGACAGGTAGGCTACTTTTCATTAAAAATCTTAATTTACTAAGAATATGGTTCCCATAATCAATCATTGTTTACATTAACGATCAATTAACTAGGGATGAGTCGATTTTCGAATATTAGATTAGTTGATTTTATTATAGAATCGAATCGAATAGGTTGTGCGATTTATTGTCTTTAAAAAAATCCCCATGTTTTCGGTTCTGATGAGACGATTCCGCACTCAAGCGCACGCATAAAGCTTGCCACAAAGAACCGGCAAAAATAATGCTTATGCATGAGACATTTTAATTGTTTATTAATAAACTAGTGTTTTCTGTGTCAGTGTCGGCTGCAAAGATGAGGTTGACGATGCTCATTTGCCATCTTCGCATTAGTGAACGCGCCTATAGAGAGAAAATGCACACTTCATAGCCTACATAAGCAGAGAGTAGCCCATTTCCTTTTGTTTTGAATTGTTTTGTTTAAAAATAGACAGTTCAAGCTTTCTCTGAGGCAAGTATAGCCTATACGCTGAGTTTCGGTTCATTTATGAGACGAGTTCCAGTTGCAATGCAATGCTAGTGATCGCGTCGGCGCCTCCGTGTCCTGATTATACTGTCCTGTTATATTTGCTTCTTATTTATTAAATCCAGGCAATTGGTTGATGAAACATTGATTAAAATTAAGATACAATTTATACAAAATGAAATTCACTTAAAAGGCTTTCTACAAAACAAAACTTAATGAAGTGGTCAAAATCATGTTTGACCCACTCCATATGTCTCCCGATATTTTGGGCATCTTTATGATCCTATCTCACTCATCTCATTTTGGTTCCCTTTTCATATAATCAACATAAATAAAATTTAAAAAGAACATTATATTATTTAAACATAAATATGAAACGTAAGTTTAAGTGTTTTAAGTTGTATTTAAGCGTTACACGGCTCCACTTCGCTCGCATGCTCTGGTGTGTAGCCTTTACATGCATGTGGGGAGGGGTGTTTTTTTATTTATTTTTTGAATAATAATCGAATAATACCCAGTGATCTCCGAATATTATTTTTGCTTGAAATGCCCATCCCTACAATTAACCTCTTAAATCCAAAATGGGGGCGCCACTTTACTTAACCACTTGCTTAACATACACATAGGTGTTATTTTAAAGCGTATAAGATTGACTTTATAGTGAATTTAGGGAATATGACCATCACCTAACAAGTGCTTTTAAATTAGATGTGCGATCTTTTCATAGCATGAAAAAATAACTGTTTTACATGAATGTGATCAGTAAAATCATCGTACATAACAGATGGACAATATATCATCATATATCGTTGAAAAGGTCTCAACTAGCAGAATAAAAGCACATTTAGAGACCAAACTATACCAAATATTTGTATAAAAAAAAAGTAGCTGACGGACATGTAAACTGTATACACATGATGCTTTTGCGCCACGTTTTGGTTTGTAACCTCGTGAAACTTTAGTAATCCATAGTAGATCGCATATCTTTATTTAGAGCAAGTTGTCTTGAACGAGCGCAAACACAACATAAGACAAAGCGTTGTAGATGACAGAGTGACATTGACATGCTGCTTGGCTAAAGCGCTGCGATCATGACTTGTTTTCCAGCGTCATTTTAAAGTTCAACCACTGGAAAATGGATCTTGGGTTCAGTGTGTAGGGACGATGTCTAGAGACCAATCGCACACGGTTTTACAACTGGAGCGTGCTTGGATTGGTCATTTATTATTAGTAATTATTATCGACAATTAATCCATTGTTGATTAATCGTTAGCATCCCTAGTTTAGAACAACGTGAGGGTGAGTAAATAATGACAGACTTTTAATTTTTGTGTGTTACCTTTACCCATTCTGCTGTCCCAATCTGTCCCCGCAGGTCCAAGGAGTCCAGAACCTCCAGAACCTCCAGCTCCAGACGGCTCCCGCTCAGCAGATTACTCTCGCCCCGGTGCAGACGCTGTCTCTGGGCCAGGCCGGCACACAGGTCAGCCTGAGCTCGGGACAGATGCCTAACCTGCAGTCGGTGACGGTCAACACCATGGGCCAGGGCATTCAGTTCCAGCAGTCCGAGGACACCGACAGCACTGGAGGTACAGCAGCGGGTGCTTCTTTCCCTCGGGACATGGGTTCCCAATCCTGGTCCTGGAGTACCCCAACACTGCTCAGTTTTGATGTCTCTCTTTTTTGGCACACTCGTTTGAGATCTTTGAGTCTTTACTAATGAGCTGATGCGTTGAATCAGGTGTGTTTGATTAGGGAGATATGACCAGGACCAGGGTTGAGAACCACTGATTTATGGGGGTGAAAACATGGTGGATAGATGCAGGGCCCTATGAAAATCTTTTCTAAGTTATGTGTTCAGTCTGGATTCTGTTTTAATGGTTTAATTATTCTATTTGATTATTAAGATTTGTCTAATTAAGAAAACTTAACTTAATTTAATGTATTAAATTTGAACAATAATAGTGTCCTATGAAGCAGTTTTCTTCAGCAATTCTGTCATCTGTTTTAAATGATCGATTCATTGCATAAAACATCTTTTAAAATGTAATTAAATCAAATGTGAAAATTTCCTTTCATATTCTGGCAAACAAAGTGCTACACAACAGAGGCGTACTGATTAAATTTAAAATGGTTTGATATTTTGTGGTATTCCTTAAACGTTTTAAACTCTTATTATTGTTATGTATGCACATTTTAGTGTACAATAGTAATACATTTCTGTCATGATTTTTTTAAGTTAAATCATAGTGAGTTTCTGTGTGTTTCTGACAATAGTTTTATCAAATGAAATGGTAAAATGCTCATAAAATTCCTATAGCGTGTCCTCGTATAGAGACGGCAGACGCGCTTCAGTATTTGTGTATTAGACCAAACTGCGGTGCTCATTCACACAAGCAGACTTCATATTTAAATAGCTGTCTTTTTGTGGTTTTATATTCACACTTGTCCATAATGCAGTTTTATAACCCCACTTTTAATTTATTCTTCAAATGTTTGCCAAATTCTGTGACATTCCACGTCATCCTGTGAATTCCATTGGAATCTGTGCTTTTGTGGGAATCTTCAGGCCCCATAGAGTAAACAAGATAATGCAGGCAAGATCAAATCATTTAGAGTGCCATTGCAGAGGGAAGATGTGTGTAGCCGTAATTCTGCAGTGCTGTTAGTGTAACGCTGATCATACTATACTCTATAGATATTCAGATTAAGGAGGAGCCTGATTCGGAGGAGTGGCCTCTGGACAGTAGCTCTACGCTGAATGCCAATGACCTCTCTCACCTTCGTGTTCGTTTAGTGGAGGAGGAGATGGAGGGATTGAGCCAGGAGGGCAAACGTCTGCGCAGGGTCGCATGCACCTGCCCCAACTGCAAAGAGGGAGGTGGGAGGTGAGATCACACTGCTGAAAGCACTGCTGTTTCCTTTAGCAGCTCATTTTGTTTTGAGACGCAGTGAAATTTATATTCATGTGTAATACAGACACCCTATGGTGTGTGTTTGACTACATGTCTTCATTGCTGGATGTGTGTGATATATTTCCATTCTGACTGTACATTTGTAATTATATGTTGTAGGGGATCTAACATGGGCAAGAAGAAACAGCATGTGTGCCATATAGCTGGCTGCGGGAAGGTATACGGGAAGACGTCTCACTTGCGAGCTCACCTGCGCTGGCACTCGGGAGAGAGACCCTTTGTCTGCACCTGGATGTTTTGTGGGAAGAGGTTCACACGCAGTGATGAATTGCAGCGACACAGGAGAACGCACACTGGTACTCTTCCTCTCTCTCTCTCTCTCACACACACACACACACACACACACCTTGTTTCCCAAACCTTCTGAGCCTCCTTGCTATTGTCTAAGGCACCATCCTGACCCGTATAGAGTCTCATTAGTGACTGATTTGGAGTTTGATGTTAGCATAACAGTACAACAGTGCAGCTGAAACATTTGTGGCAAACATACATATAAAACACAATAATGTGTTATAATGCTTTTCAGTTTTCTCATTTCTCCCCAACTTTCTTCAAACATCACCTGAAAAAAAAATAAATAATAATATTTCAAAGTTATTGCTGAAAAATTTTTTTAAATAATGTATCTTCCAGCCTCGGGTGATGTCAGTACATATATATTACCAACAGACATGCACTACTGTTCAAAAGTTTAGGGACAGTTCTTTCTTTTCTTTTTTAAGAATTGATCCCACTTTATATCAAGCCTCTTTAACTACTATGTAGTAACATTTAAATTAATCATTTGATACAAATGGCAGTGGCCGTTTACACTGTATAAAAAGCAGTATTTTCTTTGCAATAAGTGTAAATAGTAGTTAGATGCTATTTGTACTTATAAATAGTGGCAGATACTATTTGCACCTCAGTTTTGTTGTACATTAAAACAGTATGCAATAATAATATAGTGTAAATGATTATATTTAAACAAAAATATTAAATGGATGCTGCCACAACACAATTCAATAAAGACTTTATTGTTAAACACACGTTAGACACTTTATTTTCAGTTTTCGAAATATTTTCTTCATTTTTATTGAAAATAAATGCTTTTCCGATCTGATGTAATGGGAAAAGGAGAAGTAGAGCGAGTTCGGCAAAAGGCGGATTCAGTGGGCGGAGTTAGTGTAAATAACCTCTGCCAACAAGGCGGGATATTTGCACACTGTAAACAGACACTCCATAAAAAAATACCTGCATGTTAATATAGCTGTAATTAATTTCTGTGACTCCAGGTTCCCACGCTTCTTGAAAGTACTTAAAATTTAGACAGTATGTGAAAACAAACACAGGTCCTAAACACTGGTGAACTAAATTTTGTTAGAGTTGCATGGTTTGCTTTTTCATTCAACTCCTCTGTCGTTATTGTTCTGAACAATGCGACCCATATTTTTACACCACTTACAAGCGGTGGCATAATGGTTAAATGGTGGATTGATAATAAGCTCATGTGCTTTCAGAAAATGTAGAATGATAAGGTATCTTGAAGGGGCTCCGTACCTTATTCATATTTCATTTAATTGCAAAATTTGGTATTCTCTATATTTTAAGGTTTTAATAAAAAAAAATTCATAAAAAAGAAAACTAAAACCAGTGTGAAATAATAAATGTTTAAAGAAAGAATAAGAAAGCTGCAATCTGCAAATCTCACTCTCTCTCTCACACACACACACACACACACACACACACTGTACCAGCCCTCATTGAATTTTAAATTCTAAAATTAGATTTTAGTTGTCCGTATATGCCTTAACATTATTGCCGTAATGATAGACACAGGTACAGTGGGTCTTTGATACTGTCCAGATAGTAACAAACCCACCTCTATTGTGCTTGATATAAAATAAAAGATGCTTTAAAAAGTCCATGAAAGTCCTTGAATCTGGTGTTCATGAAAGAGTGGGAACCCTGGTAACTACATCTATAATTATTACACTGTTGACCTTCCCTTACACATATCCACCTCAATAGCAGCACAAATGTTTTACAATACAATATGAACACAATAAGTACACTGTACCTAACAGTTTATAGTAGTTTAAGACACCTAATATAAAATATGACCAAAGAATTTAATACTTTTATTTGCATTAAATTGGTAAAAAGTGACAGTATAGACTCACAAAAATTCTACTTCAATTTATCATATTAGAATGATTTCTGATGTTTTTTGTTTTTTTTTGATCAAATACATGCAGCCTTGCTGAGCATAAGAGACTTGTTCAAAAACATTTAAAAAATCATACCAGACCCAAATGTTTGAGCGGTAGTGTAGCTATAAAACAGCATGTTTTACGGTACACTAAAAAAGCTGGGTTGTTTCAAATGGGTCAAATATGGACAAACCCAGCCATTGGGTTAAATTTTTAAATTACATTTTTAACCCAACCTTTGGGTTTCTCCGTATTTGACCCAAAATTGGGTTAAAACAACCCAGCATTTTTTTACAGTGTATTCTGTGTCTTTACAGTGCATTTTAGGATTGGTTCCCTTGCAATGGAGGCATGCAATGCTGCCTTAGAATTGGACTTTTGTTTTTTTATAGATAAATGAGCATTTTAAGCAGGCTTCATGCAGGGAGCTCACTATGCTTTGTAAGCGCTTTTATCTCTTTTCTTTTTTCCCTCATTTTTTCATGTCATTCATTCTTCCGCCGTCATCAGGAGAGAAGAAGTTCGTGTGTTCAGAGTGTTCGAAGAGATTCATGCGCAGCGATCACCTGGCCAAGCACATAAAGACGCACCAGAACAAGAAGGGAGGCGGAGCCGTGGTGTCCAGTGTGGGCGGAGCCATGTCCTCAGACAGCATCATCACGGCGGGTGGCACCACACTCATCCTCACCAACATCCAGCCCGGCTCCATGCAGGGCCTCGCCACCGTCAACGCCACCGTCAACACCTCCAGCTCGCAGGACCAGCTGAGCACGGCCGAGATCCCTCTGCAGTTAGTGTCTGTGTCCACCGGGGACGGGGTCGAGTGATCATGTGACGAGTCCTACAGGAGAGGTCCCGCCTCTTCCTGTACGACATCACATCCTCTTCTCCCGCAAACCTCAGACTCCATTTTGACTACATCGATCGATTCCACGCTCGCGCATATACCTTGCTTTTATACCTTTACATATTTACCCTCCTTTACGTAAATATGTACATTTACGTGAATGCATATATACACACACACACACATATATATAAATATATATATATTTTACAAATATAGAATTATTGGGGGATTTGTTCATCTTTTTATGGGGGAAACATTATTTCTTGTTTTCACATACAACACTGAAATGCCTTATATTGTATTATAAGCTGTCGTGTACAAAGGCCGAGTCGCTCATGGGTGTCAAGCATCTGTTTCAGTGTGTACTTGTAGGAATGGGTTTAATCGTGTTGTATAAAGAAAGCAGCGCTGGTGACAAACGGGTGGCTGATGATGATGTTGAAGGACCGGTTTAGCCAAAGAGTGAAACATCTCTCATTATTTCTTCCCCCATGTTTGGTTTTTGAAGAATTACGCGCAACAACAGGGACATAAACAGCCAGTTTATGACTCCAGCACTTTATTTAAAGTAATCTGAAATCATAATGTGTGAGAAACGGACCAGAAGTGAAGTTGTTATTGGGTGAACATCCCATCTGGCCGCAGCTTGTTCACCATTTGCCCTGTAACGTTTAGTGACTATGTGAGAACCTGATGCCAGTAATGTTGAGACTCCATTTGATTTTTTTTTTTTTTTTTTACGTAGTCGTGAGCTTTGGGTGGATGGGCAGTTACAAATCCGTTCCTCACAACAACAAAAAATGTTCCAGAAGATTGGGAATGCAGCGTCGTAGGCTTGAACTGCTTTTCGGGAAGTGGGGGAGTAAGTAATGGCAGAATTTCCCTTTGTGGCTTCGCTCTTTCTTTCATTGTAATTCTAGGTTGTAAGTGATATTCGTGGTGTAAGTTCTCCACACAAGGAGAACGATGTAAAACAAAAGACCTTGCCTGCCAGTTGCTGTCGGGAGTCATGAAGGTGTCCAATAGTGTCTTTAAATGTCGTCTTATGATTTATTTTATGTGGTTTTATTTTTTTTGTAGGTAAACCAGGCCCAACGAATGGGGCAAATATGAAACAATCATGTAATTAAAAGCATTTTATGTACCATAATTCTCAAACCTCTTCGAGTTGATCAGATCTTTCAATATGAATTTGTTGCGAATGAAGTCTTTTTGAGCAAAAAGATATTTATATACATTGTAATCTGGATTTGTGGTGTCCACAACTGCTTTTCTAAAGGAAAAACTCCCTTCGGCTTTACTTTTTTAAAAGACTGGACTGTAATCAGCATCAAGAATCGTTTGTATGAACTGAATCGGTTTGTAGTTTGCCAAACTGAATTCGCACTCTTTGATAAAATCGAGAGAAAAACTGTTCATTTTTTTTTTTTTTTTTTTGTGTCTGGTGGTTTTGCAGCGTTAATGTGTACAACTGTGTTTCAGGACCAAAAGAGCCACTCCGGGTCGCTCTAGCAATGCTGTGTCGAAAGGACAGCCTATAGGGACGTGCTAACCAATGTGAAACAACCTAAAGCTTTGTGGGACAATCTCCGTCACATCACTACCTAACTGTGATGATGATGAAGAAGGCGATGTGTTCACGTAGGTTTTGAACTCCCTCTGTAGCCGAAAGTCTTTCAGATCGTCCTCATAAGAGTTTGCTAATGATCATTTTGTAAGGATTTTAGTTTAACACACTGCAGGCCATCAGTCACGACACACTCATTTGCTCTGTACAAGTATGGCTTTGTTTCCACGTGGTACTGTACAGTTATTCTCGGCTTATGTTTTTATTCCTTCAACTAATCATGATTGTCTCTTTATCTACCGACTCTGAGTACCATTGCCAATTTTTGTGTTGGGGGGGATTTTAAACCTCCCGTAGCCAAGTTTGTAACGATCAGAAATGTCCCACGCGAGTTTGATTGAACGGGTCCAGTGGGGGTTAATGGCAGATCATGAAACACTATTTGGTTTTCTGAGTTGATGAGGGTTGTTCTTCTGTCACAGTGATCCAGAATTGCATTTTTTTTTTTTTTAGTCGTTTAGTTTGTGAAGTCTAAATTTGATTTTGTTCATTATAAATAGCATCTTAACGTGTCACTTTTATTATTCTTTTTTATTTGGTCATTTTTTCAAGAAATCTTCGGACTATTGTACAATGCCCACTTTTGAGGGCAGCTGTTTATTTCACACTAAAATGACTAAACATAATCCTGTGCTTGTCAGTTGTCTTATTCTCGCAGAACACTGATGCGCATACTTACATACAGTACAAAACTTTAAAGGGTTAGTTGACAAATAAAATCCATTAACACATTTTCTTTTCTTTTTTTTTTTCAAAATTACATACCGTTCAAAAGTTTGGAGGCTGTAAGATTGATGTTTTATTTTATTTTTTATTAATTTTATCCAGCAGGGACACATTACATTGATCAAAAGGGACAGTACAGACATTACTATGATACATTTATAGTTCAAAAAAGTTCTATTAATCAAAGAATCCTGAGAACGTATCATAGTTTCCACAAAAAACTAAGCAGCACAATGTAGTTTTCAACATAAGAAATGATAATAAATGTTTTTTTGAGCATCAAATCATCATAGAATGATTTCTTGAAGGATCATGTGACACTGAAGACTGGAGTGATGATGCTGAAAATTCAGCTTTGGCAATAATTAAAGTAAAGTGGACAATTGTTAATTTGTAACATTTCGCAATATTACTGTTTACTGTATTTTTGATCAAATAAATGCAACCTTGGTGAGCATAAAAAAATTTCAAAAACACTTGAGCTGTAGTGTCTTTAGTCACCATTTACTTTACATTTTCCCTCTTTTGCCTTTAAAAAAAAAAAAAAAGCAAATGTTCCCTGTAGTCTGTATATTGATATGGGTCATAAAACGATAATGTCACGTGCACCTGCATTAACTCTATATGTAAAACTATAAACATCAGATTGAACCGGCAAAAGCATTTGAGCAATCCACCTTTTGCTACTTGTTTGTGATTGAAATGTTCTCCCCCATTATGTTAAAAACCGCTTTGACTGTGTGTGTGTGTGTGTGTGTGTGTGTGTGTGTGTGTGTGTGTGTGTAACCTTTGTGTGTGTGAAGTCCAGTAGATGTCACTGCAGCAACAGTGCAGCTGAATCTCGACCTCTCAGTCCACTGATATATTCCTCATCTCAAATGCGTTTAGAAGCGCCTCTGATAAAATATGTATAAAAGCGCTGGCATGAACAGCATCCACCCACAGCTTTACCCCCTTAAATTGCATGTGAAATATGTTATTTTATTTCTGAACTTGCTCAAGTGTAAACAAAATTCCCCTTCATGCGTTTTTCATTTTCACTTCAGAAATACTTACAGCAATTTCCTCTTAGAGGGGCTTATATATTAAAACCACATCATTTTTCATGATCAAACTCTGTTTTATATTGTTTTTATGTGAATACTAATCCAGCGGTGTGGAAATTGATTTGTTTTTTTTTACATCAAGGTGTTAGGTTCAAAATTACAGTCATGTATAAGGAAAAAAATATATATTTTAGATGCTTGTGACCAAGAAATATATGCCTATAAATATATTCACATTTTTTGCAGTTCACTTGAAAGGATATTTCAACCAAAAATAATAATTCTGTCATCGTTTACTCACCCTCATGTCTTTCCAAACCTGTATGCAGTTTTTTTTTCTCCTGAAGAACATAAAAGATATTTTGAAGAAATTTGGTAACCAAACAGTTTTGGTTCCAATTTACATCCCAAAATACAATGTAAGTCAGTGTAAACCTTTATGTTTGAAGGTTCTTCTTCTTTCACCAAAACCATTTCCTTGTGTGTGCAAAGACTTGGCAATAAAGCTCTTTCTGATTCTGGTTACCAACGTTCTTCAAAATAACATTTCACAATAGCATGTCATGTTCCACAAAAGAAAGTAATATATGGGTCTGGAACAACATAAGGGTGAGTAAATGATGACAGCATTTTTATTTTTGGTGAACTATCCCTTTATATAGCCTTGTGGTGTGTGAAAATACATTTTTTAAAAACACAAATACTCCACATATCCTTTCATTTAAAAGTACACTATATGTAACTTTTGGCCCTCCAGCGGTTAAAAAAAAACAAAACATGCATTTAGCGGAGGAACATTGTTTTGGTTGTGCTTCGGCTCTGCGTGACCGTGCGGATGAATATGAGACTTCACCATAGTTACGATGAACTCTGTTAGAGAGCTATATATGGCCATTTATCTTTCCAATAAAACACTTTACTCACCTGTTAGGAAATAAAAAGCCATCATCATGAATCATATTTCCGGTTCTCTGCATCTCAAGAGCCAAACCAAAGTTGATTCTGGTTTTATTATGATCTCTGTCTCGTCCTCTTTTCGCTCTTCTTTTCGGTGTTTGTTTAAAACGGATGATTCCCCGGAGGTTTGAGAGATTTAACTGCTCAATGTCAACTTGTGACAACCTACCGTATGCGTTAAAGTAGCCGGAGAAACTTTTCGTTATTTACGGATATGACGTGAAACGCACGGGTGAGTGACGTATTAACGCAATTTCCTCACGAAAACCATCCCATCCGGGCTAAAATATAACGATTATAATAGGCTTGCCATAGTGAATCGGGATGAGAGAAGAAAAAAAAATAACTTTTGGTAGGAGAATTGATAATGAATTAAACTTGGTTACATACTAGTAACTTGCAATATGTAATATACAATTATGAAAACTCCACTTACAATAATTATAAAAGAAAACAATAATAGTTACCATAAGATGATTTAGACCCATGGCCCTGAATTGTCAACTATTCTAAGGAAGGTTTTTCCCATTCATGTCCCTCAAGTGAGTAATGGTTTTAAACTGGTAATGTACTGCAGTTATATATTTAGCGTATTTATTTTATTACTTTTACTTGATTACCTTTGGTTCCACTTTATTTTAAGGTGGTTACATTGTACTTACTCAAATTAGTACTGAGTAATTTAAATCAACTACATGTACTTACTGTGGAGATACAGTTAGGGTTGGGGTTTAGGGTTAGTTACTTGTAATGTTGCATAATTTACTGTAGTTAGCCTACGTTAGTAGTAACGTGTATGTCTATATGTCACCTTAAAATAAAGTGTTGCCTTACCTTATATTTGCCTTTATGTATTTATCTTGATTACCTTTTGTTTTATTTTAATTTATTATTAGATTTTGTCCCTTTTTTTAGAGGCCTTGGATAAATGTGCTCATTATTAGGCTATACTTCCGCCGACCGTATTTTATTTTTTCTTTATTTTTTGATTGTGGTTGAACTTTTTGTGTTGTGTTTTCTGTTAAAGTTGGAAAATGTTATTTCATATATATATATATATATATATATATATATATATATATATATATATATATATATATATATATATATATAGTTGCAGGTACACATAATCAAAAGTGTGTCCACTGAAATCTTTTATGAGTTAAATCAAAGTGAAAAAAGCACATGCTCCTGAATTTGCCATGATTTGTGGCAGAGATTCAGAGAAAACAGTCTATTAACGTTCATATGGAGCCGTCCGTTGCTTGCCACCTTTCATTTGCATAATTTAATGAATTCAATTCATTGTAATGCAATACAGAGAGCACGGTGAACATGAAATGACAGTTTGAGTTAATGAAATGTGTTAACGGTATCATCATTTACTTGTATGTTAATTAGTCCAATTAATTTCCAGTGCACGGTAATCTGAATATTGTAATAGCGGCGTGCGTGTCTGAAGTCAGGTGGGGAGCGGGGCATATTGAAACAGGGCCTATGAATCATAACCTTCTCACCTTTCCAAGCCATTTCCACAGATTACCCAGAATCCTCACACATTTCCAGTCGGACTGGACCCTCTTTATACCCACAGATAAAAGCACCAGCCGTCCAGCTGATAGGTGAGTTTTGTTTGGATGACTTCTTTCTGCTTTTTGACCTTGTGTGATGTCCGGTTCCTCTGATAGAAGGAGAGGAAAGTGGAAAGTGATATATTCGAGCGAGGAGATCGATGGGACCCCCGGCCACGCTTCAGCTCTGATAAGTGAAATCGCTCTAGTGTGGATGGGCCACTTTCTGCTGGACCGCACAGATAAAAGCTCCCGTGTTTCCCAGCGGGATGTGGACGGGGAGGGAGACTCGAAAGAGCATGTGGAGATGATGCAGCTCTCCAGCTCTCATTGTTTTTTCTGGAGGCCTAGTTGTTGTATAAGGCCTATTGTTATTGTCGTATGCAAATTTCAAGATTTGAATTGCTCTAAAGCAGGGTTTCCGAAACATAAAAACATTAACCACGTTTAGAAATACATTTCCGTATCAGTCCACTGACAAAACACTGCTTCTAAAACAATATCTTACAGTTGGCATGAAATGGAAGTTGTGCTCGTCTTTTCTTTCCTATTGTGACGTATATTTGAGTGAAACGGCTTCTTGAACGAGATCAAATGTGGGGCGGGGTTTGATTTTGTCCGTGGGGAATTGATTGGATGGTTGTGGTTTGCTATTGGCTGATCTCATGTGATTGACAGGTTGCCCCGCCCTCGTCCTCAGAGAAGAGATGAGCTGATAGACAGAGGGAGGGGAAGATATTCCGATTCAAGATTACATGACACATGAATTTAACACAGTAATTAAGATGTGCAGAGATAAATCATCTATAATATTTCTTATATAAAAAAAAAAAAGAATTGTCCATTTTGATTTCATGATAATTTTAATTGATATCTGTAGAATACTCCTTGCCTCTGGGAACGGAGTGGGGATTATTGCATTTTATTTATTTATTACACATTAATAATACGCATAAAGGTAAAGTTGACTTAAAGTCCCCCTGTAGTCAATGCATTTTATTCCTTAAAACTCGAACAAAATTGACCAAAATCACATATTTAAAAGTATTTTCCTTGAAAAAAACTCAAGAGTTTTGGAGTTATGGAGACATGCCTTAAAATAGCTTGAATGTAACTCCTTGCCTCATTTAGTATACGCAGTTCTCTGAATATGCAAATGAGCCCCGCCTCCACTCACACCATCTCAGAGATCCACTCGTTGACGATCACATGTTGATCTGATTGGTTACAAGGTAGTTTGTGATGTCAGAAACACCAGTGATTTCAAAGCGTGTTTTTGAGACTGTCTTTGGTTCACTGCAGTTTTAAAGGGATACTCCACTTTTTTTGGAAATAGGCTCATTTTACAACTCCCCCAGAGTTAAACAGTAGAGTTTTACCGTTTTCGAATCCATTCAGCCGATCTCCGGGTCTGGCGGTACCACTTTTAGCATAGCTTAGCATAGATCATTGAATCGGACGAGACCATTAGCATCTCTCAAAAAAATGACCAAAGAGTTTAGATATTTTTCCTATTTAAAACTAGAATAACCAATGGTAACCAATGAGTCCAGCTGGGGACTATTTTCAGGCGCTGCGTCATATCATTACGCCTGCTGCACTCATGGTACGGCAGCAAAGTTTCTTGATTATTACGCAGGAATGAGAGTATAGTTCCTAGCCATATCAGCCTAGAAAATCGCAACTTTACATTTTCCGTTGGTCTTAGTACACGATGTAACTACAGAAGAGTCAAGTTTTAAATAGGAAAAATATCGAAACTCTTTGGTAATTTTTTTGAGAGGGATGCTAATGGTCCCGTCCGATTCAATGATCTATGCTAAGCTATGCTAAAAGTGGTACCGCCAGACCCGGAGATCGGCTGAATGGATTCGAAAACGGTAAAACTCAACAGTTTAACTCTGGGGGAGTTGTAAAATGAGCCTATTTCCCAAAAAAGTGGAGTATCCCTTTAAGGAGAAAATACTCAGCAATGGTGTCGACTTATGAATTTACACATGGTTTGTCTTAAAGCATTTTAAAAACACCACATAGACATATAAACAACATTAAAAGCTGGATTTTCACCACAGGGGGACTTTTAAAGGAACAGAAGTGCTGAGAAAGTGAAGTCACTTTTATTGATATAGCGTTTTTTATAACACAGATTGTTTCAAAGCAGCTTCACATTAATAAACAGGAAATTAATTCTTCGTTAGTTGAATTCAGTTTAAATTTGGTTCTCATCTGATAGTTTCAGTGCAGTTAAATCAATAATATTACTAAATATAAATAGTCTTTTAAAGCCAGAGGCAATGAACCAAGAGACAAGAAAATAAATTAAGGATATTATTTGTAATATTCATGAAATGGGGAACTATAAAATATCTAAGTTGAAAGGGCAGACTGCAGATTTACCCCAAAGATGCCAAATGGTTATTTAAAAATGTGAAGTTAAAGTGGACAATTTTCTGAAAGCAAGCCGTATGTATATAATATACCGAACCTTGTGGTGTGTTCAAGGCTTGTTGAAGTATAGATGCTGCTGTTATGATACTGTGTTGGGGTAAAAGAGCTCAGGGGAATCGTCTGTAGCAAGATACAGTGCATAGGTTTGAAAGTAAAAGCAATGGAAGATTTCACGTGGCAATTTAGCGCGAGAGGCTGAGTGTAATTTCAGGTATTCTCTTTCATCTGTGAAACTGTTTGTGGTTTTGTCTGTGAAGTGCTGGTCCAGGACCGGCCCTCTCACTTCGAATTAGAGTAATTGGACCCAGTCTAACACTTTTTTATTTTTTTTTATTTCAATTCATGTGCAAAATATATAAATAAGATAACTGAAGATTTGGCAGGCCGGCAGAAAGCCCGCACAGAAATAACATAAAGGCATTTTCAGCAGCATTTGTGACACAATTTGATATTCCTGAGGGAAAGGGCTTATGTGAAACAGGACCATAATGAGAACAGTTGGTAGAAATGGTTTATTTTATTATATTTACCTCAGGATATATGGCACATTTCAAAAAGCCTGAGGTTTCATCTCGTTCTCTCCCATTTAGTCTAACTGCTGCTCTCTCTCGCACGCTCTCTCTTCCTTTCTGTCGCTTTTGAGGTGGTTAAATACGAGGCAGTAATTTCCCAAAATGGCCACTATTCAATGAGATTGAAAGAGCAACAACTTTGCGAGGAAGGTCTTAAGAATCGATCTGAGAGCTGCATTCATGTGCCATGTGCTCTGTGTTTCATTCAGCCACTTTGTGCTATTCACAAGCGTTTTTACCCATGGTGTCTCTCAGCTCTGGTAAATGTGTTGATATGGAGGCCTAATGTATATTCACACGTGAGAATCCCTGCCATATGCACGGATATGAACACATCCTGGTGTGATATATCTAAAAACCTGCCGTTTAACTTCATATTACACGATACTCATAGCTTATATTGGTGATATATACACTGTTAACGATTTTCTTGTATTTTTACAGTACAGTACTGGCAGCACGGTGGCCAGCAAGTTACTGTATTTTGATTTACAGCAACTTTACTGTAATTTACTTTACAGTACACAATATCAGTACTGTAAACTACAAAACAGTACTTTACTGTATTTTTACTGTATTTTTGTAATGTTTCTGTTTCTGCTGTAATTAATTATACAGTATTGTACTGTAAAATCTATATTGATACATTATTGCTAAATTTTATAATTTTCAAATTACTAATAATGATAATATTATATTTATATAATAATGAGTTATTATAGTATATACATTTACAGGTAATAATATTATACTGCAACTTCAGAATAACTGCAAATCAATCAATCCAAACAATGTTATTGTCAAAAACATTTTTTATTTGTCAATTACACTATTGTGTATTTGTGAAAAAACATTTCATTTAGGAACACTACATGTCCAGTACACCAACACTTTACAGGTAAACAGCTTTTAAAGGGATAGTTAAAGGAACACGCCGACTTTTTGGGACTTCAGCTTATTCACTGTATCCCCCAGAGTTAGATGAGTCCACACACACCCTTCTTATCTCCGTGCGTGCTGTAACTCTGTCTGACGCACCCACCGCTAGCCTAGCTTAGCACAAAGACTGGAGGTAAACTACGGTGGCCGAGAAGGGTCACAACACATACAAACGCCACAACAACTTCATATTCAGAAAACAACTTCGTCGATTTCACATCACGTACGCTGCAAATATTCACAGCACGAGCAAATAGGGAAACGAACTGCAAACTGCAAAGACACAACGGAAATGTTTCCAGGGGGGCCTTGATCAGTGACGGACCCGCATCCATCTGGTTGTCCTCGCGCTATCTGAATGTGCGCTTTTGTTGTCTATGTCTACAAGAGCAAGAGGTAAGTGTTTCTCTTTTATTATGACAGACTTGTAGACAACAAAAGCGCACATTCAGATAGCGCGAGGACAACCAGATGGATGCGGGTCCGTCACTGATCAAGGCCCCCCTGGAAACATTTCCGTTGTGTCTTTGCAGTTTGCAGTTCGTTTCCCTATTTGCTCGTGCTGTGAATATTTGCAGCGTACGTGATGTGAAATCGACGAAGTTGTTTTCTGAATATGAAGTTGTTGTGGCGTTTGTATGTGTTGTGACCCTTCTCGGCCACCGTAGTTTACCTCCAGTCTTTGTGCTAAGCTAGGCTCCAGCTAGCATACTGCTCGCAATAAGTGACAAAATAACGCCAACATTTTCCTATTTACATGTTGTGATTTGTAAAGTCACAGCGTGTACAAATAACAAGGACACATGAGACACAACCATCTTCCAACTGTACACATACTGGGAACTATATTCTCAGAAGGCGAAGCACTGCTACTTCTGCGGAGTGATTTACTCGCAGCACCTGTGGTGAGGAGCAGAGAGTTCGCTCAGAGTGTTGCGCTAATCACTCCGCCCAAGTAGTAGTCATTCGCCTACGAGAATATAGTTCTCAGTATGTGTACGGTTAGAAGATGGTTGTGTCTCATGTGACCTTGTTATTTGTACACGCTGTGACTATACAAATCACAACATGTAAATAGGAAAATGTTGCCGTTGTTTTGTCACTTATTGGGAGCAGTATGCTAGCTGGAGACATTTACCTCCAGTCTTTGTGTTAAGCTAGGCTAGCGGTGGGTGCGTCAGACAGAGTTACAGCACGCACGGAGATGAAAAGGGTATGTATGGACTTCACTTATCTAACTCTGGGGGATACGGTGAATAAGCTGAAGTTCCAAAAAGTCGGCGTGAGAGGTTGAGAAACTGCATGACTTGCAGCTGTAGCTGGACACACTTTAAAATTTGGTTGGGACTTTGAGGTGGTACTGGAACCTGGCGGTGACCAAAACTGAAAAAGACATGACACACAAAAACACGTATGACAAATCCTGTTATCCACAGCACCAATAAAGATGAGCAGACAGTGTAAGAGATCAATTGTAAAATAAAATTTTGTAGAAATAACAAAAATTAAAAAAACAGCCAATTAAAAAAAAAAATGTAACCTTTAGATTTTAAAACTTTAAGTTTAAAACGTATTAACATGGCTAATACTTACAGAAAACTCCTTCCCAGGCTGCAAATAAAATTCCCACGTCCCACACGTACAGCTGTAAGAAATCAAAATACATATTATTCAGTTAACTGTTATGTTTCTTGTTGAGGACATATATTTCATACATCTGCTTACAATACATCTAGGTTAACAAAAATAAGCTTCACTTTAAACTTCACTTGACCTCTCTAAATATTCTAACTTGCTTTTTGGGCATGCATTTTACTTGTCTTTATTGCCTAATAGATCATTATTAACTCTGATAGTTTTTTTATTGATCAATTTACACCTTTATTTATATTTTTAATTATTATAGTAATCATTATTTGTCATTACAAATCACAATGCTACAGAAATGGGTCTCCAGCCTAAATAATAGAAATGAAATAAAAGGCTAAACTGGTACCAATAGCCAAACTCTCTTAGACCAAATCACCCATTTTGCGTTGCAAAGGAAAGTGCAGTATTTTTAACCCGTGTTTTCACGTGTTTTTGTGTCTAAACGACTTAATAAATTTGGTCCAGTATTTATCATAAAAGTGATAAAATCATAAAACCATCAAGTTCGCCATCCGAGAAACGGACTGCAAATATAGCATTTTGAGCAAAATAACGTACGTTATGTCTATTATAAGTGCTTGTTTTTACCACTGATGGGCTCGGATGTTATGGAAAGGATCCTTACAGATTGAGATAACAGTTAACGTTAACGTTAGACATTTTTGTTATCATAAGATCCTTCAAACGTAACGTTAACGTCAAATGCAGTAATTTTTATCTCGCAGACGATTGTATAACACATTTAACGTTAATTAACCACCTCGATTTGTCCTTCCACCGTTCCAACAATCACCAAGTCTGTTTTGGTCGAAATAAACCGTAAGGTAATGTTAATTCACTGTTCAAATCTCGAGTTAGATTTGAAAATGTCGAGACGGTCGAGACAAGCAGCGGGGTGAAAGAGCAGATCTAACTAACGGTGTTTTTGCAACCGTCGCTGGCTAAACTTCCACTGTCATTTGTACACTATAGTGTAAAATCCTAAAACCTTATTATAAAATTCAAAATTAACTTACCAAATTTCCAGATATCCGCAGAGTGAGATCCATTCATCCAGCGAGTGATCTGCTGCGATCTGCCTGCAGTTGAGTCTGACGTCAGTCGGGCGGCGCACGCTCTCTCTGTTTACAGCAACCCTGTATTATTGCCAGGCATTTTACAGCCAGGTTACAGCTAGGTTACAGCAACACTAAAATGTACTGTAAAATGTTCCCGCTCAAACAAAATTACCCACAATACAATGCAAATGACGGTACTTTACTGTAATATAAAAATGCAGTATTGTACTGTAGGTTATTACAGTACTGTGCTGCTAAATCTACAGCGACATTTAACAGTGTATAAATAAATACAGGGAAGTAAAGTTAAACTGCACTAGCATCTCTGCTTATGGTAACGCATATGTGTGCGGAACAATACAATACAATGAAATTGGTGTTTTATACTACTTCTAAAAGTTTCCCAATCTAACTTTTTAGTGGATACGGTCTAATTCTTCTGGGAAAATGGACCACAAATCTTAATTGCTCAACATATTTATGTTTAATACAAAAGCAAGTAGCCTAACAAATTATGGTTTGTTGGTGTGTCTTTTGTTGCACTTACTCTTCTTTTCTCAGTCATGTTCATTTGGACTGAATAAAATGTTGTTAACAATACAACAAAGTTCCATTTGTTAGCATTATTAACCACATTAGCATTAACTAACAATGCAAAGTACTTCTAAAGAATTTATTAAACTTAGTTAATGTTCATTTCAGCATTTACTAATACATTATTAAAAGCAAAAGTTGCATCTGGTAATATATTATATAATGGACCTAAGGTAACATGAACTATGTAGTTTATCTACCGTTAATAAAGTTAATAAATGCTGTGACAAAAAAAAAGTGACACAATAAAATAGTTATACTAAAATAGTTATTAGATAGCAATATATAAATCACAAATTTTTAACCACATATTTCTGACTATGACCCACCTTAATTTCATATTTCAACATCATCTTCATAAAAATCTGAAACGGACACTCATTAACGACAGACAGATCATTCATGCCAATATAGACGCCTCTATTAAAGTCTTTGCCTGAATGTGCACTTGTGTTGTGTACTTCAAATCAAAAGTTTTTATCTAGTGGATAATGTAATATAAATGAAATATAAGGCCATTTAAGTGTGAAGACAGTGCACTTTCATGACTGTTAGCACTTAAGTAGACTTATAAATGCTTTAGATTCATTGCAATTAAGTTTCCAAAAACGTTACATTCGCTTAAATAGTTGCCTTAAATTTTTAAGTACAATTAACTTGGATGTTTAATTCATTTCATATTAAATTACATTAAACCGACTTAAGTTGAATCTTGTATAACTTAAAACAGTTGAAAATTGCTTAACTTATTTTGATGAGTTAAAGCAGTGTTAAAACATATAACTATTTTTTTTTTTTTACAATAAGTATTCTTTTAAAGTATATATTTCTGTAGTACGTTCTCTTTAATTATATGCTAAACCCTTTTCACAAGGGTTTCCCTAAATCTATCTACACCGTTTGTCTGATTTGAATATAGTGACATTGTGTTACTTTGGATGGTGGAGTCAAACTTGTCTGAGAGTTTGAGAGTTGTTTCTCCTCTAAGTGTCTTTAGGGAGCGAGATCTTTCTGCATTCACCGCACACGTGTGTGTCCTTGATCAACTGCAGAACTGCAACCGTACGCTCAAGCTGATCGTTTCCCGCAGGCTAGTAGACTCAGCATGGACCAACTCAATAACCTGATATTCCCCGGCTGAATATGGCCAATTTTGCAGTAGGTCAGTGATTTTTTTTTCCTTCTTTTTTTTCCTAGCAGAGACAATTGTGTGACCTCCCTCTATGGTGCCAACAGGGCTCAAGGGTGTGTGTGTGTGTTTGTGTGTGTGTGTAGTCTCAAGGTGGTGGTGAAACTGTATAAGCCGAGGCAAGGTGGGTATTATGCAAACGATGCCCCTGCAGTCCCAGAATGCTTTGCTCTGGATTGTCTCTGCCTGAAAGTTTCCTGCCATTATTTGTAATCTGCATTAAACTGAGGTGTTTGGGACGGCGCGAGATTGAGAGATGCTGGATTTTAAACGGGGGGAGGGGGGGAAGGAACACAAACACCCCGGGCTGCAATTGCTTGATGTGTTTTGCTCTGGCCGAGAGGTGTGTTTCTGTTCACAGGGTCTAATTAGGTGCTTTCTTGTTTCAGAGTAAATTACAGGTTTTGTATGTCCCTACTCTTCCAGGGAGGAAAATTTAAATAGTTTATTCTTTGTCATCATTGTTTGTTTAAGGGTTGTTTAAGCGATACTTTGCCTTGAGTCTTGAGTCTTTGTTTTGTAAGATTGTGTTCTGTTTGTTGTTGCATATACATGCCGGATCAGAATCAGAAATGTGTCTTTTGCACTCTTTTCTTTTGTTGTATTGACTAAGTTGATCACTATTATTATTGATCGTAGGGTACAACAAACCTCTAACTCTAAGTATTTAAGTATCAAAGTTGTGTAACTGTTTGTGCTAATGACGTGAATATCTCAAATTGTGCAGCTTGATGATTAGAGGTGTGCTATTACTTTTCTAAGTGATCAGAACTTTTATTTTTGTCTAGCAGACCATAAAATGGAGGTAAAAATGTCCAGACTAACATTAAAACCACTCAACAACCGCCAAAAACAACACAGCAACGCCCCAACAGCTTTCTAAAAAACACCTTAGCAACTGCATAGCCACACCTTGACAACCACCAAAACCACTCATAACCACTCATGATTTCAGCGGCGCTGGTTCCGGAAGTATTTTTTTTTCCATTCATTTTTCCCATAGGGATTTAAAAAAAGTCTTCGTTAAAGAGTTATTCGCCATGAACCAAGACAATCAACAACGAGGTGAATCACAACACTACAAACTTTGATTTGAAGCGGAAAAAAGGTATTTGAAAATCAGACACAAACATAAAGGCACAAGCCTGTGAACTTAATGATTTCAGTGAGGGTAAGAACTACAATCCCATGAAGCATTGCGAACAGCATAATTGAATTAAAAACGATGGCGAAACATAACTACTTTGATTATATGTATAAAAACTAGATATTTTAAGAGAATTGCAAAATATGCATATATATATGTAAACATTTTAGTATATTGAGAGCGTGGAGAGATCAACAGTGCTTCATTGGAGTGGGCGGAGCTAAAAAGCAATTTTTCCAACTCTCTGATTGGTGTAATTTTCTGTACAGCATCATGGGTAATGTAGTTTTTCACCAGGAATTCTGCTGTTAAACTCAATTATTTTAAGAATAAGCTGAAATAATACGGGCTGACATCTTCAGAAGAAGCAGATACCATCGATTAATATCCTCGTCGCTCACAGTAGGCCTGTCTTTAAAGGTTTATAAGTTATCGTTAAAAAACTATTTCTCTAGGGAGAAATTGAGTTTTTATGACTATTAACAGTCAGATCATGTGCATGAATATGCTGTGGTTCTTAATGTCTAAAACAGTCAAGAAAGCTTACTGTTTTCTTCAAGACGCAACATCAGTATGTTTCCTAACATGTGCGGCTCATGTATGTAGTTATTTCCCATATTTCCATTTAGTCCCTCTGAAAGCGTAAGTTGTGCTGTGCCCTCTCACGGAGAAATTGCCACGCGTAGCCTTTCACCGAAATGTTTTGTGGAAATGTACATCAAATGGTGTCAGCGTCTGAATCGAAGGAGGTCAGGACGGGGTCCCATCCTGACAGTTGTCGGGAAAACTCATTGAGAGAAGCGAAAACTAACCCCTTCCCTTTGGATTGGCAGGAGGCCGATGGCTCTTCATATCTCCCATCATGTCTTTGGCAAGGTTGACACAGGTAACGCGTGAGAGGCAGTGCTATCCATACAGAGAATGATGTACATATCATTTCCCACCAGGCTGACTGATTGAAGACTGTAATCTGGACAGAAGTCTTTCTCTCTTTGATTACAGTCGTCCATCCACCGAAAGGAAAACACGGTGAAAAAAGTGCACGGCCTCCTCGGCGCTCCCGAAACACCATCAGCCGCTACAACGGGCCAGAACAATCTCCATACCATTTGTACAGGAGACTCAACACATGGGTGGCGCTACGTCAGACACGCACAGATTCATTCGGCTCCCAAGGTCGTTGCATTTCATCCGTCAGGACACACAAAGAACAAGGAAACTTCAAAAAACATCTTTCTTTTGAGACGTGCGTCTGGAGAGTACCTGTGATTACATGAACAGGCCTCTTTAAGGGACTGACCCCAAACGAAGGTCCGCTAGCGCTCGCGCACCGCTGAAAATGCCAGCGAGTAAGTGGATGGTAGAATAGGTGTTTTACATGAAGGAACACTTTTCTTCTGAAAGCCCCGTCTCGCACACAATTCCCTAGTCTCAAGCACACGCAACCCCCGAGATCGACTGAATCTATTTTCTCCGAGATGTTGCGTCTACTCCCTCCTGCTGTTGTCGGCTTATCTCTCACATTAGGCCAGGCGCAAAATGGGCGAGATTTCACTGTTGACAGTCGCTTGCCGCTCAGCAGACAGACTATAGCGCATTAGCACGCGTTCCTTAGCACATTAGCGTGTTCCCGTGGGAGAAGTGGGATCAAGATGATTGCCCTCTCTTACACGCGTTACTGCTCTTAAACCGCGTTAGGCCTGCCATCATTACCGCTGCTTTCCGCCGGTTCCCACAGCAACTAGCAGCCGAGCAGAGCCGCATTAGCAGGTGTCGCTTTGGTGTGAGGTGAAGCTGTCAGGATATTCTCGGGCCTTGCCTTCTGTTAGGACCTTTCAAGCACAGATTTGATTGCAAGTCAAGAGTGGAGGTTAACGGTTTTGATTTAAAGTTTTGCGAATGCTTGTTTTTCTTTGCAGTTTTTTAAGAGAAAAGGATATTAATAGCAGATACTGTTGTCTAACAGGTTTAAAATGAGTAGCCCTTACAAAAAGCGGTGCTGCTCTTTTGTACAGGGATGGTGTCCGATGATAAAATAATGCTCTAATGCTTTTTTAACCATGATGCTGTATGATTTTTCTTCTACCATGGCAAGATACCATCATGGCTCTGTCCAACCAGGGTAATGTAATAAAGAGAGGTAATAACTCAGTGGATCCTTATTTATAATAATACTACTACAATATTGATGCATAATTTGTCCATGTATCAGTATATTTTAGGTTCTGTTACTGGTATGAATGTTTTTTGTTCTTCATTAGTTCATTGAAATAGACCTGCAGCGTGACAAATTAATTTTAAAATTAAAAACCATGGTATTACCATTGTATCATGTCATAGCAGAAAAGGAGTGAACAAGGAGTTGTTTTGTTTTTTTGGTGGTTGACGCATGATTTTTTCATGGATCAACATCAAGATTTTAAAGGTAGGGTAGGCAATTTGTTTAATAAACACTTTTTGTTATTCTGCTTGAAACTCTCTTCACATCCGAATAGCAATCAATAATGGCAATGGTCTGAATATTAAAACATGTACATATATCTTCTGTGGAAGTCTCTGGACAAAAAACATTTTCATCCAAGCATTGCATTTGGTCTGAATGCAATGATACATTGTCCTACCTGACTGTCAACATATGTATTTCCACACCCCGTGCTTCACATTTGACATCACGCGTTATCAGCGCGTATCATGCTATGCAGAGTTAGACAGACGTCAGTCACTGAGAGCCACAAACAAACAGAATCTGCCTTTACGGTTCCTCCTGAACCAAAAAAAAAAGGAGCTAAATGCTGCGTTCATGCCATTTCATGACCATAATTACGAGATGGAAACCCATTCACGTCCTCAGACTAGGATTTTGCGTTTCTATATCAGCACTATCAACGGTGAAATGAATCTGCAGCAGTCAGGGGGTACCGGTCAGAGCGCTTTAAGTGGTTTATGTTCATTATTATTGTAATGTTAAAGGTCCCGTTCTTCGTGATCCCATGTTTCAAACTTTAGTTAGTGTGTAATGTTGTTGTTAGAGTATAAATAATATCTGTAAAATTATAAAGCTCAAAGTTCAATGCCAAGCGAGATATTTTATTTAACAGAAGTCGCCTACAAAAAACGGCTGGATTGGACTACATCCCTCTACTTCCTTCTTTAATGACGTCATTAAAACCGTGTTTTGACTAACCTCCGCCCACAGGAATACAGGCGTATTGATGGCGAACGACAGACGTGGTTGATGTTTATCTATAATCGGATACCGCAAAAGTTTAATTCGAAGTTGTTAGTTTGCTCTGTCCATTTCACCACGGACTGTTTTTCTAACCTGGGATAATATCAAGCAGGCTTCTCTCAGCGTTTCATACTGACGAAGGGGACAATTTCAACTATATTCCAGCAAGCGGTAAGCAGTGATTTACTATGGAAGTAGCGATCAACTTAACATCGTTTCTCTTAGTAGGATGAAAATAATCTTACTTAAAATGTGATTAATATACAGAAAGCGATCAAAGAACAATCCCTTTCCAATCGCCCAAGCTGTCAATAACACAGCGCGAGTTTATCTGGACACTTGCCAAAACTCGTTATGAAATCAATGACGCTGTTACACTGCACAACGAATCTCTTACTGTATTTATATACCTCATGTTTGCATTGGTGAAATCATTAGTGAGTGCAGAAACTGCGTTGCAATGATAAGATCTTCATTCACGCGATCAACAGACTGTCATCTGCTCAATGCTCATCACTGCAACCTTTTATGTGATGGGAATAGATCTAAATACTTAAAAAACTTCTCAGGATTCGTTAATCCCGATAGCTGTAATAGTAAAAACGTATAATAGCTGTAATAGTAAAAGTTTTCCAGATAGTTCCACATGTAATGCCAGATATTTCATATGCAAGCATGTCAGCCAATCACAGCAGAGGGCGTTTACATTGAAGTCTCACAGCAGACACGCCCCTTCAAACAGAGCGTTCAAATCAGGTGATGAAATCAGGCTAGGAAAATGCCTTTTATTTCTAAATTATAAAAAAAAAATATCTAAAAAACATACTAACATTATAAGGGCACCCCAGGAAACATTATAAAATAATAAAATTATCCATGGAATGGGACCTTTAACTGCTTTGGGACATGAGGTAGTTGAACGCCGTCTCTCGTCTCGTGAAGCTTTGCAGACTCTGCTGTGTGTGTTTTGAAGAAGGAGTGTCTTTAGAGACAAGGAGGGTGGGATCTCATGCTTTCAATGCTAGCTCGCTATTGCTAGCCTCTCTGAAATTGCCTACCCTACCTTTAAAGTTAAATTGTATAGATTAGGTCCTGTAACTTTTCAGCATTTCTTTAAGTTATCCCACCATATTTAGTAAATTTTTGCCTTCACTAGTTTATTTAAATGGTCTATGTCCAAAAATCGAATATTAATAAATATATATACAAGTAATAATTTACACAGTGGGTCCTTTCTAATAGTACTTTGAAATATACCATTGTACTAAATAATTATTCTGAGGTAAGAATGACGCACCTACAATCAACACAAAACAAAAACAAAAATACATTTTAACCGCACATTTTAAAACCACACTGGCCCATAGAAATCAGAGCGGTAAAGTCATTGTTTTATCTGATACGCATCAATCATGTTATCATTCAGATATCCTCCACATATATTTGATAAAGCGTCTTCCGAAACTCTTTATTCTTGTAAAGTAAGCATCAAATTAGTTTTTGACTCATCTTGTTTCCCCCCCCCCCACCTCCCTCAGTTTATCTCGTCAAGTCTTCTCCTCCGCCCACTCTCGTCTCTCTCCTTGTTTTTCTCCTCCAAATGAACAGCTTGAGAAATAAAGCAGAGGAACTTTACATTGTGCCAGAGAGGGGGTGAAAATTACGGGCAGTGTCAGATAATTGAGCTTGTCTTAAGAGACGGGCTAATAACAGACACAGATGCGGAAGCCGTGTCAGTCTGAGAACGCTCTGACAGACTCTCTCTGTCGCTGATGAGCTGCGTAGGGGAAATCGCTCCATGCAAACAGCTTCGTTATTACGATCTGGCAAGCGCCGCGCATGTGTGTACCCAATTCAGCCTGAACTGACAGAATCCGATTGACCGGGACACATTCATGCCCTTTATTCTCTTTATGCTCGCCAACAATGCAGATAATTACTGCGGCAAGAAAAACTGAAAATAGAATTTCGCAGCATGCAGTTGGGAGGAAAACAATGCAGGCGCTGTCACCAGGAGCATTTCTGTGTCTGATGAAATTGGCCCAGTCACTATTTACTCACAGTGGGAGAATGTCTCAATCTTAGACAGCCTCCTACATTTCTGCCTACCTCACCAGCTCAAAACTCGAACTCGAACCTTCTGCTGCTGCGTTTACACCATGGATGCTTCGTCAGATGGTCAGGGAATTATTGGGAATTGCTCATCCACTTGACGTCATGATGTTGCTGTTTTTCGCGTCTCCTTTCGTCAATCTTCTACTGATTCAGTGGCAATATGACCTTTGACCTGATCTTTTCAAGCAGGCTTTTAGATCTGGCGAGAGGGCCACCTTTCTGACCTTTCTGACCTCAGAGCACCGGAAAAGTGTTTTCATGTCTGACTGAAATCTCATGTCTCCATGTTAGCGTAGTCCATTTAGCCCCAGCTAAACATTATGAGGGCAAAAAGAAAATTGATCTATTGACGGTCATTCACAAGCTGTTCTGTATTTTGTTTGCAATCAACATATAAAGGGCCCTATCATACAATGGTGCAATGCAGCACCAGGTGCGACTCAAGTGTTTTTTGCTAGTTTCAGCCTGACGCAGTTATCATTTCACGTCCTGCGCCACATTGTTTAAATAGCAAATGCATTTGCGCCCATTTGTGCGCCCATGGGCTGCTGGTCTGAAAACCAGGCGCATTGTTAGACTGTTGCTATTTTGAGGAACTGAAATAGACTGAGCCATTGACTGGCTGAAACCTGGTCTAAAGTCAATGGTGCAATATTTTTCTTTTGTTATTTAAAGAGCGTGTTGGTAATATGAGCCTATAGGTGGGTCCACAACGCGCGTCCACTTTGTCCTGTAGATGTTCTGTGCTTTAACCTCACGCACGAGCTGATCCGTTTCCTCTCTGGAGGAGCGCTCAGTCTTTCCGCTTGCAAAGTCCGTCATGTAAATAGCGAATCCGCCATGGCGCGAGCGCAACTGGCTTTTAAAGGGAATAGGAAATTACACTCTGGTTGGTTTATTTCACATTACGCCCAAAACACACCCCTCACTCATTGAGAGAATAGGGACAACCCTTTAAGACCATGGGCCGAGTGCGCTGAACCATTTTTCCCGTCGTTAAACTAGCAAAAGTGGATTGTGCACTTGCGGTGCGCTTTAGACCATGCGCTTACATCGTTAAAATAGGGCCCAAATAGTTATTAACATCAAGGTGTAGGAATGATCTGAAAAGTTGTGGTACATATTATAATATATATATATCAGCTGTGCTCATGAATATTAACTAGTTCCACACACAATAATCATAAATGATTTGCTGAAAAGATCATTTGGCTCCCGAAGCAACCAGTTTCAAAAGCAATAATTTTAGGGTGGTTTGCCTCACAGTCTAACAGCACATGGATGACATAATTTTTGTAGACAAAAACCCAGAAACGTTAGCATTTAGTTAGAATTTAGTTAGCAAGTCAGCATTTTGACACTTCTGGTTTCATCGTCCTGAATCCAGTGGGGTTTTGGTTGAATGTCTGAAATACGGTCTATGGTTAACACAAGCTCAAGATGTTTTCACGTTTATCCTACAACATAAACACATCTTGCGATTTTAAAACGTTTGCTTGTCTTGGAAAAGGCGGATGCTAACAAGCAGCTAAATTGGATGCACAAAACGTCATTGAATAGATAAACTTATGTAGTCAATTTTTGTGACCTCATTGTGTTCATTGCAAACTATTCTAACTAAAACTTTCAGGGAAAATGTTTTTTAATAGGTTAAGAGTTGTCGTAATCTTAATGGTGGTGATGTAGAAGTCATGTGATCTTGGTGTAGTTCGTTTACAGCCTACGTTTAGATTTTTACTTCTAGTATTTACGCCTCAAAACTCAAAAAAGTTGTGTTTTGTGTGTTTTGATGAAAAAATGTGTAAGAATCATAAAATTTGTTGGTAACAGAGATTATTTTTTCTTTTTTACTTTTTTATTTTTTATTTACTGTCGTTTCAGATCCGGGCCACATCTGGCACATGTGGAGTCCATGAATACATATAAATATTATATACAATGCAAACTATACTTTCTTTGTAAAATTGTACCATTTTTAATTGAAAATAGCCTGTATCATTTGTGACATTAGTATGAGCAAATTCTTTTTTAAATACAATATTTGCATATATATATATATTTATATTTAAAATGGTCTTTTTTATTTAAAGGAATATATATATATATATTTAAACGATGCCCAATTGGCACTAAGGGGCCTAAAGTGTGCCAAGAAAACATCCTCCACACCATTACACCACCACCACCAGCCTGCACAGTGGTAACAAGGCATGATGGATCCATGTTCTCATTCTGTTTACACCAAATTCTGACTCTACCATCTGAATGTCTCAACAGAAATCGAGACTCATCAGACCAGGCAACATTTTTCCAGTCTTCAACTGTCCAATTTTGGTGAGCTCGTGCAAATTGTAGCCTCTTTTTCCTATTTGTAGTGGAGATGAGTGGTACCCGGTGGGGTCTTCTGCTGTTGTAGCCCATCCGCCTCAAGGTTGTGCGTGTTGTGGCTTCACAAATGCTTTGCTGCATACCTCGGTTGTAACGAGTGGTTATTTCAGTCAAAGTTGCTCTTCTATCAGCTTGAATCAGTCGGCCCATTCTCCTCTGACCTCTAGCATCAACAAGGCATTTTCGCCCACAGGACTGCCGCATACTGGATGTTTTTCCCTTTTCACACCATTCTTTGTAAACCCTAGAAATGGTTGTGCGTGGAAAATCCCAGTAACTGAGCAGATTGTGAAATACTCAGACCGGCCCGTCTGGTACCAACAACCATGCCACGCTCAAAATTGCTTAAATCACCTTTCTTTCCCATTCTGACATTCAGTTTGGAGGTCAGGAGATTGTCTTGACCAGGACCACACCCCTAAATGCATTGAAGCAACTGCCATGTGATTGGTTGATTAGATAATTGCATTAATGAGAAATTGAACAGTTGTTCCTAATAATCCTTTAGGTGAGTGTGTGTGTATATATATATATATATATATATATATATATATATATTCCTTTAAATAAAAAAGATCTTTACATGGCCCAATTTTTTTCAGCCAAGCAAAACTAATATAATGATGTAATTGTAATAAAATGATAACTGTTGTTGGGATTAATGCCCAAAAAGTGAGTGGGACAAACTTAGAAATTTCTAAAAAGCTGGAGTGACACGGATCCAAAGGGTTTGAGACTCATCAGCCAATCGGTGTTGCCATGATGTCATTTTCCTGCAGCTCAAGACATTTACAGCTCAGGCGATTGGTTCAAAAGAGTCGTTTCCGACGACTGAGCGTCCATGAGCAAAGGTGGTGTGTTTTAAATCACACACTTCCTGTGCAACCCAAGCAAAGGAATGCTAACAGATTTTCCCAGATATTATGTGGCTGCCCGGTTGCTGCTATCATTAGCCAGCGGGTCGGTGTAGCTCCGTGAGATCTGTCAGTATTGCGGCGTATTCCTCGCCGTTATCAGGAACGGAAACGCTCTGTCCAGAGAGAGATGAGTGCCGCTTTGTGCTCGCCATACACCTCTTTCTCTCTCTCTCTCTCTCTCTTTGTTGCTCTAACAAGCCCTGCTCAAGCTCCAGTGAAGCGAGAAATTGTAAACTCTGAGAGTGTGGGTAAAGATAAGGCTGTAGTGTGTGTCTCTCCCAGAGAGAGATCAGATAAAGTGCACACCCACAGCAGGACACTGGCGTACAGGCCTCCTCCGCTAATCCACACACCTTCGCATTCACTTGCAAATCCTCCCGTCCCCATACATATGCATGAGCACCTCCTCAGACACTTCTCAATAACCTCTCTCAATAGATCCGATCAGATTTGGGCCTCTCTCTCGTTTTGTAGCATTGTGTCCCGTCGCGTGAGCGCAGAAAGCATTTAAAGTCTTTCTGTGGTAATACACAGATATGGGAGTGGATGTCGAGCCGCACACCGCATGTTTTATGACATATAGTCTGAGAAAAACTGCACAAAGCACTTTCATCCTCCAGCAGAACGAGCCGTAGTTTGGTTATTATTCGCGCTGCTGTTCGCTTACATTCGTAGATACATTTTATTAAGTAGGACTTTGCTTTGACTCTGTTTGTGGATGTTATAGTATTTGTAATGTCAGGTTTCATGTGGTTATTTGGTCATATTTTGGTTTTGAAAAACTTACATTTTCAGGAAAAGTTTCACTTTGTTGACAATAAAAATACCATGGTCTAACGGTAACACTTGGTTCATTAGTTAACATCAGTTAATGTATTAACTAACATGAACTAACAATGATCAATACATTTGTTACAGTGTTTATTATTCTTTGTTAATGTTATTAATAAAAATCCAGCTGTTCATTGTTTGATCATGTTAGTTCATTAACTAACGTTAACAAATACAACCTTTGATTTTAATGACGTATTAGTAAATGTTGAAATTAATATTAACTAAGTTTAGTAAATGTTGTAGGAGTATTGTTCATTCTTAGTTCATGTCAACTAAAGTAGTTAACTAATGTTAAAATTAAACCTTATTGTAAAGTGTTACCGGTCTAACTATATAATATATTTTCCCTGCACCCTTATGAAAAACAAGATTTTCTCTGTTTCTGAAAGAAGCCTCTTATGCTCACTAATGCTACAATTATTTGATTAAAAATTACTATAAAACAATAATATTGTGAAATATTATTACAATTTAAAATAACTGTTTTCTATGTGAATATAATGTTAAAATGTATTTTTGTGATCAAAGCTGTATTTTCAGCATCATTACTCCAGTCTTCAGTGTCACATGATCCTTCAGAAATCACTCTAATATGATGATTTGCTGCTCAAGAAACTGATTTCTGATTATCAATGCTGAAAACAGTGATATTTTTTGTTAAAATCATGATACAGTTTGTTCAGGATTCTTTGATAAATAGAAAGTTAATAAAACAGCATTTATTTGAAACAGAAATCTTTTGTAACATGACGTCTTTACTTTCACTTTTTACATCATCAAGTTAATGTTGCTGAAAAAATTTATTCATTTCTTTCAAAAAATAAAATAAGTAAATCAATAAATAGAAATCATGATGTTTACACCACGTGAGATTTTATCTTGAACTAACCTTGTCATTAAAGAGGAAAATGATCAGATGTTTTGTTTTGTTTCCTCCACATGACTTTTTTTTCTCACAAAAAAATATTATCATTATTATTATTTTTAGGCTTTTTTCTTCATTATGATATCAGGATGTTCAGTTGTATCTAATAACTTTTGTTCAAAAATTAAAACATGATCATATAGTATTCAAATCATTGTTTTATGTATGAAGTGCATTTTTAATGTTTTTATTTTTGTAATAAATTAATATGTGCGGGCAACAAATGTGCATCATGCCATTTAATCAGTATCTCCGTTTCACTGTGCCTAGTAATAAATATCATTGCAAAAATAATGACATTTCTCTCTCAAAACAAACAAATATCTCTCTCTCTCTCTCTCTCCCTCTCTCTCTCCCTCCCTCTCTCTCTCTCTCCCTCCCTCTCTCTCTCTCCCTCTCTCTCTCTCCCTCCCTCTCTCTCTCTCTCTCGCTCTCTCTCCCTCCCTCTCTCTCTCTCTCTCTCTCCCTCCCTCTCTCTCTCTCCCTCTCTCACCCTCTCTCTCACTCTCTCTCCCTCTCTCTCTCTCTCTCACTCTCTCTCCCTCTCTCCCTCTCTTTCTCTCGGCAACTGCCATTCAACCCTGTTATGTTGTGTTAAATGTTTTGGGTTGAATTTATGAAGTTGAAGGTCAGCAGAAAAATGTCTAATTACAGCCTTGTGTAGGTGTACTCGGTAATTTCCTCCTCGTTAAAGGTTTTTCACAGAGAGACATGAATAGTACTTTGGAAAAATGATGTACATTGAGATGAAGACTTTCTAAAAAGATGCATTTTGTCCCTGTGGCGTTCCCCCGTGACAGCATGTTTGCATTAGACTCCGCTTTTGCAGTAATGCTGATGTTAGAAGATCACACTCTGCTTGAAATCTTCATTGTGTGCGAATGCATTGCTCAGTTGGTGACAGAGCGTGTGTGTGTGTGTGTGGAGGGAAGAAAGCGCATCTCTAAGATGAAGCTGTTTCCCGGAGGAGCAGCATCACCTGTCAAAGATGATCACAATACCCAGGAGAGCACAGAACACACAGACACACTGTCATCATACAATTACACCACCTATTACAACACCACAGCTGCACCTCACACACACACACACACACACACACACACACACACACACACTTGCTATTCAGATCACTGTTCGTTTAACACTTAAATGTGTCTGCTGCAATTTTGCTCTCATAACCTTCTGTGTTTCTCCCCTCTGTCCTCTTATGAATAGAAACATATCTGAACGAAATTCATGTGTCATTTTGCCATCATCTGTCTGAAGGTGTCAATCATTACCCGTCTAATTTTTGTCTTTATTGTTTTCATCATTTTGCCCTTGACAAATTGGAGAAGAGTTCAAGACACTGGGTCTGTGTGGAATGGTATTCAATCTACTGTTTATCATTTATTAAGACGGTACGTACACTGAGGATGTGTGTGTGCATAGTTTGCATTACCCTTGAGAAAAAGTATATTTTAGCATTCTTTTAAAACAGAAATAGTATACTATTATAAATAGACAGTTGATGTTAATTGCAATTAAATAGTATTAAAGGTTACATTTATATTAAATGCAATTAACTGAACTTTAGAGTGTTTTTGACCCACTTAAATAGGACTTAAGTACATTTGCATGTCATTTAATAACTTTTAATGTCACTGAAATATGGTTAAAGTGTACTGCCAGTCAAGCTAAAATAGGCCAATGTCTTTTCCATTAAAGCTTAATGTAATGTAATGTCGAAGTTGCAATTTATTAGTATATTTACTCTAAATGTAATATTAAATAACTCTACAATTAAAATTATCAAGTACTTTACATGTGCTGTAGTATGTTAGTCAACACATCAAAATAAGTGTAAACAACAAAAGATATTTATATATATATATATTAACTAAATATATATATATGTATATATATTTTTTTCACTAAATATATATATAGATATATATATTATTCAAGGAAGAAGTTAACAATACTCCTTGTTTTTACAATTTTCCCCCTTTTCCACAACCCACCCACTGAACAGAAAAAAAAAAAATTTATAATAATAAAATATATAAACAATGTACAAACAAAATAAAAACAAATTCCAAAAAAAAAAAAAAACACAATCTCGCAGTTCTTATTACAAACAGTGAGAAAATAATTGACATCATTGTTAGCCAATTATGTCGGATTGTGTTATCCGTTCCAATGTGCACAGGCCTTTTAATAACAACAAAAGATTATTAAAACATCATTTAAAATGTATTTTGAAGTAAAACTTTGACATTATTACAAAGTGTGTACTAATGTGTGTTAAGAAACATTGATAAAAGTGGGTAAGGTTAACCGTAACCTTAACCTTACAGTAACTACATGGAGTTAATAATTATTCCTTAAGTATATATGTATATATATATACTGTATATATAAATATATAAAATGGTATTTGCATTGGATGCGGTAGTGGTTGGAACTGAGGGCAGTTTTACTGAACCTTCAAGGTATTACTTTCACATAGCTTTTGTATATTCACTTCACATGAGGTAAACATGTATAATGTTTTCATGATTAGCCTGATATTGGCTCAGAACTGGACAATCAGTGTGTACTTCAGATTTGAGTCATCACGTTGTGGTCTGATGCATTACATGTTATTATTTGCATATAACGTAATTAATGAGTCTAAATCTACTGTATTTCATAACAAATAACTGAAGTGACCACTTGCCCACACATTTACAATGCAGTATTTGCCTCGTCTTCTCACAGTGGAGAGTGTGTACCTTTTTCTTACCCTTGCGTGTGTGTGTGTGTGTGTGTGTGTGTGTGTGTGTGTGTGTGTGTGTGTGTGTGTGTGTGTGTGTCTTGGCACAACCCATTCTCATCCTCACTCACCTGTGTGTAGTTGTTCCCCAGATGCAGAGATGTCTTGCGTCAGTAACTGCAGATTGAGCTGATGTGAGAACTTGGCCGGCAGATTGAGTTTAACAAGCCAGATGGTTTGTAATTGTTTGATCAATTCAGTGTTTGTGAGATTTTATGCCTTTCGTTATTATTTGTTTTGCCACTTACAATTTACCATGCAAATTCCACCATCCCTCACTGGGAAAACACTGCATAGTGTCCATATGTCCACAAACACACACGACGACACGCGCAGCGCAGTGTTTCTGCCCATCATATACGTATGTGCTGGTGTGTGTGGAGTGTGGCTGATTTTAGCGACTGTATGTGTCACTGTACGGCTCAAGATCCTCAAGTGTTGCCAACAATATTCAAACAATTAAAGGATTAGTTCGCTTCAGAATTAAAATTTCCTGACAATTTATTCACTCCACGTCATCCAAGATGTTCATGTCTTTCTTTCTTCAGTCTAAAAGAAATGAATGTTTTGAGGAAAACATTCCAGGATTTTTCTCCATATAGTGTCTTCAATGGTGTCCAACGGTTTGAAGGTCCAAATGTGAGTTTCAGTGCAGCTTCAAAGTCTCGACACGATCCCAGCCGAGGAATAAGAGTCTTATCTAGACAAACCATCGCCATTTTCTAAAAAAAAACTAGAATATACAGTATATACTTTTTAACCGGCTGGGATCGGGTCGAGACTTTGAAGCTGCACTGAAACTCACATTTGGACCTTCAACCCGTTGGACCCCATTGAAGACACTATATGGAGAAAAATCCTGGAATGTTTTCCTCAAAAAACATAATTTCTTTTAGACTGAAGAAAGAAAGACATGAACATCTTGGATGACGTGGAGCTGAGTAAATTATCAAGAATTTTTTATTCTGAAGTGAACTAATCCTTTAACACAAATAATCAGATTTGGAAATGTGTATGAATGAGAAAGGCGATCATATGCAGGAAAAATACTTTTCTTTTAAAGTCTTTGATGCACAATTACCCAGTCTTGGCACTCTTTCTTCCACTTTCAGTCATGTTTTAAGTCGCCATTTCTTGAGACACTTTTCCGGCAGTAATAACATCGCCTGCAGTTCTGGTGCTCTTCTGTCGGACTTCGTGGAGCAGCTGACAAGTTAATATGAACTCCATACACAGGTATTCATTTACAGTGCCGCTATCATATGATTGCTTTGCATTTTATGTTAAAATAGACCTCGTCTGTCTCTGAACAGACTGAAATGCAATTTTTCTAGCATAACATGCGTGACATTTGATGGACCTTTACAATGAGAGTGTGCTTGATCTTTATTAGTTGCTCTAAAAGCACTTCAGTGAAGACATTGGCTGCATCCCAAATCACGTACTTCCCTACTATATAGCAGGTGAAAAACAGTGTGTGTGTGACAAAAGAAGTATGTCTGAATCCACAGTACTCATAAAAGAGGCAGAAAGTCCCCGGATGAGCTTCTACTTCCAGTGAGATCCTGAAGTGTGTTTATGATGGATAGGAGAGGGTTTGGGAATGGTAGTGAAGTGACGTAACTGACGCTGGTCAACATGATAATGACAACATGGAGGATGTCGTGCGTCTGGATTATATTCATACTACACACACTCATACTATACAGTAGAACATACTTTTTGGTGGTCGTGAAGTAATTACTTATTCAAAATAGGTACCAACTCAAGAGAGTATGTGAGTTGAGACGCAGCCAGCGACTCTGTGCCTCGATCAATTAACCCACATGCAGAAGCATCTGCTCTCAGTGGACATCATTAACATGGAGGTTTGGGTTTGGCGCCCACTGATCTCATTTGTGTGTGTGTGTGTGTGTGTGTATAGATGGATAGAGTAGATAGATAGATAGATAGATAGATAGATAGATAGATAGATAGATAGATAGATAGATAGATAGATAGATAGATAGATAGATAGATAGATAGATAGATAGATAGATAGATAGATAGATAGATAGAAACAGACAGATAGATATATTTTTTAACACTTAAGCACACTTTTAAAAAGTGCACTATAATAATACAAATTTAAGTTTGACTTTAAAGTACATTTTACATAATTGTAATAATCTTTTGTCATGCTTTAAAAAAGTGCACTTATTTTGATGTATTGACTAACATACTAAAGCATGTAAAGTACTTGATTATAATTTTAACTGTAGTATTCTATTCAATATACATTTAAAGTTAATATATTTTAAATGAACTAAATTGCAACGTCATCATTACAAATGTGTACAAAATATATTTAAATGGTAACACTTTACAATAAGGTTTAATTTTAACTACCTTAGTTAACATGAACTTAGAATGAACAATACTCCTACAACATTTACTAATCTTAGTTAATGTTAATTTCAGCATTTAATAATACATTGTTAAAATCAAAGGTTGTATTTGTTAACATTAGTTAATGGAGTGTGAACTATAACATGAACAAACAATGAACAGCTGGATTTTTATTAACTAAAATTAACAAAGATTATTAAATACTGTAACAAATGTATTGCTGGTTCATATTAGTATACATTAACTTATGTTAACAAATGAGACCTTATTGTAAAGTGTTACCATTTAAATACATGAAATACAGGTTTCAATAATAGACATGATATTGAAGTATGTTTTAGTTTACCATTCTTGGGTAAAAAAAAATCACTCTAATCTCAGAACACAAACTCTGATTCAACATCCACCAATGCAATTTTCTATATGTCATGATCATTTGTTACAAAACAAACAAGTATTCATTACTTCAATGAGCTAATTGTTTCTGCCTTAAATGAATACATTGTTTAAATTAGTACATTATTAGCTAACTGTGCTTTACATTTCTGAAATACATAACTTAGACAGTTACCCTCTGATAACAGATCACTCTAAATTGTAATGTGGACTTATAAATATATTTATAATATATATTTCTGTAAAGCTGATTTGAAACCATGTGTGTTGTAAATTAATCTACTTGTAATTTAATATTAAATTAAATGATAACACATTTAAAAACATGTGAATGTGTACTTTTTCGCAAGGATTAGCTGATTTAAATGAGCGACTCGTCTGTCCATTCAATATGTCTGTGACCTTTAGCCTCCACGACAGCCACTCTCACCTGTACATGCATGTTAACTTACAGAGACGTCTCTCTAAATGCTCTTCAACTGCTCAGTTTCCGCTCTCACATGTTAGCCACTCTTGAACCAATCAGCCGTGTGCAGATTTGCTCGTACTCGGCGCCCTGCAGTCGCGTGGCTTGATTCCTGTGCCGTGTGAAGTGGGCTAAAGAGTTTTTGCATAGAGTGAAAGGGTTAACCCTTCACTTCAAGCCCAGCTACTGGCTTTGTCACTCTGTTCTTTATGTGGATAATTAAGTCACTTTAAAGCGATCTTTTGTTTCTTTTCTGAGGTGTGTAATGAGAGAGATCGCTTCAACACGCACCCAATCAGAAACAGCTAATCTGACCATATTGTTTGACAAGTGTGTTCCTTACTGCTCTCTGCCACAGGAGATGTAATCTGAAACAATTATGACAATTCCTCAGAACAGTATGGTGCGGGTAAGTAGCTTGTTTTCCACCTTCGTCAGGTTACATTCAATGGCCTCTCGAACGCCATCGTCTAGAATGGGAGTCTCAAGAGTTAGAGGGTTGTTAGCCGAAGTTTACCCGAGCTGAGAAGCAACTTCTTGGCTGAGCTAAGCGGCAAATCGCCGTTCCTTCAGATTTTGTTTTACTAGCAAAACATTTATTAGGAACCTTATTCTGCTCAGCTTATTTCTGTTTTCTCACACATCAGTTTTCCGTAACTGGTTTAGACACAGATTTTAAATTAGATGTGATCAAGCACAAAAACTAGGAACAAAAATAAAATGTTATTAAAACCACTGGATGAATGTCGAAAACAAAAGACAGGGGCGTGTTCTTTTTTAAAGTTAAATAGGCTTTCATTAGTTCTTTAGTTTATAGCGTCAGCAGTAATGCACCGAAAGCTTGTCTGCCAACCGGCAATGAATTAAAAAGAAGAGAAATAATTTGGCTTTATTTTTCAGGACTTGTGCGTCACACTAGATGTATAGTGTATATTTTAGTGTTATATTATACTACCATGTAGTAA
The DNA here is from genome assembly GCF_964197995.2 of Scardinius erythrophthalmus. Classification (NCBI taxonomy): domain Eukaryota; kingdom Metazoa; phylum Chordata; class Actinopteri; order Cypriniformes; family Leuciscidae; genus Scardinius; species Scardinius erythrophthalmus. The sequence goes on along the minus strand of NC_138226.1, from coordinate 39,162,984 downwards.
TTTTGTCAAAATTAAGTTGACTGATATTTGGTATTAGACCATGATCTGTCCCCATGTCCCGCAAAGTGTCTTCAATGGTGTCCAACGGTTTGAAGGTCCAAATGTGAGTTTCAGTGCGGCTTCAAAGTCTCGACACGATCCCAGCCGAGGAATAAGAGTCTTATCTAGACAAACCATCGCCATTTTCTAAAAAAACTAGAATATACAGTATATACTTTTTAACCGGCTGGGATCGTGAAGAGACTTTGAAGCTGCACTGAAACTCACATTTGGACCTTCAACCCGTTGGACCCCATTGAAGTCACTATATGGAGAAAAATCCTGGAATGTTTTCCTCAAAAAACATAATTTCTTTTAGACTGAAGAAAGAAAGACATGAACATCTTGGATGACGTGGAGCTGAGTAAATTATCAAGAATTTTTATTCTGAAGTGAACTAATCCTTTAACACAAATAATCAGATTTGGAAATGTGTATGAATGAGAAAGGCGATCATATGCAGGAAAAATACTTTTCTTTTAAAGTCTTTGATGCACAATTACCCAGTCTTGGCACTCTTTCTTCCACTTTCAGTCATGTTTTAAGTCGCCATTTCTTGAGACACTTTTCCGGCAGTAATAACATCGCCTGCAGTTCTGGTGCTCTTCTGTCAAATTCAGAGGAATTTGCCCAAAATCAAACAATTGGTTTTAATCAAACTATCATTGAAGTGATTTATCTCAAATCCAGTTTTGAAGTATTTACCGTATTTTGCCATGTAGGGCTGTACAGTAGATGTAAGGGCGGTTTTGTAGGGTACTATGTAAGGGTATAGGTCTACCACCTGTGATATCACAGCTCAGGAGGGTTGATCAGCCAATCAGTGTTGTCAATACATTTTCCTGAGGCTGTAGAGGGATCAAGCACATGACATTTACAACTCTCCTGATTGGCTACTAAAAACTATTTTATTATTGTTTCTCTCTGTTGTCCGTGACCCTTTCAGAATAGAGCCACTCATCTACACCATCTTCGGTTTTCTTATCACAAGTCCTGAAAAGTCCCTCACATCGGAGGATTTTTCGGCCCACTCTTTAGATGAGTCTTTCCTCAAATGAAGCTCAAATCTGACAGATGACATCTAACAAGACCTGAAATATCACACACACACAAGAAGTGGACCCAAGGTTGTAGAGAACCGCTGCCAACCAGGGCCAAATCCAGCTCCCTGTCGAGCTCTTAAACTTTATCACTCCTGGTATTTGTCCTCAATGGCAAATTAACAGCCTTCGCCCTACGCTTGGATTTCCTTTCAGGAGACAGAGCTTAAATTCTTTCTAACTACCCTGAATTTACTACTTTTCCGCTGTTCACAGGACAGAATGAATGCCGGGACTAAAGTAGAGGAGATAAAAATTTATGGTATCTTGCAATTTAATGGTTGAAAAGATGCAATTTGAAAGATCATAAATTGTGAAGGAGTGCATGCTCCATTGAGCTTGATTCAGTGCTTGCTGTTAGAAGTTGATTTGCGAGTGTCTGCAGAGTGTGATTAACGACCCGATGAGCCCGAGCGCCGCTAACCACGTTACCACTAATGCTGCTCATTAGAATAAATAAAATAAATTGACTGCAGCTCTATGAAAACTCTGTAATGGTTAAAAATCAAAGAGCATCACCCGCCAGCCCGGATTTAGCTCCTGAGCGCCCGTCGGCACCTCCGTCACATCTACGGTGACAAGCCCGAGAGGGGGGGGGGGGGGTGCAGGGACCCGGACGGGGAAATACGGCTGGAGAGAAGGAGAGAGGATTGTTTCGTTGACTGGTAATCGCATGTCAGGAACCTTTTTTGCTTTGAAAACCATTGAGTTGTAATGCATAAAATTGCATTTCAAGCTGATAAACGCTTGGTAGGAGGAGTCGGTGTGCAGATTACGCTTGTTGTGTTTGCGTGTCGGTAATAGTGTGTGCACTCTTTAGCCCTCTCTGCTGTCACTCATTTGCATGGAGAAAGGCCCCTGGAGCTGGATCCCTTCAGACGGGATCGTTCGGGATGATGGAGTCTTAGCTCCTGCTATACTATGGCCGCTCACAGTAAACATGGAAAATATTAAAAGAGAAGTGAAAAAACACGGTGGACCCGCAAGCCGGTTTAGCTTGAAATGTTTTTTGATGGAGCAGATGAAAGGTTGTGGGGAATATTTATTGACCCTGCGTCCCAATGTTCGTACTGTCCATCCTAAATAGTATGTGAGATTAGAATAAGTGCGTCCCAAAGAATAGTATGTTGAAAAGAGTATGTCAAAAGTCCCCAGATGGTCTACTATTCCTGGTAGATTTTCAAAGTGTGGAATCATGCTCACAATAAAGGCTAATATGGCCCACAACCCATTGCGCTTTGGAGGAGGATTCGGTTCAGAACTACAAACACAAATATAAAGTGGTAAAAAACTACAAACATGGCAGATGTGTGAGTCCAACTCTTAAGGGTTTTGAGTGACTAATAATCAACATTTAACCTAATAAATTGTTTTTTAGTTAATGTTATCCGTGTTATATTTCATTTGCAACAACAATGTGAACTTTTATAAATATCCGTTTCATTTGACCATTAACTTTTAAATGTATCTTTATGCAAAAAATATGAGGAGAGTCTCCGTATGAAAGACCCGCGACTGGCAGATCAACGTGCTATTTCTTTTCTCTCCAATACGATAGGGAATTGAATTAAATGAAATGTTGGAGGATGTTAACTGTGACAAGATGATTGACAGGCCAGTTTACATGACAGGATGCGCGTAACCATGCGACAGAGCGTCCGTTAAAAGACGTAATTTGATGACGTGATAGTACTACTGTATGTCCCAAAGCTTGTACTCTTCTGCTACACACTCAATAGTACGTAGTTTTTCTTTACAAAAAGATTCTATACTTTTAGGGTTTAGCATAAGTATTGGGACCCGGCATATGTCTTAGCCTTGGCCCCAGTCTCTCACCTTTTCTTTCTCTCTTTGTCTCTAGCGGCTTTACTGGCATAGTCAAAGGAAGCCTTACATCGCTAAAACATTAGTAATATCGTATGTATACACAATTATACACACATATAGATCATTTGAAAAGACAAAAGTAGAACTGAAACTCCATCTCTGTCTTTCTCCAAGTTTATAATAATAAATGTGCCTGTTCTTTTGTGCTCTGAGGTAATTGATTTGCCTGATGAATTTCCCAACACATTATTAAAATCAATAACCAATAAGTCGTTTTATGCTGTACACTTATTTGAACCAGTGAAAATGACTTTTTGATTTTTCTTCATTGGGCCAGTTTCGGTGACAGTGAGGTCATAGGTCATGCAGAACCGGATAGTTTCCTAATCATGGATTCACATTATGGAGCATGATGGCGTTCTCTGGAAAAGCGTTGGGATTGCTCAGACGGCACTATAGACATCGTTGATGGATCTTCTTATTTACTTATTTATCACAGTTAAGAGGTGACATGTTACTTAAAGCATTCTTAGCTGTCGTAAAAATAACTAATGCACAGTTTATCACGGCATATTCAAAGACTGCAATGTTCAATATATAACACATGCAAACATAGTCCTGTCTTTGGCCTTATTTCTAAGGTATATATATATATACCGTGTGTGTGTGTGTGTGTGTATATGTATATGTATAAGTATATGTATATGTATGCGCGTGACGTCGGTCACGCCCACTGAGTGGCAAAAAGACTGAGTGGCAGCATTTGTTTTCAGCGTGAATGCTGCAAAAACACACAAAACGTTACCCATATTGTATTTATATAAAGCGTTCACAGGCAAATTTGCTTTATGTATTTCCACGGCGTCAAAATCAGGGACATATAAATGTCAGGAAACACAATTCCCGGCTGCATGTCAATATCCATGGATCACTGGATCTTTGATAAGTTGTAAGGAACACTATATCGAGTCCAACCTTTATGTGTGTGTGTGTGTGTGTGTGTGTGTGTGTGTGTGTGCGTGTGTGTGTGTGTGTGAGTGCATGTGTGTGTGTGTGTGTGTGTGTGTGTGTGTGTGTGTGTGTGTGTGTGTGTGTGTGTGTGTGTGTGTGTGTGTGTGTGTGCGTGAGTGCGTGAGTGATGGGTTCCCTACAGTGTTGATCCTCCCTGTTGTTTCCTTTTCCTTTCTCTAAAAAAAAATCCTGTGGCTGAACCACAACATTTATGGCAAATTCCATGAGAGAATTTGAGGATACCCTGAAGTAATTAAAGAGGAATTCATTTCAAATTTATGTTTTGTCCCTTTGAGGATTTCCCAGGATAGTTCCTTTCAGACGGAGAACAATGTGCTCAATGACTCGATTATGTTTGTTTGTATTTATTATGTTCGCAGCGCTGTAAATAAGCCGTGTTCATCTGTTGCCAGCCTCAAACTTCATATCTGAGCGCTGCCGAACGACAGGGTCAGACAGCCACTGACACACACCGCAGTGTGTTCCATACTGCGCTAAATTCTGTGGCATTTGCACACGAGGAAACAATGGCGAGTGAAAACAAGGCGATAGTTAATTCAGAGGTTTTCAGAGCTCATTCACACACATTTGTTATCAGAGGAGAGCTTCAGGTTTGCCGTGTGTGTAAATGGCAATCATGCAGTGCAATGCATCTGAATGGTGTTTTGTTTTACAAAACAATCCAAATCCAAAAGGAGCATGTCACAATGTAATCATTTATTTTATTGATCTATTTCGTTTCTTTTTGGGAGGTGAGGCGGTACATGGTAGAATGTGTTTTATGCTGCCGCTTTTGTACAAATCAGGTTAATATTTAACTGACCTGGTTATGCAGTGACTGAACAATTAAATGGTTCTGGAAAGAAGAAGAAAAAAAAAATCACACTAAACTAAAAACTCCCAGCTTGACACACTTTGACTTTTCCTCCAACACTCATTGTAGTGTCGAAGGATTCTTTTACTTTCCAAAGACTAAACCTTTGTCATTGACTCTCATGTAATTTCAAACCCATTTGATTTTATGTCTTATGCATAAAGGAGCTACTCTTTTCCATGCAGTGAATGTGGACACTGATATTTACTGTCATGCTCCAAATTATGATATAAAAGTATCATAAGAGTTGTCCATTCCACTCATATTCTGGGGCTACAAAATAGCTTTGGGTAACACTATTTTAAGGTGACGTAGTTGCACGTTACTACATGTACTTACTATAGTAACAGCAGTAAAAAATGTATAATTACAAGTAACTAACCCTAAACCAAACCCTAACCCTAACCCTAACTGTAACTCTATAGTAAGTACATGTTTTTAATTAATGTTACTGAGTAATTATTTGAGTAAGTACAATGTAACTACGTCACTTTAAAATAAAGTGTAACCTAGCTTTGTATGAGGAACACAGTGACATTTTTGTCATTTCCCTTGAAAATCTTCACCTCAACAAAAACGCTCATATCTCAAATTCTCTCATTCATAATCTGGACATTTGTCGTTGATGATGTTGAATGCCATAGGCTCTATATGTCTTGTGACTGATTTCTATGGGATGATTATAGTCTCAAAAAGATTAACACGTGTAAGCACACTTATTAATGAACTTGATACATGTTGCAGAAATGTTTTATCCATGCCTTTCAACTTGCGTGTGCAAAATTCAAAATTGAATGAATGTGAAGCAATTTGTACAAATAGAGACATTTTTGTGAATACAAATGTTTTCCTTTGTATTAGTGTATCATAGTTTGCGCATGCAACACAGAAGATGTGCATGTGTGGATCAGGTGACACGCGTGCATTCATTGACGTCTCCTCTGAGTCAATCTCATTTGATTCATTTGGATTTTGAGACTTTCTTTTCGCGGTTTTTAAGCATTTCACAACCCACACACAAACAACTACAAATGAATAGGCCTGGTGCTAATTATTAATGTGTGCACAACTACCCATCTATTTGACAAATTCACAAATGTGCGTCACTACATTTAAACTAATACAATACAACTTGTGTGTGCAAAATCCAAAATCACATGAATGTGCAGCATTTTGTACAAATAGAGACATAGCTGTTAATACAAAACCTCGATCTTGTATTAATGTAGGCCAGAATTTGTGCATGCAACAAGTAAGATGTGCATTTGTGGATCAGGTGACACGCGTGCATTCATTGACTCGTTTCTGAGTCGATCCTATTTGATTCATTTGGATTTTGAGACTTTCATTTCGCAGGTTTCGCCTCGCACGATCCACACACAGATGTCTGAGAAAACCTGCTACCACTAGATGGCAGTATTCTGCTAAAACAGACAACGGCAGCATAATAAAGCGTTCTTCCCCATTTAAGACGCTTAATGAGAGTGATATTGAAGCACCAAATTTAGTCCTACCTTATTAATAAAGCATACTTTATAGAGGCAAACAGATTACATCAGATTATGAACAACACCCATAGAAAACCACTATAAAACGCTTAACGTGCAATCGCGCGTTGCATGTTCAATAAGGTGTATAGGCTACTGAGTTTAAATATCACCGTCTTACTGCACTGACGTTAAGCTTTTTCTTTATAATATGCTCTATGGGAGGAAAACTATATAGCCTACAGACAAGCGCCTATGAACGCGACGCGCGGCGTTTCATGTTAATGGCATTTCCCTTCCTGAGCCTGTAAAAAGAAGCTTAACATGAAATTCTGCAGTTGCGTTTAACTTTGCATGTGTATGGGAGAGAAACCGTCCGAGAGCGCAGTGAAGTACGTTTTAGGTTTGATATTCGCCGCATTTTCTAAAGGGACCATCTGCAAATTCCACTCACAGTCAAATATAAACGTCCAGTCATTCATTCAAATTAATACTTCCAAGGTTGTGGTAAATGCCTAGTGGGCAGACTGACTTAGCCTACTGTATGTCCAGCCAATATCCCGATTGAACAGTACGATTTTTTAAATTAGCCTACTGTAAATTGTTTTTCTATTCATGTTCCAAAGGTTGTAGTACGTTAGTGATAGTCAGGTGAAATGTTGCATTATTCACCTTTAGTAGGCTAAGTCACCAAAAACCTGTTTGGTTAATTACAGTAATTTTTGTTTAAAAAAATATTGTTTACTGTAAATAGGCAAGGGCGGTATTTGGACAATTTCACCTGTAGTAAGCCAGTCTAGTCACTAGGAACATAGCCTACTACAGCCATTTTGAACATGAAAAAACCCTTTTAGTGAATTACAGTATTTTTCTGCAGAATACAGGCTACATAGCCTACAGTACATGAAGTAAAGTAAGAAAGTAATTAAGTACATTTTATTTATAAAGCACATTTAAACATAGCAGGGCTATCCAAAGTGCTGAACAAAGTAAAAACAAATAGAATAAAGCATAGGAACAACCAAACAGAACAGGCAGAAACAGCATCAGGAGATCATTAAAATGCCAGGGAATAAAAATAAGTTTTCAATTTAGATTTAAAAATAGCAATTTAAAAATGAAGGGAAGACTTGTCCAAATTTTACTTGTAAATCCGTCTTACAGGAACCTTCTACAAGCTTTGGAATTTGAAAATGTCTGTTTTTAAATATTAAAAGTAATTTGAATGAAAACAAATTATACGTTTTAACGCAGTGGAATTGGCCGACGTTCCCTTGTGCATCACGAGCCGTGGTTAGCGCGTCAAAGCATTCTCATGTAGAAATATGCAGCTACACACGTAGGGCCAGTTGATTTTCAATTAATATTTCATGTCGATATACAATGGTTGCATATAGTTAAAACTAATCGTGCTATAGTAAGACTAGCCTTTAACAATGGCTTAAGGGTCAAGGGAAAACAAATGTAGGCTACTGTGAAAATCGTCTTTAACATTTAAAAACAGACATTTTCAAATTCCAAAGCTTGTATACTATGTACATTATGTGTAGTCAGATAAAAAATAAGCATAATATGAACGCAACTGCGAAACATTTTTTTTTAACAGGAAGGAAAATGCCATTAACATGAAACGCCGCGCGTCGCGTTAGGCGCTTGTCTGAAGGCTATTTAGTTTTCCTCCCATAGAGCATATTATAAAGAAAAAGCTTAACGTCAATGCAGTAAGACGGTGATATTTAAACTCAGTAGCCTATACACCTTATTGAACATGCAACGCGCGATTGCACGTTAAGCGTTTTATAGTGGTTTTCTATGGGTGTTGTTCATAATCTGATGTAATCTGTTTGCCTCTATAAAGTATGCTTTATTAATAAGGTAGGACTAAATTTGGTGCTTCAATATCACTCTCATTAAGCGTCTTAAATGGGGAAGAACGCTTTATTATGCTGCCGTTGTCTGTTTTAGCAGAATACTGCCATCTAGTGGTAGCAGGTTTTCTCAGACATCTGTGTGTGGATCGTGCGAGGCGAAACCTGCGAAATGAAAGTCTCAAAATCCAAATGAATCAAATAGGATCGACTCAGAAACGAGTCAATGAATGCACGCGTGTCACCTGATCCACAAATGCACATCTTACTTGTTGCATGCACAAATTCTGGCCTACATTAATACAAGATCGAGGTTTTGTATTAACAGCTATGTCTCTATTTGTTCAAAATGCTGCACATTCATGTGATTTTGGATTTTGCACACACAAGTTGTATTGTATTAGTTTAAATGTAGTGACGCACATTTGTGAATTTGTCAAATAGATGGGTAGTTGTGCACACATTAATAATTAGCACCAGGCCTATTCATTTGTAGTTGTTTGTGTGTGGGTTGTGAAATGCTTAAAAACCGCGAAAAGAAAGTCTCAAAATCCAAATGAATCAAATGAGATTGACTCAGAGGAGACGTCAATGAATGCACGCACGCGTGTCACCTGATCCACACATGCACATCTTCTGTGTTGCATGCGCAAACTATGATACACTAATACAAAGGAAAACATTTGTATTCACAAAAATGTCTCTATTTGTACAAATTGCTTCACATTCATTCAATTTTGAATTTTGCACACGCAAGTTGAAAGGCATGGATAAAACATTTCTGCAACATGTATCAAGTTCATTAATAAGTGTGCTTACACGTGTTAATCTTTTTGAGACTATAATCATCCCATAGATTTCAGCACGCTGGTCTCTTTCGCAATGAAAATTGCCCCACCCTTTGAAGTTCATGCAAAACACTTTCTCCGGCAAAAACACAGATTTTAACAGCCTGATAACATTGACAAGTTGATAACTGACATTAAAGTGCAATGCAGTCCTACTTGCATTTAATATATATATATATATTTTTTTTTTATGTTAAAGTGTACTTCTTTTTCCCTTGGGTGGTGGGACATTGATAGATTTCATTATAAAAATGACACTTGGCAGATAGAAATGTTTCTCAACATTTTTAAGATTATCTGAGCAAAAGTCATAGAGCCTTGCATCAGCTCAAACCCACTTTTGCCGTTAAAAATCTACCATCAGGATTTACTAAAGACACGCAGTGAAAAACTAGTGCTGAAAAGGCGTGGGCAGGGTTATTTTTGCGGCTGACCTTATTGCATTTGCTTTTGTTAGAGTTTTCCTTTCAGACACAAAATGTATGGTAGGAAGGAAATTTAAATGAATCATGCAAGGTGATTTACTAAGGTTTGTGCTCGTTTATTTACTGGAGCTTGAGGCATTATTTACCGCCCAAATAAGCATGTCTTAAACCAGACGCTAATTTGCGCTGCCCATGGTAGATTGTGTTGGTCATCATGGAAATGATCTGGCTGCGTCTGTTCTTCAATTGAGTGTCGTCAGTGAATCACGCGCTAAACTTTCCTTGACCAACCTTGGCCGTTGGTCTTCAGTGCAACACTGCGCGCGCGTTCACGACACTATATTAGCACCGCAGTTCATTCCGACTCACCCAGGAAAAGCACACAATCAAGATTAATTAAAATGCGACATGAAATAGGCCTACAACACTTAGAAATCTCCTAAAAGTATCCGTGTACTTTCTTCACTGAGTTGAATACCTCCAGACCGGAACTCCGGTTGTCAGGTCCTGTTTACAGCTGGTATTAAGATGCGTTTTGGTCGTTCGGATCACAAGTAGACGAGGGAGACTCATTCCCGTTCAGACTTGGTGTTTTAATCCGTCTTTTTTGTCCACTTTCAAACACTTCTGTAAGACAAAGTTTAAATCCCGTCTGGCTAGAGCTCTTCCCATAATGTTACTCATTAGATCAGCAGACGGAGAGTAGACGGTGTTTTGTGTCTGTTTTCGGTCGATGAGTGTTTACACTACAAAAGCAATCCGGTCGAATGTGTTTTCTACTTCCTCTGGAACTGGTTGAAAGTGGACAAACTTGAGACGTTTTACACCCCGTTTACTCCTGTATTTAGCGTCGTCCACTTGTGATCCGATCGACCAAAATGCATCTTAATACCAGCTGTAAACAGGGCCTCAGAGAATCACAGTTGACAGATGTGAACACGATAACTTCTAGTTTTGACGAACAGCAGATATTGCTAGAGTCTCATGAATGCTCAGTTGTGCACAGAAGACCAACGGCCAATTGGTCAGGATTTTCATTAAATTTCTATAAATTTTTTAGCAAACCCTACCGTATACCCCCAGAACACTTTGAATAAATGGCACGTGTTGCATGAGATCATTCTGTGACACTTTTCTTTAAATCGATGCGTAGGCCGTCTGTCTGAAGCTTGATAAAGTTTTAAATATGGATATTTTAAAACGAACGCATCGCTTCACTTCAGAAGGCCTTTATTAACCCACCGGAGCCGTGTGGGGCACTTTTATGATGGATAGATGCATTTTTATGATGGATAGATGCACTTTTATGATGGATAGATGCATTTTATGATGGATGCACTTTTAAGATGGATAGATGCACTTTTATGATGGATAGATGCACTTTTAAGATGGATAGATGCACTTTTATGATGGATAGATGCACTTTTATGATGGATAGATGCACTTTTATGATGGATAGATGCACTTTATGATGGATAGATACACTTTTATGATGGATAGATGCACTTTTATGATGGATAGATGCACTTTATGATGGATAGATACACTTTTATGATGGATAGATGCACTTTTATGATGGATAGATGCACTTTTATGATGGATAGATGCACTTTTATGGACTTCAAAAAAGAAACGGCCATTCACTGCCATTATAAAGCTTGGAAGAGCCAGGACATTTTTTTTATATAATTCCGATTCTATTCGTCTGAAAGAAGAAAGTCATATACACCTAGGATGGCTTAAATGGAGACGGTTGGATTGTCGTCGTCTCCCCCCCCCACCCCCGGTGTGGGCGTGGCCTAAATGCGCACTGTCTCTATAGAGCTGGTAAGTCCCGCCCATCCGTAAAACCCCAAGTGGACCTCTAGGTTGAAAAATCGTCAATGCAAGTGAATGGGAGAAAATAATTATTTTCTGGTCCCGTTTGAATTGTGAATTCAACATATGTTGTCTGTGAATTTTTTATATAACTTTTCATGTTACGAGTTTGACAGTATATGGTATGATTCTTCGGCTAGCAGTTGTGGAAAAGACATAACGAGAAAGACTACATGTCGCCTATGTGACGTCACCCCACAAAGTTGACTTACCTGTGGTTTTCACCAACCTCAACGATTTTGTCCTCTCCCTGAAAGAAGGCGGTAAAGTGCACCAAAGACACAGCCATGTTTAGCGGGATCCGTGAGCTAGTGTCCGTGTGCTAGTGGTGTTGACGTTTCAAACGCGTCGAAAGCAGCGAGAGTTGTAGTCCACAAAGTGCTCTCACACAAAGTCTAACCGTATCAAACTTCTACCCGCTAAATTGTAGCATTCTTCACACGAAAAGTTATATAAAAAATTCACAGACAACATATGTTCACATTCATGGCACAATTCAAACGGGACCAGAAAATAATTATTTTCTCCCATTCACTTGCATTGACGATTTTTCAACCTAGAGGTCCAGCAGGGTTAGCGGAAGGGGCGGGACTTACCAGCTCTATACCCTGTAAACAACACATGTCGCATGAGATTTTTCTGCGATACTTTTCTCTGTCTGACTTGTGCGCCGGCGGTTATAGGCCACGGCTTCAACAACACAAGCCCGTTTTTGTATCGTCTATCACTTTCTCGTCATCGGTTAACCCGTGCCACGTTTGTTTGAGCAGGTAATTGAGTGTGGGTTTCTCCTTTGTGTGTTCTCTCCAGCAGACCCGGGTCAGAGAAACCTCAGGTTTAGCACAGAGGCTCGTGGGGGTGGACGGGTTGAGAGCGGCTTCTCTTCTAATCGCACCTCGCTCTAAACTTTAACCAACACTCTCCTCATCACAGTGAAGTGGCAGGTCAGCGGTGCTGTGAATAGACCTCATCAGCGAGGGCCAGAGATCAAATCCTCACATTACTCGAAGCACAGTCACCTCTACGACCCCGCCAATATCACACGCCTAACGCAATTATTTGCAATCAGCAAATGTGTGATTCATTATAAAAGATTTCTTACCCCGATATAATTTGCTATTGTTCGCAGGGGGAAAAAGCCACACAAAGGGCCTTTTTAAGTGTTATTGTAGAGAGCAGAGCCCTTTGTTTAAGACACTTTCATATTGCGGCAGTTAAAGTCTGATTAAAGTCTGAAATGGAGAGATGAAAATGAGCCCGTGTAATGTAGCGAGTCTTGCTGGGAAGGAAATGGCTGGTGTTCTCGTACACACTCTCTATTGAACTGATTTGTAAATAGACTTTTTGACTAAAATCCTACAATTTCTGTGTCACTTTTCCTGCCGGTATACTTTTCTCCTGATTGAAGGCGAGAGAACTGCTGGGATATAATCAGACAAACGTGTTTACCGGAAAGTTTGCCTCTGTGTTGGAGAGACTTGGGAACATGCTGTATTATATTTAGGAACATAAATACCAAACTCTGAGACGGTTGCTTCCAAACCTGTAATATTAAGTTTTCTTTATCACCGAACCCTTTTATTTAAGTGTTTCCTTAAAATGTTTCTGGAATTACTTGATATTTGTCTGAAGCATTTGAATGTTGGAGTCACGTGTGATTTTTGTCCTTAGCATTTGCTTTGGCATTTGAAATCAGTGCAAAGTAACAAACGGTTCAAAGAAATGCAAACTTCCTGCGTGACTAAACGTGAAAATTGAATGATGTGCGGACAGACTAATGGTGGATTTATGTGTGTCTCGGACATGTAAGATTAGCAGGGGTTAAACATTTCTGTTGTTGTTGTTGTGCGTTTAAGTTAGAAACTCCGTCATTCTAGTTTTGCTGGTGTGGCTCATTAACGAGGAACAAATATCTTTCTCATTTGCATATTTCTCAACCTCTATCCATAGGGTTTTTTTTTTCTTTCAAACCTGCAAATATCTTCTGCATATCTCTACCTTCCAGACTGTAATGCAATTATGCACACTTTTCAAGAAACTGCTTAATGCGAGGCAATTAAGACTGGAGAAAAAAAAGAAAACGTGTTCATTTCAAGTTTTAAGGGAACTGCTATGTCCCAGTCTCTATCATATACGGTTATCATTTGGTAATTTGCTTTTCTATAGCAGAAAGAATGGCTTCAAACTTTTGTTTTGTTTTGCATCATCGTCATGTTTGAAAAATGTGCCTCTGTCTACATTATTGCAAAACTCCAAAAACGTACGCATCGCTGAAATAAAAAAAAAAACACCAGTAAAAAAAAAAAAAAAAACTGTAAAACAATAAAGACTTATTTCATACATCATTGTGACCATAAACTGATTTTACCATAGTGCACCATTTGTAAAATACTACATTTTGACGTTTAAATCACATAATCAGCTCCATATGTATCGCTTTTCTACTGTAGTAAACTTGCTTGCTAACTGACCTGGTACAGCACTGTTGAGTAGAAACAAGCCAAAATGTCATGGTTGCTTCAGCAAATGCGTTTTTATTTCAGGTTTGCTTTTGTTAAACGGGTCATGACATGAGAAATCAAATTTTCCTTGATCTTTTGACATATACATTTGTACCATTAAACATCCTACAAGTTTCATAGTTTAAAACATCGTCCTCATTGTAAACAAAGCATTTATTTAATCAAGCTCCAAAAACGTCTCGTTTTGATATTGCGGGATCTGTGACGTCACACTGGCAAATATATTTGCATATGCCCGCCTCCAGAGCAACACGCTGACAAATAGCTATACATCATCACACTATAGGCCCAGCCCACTGGTGTTCAGTCGCTTAACGCCTGACATTTGCCTTCACTGCATGTGAGTGCCACGTCAAAAGCAAACAGAAGCCATTATAATCACTGACGCTGTCTACACTGGACACAGTGTACAGATGCACGTTCATTTTACTCCATGCGCTTGAGTCTGCTGACAAGAGGACAAAAAGTTTGTTTTCGTCAAGATTAAACATCTCATTTGTGTCAGAAGGATCCCAGCATCCGGAACAAGTGGAAGGTTTACTTTAACGTTGTCTCAGATCGCGTTGAAAGATTGTATGTTTGCAGCAAGGCACAGTGAAATGGAGAGAGCATTTGTTGAGATGAAACAGCTGTATGGATGGTTTTATGGATAAGGTTTTCAAAACACTTACTCTTGTGCAATAGTGAGTGGGCATTGATACTGTGTCCTATGCAATGACGTTAGCCAATCATAATCAGTGGCCGATTACTGACAAGCCACAAAGGAGTACAAAAGAGTCGCGCTTTAAAAACGTATAATTTCAGAGGGTCAGAATGAAGGTTGAAAATAATTGTTTTTCCACATTTACATGTATTAGTTATTTGGGCAAAAATCTTTATTAACATTATAGGTGAACCTCAAGGAACATATAAAAAAAAAAAAAAAAAAAAAATCCACGTCATGACCCCTTTAACTGAAAAAGTAAGTGTTCGTGCTGCCTTCAAATTTTAAGTTTAGTCAACTCATATATCCAAGTTGTCACTTAGTATAACTTCACATTTCAAGTTGACTAAACATTTTAACACTTTTTTTTAAGTTGAAACAACTTTTTTTTACAATATAGAGCAATTAACTTTTTAGTGCGAATCACCAGACATTTAATTTCCGAACTGCAGCATACGTACAACAACCAACGTAATAAAACGTTGCTACATTTATGTTCTTCTGTTTTGTAAACTGAACATCCTTTTAGTGCCACTTGACATTTTATTTTGAAAGAGCCACAAAACGTCCAAGTGATGTAATAATGTACAGAAATAATAAACGTTTTGTTTTTACTGTATGTTTTGATCAAATAAATGCAGCCTTGATATGCATAAGAGATGTCTTTCAAAAACATTTTACCGAACTCTAACCTTTTATGTCCATATTAAGTTGCTGCCTTAAATTTTTAAGTACAGTCAACTTGGAAGTTCAAGTAATATCAACTTAAATTACATTAAACTGACTTAAAAAAAAGAGTTTTTACAAAAACTTTTTACTTAACTTATTTTGACGAGTTAAAGCAATGTAAAAACATGTTTTACTTACTGATCACATAATTTTTTACACTGCACATTCTCTTTGCATGTATTTTCTTTTATATTTATATTTTTTTATATTTATAAGTATTTTAGTTTTGGCATTTTAAAAGTATGCTAAACTTTTTCAGCATTTACTGACACTCGTGTCATTCCATATGGGGCAACTTAAAGTGAAACACAAACGGAGATTTTTTAGTGTGTGCAATATTTCTATTTTTGTGTACACAAATATGTGTATTATGCGTGTTGAATGTTGCTGTACAGTCTGTAAAAAAACAAATTTCCTCTATCGAGGACAATAAATAATGAATCTGAATCTGTTTCCGGAAGAATATCCAAGCTCTTTTCTACACAACGAAAGTGAACAGCGACTGGGCCTGTCAAGCTCCAAAATGACAAAACAATACCATGAAATGATCATAAAACCAGCTCATATGCCATCTGAAATCACATGATAACTTTGTGTGAGGAAAAGACCAACATATAAGAGTCCTTATTTGCTGAAAATGCGAGACATCGAGATACATTGAGTCAGGTTTATAAAAACATTACAGTCAGTGAATTATTGTAATATTTATAACATATTTTTGGGGTGAATATCCCAAATGAAACTCACTATTAGGATCCCTCATTGCTGCACTAGTACAGTAAACGGCGCACATCTCCAGTCGTTTAGGGCGGCTTTGATCATTTCACTGGCTGACAGAGAGCAGTTTCCCACTCAAGGGTGCAACATTTATAAATAACATTTTGGATAACAGGAACACGACACTGATGGCAGCTAAACAGCGAGTGTTTACCCAGAGATCAACGCCCAGAGGAGCCAAAGCAGCAGTGGGTCTCATTTAAACAAGTCTGAGACAGCAAGCAAATAAATAAGGCCTGCAGCTCTCTTGCCCTTTAATGTATTCAATTAATCCAGTCCCTCTGGAGACAAGAAACACACACACACACACATACACACACTGCTGCAGGCGATATGATGAGGATCTGAATGCTCTGAATACACTCCATCTTAAACCCTCATTGGAAATTTCTCTCAACAGGTTTCTCCTAATTAACCCTCCCAAAAGGAGATGCGCTCCTATACGCAGACGGGAAAATATCAGATTCAAACACATTCAATGAAACTTTCGGGGAATGGCAGGGAGAGAAATGAAAGAAAGTTGTTGTGGAGGTTTCATTCATCTGGCTGGAAGGCAAAAGAACAGGTATACAATATAGTGCCTGTGCATGAGAAAAAAAAAACCTGAAAAAAAAAAAAACATAATTACACAGCTGGATGTGACATCGCTTCAAATGTCACGGAAATACAACTTTGCTGGAGGATGGCATGAAAGATAAACGACAAACGTATAAACTTCATGACTATGTTTCTGGCCCCCTGATGTCACTCTCTCGAAAAAGCGGATAAAATAATATAAATCTTACAGTCATAAGCGGCAGGTGAACTCAGACACGAGATGGCTGGTGCAATTATGAGAAATATGTCTGTGACAGAATTAATCTAGTGTCCCTTTGTACTTCCAGCTAATTTTCCATGCAGCCCCATTGTGTTTCAAAACCCCACTGAATTTGTATCTATTAAAATGAATCTCTTATTACAGTGCCTACATGCCTCTCCTCTGCCCTCACATTTTTTTCCATAACAAATCAACTTAATCAAGCTCATTAACTGTCATTATTAGACATTTATTGTTATCTTTCCATGAGCTCTCTTGACAGGCGGTTCCCTCCCACACACACGTCCCCGCAACACTGCGGGCACCGCTGGGCCCTGACACACACACACACACACACACACACACTTCTTTGTCTTGCTGAAACACACACACACAGCCATTTTTCCTTCAGGTAGCTGCATGACACCATCATCTGTAGCGCTGCATGAATCTTCACGTCATGCACGCAGACATGATGAAAATATCAATAATATGATAAAAGGAAACTTTATTGCTCAGAGTCAGAGCTTGCTTTTCAGCGCTCAGGAGAGTTAATTGAGTTCTCAGTCATGCATATGGCAGACGCGTTTATCCAAAGACGTTTATAACTTCATGCATTTACTGCTGCTTAACATTGGCATTGCTAGCATCAGTGTTGGGGAAAGTTACTTTGAAAAGTAATGCATTGCAATATTGCGTTACTCTCTTCAAAAGTAACTAATTGCGATACGTTTGAAAGTCCGCGTGAACCGGAAGTTGCAAACGACTTTTCTCCAGTGTTGTGACGTATTTCCCAGTAAAAAGGAATATTTAACAGAGGGCAGGGTTTTACTCAGCGCTCCTCCTCTCAATCTCTCGCTCATAGGAGACTAACGGTTTGAGGGGAGTGGTTAAGCGTTTCCCAACCCAAGCCGTCAAACCTACATCATCAGAGAAGGAACGCCATTTCAGACCGGAAGTAACTTTTCAGACTTTGATTAAAGATTACGACGGCAAACAATTTTTTTCTGTGTATTAACTTGCACGGATTAATTTTTCACCACAAGACTAGTAATATGCGCTAACAAAGTAAATAGGGTCAATTTTGATTTCAGTTGGACTTTAAAAGTATTACTTTTTAAGGAAAGTAATGCGTTACATTACTTTTGCGTTACTTTTTCTCACCTGGGCTGGGCTTGATTGTTTCTTTAAAAAGAAGAAGTGTACTTTATTATATTGCATGTGCGCTATAGAGTATTTTTTTAAAAACTGTAATTGCAGATAATATAATATTAAATATGAGTATTAATAAAATGCCACCTACTGTAAGTGTACTTAGAGTACAATACATGACTATATGTAAGTACACTTTTAAAAGGCGCACTTTTTAATAATGGCAAATATACATTTATGCATTTTTTGGCAGTCGCTTTTATCCAAAGCGACTTACATTACATTTCAAGGTACACATTTACATTCTTATCAGTTCTTGCTTTCCCTGGGAACCGAACCCATGACTTTAGCGTTGCAAGCGCCAACGTTCTACTGTTTGAGCTACTGTTTAAAGAAATATACTTATTTTTATGTGTTGACAAACATTTTAAATGTACTATATTGCAACTTCAGGATTACAAATGTGTATTTACAAACACATATTTACAAGTCTCAATAGAAATAACATAGAAGTGTATTTTAGTTAGTGGAAATGCTGTTTGCATTTATTATGAATTTAAACTAATTAATTGTAATTAACATGCAATTAAGTGCCCAAAGGAATTACATTTAGTTCACACTAAGTATAGTATATCCATACTCTTTTTTAAAGTATGCTAAAGTGCCAAAAGACTTGCATTACTTTTTTTAAATTATTATTATAATTTAATTATTATTTTTTAATTTAATTGAATTCATTCTTTGGGAATCAAACTGTTTGAGATATACAAGAACGCTACTCGGTTATTCTTTTTCTCTGGAAGTTGCTCTTTCAAGGTTCAGGATTCAGGTAAAACATGGTTCAAGATAATTAATGGTTTTCTCAAATGTTGTCAGACATTAGAGGCCTATAAAATGTTGTCATGGAAAAATGTTTGAGCTTATATTGAGAATCTTGATTGCAGAATTTGTAATATTGGTAAATCAGAGTCTGAAACATTGTTGGGATCTCTTTTGCAATTCTCAGACACATGTGAGATTTTATTTTTTCCTCTCAGAACAGAAACATGAGGACAGAAAAAAATTCTCAATGGGTTCAGCAACAGATTCACATTCTTATTGGCTGAGAATGTGATTCAATGCCAGAGTGCAGAGAAGTTGGTGAAGTTGTATAGTTAACAAGGCCTCTTCCTGACAGATGACAGCTTTCTTCCTCTCTCTCCCACACACACACACACACACACACGCACTCATCCAGAGCCTGAACAGCCTGCCAATTAGAGTCATCTCTACTATTGTGAGCAATTTAGTGTGACTGATTATTGCTGACACCACTAGCATCTACCAGACCAAGACAGAGTACATGTGAGTGTGTGACATATCTTTTTTTTTTTAATTAAGAAGAGATTAAAAAAATTAATTAAGAGATTAAGAAGCTGCCCACTGTTAAAAATGTCCACATAAAGTATTTCAACTTAAAAACTTAAGTTCAGTTGCTGCCTTAAATGTTTAAGTAGAATCAACTTGGTTGAACAAGTCATGTCAACTTACAGTAAATTATATTAAAAATCGTGTTGAATATAACATATATTCCTTCAGAGTGAACACGAGTGGATCTGACTGCAGTAGATGTGAAAGATATGGATAAAAATGATGTTATTTCAGCCAGCGCACATACCTGTATTTTCTTCCTGTTTTCGGTCGAAGTCCATAGTAATCGATTGTCGAGTTCACGCGTGTGATCATAGGTAACTAAACCTATGTGTGTGAACTCGACAATCGATTACTATGGACTTCGACCGAAAACAGGAAGTTAATACAGGTATGTGCGCTGGCTGAAATAACATCATTTTTATTAATATCTCTAACATCTACTGCAGTCAGATTCACCCGTGTTCACTCAGAAGGAATCACTCACATGACCTGTGCACTTGTAATGACACATCAAGGATGTTAAGAGGCTAAAAGCAGGTTTAGTACTTGCCCCATTGAAGTCAACAGGGTGCAAATTTTAAAAAGAGGATAACACGGTGTAGGCAACACCGATTTTTGTCGTTGTTCTCTGTATTGACAGCACTCCAAATTTACAAAAAAATGAGCTCAATGTTAAAATTGACCGGAGTTCTCCTTTAAGAACATGGAAATGGCCTTTTATCATTAACATATGATTAACAAGTACAGTTTTATATCCTCTTCAATTTATATGTTCAATTAAATTCAATATTGAATATACTATACTACTATACTATACTATACTAAATTCAATATACAATTTAGCATATTTCTTTTTCGCAAGGGAATGTAAATTATTCCTTTAACTAAACAGCTGTCTTGTTTTCAATTTTTTTTTCTCTAGTCGTCAGTGATTACTGATGTGTCTGTTTATTCGGTTATTGTAGATGAGAGAAATATAGTCCTCAAGGGCTAATTAAAAGTATTAAAATGGAAAGTTTGCAGGAAAGTGGCGTGGGACGCATGGCTGATTTGTGTTTTATCACGAGGTCATAATTCACTGCTGTATTCCTGGAGTCGAACACATTCATCACCCCTCAACACAAAACAGAGCCAGCATACGCATGCATATACACACCCCCGCAACAATCTATCTTACCACTGCAAATTAATGCACATCGCAGCACGTTATGCCTCATTTTTGTCATTTTCTAGTCCGCTGAATGTTTTGTACTTTTGTGAAACTCCTAGAGTCTTTGACAGGTAATTCACACATTAGAGGGCCAGACTCGGAGGGTTTGTGTGGGCTGTTGAAATGAAGCTAATCATGCCTTTATTTCTGGAGAAAGTGAGTGAAGACAGGGTCGTTCTCATCTGTTCTTCATGGCTTTCAGTGCATACTCAACATCAACAAAGATCTCTAATCACAGACATAATACTGCATTGACCCTTTTTCATTTATGAGTGAATCATTTCAATGTAAAGCAGGACTTGATTTTATCTATCAGGAATTGATTGGCCAGTGAAAAGTGGGCGTTGCATAACATAAGACGTGTTGGTCTCTGTGTGTTTGCTGTTGATTGTGTCTCAAGTATCTCATCGTATCCTAATGGAAATGCTATTTATGTTTCATATGTTATTTGCTTTTATTGCTGTAATGCCTTTATTAAATTAAAGGGAGATTTCACACAAAAATGATTTACTCGCACTCAAGTTGTTCCAAACCTGTGTGAGGTTTTCTTTCTTCTGCTGAACACAAAAGAAGATATTCTGAAGAATATTGGTAACCAAACTGTTGATTGGACCCCATTGATTTCCATTGGGAAAAAAAATACTATGGAACGCAATGGGGTGCAATCAACGGTTGGGTTATTGACATTCTTCAAAATATCTTCTTTTGTGTTCAGCAGAAGAAAGAAATTCATGCAGGTTTGAAACAACTTGAGGGTGAGTCAATGATGACAGAATTTCATTTTTGGGTGAACTATCATCAGTGTGTTAACTTTTTAGCAAGGCTGCATTACTTATAACAGTAGGCTAAAACAATGCTAAATGGCTAATTGGCTAATATTAACTACCGTAAGTCAAAAAAAGTTAACAATTTTGAATAAATTCCAATTATGCGCTTGAAGACCAAGAACATGAATTAAGAAGGTAAATATGGTCCATTTTTATAACAGCCATTGATTTTTTTACTTACATTTAGCCATTTGCCAATCTTTTTTTTTTTTTTTAACAAAGCGACTTATAAGGTATGCATTGTTTATCAGTCCATAAATTCTCTGTTGTCCATAAATTCACCATGTTTTACTATGTGAGCTACTGAGTTTGATTTTCGCAACAATCACATTGTTTTATTTTAATTGCCAAACTGAAATAAGAACGAGACCTTACACAGGGTCATGTTTACCACAACACTTCATGATACTTCCACATTCTTCCTGTTTGACTAACTCAAAGTTTCCTTTCAAATGTGCCTGAGTTTGATCCGAGACACACTGAAAGTGTGATGGTGTGACAGACCAGCCTTATCTTCCCCATGAGAGGCCTTTGAACATCAACGCTAGTGTGTGTGTGTGTGTGTGTGTGTGTGTGTGTGTGTGTGTGTGTGTGTGTGTGTGTCTAAAGTAGCACAATTTAAAGATCACATTCTTTTCAGTGTGGAAGCAGTGGGCAGTTTCAGAATGAACTTGGTGATTAGGAGGAAAAGTATGACGCATTTATACAGCGAGTGTGTTTGATAATGAATAAAGATTCAAGCTTTAGAGCCAAATTTGAATTTTTTTTTGTGCGACCGTGGCTAATGTAGGCAGCGTTTAATCACCCTCAGTGACAGCAGCGAGTGCCTTCATTTAACCTTGAGTGAAGATCATGAATTCGAACGCTTTTAATTGGATACATCATTTAACTGAAGGAATGGAGCAAATTTCGTGCAATTCAAAGCGCTGTGATTGACAGGCAGGGGCAGTAAGGCCTGCCACAATTAAAGAATATCTGTACGCACTGCCCTTGTCACCACACACACGTGATAGCGCTCTGTTTGATCATCGAAACGCAGCAACATTACTAACCTTACCTTGTTTTGAAAGGAGCCGAGAGCTGAATGAGAACACAGGTGGAGGAGGGAACTCCAGACATCGACACACACACACACACACACACACACACACACTTGACATTTAAAAAGTCGTAGGGTACGTTTACTCGAAAACGATGTACTAAAAACGGAAACGTTTTTCCTTAGCTTTTTTCATGCACAGACGACAACGTTGTCAAAATGATCCCCGTTCACACGGATCAGCAAAACGATTAAAAATGCTGTATTATTCATGCCAGGCCAGTAGATGGCAATGTCACTTTGTAAAGAAACACAACGCGTCTATAGACTAAACGCGTAATACTCATGCGTATGACCTCACCGGTTTCACAAATTTGTGTTTTTGTTTTTTACACAGAGGCGATTATAGTGTTGGTTTCAAAAACTTGCACTTTGAAACCTGATTACAAAAAGTTTGTGTTTTCAGGGCCCCAAAACGGCGTTCTCATGTAAATGAACAGCCAAAACTTTCAGTTTTTTTAGTTGAAGAAGGCGTTGTGTAAACGGCCCCTTAGACCAGTGGTTCTTAACTGGTTTTGTTTCAGTACCAAGACTTTACACAGACAATGTGATGACCCAACAAAGCACAAAAACTGTGTAACTAAAAATGTCGTAAAAACATCAAAGATTTAAAATATTACCAAGAACGGTATAGGAATGGAAGCCATTTCCCCCTAGAGTAAAAATAATTAAGAATTAATAAATAATAAATACATCTCAAAATTGCACATCTTGCAATGTGACTTTATATCTCACATATAAAACTTGCGAAATTTGCGAACTGTGTAGGATTGGATGCCCACATCAATTATTGCCCACATCCAGAGAGGAGGAGCTGAATGTCAAGCTCCACCCATTACACTCAGAGAGGAGGAGCTGGATGTCAAGCTCCACCCATTACAGCCAGAGAGGAGGAGCTGGATGTCATGCTCCACCCAATACACCCAGAGAGGAGGAGCTGAACGTCAAGCTCCACCCATTACACCCAGAGAGAAGGAGCTGCACGTCAAGCTCCGCCCAATACACCCAGAGAGGAGGAGCTGGATGTCAAGCTCCACCCAATACATCCAGAGAGGAGGAGCTGAATGTCAAGCTCCACCCATTACACCCAGAGAGAAGGAGCTGCACGTCAAGCTCCACCCAATACATCCAGAGAGGAGGAGCTTTACATCAAGCTCCACCCATTACACACATAGAGGAGGAGCTGGATGTCAAGCTCCACCCAGTACACACAGAGAGAAGGAGCTGGATGTCAAGCTCCACCCAATAAATTAATAGAGGAGGAGCTGGATGCCGAGCTCCACCCATTGACTCTGCAGTGATCAGCCTCTCAATTTTCTCGTAATTGTAACGATAAATATTGATTATGTAATGTGATTTCAAATCCTGCAATTGGGTTTTTTTTCCTCATAATTGCAACATTAGATCTCATAGTGTGACTTTATATCATGCATTGTGACTAAACCCATTTTTTATCTAGTCTGGGTCATATTTTATTTCTAACTTTATTTTATTGACATTTGTATTTATAGTATTTTTTTAAATGGTTTTCAATGATGAGGGCATCTCTTTAATTTGTCAAGCGTCTAACAATTGACAGATGAATTTGTGCCAAAATGTAGATTGATTGTCAAATGTAAAGTATATGGGAAGCATTTTCTCCTCCCTTCGAAAATTTCACTTATTTTTATGAATATTACGTGGTTTGTTGCATTTAGTTATTCGCAATGTTTTCCCCTGCTGTCAAAACAGACCTGGGTCACAATCCGACGGTTAAAAATCACTGAGTTAGGCTATTATTTAGCATCCTCATTTCACTCATAATTGAAATGTTTTTAAATCGTGAGCTTTTCCTAGAAGTCTGACTGTAATGACTTTGTCTTTCGCCCTTCCGCAGACAGTTGCCCCTGTGATAAGTCCAAAACTGTGTCAAGTGGCTGATGGTGAAATGTGTTTCCAGACACCTAATTGTTTTCTTGCCTCTGAGAGAGGAGAAATTAATGTGTGCGTGGCAGCCTGGTCCTCTGTGACAGAACCTAACCAGCCAGAGCATGTTTGGTTAAAGAATCAAGCTCCAGGGTGTAATTTGATATTTTGCAATTACATTTTTTTCCTGTGACAATTTTTAATGTATTATTTAAATTATTTTAGCTCTGGGATATATTAGGATTTTTTAAACAATGCATTACTTCTGGGATTTCGGGAGAATGCAGTTCAGACATTCACCCTGTTTTGTAGAAATTAACTTTTCTGTTTTCTGAAAGCAGAAGCATTGGTTACGTTGAATTAGAATCCTCATATGTCTTTGAAACACAAATGAAGTTCTTTTAAATTATCTTCAGAGAGATTTCTGTCCCTTACCTAACTACCACTTTGACGTTTCAAAAAGTTCATAAAGAGATCGTAAAACTGATCCATATGAATCAAGTGGTTAATCCAAAATTTTCTGAAGACTCGATCGCTTGATGAACAGATTTTATTTAGGCTTCTCGTGTTACGCATCACGTTTGAGCTTCAGCGAGAACCAGTGAGGTTCATTCTCGTGTTACGTATCACGTTTGAGCTTCAGCAAGAACCAATGAGGTTCATTCTCGTGTTACGCATCACGTTTGAGCTTCTGCAAGAACCAATGAGGTTCATTCTCGTGTTACGCATCACGTTTGAGCTTCAGCAAGAACCAATGAGGTTCATTCTCGTGTTACGCATCACGTTTGAGCTTCTGCAAGAACCAATGAGGTTCATTCTCGTGTTACGCATCACGTTTGAGCTTCAGCAAGAACCAATGAGGTTCATTCTCGTGTTACGCATCACGTTTGAGCTTCAGCAAGAACCAATGAGGTTCATTCTCGTGTTACGCATCACGTTTGAGCTTCAGCAAGAACCAATGAGGTTCATTCTCGTGTTACGCATCACGTTTGAGCTTCAGCAAGAACCAATGAGGTTCATTCTCGTGTTACGCATCACATTTGAGCTTCAGCAAGAGCCAATGAGGTTCATTCTCACGTTACGCATCACGTTTGAGCTTCTGCAAGAACCAATGAGGTTCATTCTCGCGTTACGCATCACGTTTGATCTTCTGCAAGAACCAATGAGGTTCATTCTTGTGTTTCAAGCAGGTTTGGTTGAGTTTCTGTTTCTGATCAATGTTTATATGTGAATAAAAGCCTAAATTCAATCTGTTCATCATATAAAGCAATTGTGTTTGTCAACCGAAGGACAGGAATCACTCAGATTTCGTTAAAATTTCTTCATTTGTATTTCGAAGATGAGCGAAAGTCTTATGGGTTTGGAACAACATGAAGGTGAGTAAATTACAGATTTATTTATTTTTTGGGGGGGGGGGTGAAATAACCCTTTAAAAATATTTGAGTACTAGATAGATATGAAATATAAGATGGTTATGAAATATAAATATAGATATGAAATATAGTTACCGCAGAAATGTAGATTAAATATTATCTCAAATCAAGTAGTTTCTCTTCAGTCAATTTCAGGTCAAATGTCTGTAGAATGAAGAAAGCTTATGTGTTCACACTCTGAGCTGATATAATGAGCACATAGGCTTCACTTCAATAGTTCAGACTCAATCAAACAGGGAATATTGAAGGACAATGAAATCATTAGATTAATTGCAGAACATTCATTCCTTCATTTGATTTAATATGAATTGTGTTACTGTCTCCGCATCAGTGTTAGGTCAAATTTAATGGTCTTGATTCATTAGGCTACATTTGCAGGATAAGAACAGAAAAAAAACACATCTTTAGTATGCATTACACCTTCAAAAGACATCTTACAATATATTTACCAATTAATATTGTGATTCATGCTAAACAGAAGACCACCCTCTTTTATACATTATTCAGAATCTTTTGAAAGACTTCATATGACAATGGATGTGATGCAGGAGATCTGTGTTACAGCGGCTGTGGGAAACTAAAGATGAGTGTTGTTATACAGCACAACATTGTTCTGAGTGTCACAGCATGGCACACATGAGGACACAGACACACTTTTAATGGCACATTGATATTGTAGAGTTAGTTTGGTATTAAACGAATGATCCATGAAACAGGAGGAGAACCTGATGTCTGTGTCAAGAGCCCGCTGCAACAGAGCTCTGTCCGAAACAACACGTAGAGGAATCCTTATGAAAAAAAAATACATTATATTATGGATTTTTGAGCCAGGTTTTTCAGTGAAAGCAAAATAAATGTTTAGACGTTCGTATTAATAATCTCTATGCTTATCAGAATCTCTAATTCTAATGTACGAGATCTGATACTGTACTGCCACCCAATACTCTTAAAGAAAAAAGAAGAAAAATAACTATTACTTTTAATAAAATAACCAAAAATGGAGAGTCGTTGGAAATAAAACCATTAAGTGTATGATGAGATCATCTTAATGGACTGGTAAAAATAGTTATGAATGAGAGAGCGAGAAAAAAAAAAAAGTTTATGAAATGGTGGAATTTGGGAGGTGAAAATATTTATTTGTGTATTATTCTGTATGGGTATGACTGATACAACAATATTATTTAAAAGGCCATCAACCTTAAAGGTATAGCGGAGGATCTTTCCGAATTTTAGATAAGAACCGCCCTCTCCACTTTTTGAAAAAATGCACATGCTCAACACTCTACCTGCTCCCGAGAGGGAACGCCTATTAAACGTGTGCGAGGTTCTCCTCGTGCACGCTCTGTTTACAAGTTGCTGTCGGCATCGCTCATACAAGATTACTTTCCAAAAGAAAATTTGCACTTTTTCTCCAAATAGCATGCCAAACTTTACCTGTCAAGTAGAAACTTCGCGACTGAGGCATCAGTGGGAAGCCCAACCTGTGTTTTCAGCGCACGCCATCGTGTAAAACAATCTCCCAAAAACACTCTGATCTTGTTTCTCTCTTCTGAGGCCTTTCTCTTCTTCTCATACAGTTCGTACAAACTTTTTCTCTTGCAACCCTCAGACATTTTCAAAGGACCCGGTGAAACGGCGAGCTTCAATGAATGGCTTAGCTCTAGCTCACCACACATAAACACCTGAAAGTGCGCATGCGCAGAAAGCGAAAACTAAGGGACGAGCACGTACGACGGCCTTACGTAAACATATCACCAGAATGATTGACACTTAGGTGGACCAATAGTTTACACTACCCACCCGGAAAAAGAAAATCCTCCGCTATACCTTTAAGTGGCTTGGATTAATTAATTTGGCAAATAAATGTAATTAATTAAACAAATAAATGAACACACATTTTTTTTGTCAGAGGCTCATCCCCTGGCAAGACTAACTATGACTGCAAGTAAGTATGATATAAGTATATGAAAATTATTTTATTTTATAAAAGTACACTCTGTGCTTGTGTGTTTTACTTGAAATAAGTAAGAGTAAGAATGTTGCCTTCATATCATTAATAGATTAATTATTTAAAATTATTCATATGTTTACAATATCTCATTAAACACTCATAACAATTGAATACCTGTATTAAAAAATAAAATGAATTTAACGTTTACTTGTTTGTTTTCCAACAATCCTTATCAAACACTATATATTTATATGAATGAAGCCCTCTCGCGCGGGCTGTGTAGTGTAATGAACTGAGGTGAATTGTGTGTTACAGGTTATGAGAGAACAGATTAATGAGGTAAAAACTAATGAAGCTTACGAGTGCCTCCACATCACAGCTGAGAGACTCTATGCCTGCACTCGTAACCGATGAGCTCAATAAAACACGTCCATTCCACTCGCTCTCTCTTATATGAGACGTTATACTCCTATATAACTCCACACAGTACACACACACCTCCACACTGCCCAGGACAGCCACCGCTTTCCCCTCTCTGGCATATGTGCACAAATAAAACATAAAAAACATGATTTATTATTTGCAAGAATCAATCAGCCATGCAGTTTGTTGTTATTCAAAAGGTTAACTTATCTATTTTACTCTCTTTTAACCTAATGCAGAATCTAAACAGCTTCTTTTGCTTATAACACAGATCTACAGTAGCACATCAGATTGATTAATAATAATTATCTTCCCAAATTTAATTACTGTGAAACTGATGATGATATTCTATGCAGCTGTCTGTGTGCTGTCTCATATTATTCATATAACATATTGTATAATATTCTTATGTTTGCAAACCAAAATTCATTTTAAGTGATTAATTCAATTTAAGATGCATATGAGATCAGAGTAATGGACTAAAAGTACACTATAAAATAATTATACACTATAAAATAATTATACTTGTATTAATTATATGATCAGTATCACGTGTGTTATATGATCATAAACTTTTTTATAAGCTATAAAAGATTCAGCTTGATTCAAGTCAGTTTAGTATAATTTAAGTGGAAATGGCTTGTACAACCAAGTTTATTCTACTTAAAAAAGTTGAAAAAAATTCATCAGTTACTCACCTTCATGTTGTTCCAAACCCGTAAGATCTTCAGAACGCAAATGAAGACATTTCATGTGAAATCAGAGATTTCTGTCCCTCCATTGACAGCTACTACCACTTTGACGCTTCAAAAAATTCATGAAGAGATTGTAAAACTAATCCATATGAATAGAGCAGCTTAGTCCAAATTTTCTGAAGAGACTCAATCACTTTATATGATGAACAGATTGAATTTAGGCTTTCATTCACATATAAACATTGATAAGTGAACATGAACAGAAGCTTAACCGAACCTGCTTGACGAGCGATAACAAACCTCTTGCAGAAGCTCAAACATGATGCGTAACATGAGAATGAAGCTCATTGGTTCTTGCTCAAGCTCAAATGTGATGCGTAACACGAGAATGAACCTCATTGGTTCTTGCTGAAGCTCAAACGTGATGCGTAACATGAGAATGAACCTCATTGGTTCTTGCTGAAGCTCAAACGTGATGCGTAACACGAGAATGAACCTCATTGGTTCTTGCAGAAGCTCAAATGTGATGCGTAACATGAGAATGAACCTCATTGGTTCTTGCTGAAGCTCAAACGTTCTGTGTTACACGAGAATGAACCTCATTGGTTCTTGCAGAATATCAAACGTGATGGGTAACACGAGAATGAAGCTCATTGGTTCTTGCTCAAGCTCAAATGTGATGCGTAACACGAGAATGAACCTCATTGGTTCTTGCTGAAGCTCAAACGTGATGCGTAACACGAGAATGAACCTCATTGGTTCTTGCAGAATATCAAAGTGATGCGTAACATAAGAATGAACCTCATTGGTTCTTGCAGAAGCCCAAACGTGCTGCGTAACATGAGAATTAAGCTCATTGGTTCTTGCTCAAGCTCAAATGTGATGCGTAACACGAGAATGAATCTCATTGGTTCTTGCTGAAGCTCAAACGTGATGCGTAACACGAGAATGAACCTCATTGGTTCTTGCTGAAGCTCAAACGTGATGCGTAACACGAGAATGAATCTCATTGGTTCTTGCTGAAGCTCAAACGTGATGCGTAACACGAGAATGAACCTCACTGGTTCTTGCTGAAGCTCAAACGTGATGCGTAACATGAGAATGAACCTCATTGGTTCTTGCAGAAGCTCAAATGTGCTGCGTAACACAAGAATGAACCTCATTGGTTCTTGCTCAAGCTCAAACGTGATGCGTAACACAAGAATGAACCTCATTGGTTCTTGCAGAATATCAAACGTGATGCGTAACATGAGAATTAAGCTCATTGGTTCTTTCTCAAGCTCAAATGTGATGCGTAACACGAGAATGAACCTCATTGGTTCTTACTGAAGCTCAAACGTGATGCGTAACACGAGAATGAACCTCATTGGTTCTTGCTGAAGCTCAAACGTGATGCGTAACACGAGAATGAACCTCATTGGTTCTTGCTGAAGCTCAAATGTGATGCGTTACACGAGAATGAACCTCATTGGTTCTTGCAGAAGCTCAAATGTGATGCGTAACATGAGAATGAACCTCATTGGTTCTTGCTGAAGCTCAAACGTTCTGCGTAACACGAGAATGAACCTCATTGGTTCTTGCAGAATATCAAACGTGATGCGTAACATTAGACGTTTGATATTCTTCAACACGAGAATGAACCTCATTGGTTCTTGCAGAATATCAAACGTGATGCGTAACACGAGAATGAACCTCATTGGTTCTTGCTGAAGCCCAAACGTGATGCGTAACACGAGAAGGAACCTCATTGGTTCTTGCTGAAGCTCAAATGTGATGCGTAACACGAGAATAAACCTCACTGGTTCTTGCAGAAGCTCAAATGTGATGCGTAACACAAGAATGAACCTCATTGGTTCTTGCTGAAGCCCAAACGTGATGCGTAACACAAGAATGAACCTCATTGGTTCTTGCAGAAGCTCAAATGTGATGCGTAACATGAGAATGAACCTCATTGGTTCTTGCTGAAGCTCAAACGTTCTGCGTAACACGAGAATGAACCTCATTGGTTCTTGCAGAATATCAAACGTGATGCGTAACATTAGACGTTTGATATTCTTCAACACGAGAATGAACCTCATTGGTTCTTGCAGAATATCAAACGTGATGCGTAACACGAGAATGAACCTCATTGGTTCTTGCTGAAGCCCAAACGTGATGCGTAACACGAGAATGAACCTCATTGGTTCTTGCTGAAGCTCAAATGTGATGCGTAACACGAGAATGAACCTCACTGGTTCTTGCAGAAGCTCAAATGTGATGCGTAACACAAGAATGAACCTCATTGGTTCTTGCTGAAGCCCAAACGTGATGCGTAACACAAGAATGAACCTCATTGGTTCTTGCTGAAGCTCAAATGTGATGCGTAACACGAGAATGAACCTCATTGGTTCTTGCAGAAGCTCAAATGTGATGCGTAACACGAGAATGAACCTCATTGGTTCTTGCAGAATATCAAACGTGATGCGTAACACGAGAATGAAGCTCATTGGTTCTTGCTCAAGCTCAAATGTGATGCGTAACATGAGAATGAACCTCATTGGTTCTTGCAAAAGCTCAAATGTGATGCGTAACACGAGAATGAACCTCATTGGTTCTTGCAGAATATCAAACGTGATGCGTAACACGAGAATGAAGCTCATTGGTTCTTGCTCAAGCTCAAATGTGATGCGTAACACGAGAATGAACCTCATTGGTTCTTGCTGAAGCTCAAAGTGATGCGTAACATGAGAATGAACCTCATTGGTTCTTGCAGAAGCTCAAATGTGCTGCGTAACACAAGAATGAAGCTGATTGGTTCTTGCTCAAGCTCAAACGTGATGCGTAACAAAAGAATGAACATCATTGGTTCTTGCTGAAGCTCAAACGTGCTGCGTAACATGAGAATTAAGCTCATTGGTTCTTGCTCAAGCTCAAATGTGATGCGTAACACGAGAATGAATCTCATTGGTTCTTGCTGAAGCTCAAACGTGATGCGTAACACGAGAATGAACCTCATTGGTTCTTGCTCAAGCTCAAACGTGATACGTAACACGAGAATGAATCTCATTGGTTCTTGCTGAAGCTCAAACGTGATGCGTAACACGAGAATGAACCTCACTGGTTCTTGCTGAAGCTCAAACGTGATGCGTAACACGAGAATGAACCTCATTGGTTCTTGCTGAAGCTCAAACGTGATGCGTAACACGAGAATGAACCTCACTGGTTCTTGCTGAAGCTCAAACGTGATGCGTAACATGAGAATGAACCTCATTGGTTCTTGCAGAAGCTCAAATGTGCTGCGTAACACAAGAATGAACCTCATTGGTTCTTGCTCAAGCTCAAACGTGATGCGTAACACAAGAATGAACCTCATTGGTTCTTGCAGAATATCAAACGTGATGCGTAACATGAGAATTAAGCTCATTGGTTCTTTCTCAAGCTCAAATGTGATGCGTAACACGAGAATGAACCTCATTGGTTCTTACTGAAGCTCAAACGTGATGTGTAACACGAGAATGAACCTCATTGGTTCTTGCTGAAGCTCAAACGTGATGCGTAACACGAGAATGAACCTCATTGGTTCTTGCTGAAGCTCAAATGTGATGCGTTACACGAGAATGAACCTCATTGGTTCTGGCAGAAGCTCAAATGTGATGTGTAACATGAGAATGAACCTCATTGGTTCTTGCTGAAGCTCAAACGTTCTGCGTAACACGAGAATGAACCTCATTGGTTCTTGCAGAATATCAAACGTGATGCGTAACATTAGACGTTTGATATTCTTCAACATGAGAATGAACCTCATTGGTTCTTGCAGAATATCAAACGTGATGCGTAACACGAGAATGAACCTCATTGGTTCTTGCTGAAGCCCAAACGTGATGCGTAACACGAGAATGAACCTCATTGATTCTTGCTGAAGCTCAAATGGGATGCGTAACACGAGAATGAACCCCACTGGCTCTTGCAGAAGCTCAAATGTGATGCGTAACACAAGAATGAACCTCATTGGTTCTTGCTGAAGCCCAAACGTGATGCGTAACACAAGAATGAACCTCATTGGTTCTTACTGAAGCTCAAACGTGATGCGTAACACGAGAATGAACCTCATTGGTTCTTGCTGAAGCTCAAACGTGATGCGTAACACGAGAATGAACCTCATTGGTTCTTGCTGAAGCTCAAATGTGATGCGTTACACGAGAATGAACCTCATTGGTTCTTGCAGAAGCTCAAATGTGATGCGTAACATGAGAATGAACCTCATTGGTTCTTGCTGAAGCTCAAACGTTCTGCGTAACACGAGAATGAACCTCATTGGTTCTTGCAGAATATCAAACGTGATGCGTAACATTAGACGTTTGATATTCTTCAACACGAGAATGAACCTCATTGGTTCTTGCAGAATATCAAACGTTATGCGTAACACGAGAATGAACCTCATTGGTTCTTGCTGAAGCCCAAACGTGATGCGTAACACAAGAATGAACCGCATTGGTTCTTGCTGAAGCTCAAATGTGATGCGTAACACGAGAATGAACCTCATTGGTTCTTGCAGAATATCAAACGTGATGCGTAACACGAGAATGAAGCTCATTGGTTCTTGCTCAAGCTCAAATGTGATGCGTAACATGAGAATGAACCTCATTGGTTCTTGCAAAAGCTCAAATGTGATGCGTAACATGAGAATGAACCTCATTGGTTCTTGCAGAATATCAAACGTGATGCGTAACACGAGAATGAAGCTCATTGGTTCTTGCTCAAGCTCAAATGTGATGCGTAACACGAGAATGAACCTCATTGGTTCTTGCTGAAGCTCAAAGTGATGCGTAACATGAGAATGAACCTCATTGGTTCTTGCAGAAGCTCAAATGTGCTGCGTAACACAAGAATGAAGCTGATTGGTTCTTGCTCAAGCTCAAACGTGATGCGTAACACAAGAATGAACATCATTGGTTCTTGCTGAAGCTCAAACGTGCTGCGTAACATGAGAATTAAGCTCATTGGTTCTTGCTCAAGCTCAAATGTGATGCGTAACACGAGAATGAATCTCATTGGTTCTTGCTGAAGCTCAAACGTGATGCGTAACACGAGAATGAACCTCATTGGTTCTTGCTGAAGCTCAAACGTGATGCGTAACACGAGAATGAATCTCATTGGTTCTTGCTGAAGCTCAAACGTGATGCGTAACACGAGAATGAACCTCACTGGTTCTTGCTGAAGCTCAAACGTGATGCGTAACACGAGAATGAACCTCATTGGTTCTTGCTGAAGCTCAAACGTGATGCGTAACACGAGAATGAACCTCACTGGTTCTTGCTGAAGCTCAAACGTGATGCGTAACATGAGAATGAACCTCATTGGTTCTTGCAGAAGCTCAAATGTGCTGCGTAACACAAGAATGAACCTCATTGGTTCTTGCTCAAGCTCAAACGTGATGCGTAACACAAGAATGAACCTCATTGGTTCTTGCAGAATATCAAACGTGATGCGTAACATGAGAATTAAGCTCATTGGTTCTTTCTCAAGCTCAAATGTGATGCGTAACACGAGAATGAACCTCATTGGTTCTTACTGAAGCTCAAACGTGATGCGTAACACGAGAATGAACCTCATTGGTTCTTGCTGAAGCTCAAACGTGATGCGTAACACGAGAATGAACCTCATTGGTTCTTGCTGAAGCTCAAATGTGATGCGTTACACGAGAATGAACCTCATTGGTTCTTGCAAAAGCTCAAATGTGATGCGTAACATGAGAATGAACCTCATTGGTTCTTGCTGAAGCTCAAACGTTCTGCGTAACACGAGAATGAACCTCATTGGTTCTTGCAGAATATCAAACGTGATGCGTAACATTAGACGTTTGATATTCTTCAACATGAGAATGAACCTCATTGGTTCTTGCAGAATATCAAACGTGATGCGTAACACGAGAATGAACCTCATTGGTTCTTGCTGAAGCCCAAACGTGATGCGTAACACGAGAATGAACCTCATTGATTCTTGCTGAAGCTCAAATGTGATGCGTAACACGAGAATGAACCTCACTGGTTCTTGCAGAAGCTCAAATGTGATGCGTAACACAAGAATGAACCTCATTGGTTCTTGCTGAAGCCCAAACGTGATGCGTAACACAAGAATGAACCTCATTGGTTCTTGCAGAAGCTCAAATGTGATGCGTAACACGAGAATGAACCTCATTGGTTCTTGCAGAATATCAAACGTGATGCGTAACACGAGAATGAAGCTCATTGGTTCTTGCTCAAGCTCAAATGTGATGCGTAACATGAGAATGAACCTCATTGGTTCTTGCAAAAGCTCAAATGTGATGCGTAACACGAGAATGAACCTCATTGGTTCTTGCAGAATATCAAACGTGATGCGTAACACGAGAATGAAGCTCATTGGTTCTTGCTCAAGCTCAAATGTGATGCGTAACACGAGAATGAACCTCATTGGTTCTTGCTGAAGCTCAAATGTGATGCGTAACACGAGAATGAACCTCATTGGTTCTTGCTGAAGCTCAAATGTGATGCGTAACATGAGAATGAACCTCATTGGTTCTTGCTGAAGCTCAAACGTGATGTGTAACACGAGAATGAACCTCATTGGTTCTTGCTGAAGCTCAAATGTGATGTGTTACACGAGAATGAATCTCATTGGTTCTTGCAGAAGCTCAAATATGATGCGTAACATGAGAATGAACCTCATTGGTTCTTGCTGAAGCTCAAACGTGATGTGTAACACGAGAATGAACCTCACTGGTTCTTGCAGAAGCTCAAATGTGATGCGTAACACGAGAATGAACCTCATTGGTTCTTGCAGAAGCTCAAACGTGATGCACAACACGAGAATGAACCTCATTGGTTCTTGCTGAAGCTCAAATGTGATGCGTTACACGAGAATGAACCTCATTGGTTCTTGCTGAAGCCCAAACGTGATGCGTAACACGAGAATGAAGCTCATTTGTTCTTGCTCAAGCTCAAATGTGATGCGTAACACGAGAATGAACCTCATTGGTTCTTGCTGAAGCTCAAACGTGATGCGTAACATGAGAATGAACCTCACTGGTTCTTGCTCAAGCTCAAATGTGATGCGTAACACGAGAATGAACCTCATTGGTTCTTGCAGAAGCTGAAATGTGATGCGTAACATGAGATGGAACCTCACTGGTTCTTGCTCAAGCGCAAATGTGATGCGTAACACGAGAATGAACCTCATTGGTTCTTGCTGAAGCCCAAACGTGATGCGTAACACGAGAATGAACCTCATTGGTTCTTGCTGAAGCTCAAATGTGATGCGTAACACAATAATGAACCTCATTGGTTCTTGCTGAAGCCCAAACGTGATGCGTAACACAAGAATGAACCTCATTGGTTCTTGCTGAAGCTCAAATGTGATGCGTAACACGAGAATGAACCTCATTGGTTCTTGCAGAAGCTCAAATGTGATGCGTAACACGAGAATGAACCTCATTGGTTCTTGCAGAATATCAAACGTGATGCGTAACACGAGAATGAAGCTCATTGGTTCTTGCTCAAGCTCAAATGTGATGCGTAACATGAGAATGAACCTCATTGGTTCTTGCAAAAGCTCAAATGTGATGCGTAACACGAGAATGAACCTCATTGGTTCTTGCAGAATATCAAACGTGATGCGTAACACGAGAATGAAGCTCATTGGTTCTTGCTCAAGCTCAAATGTGATGCGTAACACGAGAATGAACCTCATTGGTTCTTGCTGAAGCTCAAATGTGATGCGTAACACGAGAATGAACCTCATTGGTTCTTGCTGAAGCTCAAATGTGATGCGTAACATGAGAATGAACCTCATTGGTTCTTGCTGAAGCTCAAACATGATGTGTAACACGAGAATGAACCTCATTGGTTCTTGCTGAAGCTCAAATGTGATGTGTTACACGAGAATGAATCTCATTGGTTCTTGCAGAAGCTCAAATATGATGCGTAACATGAGAATGAACCTCATTGGTTCTTGCTCAAGCTCAAATGTGATGCGTAACACGAGAATGAACCTCATTGGTTCTTGCTGAAGCTCAAATGTGATGCGTAACACGAGAATGAAGCTCATTTGTTCTTGCCCAAGCTCAAATGTGATGCGTAACACGAGAATGAACCTCATTGGTTCTTGCAGAAGCTCAAATGTGATGCGTAACATGAGAATGAACCTCACTGGTTCTTGCTGAAGCCCAAACGTGATGCGTAACACGAGAATGAATCTCATTGGTTCTTGCTGAAGCTCAAATGTGATGCGTTACACGAGAATGAACCTCATTGGTTCTTGCTGAAGCCCAAACGTGATGCGTAACACGAGAATGAACCTCATTGGTTCTTGCAGAATATCAAACGTGATGCGTAACATGAGAATGAAGCTCATTTGTTCTTGCTCAAGCTCAAATGTGATGCGTAACACGAGAATGAACCTCATTGGTTCTTGCTGAAGCTCAAACGTGATGCGTAACACAAGAATGAACCTCATTGGTTCTTGCAGAAGCTGAAATGTGATGCGTAACTTGAGAATGAACCTCACTGGTTCTTGCTCAAGCTCAAATGTGATGCGTAACACGAGAATGAACCTCATTGGTTCTTGCTGAAGCTCAAACGTGATGCGTAACACGAGAATGAACCTCATTGGTTCTTGCAGAAGCTGAAATGTGATGCGTAACATGAGAATGAACCTCACTGGTACTTGCTCAAGCTCAAATGTGATGCGTAACACGAGAATGAACCTCATTGGTTCTTGCTGAAGCTCAAACGTGATGCGTAACACGAGAATGAAGCTCATTGGTTCTTGCTCAAGCTCAAATGTGATGCGTAACACGAGAATGAACCTCATTGGTTCTTGCAGAAGCTCAAATGTGATGCGTAACACGAGAATGAACCTCATTGGTTCTTGCAGAATATCAAACGTGATGCGTAACATGAGAATGAACCTCATTGGTTCTTGCAGAATATCAAACGTGATGCGTAACACGAGAATGAACCTCATTGGTTCTTGATGAAGCTCAAATGTGATGCGTAACACGAGAATGAACCTCATTGGTTCTTGCAGAATATCAAACGTGATGCGTAACACGAGAATGAAGCTCATTGGTTCTTGCTCAAGCTCAAATGTGATGCGTAACACGAGAATGAACCTCATTGGTTCTTGCTGAAGCTCAAATGTGATGCGTAACACGAGAATGAACCTCATTGGTTCTTGCTGAAGCTCAAATGTGATGCGTAACATGAGAATGAACCTCATTGGTTCTTGCTGAAGCTCAAACGTGATGTGTAACACGAGAATGAACCTCATTGGTTCTTGCTGAAGCTCAAACGTGATGCGTAACACGAGAATGAACCTCATTGGTTCTTGCTGAAGCTCAAACGTGATGCGTAACACGAGAATGAACCTCATTGGTTCTTGCTGAAGCTCAAATGTGATGCGTTACACGAGAATGAACCTCATTGGTTCTTGCAGAAGCTCAAATGTGATGCGTAACATGAGAATGAACCTCATTGGTTCTTGCTGAAGCTCAAACGTTCTGCGTAACACGAGAATGAACCTCATTGGTTCTTGCAGAATATCAAACGTGATGCGTAACATTAGACGTTTGATATTCTTCAACACGAGAATGAACCTCATTGGTTCTTGCAGAATATCAAACGTTATGCGTAACACGAGAATGAACCTCATTGGTTCTTGCTGAAGCCCAAACGTGATGCGTAACACAAGAATGAACCGCATTGGTTCTTGCTGAAGCTCAAATGTGATGCGTAACACGAGAATGAACCTCATTGGTTCTTGCAGAATATCAAACGTGATGCGTAACACGAGAATGAAGCTCATTGGTTCTTGCTCAAGCTCAAATGTGATGCGTAACATGAGAATGAACCTCATTGGTTCTTGCAAAAGCTCAAATGTGATGCGTAACACGAGAATGAACCTCATTGGTTCTTGCAGAATATCAAACGTGATGCGTAACACGAGAATGAAGCTCATTGGTTCTTGCTCAAGCTCAAATGTGATGCGTAACACGAGAATGAACCTCATTGGTTCTTGCTGAAGCTCAAAGTGATGCGTAACATGAGAATGAACCTCATTGGTTCTTGCAGAAGCTCAAATGTGCTGCGTAACACAAGAATGAAGCTGATTGGTTCTTGCTCAAGCTCAAACGTGATGCGTAACACAAGAATGAACATCATTGGTTCTTGCTGAAGCTCAAACGTGCTGCGTAACATGAGAATTAAGCTCATTGGTTCTTGCTCAAGCTCAAATGTGATGCGTAACACGAGAATGAATCTCATTGGTTCTTGCTGAAGCTCAAACGTGATGCGTAACACGAGAATGAACCTCATTGGTTCTTGCTGAAGCTCAAACGTGATGCGTAACACAAGAATGAATCTCATTGGTTCTTGCTGAAGCTCAAACGTGATGCGTAACACGAGAATGAACCTCACTGGTTCTTGCTGAAGCTCAAACGTGATGCGTAACACGAGAATGAACCTCATTGGTTCTTGCTGAAGCTCAAACGTGATGCGTAACACGAGAATGAACCTCACTGGTTCTTGCTGAAGCTCAAACGTGATGCGTAACATGAGAATGAACCTCATTGGTTCTTGCAGAAGCTCAAATGTGCTGCGTAACACAAGAATGAACCTCATTGGTTCTTGCTCAAGCTCAAACGTGATGCGTAACACAAGAATGAACCTCATTGGTTCTTGCAGAATATCAAACGTGATGCGTAACATGAGAATTAAGCTCATTGGTTCTTTCTCAAGCTCAAATGTGATGCGTAACACGAGAATGAACCTCATTGGTTCTTGCTGAAGCTCAAACGTGATGCGTAACATGAGAATGAACCTCACTGGTTCTTGCTCAAGCTCAAATGTGATGCGTAACACGAGAATGAACCTCATTGGTTCTTGCAGAAGCTGAAATGTGATGCGTAACATGAGATGGAACCTCACTGGTTCTTGCTCAAGCGCAAATGTGATGCGTAACACGAGAATGAACCTCATTGGTTCTTGCTGAAGCCCAAACGTGATGCGTAACACGAGAATGAACCTCATTGGTTCTTGCTGAAGCTCAAATGTGATGCGTAACACAATAATGAACCTCATTGGTTCTTGCTGAAGCCCAAACGTGATGCGTAACACAAGAATGAACCTCATTGGTTCTTGCTGAAGCTCAAATGTGATGCGTAACACGAGAATGAACCTCATTGGTTCTTGCAGAAGCTCAAATGTGATGCGTAACACGAGAATGAACCTCATTGGTTCTTGCAGAATATCAAACGTGATGCGTAACACGAGAATGAAGCTCATTGGTTCTTGCTCAAGCTCAAATGTGATGCGTAACATGAGAATGAACCTCATTGGTTCTTGCAAAAGCTCAAATGTGATGCGTAACACGAGAATGAACCTCATTGGTTCTTGCAGAATATCAAACGTGATGCGTAACACGAGAATGAAGCTCATTGGTTCTTGCTCAAGCTCAAATGTGATGCGTAACACGAGAATGAACCTCATTGGTTCTTGCTGAAGCTCAAATGTGATGCGTAACACGAGAATGAACCTCATTGGTTCTTGCTGAAGCTCAAATGTGATGCGTAACATGAGAATGAACCTCATTGGTTCTTGCTGAAGCTCAAACATGATGTGTAACACGAGAATGAACCTCATTGGTTCTTGCTGAAGCTCAAATGTGATGTGTTACACGAGAATGAATCTCATTGGTTCTTGCAGAAGCTCAAATATGATGCGTAACATGAGAATGAACCTCATTGGTTCTTGCTCAAGCTCAAATGTGATGCGTAACACGAGAATGAACCTCATTGGTTCTTGCTGAAGCTCAAATGTGATGCGTAACACGAGAATGAAGCTCATTTGTTCTTGCCCAAGCTCAAATGTGATGCGTAACACGAGAATGAACCTCATTGGTTCTTGCAGAAGCTCAAATGTGATGCGTAACATGAGAATGAACCTCACTGGTTCTTGCTGAAGCCCAAACGTGATGCGTAACACGAGAATGAATCTCATTGGTTCTTGCTGAAGCTCAAATGTGATGCGTTACACGAGAATGAACCTCATTGGTTCTTGCTGAAGCCCAAACGTGATGCGTAACACGAGAATGAACCTCATTGGTTCTTGCAGAATATCAAACGTGATGCGTAACATGAGAATGAAGCTCATTTGTTCTTGCTCAAGCTCAAATGTGATGCGTAACACGAGAATGAACCTCATTGGTTCTTGCTGAAGCTCAAACGTGATGCGTAACACAAGAATGAACCTCATTGGTTCTTGCAGAAGCTGAAATGTGATGCGTAACTTGAGAATGAACCTCACTGGTTCTTGCTCAAGCTCAAATGTGATGCGTAACACGAGAATGAACCTCATTGGTTCTTGCTGAAGCTCAAACGTGATGCGTAACACGAGAATGAACCTCATTGGTTCTTGCAGAAGCTGAAATGTGATGCGTAACATGAGAATGAACCTCACTGGTACTTGCTCAAGCTCAAATGTGATGCGTAACACGAGAATGAACCTCATTGGTTCTTGCTGAAGCTCAAACGTGATGCGTAACACGAGAATGAAGCTCATTGGTTCTTGCTCAAGCTCAAATGTGATGCGTAACACGAGAATGAACCTCATTGGTTCTTGCAGAAGCTCAAATGTGATGCGTAACACGAGAATGAACCTCATTGGTTCTTGCAGAATATCAAACGTGATGCGTAACATGAGAATGAACCTCATTGGTTCTTGCAGAATATCAAACGTGATGCGTAACACGAGAATGAACCTCATTGGTTCTTGATGAAGCTCAAATGTGATGCGTAACACGAGAATGAACCTCATTGGTTCTTGCAGAATATCAAACGTGATGCGTAACACGAGAATGAAGCTCATTGGTTCTTGCTCAAGCTCAAATGTGATGCGTAACACGAGAATGAACCTCATTGGTTCTTGCTGAAGCTCAAATGTGATGCGTAACACGAGAATGAACCTCATTGGTTCTTGCTGAAGCTCAAATGTGATGCGTAACATGAGAATGAACCTCATTGGTTCTTGCTGAAGCTCAAACGTGATGTGTAACACGAGAATGAACCTCATTGGTTCTTGCTGAAGCTCAAACGTGATGCGTAACACGAGAATGAACCTCATTGGTTCTTGCTGAAGCTCAAACGTGATGCGTAACACGAGAATGAACCTCATTGGTTCTTGCTGAAGCTCAAATGTGATGCGTTACACGAGAATGAACCTCATTGGTTCTTGCAGAAGCTCAAATGTGATGCGTAACATGAGAATGAACCTCATTGGTTCTTGCTGAAGCTCAAACGTTCTGCGTAACACGAGAATGAACCTCATTGGTTCTTGCAGAATATCAAACGTGATGCGTAACATTAGACGTTTGATATTCTTCAACACGAGAATGAACCTCATTGGTTCTTGCAGAATATCAAACGTTATGCGTAACACGAGAATGAACCTCATTGGTTCTTGCTGAAGCCCAAACGTGATGCGTAACACAAGAATGAACCGCATTGGTTCTTGCTGAAGCTCAAATGTGATGCGTAACACGAGAATGAACCTCATTGGTTCTTGCAGAATATCAAACGTGATGCGTAACACGAGAATGAAGCTCATTGGTTCTTGCTCAAGCTCAAATGTGATGCGTAACATGAGAATGAACCTCATTGGTTCTTGCAAAAGCTCAAATGTGATGCGTAACACGAGAATGAACCTCATTGGTTCTTGCAGAATATCAAACGTGATGCGTAACACGAGAATGAAGCTCATTGGTTCTTGCTCAAGCTCAAATGTGATGCGTAACACGAGAATGAACCTCATTGGTTCTTGCTGAAGCTCAAAGTGATGCGTAACATGAGAATGAACCTCATTGGTTCTTGCAGAAGCTCAAATGTGCTGCGTAACACAAGAATGAAGCTGATTGGTTCTTGCTCAAGCTCAAACGTGATGCGTAACACAAGAATGAACATCATTGGTTCTTGCTGAAGCTCAAACGTGCTGCGTAACATGAGAATTAAGCTCATTGGTTCTTGCTCAAGCTCAAATGTGATGCGTAACACGAGAATGAATCTCATTGGTTCTTGCTGAAGCTCAAACGTGATGCGTAACACGAGAATGAACCTCATTGGTTCTTGCTGAAGCTCAAACGTGATGCGTAACACGAGAATGAATCTCATTGGTTCTTGCTGAAGCTCAAACGTGATGCGTAACACGAGAATGAACCTCACTGGTTCTTGCTGAAGCTCAAACGTGATGCGTAACACGAGAATGAACCTCATTGGTTCTTGCTGAAGCTCAAACGTGATGCGTAACACGAGAATGAACCTCACTGGTTCTTGCTGAAGCTCAAACGTGATGCGTAACATGAGAATGAACCTCATTGGTTCTTGCAGAAGCTCAAATGTGCTGCGTAACACAAGAATGAACCTCATTGGTTCTTGCTCAAGCTCAAACGTGATGCGTAACACAAGAATGAACCTCATTGGTTCTTGCAGAATATCAAACGTGATGCGTAACATGAGAATTAAGCTCATTGGTTCTTTCTCAAGCTCAAATGTGATGCGTAACACGAGAATGAACCTCATTGGTTCTTACTGAAGCTCAAACGTGATGCGTAACACGAGAATGAACCTCATTGGTTCTTGCTGAAGCTCAAACGTGATGCGTAACACGAGAATGAACCTCATTGGTTCTTGCTGAAGCTCAAATGTGATGCGTTACACGAGAATGAACCTCATTGGTTCTTGCAAAAGCTCAAATGTGATGCGTAACATGAGAATGAACCTCATTGGTTCTTGCTGAAGCTCAAACGTTCTGCGTAACACGAGAATGAACCTCATTGGTTCTTGCAGAATATCAAACGTGATGCGTAACATTAGACGTTTGATATTCTTCAACATGAGAATGAACCTCATTGGTTCTTGCAGAATATCAAACGTGATGCGTAACACGAGAATGAACCTCATTGGTTCTTGCTGAAGCCCAAACGTGATGCGTAACACGAGAATGAACCTCATTGATTCTTGCTGAAGCTCAAATGTGATGCGTAACACGAGAATGAACCTCACTGGTTCTTGCAGAAGCTCAAATGTGATGCGTAACACAAGAATGAACCTCATTGGTTCTTGCTGAAGC
Source organism: Scardinius erythrophthalmus (assembly GCF_964197995.2). Lineage (NCBI taxonomy): Eukaryota > Metazoa > Chordata > Actinopteri > Cypriniformes > Leuciscidae > Scardinius > Scardinius erythrophthalmus. Next base: position 39,118,855 of record NC_138226.1, on the reverse strand, counting down.
CCAAACGTGATGCGTAACACAAGAATGAACCTCATTGGTTCTTGCAGAAGCTCAAATGTGATGCGTAACACGAGAATGAACCTCATTGGTTCTTGCAGAATATCAAACGTGATGCGTAACACGAGAATGAAGCTCATTGGTTCTTGCTCAAGCTCAAATGTGATGCGTAACATGAGAATGAACCTCATTGGTTCTTGCAAAAGCTCAAATGTGATGCGTAACACGAGAATGAACCTCATTGGTTCTTGCAGAATATCAAACGTGATGCGTAACACGAGAATGAAGCTCATTGGTTCTTGCTCAAGCTCAAATGTGATGCGTAACACGAGAATGAACCTCATTGGTTCTTGCTGAAGCTCAAATGTGATGCGTAACACGAGAATGAACCTCATTGGTTCTTGCTGAAGCTCAAATGTGATGCGTAACATGAGAATGAACCTCATTGGTTCTTGCTGAAGCTCAAACGTGATGTGTAACACGAGAATGAACCTCATTGGTTCTTGCTGAAGCTCAAATGTGATGTGTTACACGAGAATGAATCTCATTGGTTCTTGCAGAAGCTCAAATATGATGCGTAACATGAGAATGAACCTCATTGGTTCTTGCTGAAGCTCAAACGTGATGTGTAACACGAGAATGAACCTCACTGGTTCTTGCAGAAGCTCAAATGTGATGCGTAACACGAGAATGAACCTCATTGGTTCTTGCAGAAGCTCAAACGTGATGCACAACACGAGAATGAACCTCATTGGTTCTTGCTGAAGCTCAAATGTGATGCGTTACACGAGAATGAACCTCATTGGTTCTTGCTGAAGCCCAAACGTGATGCGTAACACGAGAATGAAGCTCATTTGTTCTTGCTCAAGCTCAAATGTGATGCGTAACACGAGAATGAACCTCATTGGTTCTTGCTGAAGCTCAAACGTGATGCGTAACATGAGAATGAACCTCACTGGTTCTTGCTCAAGCTCAAATGTGATGCGTAACACGAGAATGAACCTCATTGGTTCTTGCAGAAGCTGAAATGTGATGCGTAACATGAGATGGAACCTCACTGGTTCTTGCTCAAGCGCAAATGTGATGCGTAACACGAGAATGAACCTCATTGGTTCTTGCTGAAGCCCAAACGTGATGCGTAACACGAGAATGAACCTCATTGGTTCTTGCTGAAGCTCAAATGTGATGCGTAACACAATAATGAACCTCATTGGTTCTTGCTGAAGCCCAAACGTGATGCGTAACACAAGAATGAACCTCATTGGTTCTTGCTGAAGCTCAAATGTGATGCGTAACACGAGAATGAACCTCATTGGTTCTTGCAGAAGCTCAAATGTGATGCGTAACACGAGAATGAACCTCATTGGTTCTTGCAGAATATCAAACGTGATGCGTAACACGAGAATGAAGCTCATTGGTTCTTGCTCAAGCTCAAATGTGATGCGTAACATGAGAATGAACCTCATTGGTTCTTGCAAAAGCTCAAATGTGATGCGTAACACGAGAATGAACCTCATTGGTTCTTGCAGAATATCAAACGTGATGCGTAACACGAGAATGAAGCTCATTGGTTCTTGCTCAAGCTCAAATGTGATGCGTAACACGAGAATGAACCTCATTGGTTCTTGCTGAAGCTCAAATGTGATGCGTAACACGAGAATGAACCTCATTGGTTCTTGCTGAAGCTCAAATGTGATGCGTAACATGAGAATGAACCTCATTGGTTCTTGCTGAAGCTCAAACATGATGTGTAACACGAGAATGAACCTCATTGGTTCTTGCTGAAGCTCAAATGTGATGTGTTACACGAGAATGAATCTCATTGGTTCTTGCAGAAGCTCAAATATGATGCGTAACATGAGAATGAACCTCATTGGTTCTTGCTCAAGCTCAAATGTGATGCGTAACACGAGAATGAACCTCATTGGTTCTTGCTGAAGCTCAAATGTGATGCGTAACACGAGAATGAAGCTCATTTGTTCTTGCCCAAGCTCAAATGTGATGCGTAACACAAGAATGAACCTCATTGGTTCTTGCTGAAGCTCAAACGTGATGCGTAACATGAGAATGAACCTCACTGGTTCTTGCTCAAGCTCAAATGTGATGCGTAACACGAGAATGAACCTCATTGGTTCTTGCAGAAGCTGAAATGTGATGTGTAACATGAGATGGAACCTCACTGGTTCTTGCTCAAGCGCAAATGTGATGCGTAACACGAGAATGAACCTCATTGGTTCTTGCAGAATATCAAACGTGATGCGTAACATGAGAATGAAGCTCATTTGTTCTTGCTCAAGCTCAAATGTGATGCATAACACGAGAATGAACCTCATTGGTTCTTGCTGAAGCTCAAACGTGATGCGTAACACGAGAATGAACCTCATTGGTTCTTGCAGAAGCTGAAATGTGATGCGTAACATGAGAATGAACCTCACTGGTTCTTGCTCAAGCTCAAATGTGATGCGTAACACGAGAATGAACCTCATTGGTTCTTGCTGAAGCTCAAACGTGATGCGTAACACGAGAATGAACCTCATTGGTTCTTGCAGAAGCTGAAATGTGATGCGTAACATGAGAATGAACCTCACTGGTTCTTGCTGAAGCCCAAACGTGATGCGTAACACGAGAATGAATCTCATTGGTTCTTGCTGAAGCTCAAATGTGATGCGTTACACGAGAATGAACCTCATTGGTTCTTGCTGAAGCCCAAACGTGATGCGTAACACGAGAATGAACCTCATTGGTTCTTGCAGAATATCAAACGTGATGCGTAACATGAGAATGAAGCTCATTTGTTCTTGCTCAAGCTCAAATGTGATGCGTAACACGAGAATGAACCTCATTGGTTCTTGCTGAAGCTCAAACGTGATGCGTAACACAAGAATGAACCTCATTGGTTCTTGCAGAAGCTGAAATGTGATGCGTAACTTGAGAATGAACCTCACTGGTTCTTGCTCAAGCTCAAATGTGATGCGTAACACGAGAATGAACCTCATTGGTTCTTGCTGAAGCTCAAACGTGATGCGTAACACGAGAATGAACCTCATTGGTTCTTGCAGAAGCTGAAATGTGATGCGTAACATGAGAATGAACCTCACTGGTACTTGCTCAAGCTCAAATGTGATGCGTAACACGAGAATGAACCTCATTGGTTCTTGCTGAAGCTCAAACGTGATGCGTAACACGAGAATGAAGCTCATTGGTTCTTGCTCAAGCTCAAATGTGATGCGTAACACGAGAATGAACCTCATTGGTTCTTGCAGAAGCTCAAATGTGATGCGTAACACGAGAATGAACCTCATTGGTTCTTGCAGAATATCAAACGTGATGCGTAACATGAGAATGAACCTCATTGGTTCTTGCAGAATATCAAACGTGATGCGTAACACGAGAATGAACCTCATTGGTTCTTGATGAAGCTCAAATGTGATGCGTAACACGAGAATGAACCTCATTGGTTCTTGCAGAATATCAAACGTGATGCGTAACACGAGAATGAAGCTCATTGGTTCTTGCTCAAGCTCAAATGTGATGCGTAACACGAGAATGAACCTCATTGGTTCTTGCTGAAGCTCAAATGTGATGCGTAACACGAGAATGAACCTCATTGGTTCTTGCTGAAGCTCAAATGTGATGCGTAACATGAGAATGAACCTCATTGGTTCTTGCTGAAGCTCAAACGTGATGTGTAACACGAGAATGAACCTCATTGGTTCTTGCTGAAGCTCAAATGTGATGTGTTACACGAGAATGAATCTCATTGGTTCTTGCAGAAGCTCAAATATGATGCGTAACATGAGAATGAACCTCATTGGTTCTTGCTGAAGCTCAAACGTGATGTGTAACACGAGAATGAACCTCACTGGTTCTTGCAGAAGCTCAAATGTGATGCGTAACACGAGAATGAACCTCATTGGTTCTTGCAGAAGCTCAAACGTGATGCACAACACGAGAATGAACCTCATTGGTTCTTGCTGAAGCTCAAATGTGATGCGTTACACGAGAATGAACCTCATTGGTTCTTGCTGAAGCCCAAACGTGATGCGTAACACGAGAATGAAGCTCATTTGTTCTTGCTCAAGCTCAAATGTGATGCGTAACACGAGAATGAACCTCATTGGTTCTTGCTGAAGCTCAAACGTGATGCGTAACATGAGAATGAACCTCACTGGTTCTTGCTCAAGCTCAAATGTGATGCGTAACACGAGAATGAACCTCATTGGTTCTTGCAGAAGCTGAAATGTGATGCGTAACATGAGATGGAACCTCACTGGTTCTTGCTCAAGCGCAAATGTGATGCGTAACACGAGAATGAACCTCATTGGTTCTTGCTGAAGCCCAAACGTGATGCGTAACACGAGAATGAACCTCATTGGTTCTTGCTGAAGCTCAAATGTGATGCGTAACACAATAATGAACCTCATTGGTTCTTGCTGAAGCCCAAACGTGATGCGTAACACAAGAATGAACCTCATTGGTTCTTGCTGAAGCTCAAATGTGATGCGTAACACGAGAATGAACCTCATTGGTTCTTGCAGAAGCGCAAATGTGATGCGTAACACGAGAATGAACCTCATTGGTTCTTGCAGAATATCAAACGTGATGCGTAACACGAGAATGAAGCTCATTGGTTCTTGCTCAAGCTCAAATGTGATGCGTAACATGAGAATGAACCTCATTGGTTCTTGCAAAAGCTCAAATGTGATGCGTAACACGAGAATGAACCTCATTGGTTCTTGCAGAATATCAAACGTGATGCGTAACACGAGAATGAAGCTCATTGGTTCTTGCTCAAGCTCAAATGTGATGCGTAACACGAGAATGAACCTCATTGGTTCTTGCTGAAGCTCAAATGTGATGCGTAACACGAGAATGAACCTCATTGGTTCTTGCTGAAGCTCAAATGTGATGCGTAACATGAGAATGAACCTCATTGGTTCTTGCTGAAGCTCAAACGTGATGTGTAACACGAGAATGAACCTCATTGGTTCTTGCTGAAGCTCAAATGTGATGTGTTACACGAGAATGAATCTCATTGGTTCTTGCAGAAGCTCAAATATGATGCGTAACATGAGAATGAACCTCAGTGGTTCTTGCTGAAGCTCAAATGTGATGCGTTACACGAGAATGAACCTCATTGGTTCTTGCTGAAGCCCAAACGTGATGCGTAACACGAGAATGAAGCTCATTTGTTCTTGCCCAAGCTCAAATGTGATGCGTAACACGAGAATGAACCTCATTGGTTCTTGCTGAAGCTCAAACGTGATGCGTAACATGAGAATGAACCTCACTGGTTCTTGCTCAAGCTCAAATGTGATGCGTAACACGAGAATGAACCTCATTGGTTCTTGCAGAAGCTGAAATGTGATGTGTAACATGAGATGGAACCTCACTGGTTCTTGCTCAAGCGCAAATGTGATGCGTAACACGAGAATGAACCTCATTGGTTCTTGCAGAATATCAAATGTGATGCGTAACATGAGAATGAAGCTCATTTGTTCTTGCTCAAGCTCAAATGTGATGCATAACACGAGAATGAACCTCATTGGTTCTTGCTGAAGCTCAAACGTGATGCGTAACATGAGAATGAACCTCATTGGTTCTTGCAGAAGCTGAAATGTGATGCGTAACATGAGAATGAACCTCACTGGTTCTTGCTCAAGCTCAAATGTGATGCGTAACACGAGAATGAACCTCATTGGTTCTTGCTGAAGCTCAAACGTGATGCGTAACACGAGAATGAACCTCATTGGTTCTTGCAGAAGCTGAAATGTGATGCGTAACATGAGAATGAACCTCACTGGTTCTTGCTGAAGCCCAAACGTGATGCGTAACACGAGAATGAATCTCATTGGTTCTTGCTGAAGCTCAAATGTGATGCGTTACACGAGAATGAACCTCATTGGTTCTTGCTGAAGCCCAAACGTGATGCGTAACACGAGAATGAACCTCATTGGTTCTTGCAGAATATCAAACGTGATGCGTAACATGAGAATGAAGCTCATTTGTTCTTGCTCAAGCTCAAATGTGATGCGTAACACGAGAATGAACCTCATTGGTTCTTGCTGAAGCTCAAACGTGATGCGTAACACAAGAATGAACCTCATTGGTTCTTGCAGAAGCTGAAATGTGATGCGTAACATGAGAATGAACCTCACTGGTTCTTGCTCAAGCTCAAATGTGATGCGTAACACGAGAATGAACCTCATTGGTTCTTGCTGAAGCTCAAACGTGATGCGTAACACGAGAATGAACCTCATTGGTTCTTGCAGAAGCTGAAATGTGATGCGTAACATGAGAATGAACCTCACTGGTACTTGCTCAAGCTCAAATGTGATGCGTAACACGAGAATGAACCTCATTGGTTCTTGCTGAAGCTCAAACGTGATGCGTAACACGAGAATGAAGCTCATTGGTTCTTGCTCAAGCTCAAATGTGATGCGTAACACGAGAATGAACCTCATTGGTTCTTGCAGAAGCTCAAATGTGATGCGTAACACGAGAATGAACCTCATTGGTTCTTGCAGAATATCAAACGTGATGCGTAACATGAGAATGAACCTCATTGGTTCTTGCAGAATATCAAACGTGATGCGTAACACGAGAATGAACCTCATTGGTTCTTGATGAAGCTCAAATGTGATGCGTTACACGTGAATGAACCTCATTGGTTTTTGCAGAATATCAGACGTGATGCGTAACACGAGAATGAACCTCATTGGTTCTTGCTGAAGCTCAAATGTGATGCGTTACACGAGAATGAACCTCATTGGTTCTTGCAGAAGCTCAAATGTGATGCGTAACTTGAGAATGAACCTCATTGGTTCTTGCTGAAGCTCAAATGTGATGCGTTACACGAGAATGAACCTCATTGGTTCTTGCTGAAGCTCAAATGTGATGCGTTACACGAGAATGAACCTCATTGGTTCTTGCAGAAGCTCAAATGTGATGCGTAACACGAGAATGAACCTCATTGGTTCTTGCTGAAGATCAAACGTGATGCGTAACATGAGAATGAACCTCATTGGTTCTTGCTGAAGATCAAACGTGATGCGTAACATGAGAATGAACCTCATTGGTTCTTGCTGAAGATCAAACGTGATGCGTAACATGAGAATGAACCTCATTGGTTCTTGCAGAAGATCAAACGCGATGCGTAACATGAGAATGAACCTCATTGGTTCATGTTTGTGCACATCAAGAGAACATGCTTGAGCTTCTGTTTAACACAACTGATTTGCGAGTTAATTAATGTTTTGAATAACAGCCTAAATTAAATCTGTAAAATCATATAAAATATCGAGTTTCTACAAAAATGATGGACTAAACCACTCGATTAACATGGATTAATTTTACAATCTCTTTATGAACTTTTTTATGAAAAGTTGTAGTTGCGTAGCTGTCAATGGAGGGACAGAAATCTCTCAAAAAGGTCTCATTAAAAATATCTTCATTTGTGTTCCGAAGATGAACGAAAGTCTTACGGGTTTAGAACGACGTGAGGGCGAGTAATGACAGAATTTTTATTTTTGGGTTTCACCTTTTAAGGCAGCAACTGAACTCTTTTCCCCAGTTTCATAGACGAGGCTTAAGTCTAGTCCAAGACTAAAATGCATGTTTGAGCTGTTTTAACTGATATAATTTAAGATCTTTGCAAGTGCAAGTTGCTTTCAGTGTCATTGTTTTGCCTCAAGATGAACACTAGTAATGTTTTTTTTTTTTTCCTAAGGCACGTTTATAAAAGCTACTTAAATGTCCTAATAAGGTCTAATCCTGGCTTAATCTAAGCCCTGTCTGTGAAACCAGGCCTTTATGTTGAAATAGGTGGACAATTTACAGTGCATAAAGCAACTGAAAAACTGATTTCTGTCATCTAAACATTACATAATCTTTTTAAACATTTATTGTTTTGTATTATTTCAAAGTTTCAACTAAAGATTCACCAGGTGAACCAGCAAGCTGTCTAGCCTAAAATATAATTTCTCCTTTGGTGGCTTGGTTGATGATATCATTTTAGACTACAAATATAAGACGTATATGTACTCACACAATTCTGACTATAATATAAGTGTTTAAATGTCCAGTTATATATATATATATATATATATATATATATATATATATATATATATATATATATATTTTTATTATTATTATCAACAAAAAGTATTTTACAAACATTTGTATATACATTGAAATACAATATAGATACACACTAGGGGGCTATTGCTAATTTACATGAAGATATTAAAGCATTTACAAATTTTCAATGTTTTAATTGCTTTTTGCTTCATAGAAAATCGGAGTGAATCAATATAAAGCTCAATTTCTTTCCTGAATGAAATAAAACAGGGTTTTTTGCAGGAGAATTTACATTTGTGAACATAAAATTTTGCCATTAATGTCCAGTTATAGTCCAGCTGTATGAGTCTGTCTCTGACGCAGGTGTTCAGAAAGTGTGCTGTATCAGAGCTCCCCCTTCAGGAGCAACACTGCACTGCACTTCCACACACATGTGGGACTTCACCAATAATACAGTATTCATTACTGAAACCCCTAAACTTAAACTATGATCTTTGTGTATATGTTTTCTAATGTCTACTATACATATAAATTGTGGTCATATTGAAATATGTGGTAATATTAGAATAGTAATATAGTATTTTAGCACTAGCTGATTGAGCTATTCTCGTTATATTGTGTTTTACATTTTAGATTGTGGTTATAAATAAGAATATTCACCAAATGCACTTAGTTCTTTTTCCCTTAATCTTATTTCTAAATCTATATGTTATCACATACATCCTCCTGTGATATTATTCAAGACGTGAGGCACTTTTTCAAATTGCTTTTCAAAGTCTCTCAGACAGCCTTAATGTCACCGGGGAGAGAGTGAGCGAGAGAGAGAGAGAGAGAGAGAGAGAGAGAGAGAGAGAGAGAGAGAGAGAGAGAGAGAGAGAGAGAATTGAGAAGTTCACACACCCTTTTCTAGAAATTCACTATTTATAATGTCATCTTATCTGGCTTGCTCTGAGGACTGCACTGTGAGTGCACTTGTGCTTTCTTTTGTTAGGGTGAGTTAGCAATTTCCTGAGAGATGGAAGCACTGCAGTCGGGCGTCTCTCCCTGATAGCGTCTCTGACATGAACGGCTGTTAGCATCAGCACGCAGAGCTAGGATAGTACTGACGAGGACTTGTCATCCAACTCCCACTAACCTCAGACACACTGCAGACGATCAGCATGCGGTCCAGTCCAGTCCAGTCAGCTGTGGCCTTCTGATGAGATCTGAAAGAGCATATAGTGACCTTACTATTACTGCAGGGTGCACACTGAAAAGTATGCAAATTATCTGTATGCATGGAAAATGACCTAATGCATGACAAAATGTGTATTATAGCCTACACAGAGCACACTTCATTGGACAATGTTCTTTTCCAGTGAGACAAATCAAGCAGAAGTAATATCAGTCATGACTTTTAACTTCTTTTTCTTGACTGATTGGATATGTACAGAATGACTTACTATGAATACAGTTAGACTACATGCTGCTTATAAAATATTGGTTGTGCTCTATTTTACAGTACATGCACTTGTACTTACTGTATACTTACCTAAGAAAGTAGGTTAGGTTTAGGTTCAGGGTTAGTACCTAGTTATTACCCAGTTATTGCAAGACTATACGTAGTACATCATGGGGAACAGGGCTGTAAAATAAAGTAAGTGTAAGTGCCAAAATATGAATAATAATGAAACAATATGCATATGCAAGGAGAAACATTTCAGACTGTATTATACTGTTGTCACATGACTTTATCATGTTGCATGTTTCATCCTACTATTTTGGAAATAAATTATTTTTAGATTTTAGGGGCAAACGGCATGTTTTACAGCAGAATTTGAATTAGCCTCATATTTGAAGGTTTGCATTATTGATTCTGTGAATTTTCCTTTTTATAACTTGTTTAAACTGCTTTGAAATAATCTCCAGTGTTATGGGGATTTAACTTAAAATGAGAATAAAGGTTCTAAAAAATTGTGACTTACTTTTGTCCACAGTCACATTGTAAATGAAAATGTGCATACTGTGCACAATATAGGCCTACTATGTAATGCATACATAGCTGTTTCAAATTATTTCATGTTGTCACATTAATATAGGTATTATTCTGTAAATGACATTCCTGTATAGTCAGTGTGAGAGCTAAAGGAGCTTATGATGCATCCTAATATGTTTTAAAATACTCTGATCTCTTTAATAAAGGGAAATACATATCTTATTATTCTCTGTATTCTACTATACTCATATAAAGCAGCTAAAAATCTAATTTCACCTCTTCTTTTCCTCCTGCTCTTTCAATCAATGTTTAACCGCGGGAGATTGTGGGAGCAATTTGCTCTACTGGTCTCTCTTCTCAACAGGCAAACAGAAGCACACGTCTGAACAATGCCAATGAAAAGGGGCCCATAATAAATACTCAATATTCTACATAATTATTAATCACGGATACAACAGCAGCCAGGACCACTCTTGCCTCTGCCAGTGTGTGCTGCAGTGCTGCAAGTGTTTAGGGGGCCATCATATAATCACGCAGATCTCTGTGATGCCCACTGACCCTGCAGCGCGGGAAACAGGTAAGAAAGCGCGCGCGCGGGCTCCCTCGCACGCGCCGTCTCTCTCGCGCTCATTTAGCGCTACGCTGCTTTTCATAATTAGCGCCGCGAGGCCTCATTAAGTTCGCTCTAATGAATAAATATTGTATTTCATAGCCTGATTACCAGATCAGCTCGACGCTCGAGCGTCGTAAACAATTATTTCCCTAAATATTCATCACCCTAAAGTGGATGATCATTGGTATTTAATACCAGTATTTTCGAGTGCATCTTTATTATGCAAATAAATACTTTTGAAGCGTTTGTTTCCTGCAGATCCGAAAAGATTCACTCTTAGAATTAAAAACTGAGCATTCTGGGGAAAAATAGGCATGAAACATGACATTAGCCTAATGACAAAGGAGATTATCATGCATTGACATGTGTAAATCCCCTATAGGCTATATAAAAAGATAATCTTTGTACCAGTAGTTCCCGCCAAAAAGTTATACAGCTGTAAAACTGTGATACCTCGGTATAAGCCACAACTTAGAAAGTATATTAAAATGGAAGTAAAACTTGGTGGAAACTAAAGCTCATGACCTGAAAACATTACCTGCTCAGTGGGGTTTTAAAAGGAGGAGGCAAAGTCCTCACAGTTTTTATTAAAAAATATATATATATATCAAATGTAAATTAATGTCCCTGTTACACTTAATGTTATCACCTTTTCCAGGTAAAATAAACATTACATAAATACCAGATCCTATGTTGTATTTTTAGTGTAATGTAAGTAATGTTGTATTTATTAAAACCAAGTATAAATCTCATCAAGTTAGAGTTTTTACACAATTATACCTTTTTTCCAACATAATAAATGTTCAGCTGTTCTTTTTATTAGTCAGCTTATTTTCATCAGTCATCGAGCACACTGGTCAGAGACAGGCTATAGCCTACCTTTAATTTCCCCAAGCTGACTGCTCACTAAAACGCCCCACAGTCATCATGTTTTCAAACCGTTTCAAGTTTGATTTTGACGTGACATAAAGCAGTGATATCTAAGTGGCTGAGTTGTTTACTTGTTTTTAATTCGTCTTTCCATTAACGTCATTGTCTTCATTCAGACCGATTTGCGAACGCACACGAAAACAAGAGGCGGGATTTATCGCACAAACCAATCATATCCCTGATAGCACACGTACATCACGGAGACGTCTATTTGATGTGTGTGTTTACATCTGGAAGACATATTTTTTTTTAGTGTTTGCTCATCTGCAATATGTCTACAGTACGTTTCCTGTCGGATGTCAAATAGACGTTTAGAAAATGTTTATGATTTAGAATGCCATCTTAGACGTCTATCAGATGTTAGTAAAGATGCTTTCCAGATGAAGTGATCTTTAACAGACATCTTTCAGACGTACGTGTGCTATCTATTATGACTGATCATATCCAATCATAGCACGATGAATGCATTGCCTCCTGTCACGTGACTTTCCCCCCCCCCATTCATTCTCAATTACCCCCCACTAAACCCACCGCAAGCTTTAGGGGGTCTGTAAAAACTCAATGGGCTCAGAGGAGGCAAGAGAGACGCGGTGTCCCGCTGTAGCTTTACCTGCTAGTGTCCCTGTGGGCAGGCTTGGGAGGGTTACTTTAAAAATGTATTCCGTTACAGTTACAAATTACTTCATTAAAAAAGTATTCAGTAACGTAATCCAATTACTATAATATGAAAGTAATGTAACTGATTACTTTTGGATTGCTTCAAGGTCACGTATAATAAAGTCAAGCAAGAAGAAATATTTTTTAAAAAATAAATAAAAACTTTTATTTATTAAGAATTTGGTCCAGTGTACAATATTTTCAAAATATACACACAGGCCTTAATATATATTTATGTAAAGGGCTATACAGACATCTAGTGGCTAATGTATGGTATTACAGATTATTTTGTTTTATTTGTAACTCATTTTTAACTAAAAAATAAAAACACAACATTTAAAAATTTTACACAATCTACATATTAGTTTATTTAGTTTATTTAAAATAGGCCTACATGTTGACTAAAGCCGTGATCTTTCTTAATTTGCCTGACTGAACTTGGGGCGTTGGCAGTGGGAGTTCCCCTACGTTACCTAGACAGCGAACATCCCGTCACGCGAGAAAAGATTAAGAAAGGACATTTTGAGTACTAAAAAAGCTACTCTCCTAATTTCTACAAAATAGCAGCGCAATTTACATGAATTAAAAGCGATTTTACCCGCAGGCAGCGTCGTTTCTACTAGCAGCAGTGATTCAATCTGCGTCTGAGGAGATTGTAGAAAGCTGTTATTTGCGCATGCACCAGCGCGTGGCACACGTGAGTCATTACTGGCAACAGAACCAGGAACTACTGTATAATCAAGCAGCGCTTAATGTAGTGTTATTATGCCAAAATACTTATTTATTTAGTTTTAAACGAAACCATTGTAATCCTGAAAGTATTCCCCCTTTTTTCAAAGTGTAACTATAATCTGATTACTACGTTTTTTGACGTAACTGTAACGGATTACAGTTACTGGATTTTTGTATCCTGATTACATAACGCCGTTACATGTATTCCGTTACTCCCCAACCCTGCCTGTGGGACAGTTACTTTAGAAAAAACAGGGATTTGTTTAAGTAATAAGCCCCAGATAACTCATAATGAACATTGCTCTCACTCTTCGTTCAGTTATAAGTCTCTTATACATGAATGCTAGACATACTTAAGAAAACTCCTCTCAGAGTTAAATTCTAAAATGAGCATATACTTCATCTTTTAAGACATTGCAGTCTATTGCTCTGTTGACATCTCCTCATGCCTCCTATAGCTTGTTCAAATTTCTCTTGATGTTTTTCCGTCAGTAGAAAGGTCTCTTTAGTGTCCTATAAGTAATTGTTACTGTGACCTTAATTGTCTAGCACCTGCCGTTAGTCTTAAAGGGGGGGTGAAATGCTCATTTTCACTCAATCTCCTGTTAATCTTGAGTACCTATAGAGTAATATTGCATCCTTCATATCTCCAAAAAGTCTTTTGTTTTATTATATTTTTAATTGAAAGATTGGCTGTATCGAGTCTTTCCGGAAAAAAACGAGCGGCTGGGGGCGGGCCGTGTGGGCGAAGCTTAGGCCGGTGACACACTGGATGCGTGGCGTAACCCCTCATTTACACCGCACACGTATGCGGCGCATTATGGCTGCGACACGGCTACCGGAGCTGATCGCGCCCATTCTAGTCAATGCTTGTGTTTACACCGGCCGCGACGCGACGCGTTTCAGAAGCTTCCCAGAAGCGGCTCTCCGCGCCGCTTCGCTAAATATAGGCGCCTAGTCTATTTTTGACGGACGCGCGTCCAAGTCGCACCGGAAATACAAAATAAAAGTAAAAGAAAACATTGTCAAATTCAAAATAAACACTCTGTGCAAACTCCCAAACGTATTACACACCAATATCCTTGGTAGAAACCATAGACTGTATGGTAGAAACCCAAAAATCAAGAAAAAACACGTCGGACAGGCAAATCACGTGGTGTCGCGCATCCACTCGCTCCGCTTCTGAAATGCTCCTGGTGTGAGTTGGCACCGCGTGGAGGACGGAATAAACCCTTGTCGCAGACGTAATGCACCGCAGACGTTTGCAGTGTAAATGAGGGGTAAGCGTCTCAGCTGCGTGGCGTGTCCGTTTTTATTTCGGCTCCCATGTTAACAGGTTAGAGCTTGCACACTGCGTGCGTGACACGCGCGTCTCAGGCGCGGCTCGAGCCGCGCGGAAAACGCGTGCTTGCTAGAAATAGAACCGACGCCTATTTTTCACGCGACACGCAAGCGTCTTGAAAGCGTTTCCAAGCAAAATTGAATAGGAAAAGATGTTTATATGAAATTTTGACACGAATACATATTAATAAATGTCATTTTGATGTTTGAAAGTGTCTAGGGTTTGACATAAATGCAAATATAAATGTATTTTAAAAAAATATTATCGATTTTCAAATACTGCACCTGTCAATACAGAATGAAATATTCTATAGTCTATATTGCCGTCAACACTGCCGAAGTTGTCTTTGCTGCTATATATTTGTTTAACATGAAGTATAGGCCTTCCACAACTCTCTCCCCATATGTCAAATATATCACCAATATGTCACCTAGCAGCAGCAGCGCCGCGTCAGACACGCTTCTGGGGCCTCATGTACAAAGACTTGCGTTGAATTCATACTAAAACATTGCGTACGGACAAAGCTGTAAATGTGCGTACGCACAAAAAAACCCAGATGTATGAATCTCTGCGTACGAAGGATCCCACGCATATTCTCTTCGTACATCCCAGTTAACGTAAAATTGAGCGCACATGCACGAGCACAATGCCCCACCCTGTCTCCTCCCTTAATTAAATTAATTTAAATATGGTAATGAGTCCACTTTGGCAAAAGAAAGCAGTAAGAAAATGGCGGCAAGAAACGAAACTTTACAGAAAGTGAATTGGAGGTGCTATCGGAGGTAGAAACGAACTGTGGTGTCTCAACTGTGGTACAGTTGAGACATCCATTTTTAATGATGTAAAGGTAACTAACCATTAATTGTAAATATAAAAAATAAAGACAAATAAAGAAAATAACAATTGGGCAACATTTTTGTTTATTCCTCCATTTATATTCATTCATTTTTTTTTAAATTAGCACTGGTTAAAATGTATAAAGCAGGAACAAGATATGTAACAATATTTATTAATAATACACAGTTTAAATATCACAAATATCAAATTCTATTTTCATTTGCGTCCTATGCTGGCTAATTACGACGTTTAACCTGTTATCATAACACTGAACAACTAAACAGTGTGTTTCCTAATAGAACTCTATCGGAACTCTATACTAGATATGGGTCTCAACTATCCCCCGCTGGCCACCTCGCACATTTCTCTAAATTTTGCAATTACCTTGCATGATACAATACCATGAAATATGGCAGCTTTTAGGGCACAGAATAACGTTTGTGGTGATACCAGTTACGTTTAACAGTCACATAAGGATAATAAGCTATTCATTGTGGAGAGTGCATGGTGAAGTGAACGTCATATCTTAGGAAAAAAAAAAAACTTTTCCCGATATCTTTGGATCGGAGATGCGTCCGTTGTTCAAATTTCCCACGATCAAAGAGGACACTAATATGCACGTGCACAGCAAAAAATCATAACTTGTGCTTATTGTCAACTGTACACATGTCTCAACTGTACACCGTCCACCCTAAATGACCTTAAAAAGAAATGGTCTGATATAAAGGTGGACATTAAACCAAAGCTGTCATTGACATAGACTAAGGGTTGTATCAGTTTGCATGCTTTTATATGTTCTTACTTAATTGCATAATTGATAGAAAATATTTCCATAAGGCTTATGTGACAATATATGTCAATTATTTTATAAATTGCAAATTTATAGCAATGCTTAGACTTGTAGAACAATTCGTTGTGTAATGTTTGCAACTTCACTTCATTGCCTGTAAGAGTCGCCAACGGACAAAAACAATGAGAAATGTACGTACGCCAGACATGAAATTGGCGTGGAGGAACGCACATTCTCGCGTTAATTTCACTGTTAGTACATACGACCGTGAGCGTGAAAGCTGGCGTACGCAAAGTTTTTGTGCGTACGCAAGATTGATACATGAGGCCCCTGGTGTGCAAAGACATGGAAAACGCGATGCAGCCGCCACGCAGCTGAAACGCAACAGAAACGCCACGCTCACGCCATGCATCCAGTGTGTCACCGGCCTTAGCTGTGCTTACCCGCCGAGCTAACAACACACAGAGACATTTGTTCAACAGTTTTACTCACCGTTCCAACGCACGACCGCGAACCTTTATCATTGCGACTGCTCGATCCTTAAGTATTAGACGATCTGCAAATCCGTCGATCTGGGCTTTGTTTATAAAACAATCATCGTCGAAATGCAGGGAACAACAGTCTTACACAACTCCGTTTATGCTCAGGAAAACAAACTCCATCCACGGGTTCCTTAACGCTGGGTTCTTTGGGAATCTGTACAGGGTTGTCTTGCCCTGGCAACCAAAAACACACTTCTTTGGTGACATTGACTTCCCAAAAGCCGGGCAGGGCGCTTTGATTGCGAACTGCTTTCACTCTCTTGCTCTGTTCTACGAGTGCACGCGCGCCCACGATCTTACCGGAGAAGTGCCCTTAGGACCCATATAAGGAAATTCCGCTCTATCTTACGTAAGACAGAGCCATACTCGAAAAAAACTTTCCGAAACTTGTGACAAACCGGAAGGAGTATTTTTGGCACAGAAATACTCCTTCAAACGTACAACTTAGTTTTTGAAACTTTGTCCATGTTTAGCATGGGAATCCAACTCTTTACCAGTGTAAAAAACTCAGTATGCATGAACTAGCATTTCACCCCCCCTGACTGATCCACAGGTGCATGTGCTATAATTGTTTATAGTTCATTGAACAAGCATGAAAATCATTATTTGAACCCCTTTCCAAAAAAAAAAGAAAGATCTGTAAACTTTGTTTGGATTTTTGGAAAATTATCTTTAAAATCCAGTATCCTAAAAATACTTTTTTTTTTTTTTGCTGCGTTTGTATTCCATGAATGCACAAGCGGTATTAATAGGCCACTAAAGGGGCGTTTAATGTCAGAAATCAGCAAGTCCACGGTGATCTGAATGAGAGGAAGGAAAAAAAGGAAAGAAAGAGTGAGCTAAGGGTTGTGAAAGAGCTTTAACAGGGAAAAATGATTCACAGGTATAAGATTTCCCATTAGAGTCTGCTAATTATTTCCACACCATTAGTGGCAGCTCTCTAATGAGGGATGTGAGCAGACGGCAGTATATCACAGTGTTCTGGCTCTCCTCGGCTATAACCCCCTCCTCATGCCCTCTTAACCCACGCGGGCACAGAGGGGCAAGAGCTGAGGGCATGTTCAAATAATCTCTTCTGATTGAATTCCTGCTGAAATAGATGTCGAGGCGGATTCACTGCTGTAATGTGAAATGTTCGGTATAGGGGTTGTGCTGATGTCAGATGTAAGAGGAGGTTCTCCATTAATATGGGAAATCACAGACTCCTTTTGTGTCCCACTCTATTTATTTTCACAAACATACTGTAAAGTGACTTGAACACCTCTTCTAATATTAATCTGTTTTGCATAAAATGAAAAATATTAATGTGGTATAACCCAAGTAGTTTAGCTTTTTTTTATCTCTAAGTCGCTAAATGTTTTGTTTTTTTATTAAAAATTGTCTGACTAATATACTGTAGAGTGTCATTTGACCAATATGTTGGAAACTATTTGTCCCTGAGAAAAACATGATCAGGGAACATCAGAGACGAACCCCGCAGAACAACCTTTCTGGTTTACCAAACCATATTTACCATAGTAAAAATCTATAGCCCAGTACTAAACAGTATATAAATAATATCAATAAAAAAATACTGCTTAGAAAGGTTAAAAACCATTTCAATATGCAATAGATTATCAAAGTAAAAACTACACAAAGAAAATTTTTTAGGTAATGATGCTGCCTGAAGCGAATGCCTTTTGCTGTTGTCGGCTGCAAGGAGCTTTGAAATAACTGAAATCATTTGGCAAACTGATATGGAAGATCTGCCTAAAAGCCATTTAATGTTCATAAACTCATTTTAATAAAGAAGCACCATTACATATTATATTTCACATACGTCATTATAACATATGTTTGAATAAATCTGTAATGAAAAGTTACTAAAGCCACCATTTAAATGTTTATATTTTAACAACAATTTGGAGTTCAAACAATTATATTAATCAAAACCTAACGTGTGCATTTTATTAAGTGTTGGTTATTGACCATTGGTTTTGGGCTAAATTAAATATTTCACTATGGTTTAAAAAAATAATAATAATAATAATTGAGTGCATCAGTTGCAGTGTTTTATGGAAGCTCGTTTCCGCCACAGAATAAAACATTTTAAAAGACAACTCTGACTTTATTTCCCAGAATTGCTTGTTTATATCTCGCATCTTTTCTCAGAATTGTGAGACAAACTCCCATCTGCGAGTTATAAAGTCCAACTCTAAGGAAAAACTCAAAAATTGAGTTTCTCACAATTGTGACTTTATATCTCACAAATCGGAGATAAAAAGTCAGAATTGCGCGATGTAAACTCGCAATTGAGAAAAAGTCACAATTACCCATTTTATTCTCTTTTCTGTGGCAGAAACAATCTTCCATAGGGTTTATTACAATAAAGTTAACGGTAATAACTACTAAAAACCAGTGTTAAAAATGTAATGTGGTCAAGATCTGCCGGGAACTACTTTAACATTGCATTTCACTGAAAACAACGGCACGCCTCAGACTCGCTGCTGGAGGGCAAGTATCCTGCAGTTCAGCTCCAACTGGCCTGGAAAAGACCTCGATCGGCTGGTTCAGGTGTGTTTAAGTGGGGTTGAAGCTGAACTCTGCAGAACAGTGGCTCACCAGGAGCAGGATTGGACTTTCCCTGTCATAGAACATTCAACCAATCAGACTCAAGCATTCCACTGCCCCGTAGAAGTATATAATGTGGTGTAAATCATGGGTTTCAGACAGTTTACAATTTCATGTTGCCTCTTTAGACATAGCCCTACCTTCACCCATATATTAATATTATTTGTGCAGCTATAAAAAATAAAAAGTAAAAACTTAGATACCCTGATGACTTTCGTTTAAAAAGTATTCAAACTCTACTACATGTACACTTAAATCTACTGAAGATGTGAGGACAGCTACTTAACTTGATTACACCATTTTAACCTCAAATCATCTTAAATTATCTAACAGATCTAAAAACACAAAACCAAACATGAACACATCTTGCACGTCAACACCCATAAACACGACAGAAGTTAAAGCACAACTTTTATTCCAGTACTACAGCAGAACATTGCGCAGTCATAGCGTCTAAAGATTAAAAAGATGCTAAAAACAGTAAAAAACAAGTATTGCAGCAAACAGTTTTCAAAGTAACCAATACAGTACAGAGATAAAAACACTCCCTTTGAAAAAAAAATTACACATTTAAAACAATGCAAATGTATTAAGATTTCATGTAGACAACTCCCAACGGCCTACTCGAAGAACCCGAATCAGGCTTAGGGAAGCTGTGAATCACATCAGCGATCAACAACACGCTCCAGGGCGACGTCAGTTTGGCTGGACTCCGCAGAACACGGCAGCCATTTTATTCTCCTTCCTCCAATTCCTTCTTTAAACTGTGGAGAGAGAGGTCAGAGACATTGGTTACGCCTTCCTGGATTTCCCAAAAGCCACCAAGTGAGTGACAACAATGAGAGGTCGACATACACCCCAACTATAACTCTTATAGTTTCGGCAATCAAATAAATGTTTGAATGAAATACAGTCTAAACTATAGCATGAGCTGTGTAGACACTAGCACTGGGTTGAGTTCTTGTTAAATCAATCTTCGTTTTGATGAACAGATCTTTTAGTCTATGCCGCTTTGAGTTGATGCGTGAACAAAACTTCACTAAACATTATTAGTAGCACGTCTTCCATCCAATAAATCACAATGAGCTTTGTTGCTTTTGATAAAAAAAAAAAAAAAAAAAAAAAAAAAATTCTAGAGCTTTCAAATGTAAATCTTGAAATTGAAATAAATCTGGTCCTGTCACTTTAATGTGTCGTGACAGCAGCGCACGTGACCTGATCATCTCTTCCTCTTTACTACTAGTTACAGCACAAAACCATGAACATCAGAAGGAATGTTGAAAGATACAGTACAGCTCACAGTCTCATGTCTAATTTAAATCGCTCAGCGTTTTAACCGCAGAAAGACGTCAGCTTATAAACAGGCTCATTTTACATTTACCTCAGAAAAGCCATTTAATGTTCATAAACTCATTTTAATAAATATTATATTTCACATACGTCATTATAACATATGTTTGAATAAATCTGTCATGAAAAGTTACTAAAGACGCCATTTAAGTGTTTATATTTTAACAACAATTGAAGTACAAACAATTATATCAATCAAAACCTTAAATTTAACTTGTGCATTTTATAAAGTCTGGGCTATTAAATAAACCATTGGTTTTGGGCTAAATTAAGTATTTCACTATGGTTTTGAAAAAAATAAAAATAAAAAAATCAGTGCATCAGTTGCAGTGTTTTATGGAAGTTCGTTTCCGCCACAGAATAAAACATTTTAAAAGATAATTCTGACTTTATTTCTCAGAATTGCGAGAAATAAACCATCAATTCTGACTTTATAACAAGTCAAGTCAAGTCTATTTGTATAGTGCTTTTCACAATACAGATTGTATCAAAGCAGCTTCACAGTATTAAATTAAAATAATACAACAAGGTTTGTTTCTAGTGGAATTTATTGACTGATAAAATAAAATTAAATATCCCCAACTGAGCAAGCCAAAGGCAACAGTGGCAAGGAACCGAAAAACTCCATCAAGTGACCTACTAACACGCAATTGCGAGTTTATATCTCACAAATCTGAGATTAAGTGTCAGAATTGCGCGATGTAAACTCGCAATTGAGAGATAAGTCGCAATTACCCATTTTATTCTTTTTCCTGTGGCGGAAACAATCTTCCATAGCGTTCATACATAAGTGTTACAATAAAGTTAGCAGCAATCGCTACTAAAAACCATTACCTTTTGAGATAAGAGTGCACATTGTCATAGCCATGGTACTTGGCCAGGTACACGAGCACACCGGTGGCACAGCGCCCCTCTCTGGCCCGGCAGAAGCTGCAGTTGCAGATGCCCCTGCACGGGGGGCAGCGCCACTCCTGGAAGAGAACCACACACCTCAGCAATGCACTCATCGCTCAGAGAAACACTGAACCAATCAGAACACATACGCCAGTGCTAATGATGTCAGGACGTGCAGAAAGACTGACCGGGTTCAGGAGGGCATCATGGACCTCCTCTCCATAGCGGTTCCTGAGACAAGGCCCGCAGAACTGCCCGCGGACACCCACACACTCCGGGTTGCGGCAGTTGGTCTTGGTGTCAGTGGTTTTCTGGCGACACTGATGGCAGGTTGAACCCTGATGAACAAAAGCACAGTCACACACAGTTCTGACACGCCGAAAGCGTGAGGTTCTGAAGGAGACTCACTGTGGCACGGTTGTAGGTCTTCTCTCTGACGTTGACACAGATGTTGTCCAGTTCAGCCTGAGTGATTTCCTCCACAGGCCTCACGACATGAGGAATCGTCAGAGTGCTGTTATAACTGCGCCGCCGTGGTTCTTTCTACTCAAACACACACACACACACATATATTCAATACAGAGGCACCTTACTTGAATGTAACAAGACATGCAAGCGATTTGTCCAAGGCAATAATTGGCCATTTTGAGATTGCATGTACAGTACCGTTCAAAAGTTGATTTGGGGAAAAAACTTTTCTTTAAATTATGCAAAATTCACTTTTGCATGGTGTTTGGACATAAATGTGTGTTGGCAGTGTGTGTACACAACCACCCTATAGTGCTAAAAATCCATTCACTCCTTTTTTAATCGCCATAAATCCTAAGCAGTGTCTCCCAGCAACCTGTCATGGGGCCGGAGTGACGTCACATCAGCCACAGGCCCCGCCCACAAATGTTGACACACACTGCCGGTTTAACATAGACCCGCCCTGATCGAGTTCACAGCGAGTTGTGCACATCCGCCATCGCTGCAAGCGTTGTAGGTGTTGTGCGGCTGGATGTATTAATTCACATGGCTCTCTCTCTTTACTCCCGAAATCTGAGCCAGCCGCTGAAGACGAGGTGGATTCATTTTGTTTTTGAAGAAAATGCTCCCTCAACTCTAGCGAAACTCGTTTATGTCTGCTCGAATCATTTTACGCCGGACTGCTTTGTGAATGAGGGTCAGTATAAAGCAGGTTTTTTTTCTCCGGAGCGTTAGGGCTAACGTTACTGATCACGGCAGAAATGAAAGTGAGAGCACACACTTTATGACAGCTCATCGACTCGTTTTCTGGATATAAAGTTTATCAGTTTAAGCACCCACTGAAAAGGTGTGTATTTAAAGTTTTTTTTTGCACGGACTGATCGTTTCGCTTCATATCACTCCCCAAAGTTCTTACCACCCAAACTTTTGAATTGAAGTGTCAAAAAATAAATAAAAAAAATTGTCCTTTAGTTAACGCCAAGAAACTCACCTCTTCCTCATAATCATCATCATCGTCATAAGCTCTGTTTTTGCGGACCAGGCTGTATTTGTCGTCGGGATCGTCCTGTGGAGCGGGGGAGGGGGGTCCACCAGCCAGCGAGCGCGAGCGTGTGTGAGGACGGGTCGATCGCTCCGGGTTCTTCCGCCGAGCCGCGCTGGGGTCAAAAGAGCGACGAGGAACTCGACGAGGCTGTGCACGGAGAAATACACGGTGATACAACTACAGTATTATATCATCATTCGTATTATCAGCATCAATTTATTAATAGTAAGACTTTTAGTATTATTAATAATAATGTTACCATTTTCATCATTACTGTTAGTATTAGAATTAACATATTAATTTTAATATTATTAGCACCTTAATATCTTACCGTATTGCCCTGTGACAAAGCACCCTTCCCGGGAAACAGTCCAGGAACCTTATCCAGCTCTGCCATCAGTTTAGCAAGCTACAAGGGGAGGAACAAAATACATAAAATTCACATTAAAACTGGATTCACACTCTTATTATTAGAATTGCATTCAAACTCTAAGTACGTAAATGCAAATGAACAGGCTATCTGGGGTTGGGTGGTATGGCTACATGCTGTGCAACCATTTCATAAATGGAAAATATTGGAAAAGATCACGCACGTGCATGTAGAAGTTGACTTGCTCACCATAGCTTTATTTTCTTTGATGTTCAGCGCTCTCTTCAGCATGAAGTTGTCGTTCTCAGGGTCAGACTCGGGGGCTTTGGCTTCAGGTTTGGGTTTGGACTCGGGGGTCACTGGCTTTGATGGACTGGCTCGTTTGTTCGGGAACTTCATGGCTACTCGGAGCGTGAACGATTTGCGAGTTTTTCTGGGAGGCGAACATGTTTCAGCGTCTGAGTCCATTTTCTAAAAGGAAATACATCAGAAATTATTAATTGAACGCATGTCTCCTTCAAAAGCCATTATGCTTTAATGAACAAAGGAAAATATTTATAAGAATGTTTGTAACCAAGCAGACCTCGCTTAAAAAAAAAAATACTATGGTAGTAAATGGGATGGGGGGGCGCGAGATCTGCTTGGTTACAAACATTCTTTCAAAAAAATGTATACAGGTTTGGAACAACTAGAGAGTGACTAAATGACAGAATTTTCATTTTTGGGTTAACTAATCCTTTAAGCGTTTCCTATCATTACAAACCATGTCGGTCATTTGATCGTTCAGGTCATTCTCAAAACCACTGCACGCATCCTCTTCCTCAGTCACAGGTAGAACATTAAACACTTTCTCAATCTGAGTCGAGCTTCTCGTCCGTCTCATTGGTCTCTTCTAGAAGAAAGAAACAAACACTCGTCATGGGTTCAACATGAACAGCTGGTCACTGAATGACCCAAGTCTAATTTCCCATATGTAAAAGTTCACGTCATACCGAGTTCCCAAAACCATCAGATCCAAAACTGTCACAGCTGTCATCCGAGGAGGAGGTTTCCATTGGGACCACAGCAGTGCTCCTGTAACTGCGCAGGCTCATTCTGGTGGAGGGCGGAGACGCCTGCAGCCTCTGGACATGATTCATAATCATAACATTATTAATGAAGAATAAGTCCAGTAAATACTCTAAATAAATCCAGCACAGGTCAGGCTGGTTATTTAGTAGAGAACAAGGTTTCAGATCTGCTGCTTGGAGAGAGCCTGTCTATGTTCTGTTATTATACTGCAAGTATGGCTTTAAAATTTGTAATTAAAAATTGTGGGCAGTAAAAGCCAGCTCTGTTCAAACGTCATCGGTGTCTGGAGGGCGTGGCCATTGCGACTAACTTTTAACTCTTTAATTCAACACTTAACCGCATTTCTTTTAATGCATAATTTTTTATTTTATTTTTTGCAACGACGATCAAAAAGGCAAAGGTAAACCGTTGTAGAAGCTTTCAACTTAAGCAGTTCATGAAACAGAATTTTTATTTGTAATTGTTAAATAATTTTACTACTATGTTTTCCAGAACTTAGGGCGACCCCTGCCCCCACTAAGTTAAACACAAATCTACAAGTTTAAAACAGCAAACAACACTTACAAAAACAACCATGCTCTCGAATATACGTCCCAAACAAAGAAATACAATGAGCAATCGCTCTATTTGGTAACGTTAATTTAACTCTGTTGCTATAACAGAGTTAAATTAACGTTACCAAATAGAGCGATAAGTGCTCAAAAGCACTTTAACAACACAAGCCACAACATCCTTCCTCTATTCATTCACAAAACATACTTTCAGGTCAATAGAAAAGAAAAGCTGCTGTATTTAACAGTACCTTGGATCGCATTGTTGCAGTGCGGTGTGTAAGTTTACAATGTGCAGGAGTCTTCCGTGAGCGCGTGCCTCTGTCGTGTGGCGCGGTGTTTGGTCTGGAGGTTTGGCGGGTAAATGTTGAAAAGGCGCGAGTCTCTTCCGCGCCATATGAGAGTCCTGGAAGGTGTGTAAAACTAATAATAAAGTAACCCAATCGAATAGTTTGAAGATTCAAGAACTGTACTATCCATTTAATTATGAGCTCAGTATTAACTTGATGATACAATTGCATTAGAAGTCTGGGGTTATTAAAATGAAGGTTAATAGAATTATGCATATTTGGAATTTCATGCGCTTACAGGATCTTTAGCTGTGGCGCCAAAGCTCAGAGCTCATTTGCATAAGGACACATAAATCGCGCGAAATGCAGACTAAATAAAACAAACAAAGTGTTGTTTCAAATTTTATATTTTATTAATATCTTATAAATGTATAACTTTTGAAATTCCACCAATATAATAATAAATAAATCTTTAATATCATTTAAATGAAATAATCCTCCATAATAAAACATCACAATTTAATATATAACCACATTTAATATATTACCAGACATTATCGAAAGATAGAAAATGCCCTCAGTTATAATGATCATCATTGAAGTATTCAGCATAGTTCCAATACAAAAACAAGGAAACAAAATAAAATCACAAGAGAGGCAAATTCAAGTTTAACCCTAGAAAGGGAATCATCAACTTTTAAAAAAGCTAAGAAAATGGGCCTTTTTCAGGAACGGCATAATCATTTATGACATTTAAGATCAGTATATCCATTTCATGGCGAACTTTTGTCCTTAATGTCAATTTCAAAAGATGCTTTTATTTACAACACTATCCCACGCTTTCACAGACAAAATGCATGTTTGAGGAAACTTGCACTTACATATCTTAAAATATGTCGGTGGCATTGTTTTGTCTAAGGCATGCTTATAAAAGCTACTTAAATGCCCTATTTGAACTAAGGCATAATCCTGGTTTAATCTGAGCCCTGTCTGTGCACAACTAGGTTTAAGTGCTTTCTTTGGTTAAAACCAGGTCCCCGTTCAGCCCATACTCTGAATCAAACTTGATTCATCACCCCTTCTACCAGAATAAACGCTCAATTTCGTCCACGCCCTCCTCCCCTCCCTCCTCTCCGTGGCCGGTTTCTGGCCTGCCTTCCTTCCTGATGTTTATGTTCCTGTTTATTAGACTTCTTTCTTTCTACTTTAATCCAATCCCCATCACCAGCCCCGGCCTCTTCAGACGGCCCTTTCTGCTTCGCCACTTCAGTGACGATTGACATCCCCGGTATTGGCCGCTGGTGGTTGGATGGAGTTGCGTAAGAGTAGCTGTTTCGTGGCCGTCCAGCCTGCTGGAAACCTCTGGATCCTCTCTGTGTCATCTGATTAAACCTCCTGGCGTCTCCGTCTCCTCGTCCTCCTCCAGTGATCTTAAGCGTGTGGTCGTAGTAGGTTTTTCTGTTGTAGTTGGGTTTAGCTCCAGCACTAGGGGGGCGCTCTCGCTCGGAGGCGCTCTCAGACGTCGTGCTGGACGGGCTGCTGC
The DNA here is from genome assembly GCF_964197995.2 of Scardinius erythrophthalmus. Lineage (NCBI taxonomy): Eukaryota > Metazoa > Chordata > Actinopteri > Cypriniformes > Leuciscidae > Scardinius > Scardinius erythrophthalmus. The sequence goes on along the minus strand of NC_138226.1, from coordinate 39,092,166 downwards.
CCTTCGACCCCAGGTGGATGTTGGAGAGTTTGACAGAAAGAGTGGGAGAGGAACTCCGCGAGTCGGTCCATGGCGTGCGAGGACTGCGATTGGGCGACTTCCTAACCGCGGAGGCGTACGATGATTGGTTGCTGATGACCGACAGGAACTGAGGGAGGGTCATCTTGCCTGTGGAGTCCTGGGTAGCTTGTTCTCTCATCTGCTTCATTCTCAGGCTGTAAATCCATCTGGGATCAACACCTGATTGAGAAACACAAAAACAATCATTCAAATTTTTTATACAAAGTAATTACACAAGAAGGCCTTAAAGGATTAGTTCACTTCAGAATAAAAATTTCCTGATAATTTACTTGTGGACTTCAATGGGGTCCGTTGAAAGGTCACGTGTGACGTAGGCGGAAGTACAGACCTAGTGTTTACAAAGCGAAAGTGCGAAGACTAAGTCAAACGCCAAAACAAAGATGTCAGACGATTTTGAAGTTGGAGGAGAAAATGAGGGAGTTTTTCGCCCTACCCTATATTTCTGAACCGGAACACGCGTGACCTTTCAACGTGATTATGTAATGCGTGGCGTATTGCAGAGCTAGTTCAAGATGATCATTTGTGCTTAAAAAGTATATAAATGTTTATTTATTTTAGAATATTGCTGATGATTTGTCTACATAAGACTCTTATTCCTCGGCTGGGATCGTGTCGAGACTTTGAAGCTGCACTGAAACTCACATTTGGACCTTCAAATCGTTGGACCCCATTGAAGACACTATATGGAGAAAAATCCTGGAATGTTTTCCTCAAAAACCTTAATTTCTTTTCGACTGAAGAAAGAAAGACATGAACATCTTGGATGACGTGGGGGTGAGTAAATTACCAGAAAATTTTAATGCTAAAGTGAACTAATCCTTAAAAAACAGATGGCTGAAAAGAAATGAAATCTCAGGCTGGTTTATTTTCTTTTAATTTTATGAGGGGTTTGCATTTTTTGCTACCAAACAAAATATTTAAAATCCAAATAAAACTAAAATAATAAATAAAACTTGGGCAGATTAAGTTGTAGGATCTTGCCTAAATGCAGCATTTACTTGGAGTAAACTACTTAAAGAAAATGATTTTACTATAAATTCGGTGCCAAGGTTGAATGGTTGAATGTGACAAATACAGCCAACATACAATTTGTGTAAACAGTTATTATTTACTTTAATTAATCCTGAAATAGTTCAAAAGAAAGATTGCATTTTAATACGACAGCACACATGCTCTCTATGAATCAGTAGTGAATCAGTATTACCTGAGTTGGACCTGCTTCTGTTGTAACCTTCCCTGATGCTGGCCGTCGTCTCGATGAGCAGCTCTACTGGTATGATCACGTCTCTCCCGCTGTCCGGACTCCACCGCAGTGTGTGCACATGTCTCGTGCACTTCGGAGATCTCACGTTACCCTGTCAGGAAACAATGCATCAGTCCAAAACAGTCTCAGGCCCCCTTATAACCTTGATGGCACATCTGAAAATCTTTCATCAAAAATGGCTAGAAAATGCAAACTACATTTTCAAAAAATATTTGTTGCACTTACAATATACTTATACTCAGGTTCAAGTACACTAAGGTACCTACATTTAGGTTTGGGTGTTTGGGGTTAGCGCCTTGTTATAACTGTAATAAGTACATAGTGTGTACTGTACATGCAAAACAGGACTGTAAAATAAAGTTCTAGTCTTTTGGCTGGTACTTACCTCATAGTTCACTATGCAGTCAACAGTTTGAGTGCCAGATATTCCGACTATCCATTTATCCATGACAAACGGAGGCTGGAGAATAATTTAGATTTTAAAGCACATCACAACAGAGGCTGAAAGGCATGACAGCATCATAACATGCATGAGATATTCACTCTTATCATGACACATTTAAGACTTGTGTTGGTGGAGTAAACACAGTTGTGAGGAAGCAGAATTATCTCAGGTTTATGACCTCAGGAAGACCTCATCTCCTGGATTCCTCAAAACGCAGCGGGAATCTAATGGACACATCGTTTACAGTGATATATGGCATTTCTCACCTTGGTCATCTTTAATACATCTACATCTGGTCTGTTGGCATTAAAGGTCACGTCTTTGATATATGCTATCGCCACCTCATCCCCATCAAGCTCCATGTACATTTTCCATTTGCAGTCCTGCAGAGGTCAGAAAGACAGAGCGAGACACAGATGAGAAAACTGTGTGTAGGATGAGGTTAAAGTGCAGGTAAATGTGGGCATAGATATAATGCATGTTTTTTAGCAAACAGAAATGTAGACCCGTATGATTTTAGCTGTTTGAGGGTGATATAACAACAGCACAACCTAGAGGACAACAATGGGAATTAAGAACACACAAACCAGGGTGAATCTAACTGCACACTTTAATCTAACTAGATTTTCACAATTTCTCTCAGCTTAAAATTATAAATCTAATCGTTTAGAAAAGTAATATTTTAATTTCTTCCCATTCTGAAGGAATTTTCAGTGGTTCTTTCCAATAAAAAACATGTGGGTGGTTGCTAGGGCGTTGCTAAGGTAAGTGTTTTTAGTGCATTGCTTTGTGGATTCTAATGTGTTTTGACTACTCTCAAGTCATCTATATAATATTCTGGGGCTGGTTGCATAAACTGCTTAGACGAATCTTAAAAGTTAGCCATCTATTTTCGTTCTTCAAGACTGGTCCTAACTTTTTAAAGTCAGTCACATAAAAAGGTAGTTCGGTCTATTAAGAAAAGTAAGAATGACTAATTCCTAGAGTCAAATTAGTTCTTTAGACACAGTTTTAACATGGTGGCAAAGTTTATGCAACTGGCCTCTGTTCTCTAGATATGACCTGGCTGTCTTCATTGTAAGTCTATATTTTTTATTCTATATAAGATTTTTTTTTTAGCAATTTCTTGCTAAATTAAAGGGTTAGTTCATTAATTACTCACCCTCATGTTGTTCCAAACCTGTAAGACTTTCATTCATTTTTGGGAACACAAATGAAGATAGTTTTAAAGAAATCTGAGAGATTTCTGTCCCTCCATTGACAGCTACGCAACTACCACTTTGACGCTTCAAAAAGTTCATAAAGAGATCGTAAAACTAATCCATATGTATTAAACGGTTTAGTGACTCGAGAGACTCGATCGCTTTATATGATTCATTTAGGCTTTTATTCACATATGAACATTGATCAGCGAAAATAAACAGAAGCTCAACCGAACCTGCTTGACCTTTGAGAACAAACCTCTTGCTCAAGCTCAAACGTGATGCGTAACATGAGAATGAACCTCATTGGTTCTTGCAGAAGCTCAAACGTGATGCGTAACACTAGAATGAACCTCATTGGTTCTTGCAGAAGCTCAAACGTGATGCGTAACACTAGAATGAACCTCATTGGAAAGAAAGTCTTGCAGGTTTGGAACGACATGGGGGAGGGTAAATGATGACAGAATATTTACATTTTTGGGTGAACTATCCCTTTAAGAGATATTTGCAACTCTAGGATATTTTTATCCGCCATAACTCCTGGAGAGAAATAGCACAGACACTGAACACAGGGTGTCATGATCCTGCCTCTTTCTCTGTCTCCCTCTGCTGGACACACACATAGCTCACACACAGTTCACCACTACGCTCCCTTTCATTACTGACAGCTGTTATCACTTTTCATCACGCTCATTCATCTCCACCTGTTCCTTATCTTCCCTTATTGTCTCGGCTTCTTCTACCCTCTCTTTCCTAGTCTTGTTGTCAGATTGTTTGTTTTCTCTGATGCGTAAAGACCTGAGTATTATTGCAGTCCTGTCCTGTCCTGTCCTGTCCTGTCCTGTCCTGTCCTGTGGATTTACTGTTTCTGCTGGAATTACTCTGCTGCCGTCATTATTCAGCTACAGAGAACTGAGGCCTGTTACCTGCTCGGTGCCCGTCGCCAGAATCCTGTTCTGCTTCATTCACGAGGTCTGCTATTTTACCTGCTCTCTGTTCATCTGCCGCAGAGGAGGATTGTGTTCTCGTTATTACCAGCTGATGCTGGCATCTTCAGTTTGCTGTTTGGAACTCTCTGTTGAAAATACCTGTGGTCAGACTACTGCTTCGATTAAAGAACTGTGATTGTCACTTTTGCTTTTGAGTCCTCTCTTACCTTATCACAGAACAATCTGACCAAAGCATGGACTCAGCAAGTGGCAGTTCTTTCCAGTCGGCGGTCGAGCACCAGGGTGCCCTTTTGGGCAAACATGAGGAGGACATCTCCGCCGCTAGACACGCTGTCGAGACGCTAGCCGCTCAGATGTCAGAACTCTCCTGCCAGGTCCATACCATGCGCCTCCAACCCTCCACCTCACATGATCCTCACGACTCGCCGGAGCCCCGGGTTAATAATCCTCCTGTCTATTCGGGTGAGCCCACTCAATGTCGCTCTTTTTTGACCCAGTGTGAGGTGGTGTTCTCCCTACAGCCCGTGACGTACGCGAAGGAGAGAGCCAAGGTCGCTTACGTTATCTCCCTTCTCGCTGGTCGGGCTCGTGAATGGGGAGCGGCAAACTGGGAGGCGGGGACGGATTGCATCTTCAGTTTCTCGCTTTTCAAAGACGAGATGATCCGGGTCTTCGATCGCTCGGCCATCGGTGAGGAGGCTTCCCGTCTGCTTTCTACTCTTCGGCAGGGGAGGCGCTCCGTGCCCGATTTCTCTATTGAATTCCGGACCCTCGCTACCACATGTGGCTGGAATCAACCCGCGTTGGTCGCTCGTTTTATGGAGGGTCTGAACTCTGATCTGAAGGACGAGATTCTCATCCGGGAGGTGCCCGCTCGGCTCGACGATCTCATCGACCTGGCGATTCGAGTCGAGAAGCGATTCGATTTACGGCGCAGGGCTCGCCGCATGGAGGTCGCTCTCCTTTCCGCGCCACCTGTCAATTCCTTTACCCCGACTTCCAGCACGGATCCCGAGCCCATGCAGCTCGGAGGCCTTCGCATCTCGCCTAAGGAGCGCGAGAGGAGGATTGCGAATCGTCTCTGCATGTACTGCGCGGCGGCCAATCATTTCGTCTCGTCATGTCCAGTAAAAGCAAGCGCTCGTCAGTAGGCGGAGGGTTACTGGCGAGCGCCGTCACCAAGGTTACCCCTTCACGTTCGTGTACTACTCTTCCAGTGCTGCTTCATTGGTCTGAATCGTCAGTCGCCTGCTCCGCCTTAGTCGACTCTGGGGCAGAGGGAAATTTTGTCGATGAAGAATGGGCACTTCAGCAAGGTATTCCCATCACTCACTTAAGAGACTCCACCCCCCTTTACGCCCTAGATGGTAGTTCCCTTCCTAGAGTACAGAAAGAGACTATTCCATTGACTCTTACCGTTTCTGGTAATCACAGAGAGACAATTTCTTTTTTGATTTTTCGATCTCCATATACTCCTGTTGTTTTGGGCCATCCTTGGCTTAAGCTCCATAATCCTCACATTGATTGGTCCAAGGGATCCATTTTTTCATGGAAGTTGTCATGTCATGTTGAGTGTTTAGTTTCTGCTGTTCCCCCTGTCTCTTCTGTTTCTGTTTTTCAGGAAGAGGCGGGGGATTTGTCTGGAGTTCCGGAGGAATATCTCGATTTGCGGGAGGTTTTCAGTCGTTCCCGGGCCACTTCTCTCCCCCCTCACCGTCCTTACGACTGCAGTATTGATCTTCTCCCTGGAACCACTCCTCCGCGGGGAAGACTCTACTCACTTTCTGCTCCTGAACGGGAGGCGTTAGAGAATTATCTGTCCGAGTCTCTAAATGCTGGTACCATAGTTCCGTCCTCGTCGCCTGCCGGCGCTGGTTTCTTTTTTGTCAAGAAAAAGGATGGGTCTTTGCGCCCCTGCATAGATTATCGGGGGCTGAATGACATCACTGTCAAGAATCGCTATCCCTTGCCATTGATGTCATCGGCCTTCGAGATCTTGCAGGGGGCAAAGATTTTTACAAAACTCGATCTCCGTAACGCCTATCATTTGGTACGGATTAGAGAAGGGGACGAATGGAAGACCGCCTTTAACACACCTCTCGGGCACTTTGAATATAGGGTTCTTCCGTTCGGATTGGTCAACGCTCCCGCCGTCTTTCAGGCTCTTGTCAATGACGTCCTTCGGGACATGCTCAACATATTCGTGTTCGTCTATCTCGATGACATTTTAATTTTCTCACCCTCTTGTCAAGTCCACGTTCAACACGTTCGTCGTGTCCTCCAACGCTTACTCGAGAACCGACTCTTTGTCAAGGCTGAAAAGTGCACGTTTCACGCGTCCTCCGTTACGTTCCTGGGCTCAGTCATCTCCGCAGAGGGGATCAGTATGGATACAGCCAAGGTCCAGGCTGTCGCCAGCTGGCCCGTCCCTGACTCTCGTGTCTCGTTACAACGCTTTCTCGGTTTTTCAAATTTTTATCGGCGTTTCATACGCAATTTTAGCCAAGTAGCCGCGCCGCTCACCGCCTTGACGTCGGTTAAGTCCAATTTTAGATGGTCCGAGTCTGCACAAGAGGCTTTTGACCGTCTAAAAAAACGTTTTACCTCTGCGCCCATTCTTCTAACCCCGGATGTCACTAGACAGTTTATTGTCGAAGTCGACGCTTCTGAGCTGGGAGTAGGAGCTGTTCTGTCTCAGCGATCAGTCTCAGATGGCAAGATACACCCGTGCGCTTTTTTTTCTCGTCGATTCTCTTCCGCAGAGCGAAATTACGATGTTGGTAATCGCAAGCTGCTTGCCATCCGCCTGGCTTTAGGTGAATGGCGACACTGGCTAGAGGGCTCCTCTGTCCCTTTTATCGTCTGGACTGACCATCGTAATTTGGAATTTATCCGTTCGGCCAAGAGATTGAATGCACGTCAAGCTCGGTGGGCGCTATTTTTTACGCGCTTCGACTTCTCCATCTCTTACCGCCCAGGCTCTAAGAACGCCAAGCCTGACGCATTGTCTCGTCTCTTTGATTCCCCGACCACCGTCACCTCCAGGGAGGAGATTATTCCCCCCGGTCGTGTAGTGGGTACTACGGTTTGGGGAATCGAGAGACAGGTTAAGCGTTCACTTTCTCGTGTCGTCAGCCCGCGAAACTGCCCTAGGGGCTTTCTTTTTGTCCCGATGCCTACGCGTTTAGCTGTTCTTCAGTGGGGTCACGCATCCAAATTAACTGCCCATCCCGGCGTCCGGGGCACGATCGCATCTATCCGCCAACGTTTCTGGTGGCCCACGTTAGACCGTGATGCGCGTCGTTTTATCGCGTCCTGTCCTGTCTGTGCCCAGACCAAGGCTAGTAATTCTCCTCCTGCTGGTTTGCTGCGTCCGCTACCGGTTCCTACTCGTCCGTGGTCCCATATTGGTCTCGACTTTATTACTGGCCTCCCTCCATCGGCTGGTAATACCGTCATCCTGACTGTGGTCGATCGTTTTTCTAAATCCGCTCACTTTATCCCTCTCGCCAAACTCCCCTCTGCCAAGGAGACAGCCCAGATTATGGTTAATCATGTGTTCAAGTTGCATGGGTTACCTACCGACATCGTTTCCGATAGGGGTCCACAATTCGCCTCGCAGTTTTGGAGAGAATTTTGTCGCCTCATTGGCGCCACTGCCAGCCTTTCCTCGGGTTTTCACCCCCAGACTAATGGTCAGGCCGAACGGGCCAATCAGATTGTCGTCCGTACTCTTCGCAGTCTAGCCTATCGTAATCCTGCGTCCTGGGCTGAGCAGCTTCCCTGGGCAGAATATGCCCACAACTCTCTTCCATCTTCTGCCACGGGTCTCTCTCCCTTTCATTGTTGTCTCGGCTATCAGCCCCCTTTATTCGCGTCACAAGAGACTAACTCTAACTGCCCGTCCGTTCAGACTTTCATCAGTCGCTGCAAGCGTACTTGGAGGAGGGTGAGATCCGCTATTTGTCGTTCGAGAAGACGCATGAGTATCGCTGCTAACCGGTCTCGTGTCAAGAGTCCTCGTTATATGACTGGTCAGAGAGTGTGGCTTTCCACGGCAAATTTACCTCTCCAGTCCGAGTCTCGTAAACTTGCGCCTCGTTTCATCGGACCATTCCGTATAATCAAGATCATTAATCCTGTCGCTGTCAAGCTTAGTCTGCCGCCTAATCTTCGTCGTGTCCACCCAGTATTTCACGTTTCTTGTCTTAAACCTGTAAATCGTTCACCCTCTCGTGCCTCGTTCTCCGACGTTCGTATTGAGGGTTCTCCTGTCTACACTGTCCGTAAGATTATGGACATGCGCCGTCGTGGTCGTGGGCACCAATATTTGGTCGATTGGGAGGGGTATGGTCCTGAGGAGAGAAGCTGGGTCTCCCCCCGGGACATTCTGGATCCCTCGCTCATTGATGATTTCCTCCGGTCTCGCCAGTGCTCCCCCTCAGGAGCGCCAGGTGGCGCTCTTTGAAGGGGGGGTACTGTCATGATCCTGCCTCTTTCTCTGTCTCCCTCTGCTGGACACACACATAGCTCACACACAGTTCACCACTACGCTCCCTTTCATTACTGACAGCTGTTATCACTTTTCATCACGCTCATTCATCTCCACCTGTTCCTTATCTTCCCTTATTGTCTCGGCTTCTTCTACCCTCTCTTTCCTAGTCTTGTTGTCAGATTGTTTGTTTTCTCTGATGCGTAAAGACCTGAGTATTATTGCAGTCCTGTCCTGTCCTGTCCTGTCCTGTCCTGTGGATTTACTGTTTCTGCTGGAATTACTCTGCTGCCGTCATTATTCACCTACAGAGAACTGAGGCCTGTTACCTGCTCGGTGCCCGTCGCCAGAATCCTGTTCTGCTTCATTCACGAGGTCTGCTATTTTACCTGCTCTCTGTTCATCTGCCGCAGAGGAGGATTGTGTTCTCGTTATTACCAGCTGATGCTGGCATCTTCAGTTTGCTGTTTGGAACTCTCTGTTGAAAATACCTGTGGTCAGACTACTGCTTCGATTAAAGAACTGTGATTGTCACTTTTGCTTTTGAGTCCTCTCTTACCTTATCACACAGGGTCCCTGCTGATCCTTAGAAACTCTTACATTTAGTTTGATCAAATTTAAGGTCATAATAAGTTTCAAATATCTTAATTGTTATAAGAAAAGTCTTAAATTTGGGGATGGAAAATTTGCTAGCATTCGCAATATGGCTTAATGGCTTAAAAGGCTTTGATTTAATTAAATAAATGTAGGCAACTGTATATTTCAATGTTTAATATTTTTACACAGATTACGCAGTCTTGTAGTGTTAACCGGTGGATCAATAAGAAGATAATGTGCATTCAAAAAATGTAGAATATTAAGGTATCTAGAATAGTATATATAATCATATTTTAAATGAATGCAATCATTTATTATTTTGACTCATCCCTTTTCTTAAAAAATGGTTTAAAGGCTGAAATGTGGTTTATAATTTTAAAAAACTAGTTTTTGTCATTGTATGGTATAGGATGTTGCCATAAACAATGGCATACTCAATACGGTTTTAATTTTATTTGTGCAGGTCTTAAAAAGCCTTTAATTAGTAACCCCTGCAGATACCCTATGAACAAGGATCAAACTTTCCGGTGCGCATGAGTCCACTGTCCTGACTCTGAGTTTACTTTTAATAGGACAGCTGATGAATGCCTATAAAGCGACACATTTACTACTAGCTTTTCGAGTGTTACAGATAATGCTGAACTTTGCTCTGTTGTAAAGCTGCGAGACATTGCGGTGTGCCGTGTAAACGCAAACATAAAGCCAAAGCTGAGAATGAATCACTGAATGTCAACGGGAGAGTATTCATTCACACGCGCGTTTCTGAGACAGAATGATGTGACGGCTGAAGCTACGAGAGATCAGAGGGCAGAGAAGCGAACGTGTTCGTTTCTCAGGCATAACAAGAGCGAGACACCTTAACATCCATTCTCTTTCACATTAGCAATGGAGATGAGACCCCTTACCGAGAGCCCGCGCGAGACACGGCTGAGCCGAGGTAATGATCCGTCAGATCCGCAGAGGTCAAAGGGAACGGCTTAAAACATGCGGCCGTTCACACTACACACGCTTGCACGCCGTTTGATAGAGCGTCCTCATGCAAGTGCAAATGCTCTGTTGTCCCTTCTATGCATTCATAAAACGGTGCATTTTATAAAATAAAAATGTATATGAAAATTGACATCAACAAAAGCAACAGATATGCGCTGCATTTTATTTATGACAAGCTAAATTTCAAGATCAAAGACAGCATTAAGAGAAAGAGCAGCATCAGCACTGGCAAAACCAAAACATTTGGTCCTGGTCCGCTTAGCGTTCACACTGGCATTTTAACACCGAACCTAAATATACCAAACCTAAAGGCACAGGGATATATTCACAACCTGATTGGTCTGCTTTTATGACGTATATTTCACGACGGAATTTACTGAACATCAAAAACAGTGCTGTGTTCTGGGTTAAATGCGCTCGCTGTATGTACATATGATGCTATTTTGACCAGCTGAGAACTCGTGAAGAGCTTATAAACTGATTAAAGGAGTCAAAACAGCGTCAGGTATCCATCACACACACACACACACATACACACACACACACAGATCTGCTGTGAGGAGACGCGGTTCTGATGCCTGTACTGAACTCTGACTGACACGACTATGATGAGAAAAAACAGGTTTCCAGGTCTGTCCTTTTTAGGGTCACGTCTTGTGACATCATGTCCTGTTTTTGGTTCGTTTAACGTTACATGTCTTTGGTCCGTGTTGCGTTCATATTTCATTCAAACCGCACCAGAGTTCGTTTGGAAGTGGAGCGAGATCCATCTTTTCAGTGTCTCGGTCCGCTTGTTTGGTGTCACCAGGGTTCAGATGGCAGCGTTCAGTGGCAATCGCACCGGAGTTGGTTTTAATCCAACCAAACATGCCCAGTGTGAACACACCCAAACTGTTCCAGTGAGGGCGTCGAGGAGAGTCGAAGTCGGGTCAACTTTATGGTAATGAGCTAATCGCCAATCATCCTCCGCTTGAGAGGAGTCCAGAGAACACAGTCCTGTTCTGACCACATCAGATCCCAAGCAAAATGGAGGAGAGGTTGATCATGTGAATCTGATAAGAACACTATTTACAGGCAACATTTTCGCGCTAGAACGCTTGTTTTCAGTGGGAATGCAATTAATTTGCTCAAAACAACACAGATTTGACTCCTCGCCGCTGTTAGCACAGAGAGACAGCCAGCCAAAAGGAAACCCCGTTAACCCCTTCCTGACCAATCATCTTTCAGTCTGATCATTTCAACGCTTCATTATTGGCAAGTGGAGACACATGCTATATATAACCCTGTTACACAAGCAGGAACAGACAACCGTGAGCGTGTGCCTGCTTGTCTTTTCGGCCGAGTGCTGACCAAGCGTTTGCCAAACGTTATCCCTGCCTAATAGCAGCAGCAGAAACAATGCGCGGTAATGACGGCCAGCGTGGTAAGCGTCTAATGACACCTCATACATAATTCAGCACCTTTCCGGCGACTAAGCCCTGATATCCTCATTAACAGAAACACTCTGTGCTGTCAGATGGGCAAAGCACAATCGTAGGGTCTCATTTAGGCTTTGAGAAGTGCAGCTGGTACCACGACACCGCCAGGAAAGAGAGGGAGAGAGAGAGAGAGAGAGAGAGAGAGTCAGAGAGAGAGAGAGAGAGAGAGAGAGAGAGAGAGAGACGAGCGAAAAAAGGCAGAAAAAAAAAAAAAAAAAAACTCAAGCGAAGCGGGTTTGTTTTATTTAGTGCAAAAAAAAAAACCTTACAGTTTGTAAAAACAAGGCTGACACGGAGGCTGACACCAGGCAGGGGAAAATAATTAGCTCTCATTTTCTCAGACTCCTGTTTCCTTCTTCCCGCTGAGCTTCCTCCCAACCAAACCACCACATGTCAGGAGAAATAGGAGGCAATTAGCGGCCCCGCTTCAGCCCCGCCGCACGCGTTGAAAGGGGACTATTTATGATGGGACAATGAACAGCTGAAAGATTAAATAACATTTGCCTTTTAAAAAGAAAATGACTTCTGGCTAAATTTTTGATTAAATTCAAACGGAAAGTGAAGACGCAGTCGCTCTCCTGTGTCAGGAGCCCAAACAAAGGCTCGCCGGCGAGAGGGGGTGGATGGATGGATGCTACGCCTGGCTTTACACCAGAAATCATTTACCTCTTGCGGCCGCTTTTAAGTGAACGAAAAAGAGGAACCAAAACAAGAGGCTTGGGAATGGAAAATGCGTTTAGACAGTGGTCAGTCTTCGGAGGAGGGCGATAACAGGCATCTTTTACTTGAGGAAGACAACTTCAAATCAAGGAGCGCCGCAATTGTGTGACAAAAAGTCTCAGTTATGACAAGACATCACATATGCAACAAAAGCTCCCGTCAACACAGGAAATGATGCACAGACGGTGATGCGAAAATAATGACAGCAAATCACAAGCATTTCATACATTAAAGAGAACCGTGAGGAAACACTGCATTGGTGTTCCTCCAATATTCGACCATCATGCGGATTGTTGATGAGAGGAATGCAATTACTTTTTTAAGTGAGCAATGACAAGGAAAACCCTTTTAAAAATATTATTAGAAATGAAATCATCTTGGTAACATTTCCAAGAAAAGCCAATTCAAAATGTGGTGTAATCATAATTTGTCTAGAATCTATGCGAGTGTCTGCATTTTAATCATTGTTTTTCAAAAAAGTTTTTAAATATATAATATATATTAAACAAAGTTTTTTGTTTCAACGAATGACATTTTACATCCCGAACTAGCCATGCATTGTCATAAAACGTAAATTATTTATATTTTTTATTTATATCTTTTATTTATTTTTATTGACCCTGGTTTTTTCTGTATACCTCTGTTGGTTGGACCACATGACTTTGATTTGCCGTTTTTTTTTTTTTTATATTATATTGAGGCAGTTTTCTTAAAGTAATTAAAAAAATAAAACATTATTTATTTTCTATATTGTTTTTTTCTTATACATTATGTTTTACTACTTATAAAGGTTATGACTTTTTGCTTCATTATGATTTATCTGAATTTATACCGCAAAAAAATAAGTAAAATAAGTCTCATGTCCCCAGAGTGTGTATGTGAAGTTTTAGCTCAAAATACCCCACAGATATTTTTATATAGCATGTTAAAGTTGTCACTTTTTGAGGGTGAGCAAAAACGCGTCGTTTTGTGTCTGTTCCTTTAAATGCAAATGAGCTGCTGCTCCCGGCACAGGGGGGCACTCCAGCTCCTGTCCTTTTACCTCACACAGACATGCACTGAGAATTTCAAAAACTTTTAGCCTTATATGTTCAAACCGGAGTCAGAAAGATGGACTCAAGAAGAAGTGACAACATGTAGAAGCAACAGGACATTTCTGAATGGTTAGTTGATGAATTTATGTAGCTTATGTGTAGATATCTTCTAGTCATTGATTAGCATATTTTGTCTTGATAATCTATAAATCGTGTTCCAGGGGTGGGGTTTATGCAAATATCGGGGTTTGTGATGTCACTTAACCAGGAGGAATGTTGTGTAGTCCCTATCAGCCGTTAGTTGTAGTCCTTAAAAAGTGATTTCTTTAAAAACAAATATCTTCCTTTGCTTTGAACTTTGAGCGTTGTAACTTTGCAGATGTTGTTTATGCTCAAACAGCGACATTACACACTAACTAAAGTTAGAAAAGTGAAATCATAATCAACCACCCCTTTAATACAGAAATTAAATAGAATTTTTAAAAGTATTTTTGATTAAATTCATAGATATGACAAAAACTAAGCGTCATGTCAATAGCTGGTTCCAGCCTAAGTTGCGAATTTAACGCAAAATATTGCATAAAAACGTTTGTTAATAAAGCAGCGATTCCATCTCACGTGTTCAAGAGAACAAAATCGTCACTTCCTGGGAAATTCGGTGCAAAATATCTGTGATAATAAAAATGGAAGTTGCTGCAATCTGGGAAACCACTGGCTTTTTTCCCTCCATCATAAATGACTTGTGTCTCAGAGCGCGAAGACGAAACGCAATAAACGCTGTCACGTTCTCTGGCGTTCGTTTGCCTAGTGTTTGGGAACGCAGTCGTGCGAGACGCTTCTGGGAATTAAACCACATCATTCTGATGACAGACTTTGGCTCAGGCGTTTCAGAATAATCAAACCCACATTTGAGAGGCTGTGCGATGAAACTGATCCACTGGTTATCGAATCACATCCACTGTTGAGGCAAAGTCACAGGATGTTTTTGTTACGCATCCAGGGATTTATTTCTTTAAATGTGTTTCCATCGTAGTTTATGCACGTCTTCTTATCGAATAAAATAATAATTTTTTGTTGTGTATTTTCATAATTTATGTGCACATGAAAATGGGTGGATGGAAACATAGATATATGCACACACGATTTTCACCAAACACCCAAGCAACCACAGACAGCACTTGCTTGCCGAGAGGTGTATTGTAACATAATTTTGTGTGCATGTGTCAGTTCAAGTGCAAGGAGACGCGAAAAAGGAATCAATTCAGTGTTAGCCCGCTATCTGAAACCTGCCTCTGTGTGTGTGCGCGCTTCAGGTGTGTGTGGCTGTGTGCACAGATAAACAACGCGCGATCGACTTCTCTTTAGCCTCTTCTTGCTCTTGAATGCTTAAATGTGTAAACTGTCGAGGAAAGACATGCGCAAATGATGAACTTTCACTCTGTGATGGTTAAACTTAGCAATTAATCCATGAACCACATGCGTACCGAAACGTGGGGCCTGGTCCACATGCAATCCGTTGCACCCCTATCTAGTGGTGAACAATATTTAAAAAATGAAAACCTATCTTGCCACTGACAGAATAAAATTATGCCAATCTCAAAGATTGCATGCCTGGATTAAGGCCCTGTCCCAGACAGAACCCAGACACCCGGTCTTGTGGAGTTAACAGACACACACATGTGGTGGCCATAGTAAGTCCACAAGACCGCAAGTGCACATGAAGTGTGACATTTGGGACAGGGCCTAAGCTGTGTATCATAAACCTATCAATAACTATGAGGGCTCCTACACATGATATGAAGCGGAGTGATTTACCGTGAGGCTTGTGCCTGCTTTCCAGTGGTATCCAAACACTAACTCCAGATTTACAGTCTTCCTCCAATCCTCGTCTTCTTGTTCAGTGGCCAAACCATTCTAAGAGTGCACAAAAGGAACATTTAAATGAGTGATGTTTTTATTTACATAATATATGTGTGTGTGTGTGTATATATATATATATATATATATATATATATATATATATATCTGTGTGTGTATGTGCATGGTTATACTATACACACACACATATATATATGTATGTGTGTATGTGTGTATGTAGACATGAGCACACACACATACAGTGACATATATAATATTTATTTATATATATATATATATATATATTATATAATATATATACACACACATATACGTAAACAAAAACCTTTACGTTAGATGCGATTAATCAGGATTAATCAATTTGACAGCACTAATATGCATTAGCTGTGACCTTGTACTGTATAAAAAATATGTATATACTGAATATTTTTTGCACTGGCTTTTTTGAGTTTTACCTACTTCCAAAAGCTGAGATAGCTTGTCAATTCAAATACATAGGACAAATGAATTGGATAAACCCAGTAAATTAAGTTTAAATATATATAATAAATTAAATATTTGGTAACACCTTATTTTAAGGTGACGTAGTAATAACAGTAAATTATGAATAATTACAAGTAACTAACCCTCAACAAAACCCTAACCCTAATCGTAACTCTATAGTAAGTACATGTAGTTAATTAATATTACTCAGTACTTATTTGAGTACTCAGTATTTAACTACGTCACCTTAAAATAAAGTGTAACCTTTTTAAAGTATGTTGGGTAAGGAAGAAATCAGCCAAAACAGTGTGGCTACTGATCAAAAAAACAAAATCACGTCGACTCTATGTAAAAGATGATCTAGAAAGTGAACACATGCCTTGATCAACGGAGGAAAGTGGAACAGACTCAGGTAGTCGTGGGTAAGTTTCTCAATTTCGGTCTGAAAAAGAAAAGATTTGACATAATGTTTAAAACATTACGAGATGGATTTATGCAGTTATGCATAACAATCAGCCAATGACCAGCTGTGTGTGAATGTTACATAATTATTACCTGTTAATGGACTTTCAGCAGCAAAACAACAATTAATACCATTGTGTATCACTTATGAACATATAATTCGCGCTCTGGCATATGTCATATACATCTAGAGTAATTAATTCAACACATCACGCTCTCTATGGAGTGAACATACGCTTTACAGGATCAGACGTGTGATGTCAGTTAGCAGCGTTTCCCAGAGGAGGAAAAATTATTTCTCAGAGGTCGCTCTTTCAAAGCTTAGCAATATGACATAATGGAGTTTTCAATTAAACATCAACGCTGTCACGGATATTTCTAAAAAAATCATTGGGGGGGAATAAAATTAATTCCAAGAGACAAATAAATCAATTGTTGACACATGAATGAATTGCTCAGATCATCTGGTCTTCATATTGTTCATTCGACTTCATATTGAGATGTTGGGCTTTCTGAGCATAGTTTGAGCGTTGTTGAGAAATTCGTGTGAGAAATCTGTGTGAGATTTCTTGCTCGGTTTCCTTAGGCCGATTCACACTGCATCGACAGACGAGGACCAATGTCGACAGTCGCCAGATTACGTCACTTCTCAGAGACGGCGTTTACGTTTTCAGACAAAACAGGGGAAATAAACATAAATGATAAACATGATGCTGCTCGTTAAATCTGTTAAATCAGAAATTGCAGCTTTGAAAAGCAAATTTAAACCGCCTAACACTAACCAGACGTGATGTGATTTATCTGTCCAAACTGCGACAAAATCAATCAAAAATCCCAGCCAATCAGAAGAGCATGTGGGCGGAGTCTCTCTGCATTCGCAACGAAATAGATAAGTACATTATCAAATTCATAAATACACCATTTTAACCTGATTAAAATACATTATTGGCCCTATCTTGCACCCAGCGCAATTGACTTTGTACACAGACGCATGTATCATTCCTATTTTGCACCCGCGCACAGCGGACTTTTCCCTCCACAGATGCACGTCGCTAAACTAGGAAATGCATTCGCGCTCCCGCGCAAAGAGGAGGCGTGTTCCAGCACAAACGTTCCCTGGTGCTATTTTGCAGGTTTAGAAAACAATTCCGCCACTGACCAGGAAAAACTAAGTCTAAGTCGCGTTGCACATGATATTCATATGCTATTTTAAGGGGCGCATGCTTGGCCATAATCATACACTTTGCTTCTCTCATCTACACACAGAAGCAGCAGTTTTCATTTATGCAAACCATACATTATTACAAGGAAAAATATTCCACATGAGGGAAATCACTGTGGTGTCCATGAAGATGTGAAAAAATAGGCATAAATCTAGCTTACACATTTACCCAAATTATCATACGCCTGTTTAACCGAAGCTAATTTGCGTGGGTTTCTCCATTTCAATGTCACTTCTCTGTGTTTTACGGCTCTGACGAGAACGTCGGTCTCCTTGGCTGTGAACCGCTCCTGATTCGCCTTTATAATAGCAATCCGCCATGGAACAAGCGTGCCTGCTCTTAAAGGGAATGTGAGATGACTCTCTGATTGGTTTATTTCACGTTACGCCCAAACCACACCTATGAATAATGAAGCAACTTCAGACCAACCCATTTTAGATTTGCATCGGTCGCAAGAGTCATTTATCCCATCGGTATAATAGCAACAGTGCGCAAGACCCGCCCACAAAGTTACTTGCGTTTCGCGCTTGATACTTGTGTTTCAGATCGTTAAAAAAGGGCCCTCTGAGTGACTGAAACAATCTTTTTTTATCATGGAATACACTTGTTTGTTCACCTTGAGTTGAACATGTTCTTTCCTTTCATTTATTTTCAAGATCTGAAGTGAATTAGCCTATCAGTTGTTGCATTCAGTTTGTCTATAAAGGTCACGAAAAATTATATTCAAACTCGCATTCAATTATTTTTACATTAAAGGCACACTATGTAATTTTTCGCCACTAGAGGACGTTTATTCAAAACAAAGGCGTAGCTCGATGACGCGGAATGTTGTCTTCACCGGTGTCCACTAGAACAATGGTATATATTTTGTTGATTTGTCTACTTTCATTATCCCAAATGTTTCTAAGAATGTTTAAATCCAGAGAAATAAGCAGTTTTAACCAGGACACGGACAAATAATGTATATATATATATATATTTCTAACATTTGTAAAGGTAAGAGCTGTAATCGTGGAGGAAGTAGCGTGGTACCTTCAGATGTATGATGTGTCCTTTGGACGTCACACCCAGATCCCTCATGTCCGTCTCAGACAGCAGCAGGAGTCTCTGTCCTGTGATGTGATTCTGCTTGAAGACCTCGGCGTACTGCTGCAGCTCTCCATCACCTGCAGCACACACACACACACACACACACACACACACGCACGCACGCACACACACAAGCACATACACGCACGCACAAACAGACACACACACACACGGTCATCTTTCTATCATAGACTCTGCATCAATTTCTATTGTTTTTATACTGATCTAATTATATTTTCTACCTCTAATTTTTTTTATATGAAATAAACTACCGCTCCAAAGTTTAGGGTCAGTTAGATTTTTTTAATGTTTTTAAAAGAAATATCTTATCCTCAGAGAGGCTGCATTTATTAAAAAACAGTAATATTATGAAATATTATTTCAATTTTTAAAACTGTTCTCTATGTTAATATATTGTAATCTGAAATCTGAATCATTCATCATTTCAGCATCATTACTCCAGTCTTCAGTGTCACATGATCATTCTAATATGATGATTTGATGCTCAAGAAACATTTATGATTATTATCAATGTTGAAAACAGGTTTAAGTTTTTCTTTGATGAAAAGAAAGTTCAAAAGAACAGCTATAAACGAACAGTTAATCGACATCAGAGGTGAAGAAGAATCTCACCTTCAAAGATCTGCTGCATCCAGAAATGCTGTAAAGACAAAGACGTTAAAAAAAGAACAAAAATCTGAAATCGTCTCTATTGAAGAAATACTCACCACATGTTCCTCTGCCCAGGAGTGTATCGCCAGGTTTGGAAGAAGCTGTCGGAGACGGACAGAAGAACACAAACACTCACATGTGTGAACAATCAGATGACATTTACCTTAATATTCAGCTAGTGTTCTTATAATGTGAAGTGCAGATATTAACAACAAAAACAATCATATTACAGTATATGACGCTCACTTTTAATGCAAATAAGAGAGTCATTCATTGATTTCCCTCATTCACAAGTGTAGAAATAATTTAAAAATGAGGCAAATTGACATTTTATATCTAGAATATCTCAATTTATTTGTGGGTGTGTGTGAGTTTCTTGGTGTTTTTGACATCTCATTTCTTTATTAGCAAATTTGAATGCTTTTATGACATTTTAACTTTATTCTGTATCTCAGTTTTGCCTTTGAATTAGCATCTTATTAACAGGAAGTGAAGTCGTGTCCCAGGTTATGTGTTAGGATCAAATCTTCCCCTATAAAGTAACGAAATATTCCATAAACTTTCATATTTTCTTCAAGCTTCAGGGAAATGAATCATGTTCCCTCTGAGGCACCGACTGATTGACAGGCAATACATCTCAGGCAAGATTAATCACTGTGTCACAGATCTTTTATTTCAGAATTATAGTTTTTTTTTAGTAAATCAATTTTTAAACATCAGTACAGCATATTACTTACATAATTGTTATAAGAGAAATTTCTCAGACATACTATCAAAGAGAAAATATAAAGACACCATGAAGAAAGAATGAGGGGAATAATATTCATATTTTTTATATTGTCAAAACTAATTCTCATGATTTTTTTACAGTTTTCCCTAAACAAATGACCCAAAATATCGAAAATATTTTTCCTTTGGATTAGTGACGTCGATATAACAAAAGTAATCCCAAAATGCACTGCGACGAGCTCAGTCCCAAGATGGCGGACGAGACGACTGAAATGCTGATTATAAACACATTTTGAAAAGAACCAATAGATTAACAGTTCAGTATAATCATGTATAATGCTATTTAGAGTTTTTCAAATCAGCAAAATCACAAATTCAGTCAGAATAAACGAATATACGAACCGTTACGTATTATAATTTAGATGACATGTGACTGCTGAGTCTGGCTTAGCTTTAACCTGTTCAACATTTCCTTCACCGTGATTCTGTGAGTACATCTATTATTTCATTAATATTATATTACAGTTTTATTATATATTATATATAAGTACAGTTTATTTTTTATATATCCTCCTATAAAAGTCTTTGACTGAATTAATATCAGTGGTGTATCTAGTGAACAGCACTGTCATTTCTTTGTCTTTTTTTACAGGTTTTCAGTTTTCCGTGAATATAAGAACAGAGGAACAGACACTCGACTGTAACGCAATTCATTTCTGCTGGAAGAAATATTGAAATACTCTTTTTATTGCTCATGTTTTTCAATCTCTCTCTCTCTCTCTTTCTTGACGGTGTGTGAGTTCCTCACAGTCTTCACACTGCTCAAATTGGCCAATCTTAATGTCAGTGAAATGTCAGTTGTTCGTAAGTGCGCGCTGCCCTCGCCACGCTGACACGCTGTTCTCTCTCGCTCTCCTCAGCATGTGGCTATACATCCACTTCATTTGCCATAAATAACATCCATAAGGACCCGGTGGGCGTCAGACGGCCTCACCTAATACAGCCTTTACAGGGAATCAGAGAGAGTGACTGCTCTAACCTCCACGACTCGCATCTTTTCTCCAGCAAATAAACACTGTTCCTGATGGGGGAAAGATTCAGAAGCACATACACACTGTGACTAAAGGAAGCTATTTCTCATCTGAGCAAACTTGAATACGAGCAGTTCATTTTGATCTATTAAACGGTTCTTTTATATGACTGAATTGAATGAGTTGAAATGGATATTGAAGGAAAGACGGTGAGCAAGTGTCCAGCATATAGGGTTTAAAGTGCTCCTGTTATGCTTTTTCGGATATTACCCTGGCTTTCATGCAGTGTGTCATACAGCGGTTTGAGAATGTAGAAGCTCTGCAAAGTTTCAACTATCAAAGTGCTTGAGAAACGGATTTAAAAAGAGAGAGTCTCGCTTCTTAGACGAAACCTACGTAGGTTTGTAATAAATTTGCCGAACGGCAGTTCATTAGGCGCGTTTTCATCACAGATTTGCGCAAAACTTTTGCGATTTTTCCTAAATGTCGAGAAAAAACTATTGCGAAATGACGGCGTTTCCATTAACTGATGTTATGCGACTAAAACTTAATTTTTTCCTCTCGCGATCAGTAAAATCATTCCAAAAACCATGGCATCGGACGTTGGTGGGTTTACTTATATATCCGAGCCACTGCACTAGCCATTATTATTAATCGAAGGAGATGTTATGTGTGTTTTCCAAGCATTAATGGTAAGGAATGATCTTTATTATTCTTGTGAGCGACACATATGAGGTGTTTCTGGGTGTTTCTCCCTCATTTCTGCTTCGAGGTCTTGATTGTGGCATTTCTTTGAGGTTTAGAAGCCATTATTCTTGTAATTATTTTGTCTTGTATGAATTTAATAAAGAACTCTGTCTCGTATTCTGTCCAAACACACCTCGTCATCTACGTCAGGTGACTGTAAATGTGCAAAAACTGTTTCCATTGCAGTTTTGCGGAATATTTCTTTTTCGAATTGCCTGAAAAAAACCCTCATGCGAGCGTGAAAACTTTTTTGCGATAAATGGGAGTTTTTACGAAAATTACGTGTTTCCATTGGGCGTATTTTCAATTCGCAATTTCAATTTGCGCAATTTGAAGGGTAATGGAAACGCGGCTACTGACTGCCTGTGAACGTCTACTTCGAGCCTCAAACACTGTAGTTTTAGCTGAGACTGAAAGAGTTTGATTCATGTTGTTCATGTCGAGAAGATGCTGTTTTCAGAGCTGCGAATCCACCTTGATGAACTTCCAGAAGAAAGAGTAAAACCGACGCCATCATTACTGTTCGTATCACTGAGTCAAGGGTAATGGGTGTTTCGTTTCTGGCACACTAGTGTTCATTTCATTAATGAAATCTATGACAAAAAATGTTCCTTGACGACCTTTTTCCCATGACTAAGACGAGACGATGACGAAACGACACCAACGTCATTTAACGACAACTGTGACGTTATCAACATGCAATATCTTTGACGAAAAAAGACTAAAATGTAGTAAAAAAAATAAGAACTTGACCAAGATCACTTTGTTTTTGTCGAATAAAGAGGAGACAAAGCATTGCAGATTGATTCTATCAAGCCGCTATGAGCTTTCATGCGTACGGTTGCCAGATTTCAAGATTTAAATCCCCCAATCAGTGCTTTTCTGTTGAAGGAACACGTTTTCTACTTTTTACTGCAATCTGGCAACCATGTGCACAGGCTCTCTCTACACTGCGGAAGAAGCGCGGATGAACAGAAAACACAGACAAATGTATAAACTGCAGTTTAGAGATCTCCATTTGAGATATTCTACTTAAATGAAAGAGTAATTCAGTCGGTCTGTGTTCCTTCAGTACTGTTTACTGCGACTAAATCTGTGATCAAACCTTCTCAGTGATGAACTGTAATAAATCCAAACATGGATCTCGACTATTTGTGATTGTGATTGCTGAGTAAATGCACTTCTGTGTGACAATACAAAGTCATTTTGCTGTTGTTTTAATAGAAACACATTTACTAGGATTACTAGTAGAAGTACTACTAGAAGTTTCTTGCTTTACCCTCAGGCCAATATGATAAATAGCCTATAATAAATAAGGGAAACTAGATCTCTACTTTAGACTCTACTTAACTCTTTATTTGACTCTCCTTTACTCTGTTCAGCACTTTGGATAGCGTTGCTACATTTAAATGTGCTATATAAATAAAATGTACTTGCTTACTTATTTACTGTAGCTGTAGTTTGCCAAATAATTATGTCACATAAATACCCTAACAAAGGTCATTGTTTTGTTATTCCCTTTTATTTATAATATTTAAATATATATTTTAAATATATATATAAATATACCTCATATTTTGATGGTTTAAATGAATTTGTAGGGTCCTAAAAAACAAACATCCCCTCTAAACATCACTTTTGGCCACTACTGTAATGTGAATATTCTTCTTTTTATGGTCTACTAAAGAAACAAACGACCTGGAAAAACATGAGAGTAAACGATGACAGAAAATGGTCTTTTGAGTTAACAGTTGCTTTGAGTTAGAGCGAGATCGAGGTCCTCAGGAGAGAGAGAGAGAGAGAGAGAGAGAGAGAGAGAGAGAGAGAGAGAGACTCACCGGTGTGTTGGACTGCTCGATGAGTTTTCTCTCCCACATCTTTAACCGTCTCTCTCTTTCTTTCAGCTCTTGTTCTTTGCTGCTCAGATCTCTCTCCAAGCGCTTCAGACGTTCCAGAGTCGCCTCGATCTCACACCTGCTCACACAATACACATCATATTCATCAACATAATACCCCAATTCATAAACATATCAATATTTATAAACAAGTGATTAGCTTACATACATTATTTTACTGCATAATGTGTCATACATTGATGTACTAATATAAAAAATATTTAGATTTAAAATTACTTAAAAAAAAAAGTTATATATTTTATGAAAATGTAAATATTACATACTGCTTTCAAATTATTTTTTTCAATTTATACCCACAGGACTGCATATACAATTTAACAACATAATTATTAATTTCACTGGACTTTGGGGCCAGAACAAGACAGAGAAAAAAACATTGTTAGAATATTTGTTAGAAGACAAAATATATTAATTTTAACACTAATATAAATATTATTGTTTGTACATTTTAATATTATGTATTGCTTTAAATTCTGACACATTTTATACCCACATTCACACTTTTGGAAATTTAACAACATTAATACAATTTGACTGGACTCAAAAAAAACACACTTGTTTGTCCAAAGATTTAAAATAAATACCCAATTTATAGACAATTTATGTTTTGAAGACAAAATGTGGTGTTTGTCACTGATTTTACTGGTTTGGCCACAGTATGCAAAGAAATGAATGTAAGAATAATGGCTGAATGTTGTCTTTATTCCCTAGACAGGATAAATGCTGCTAAACATAAGAAATTTGTTAAGCTGGCTGGCAACATATAGTGCAGAATCATCAACTGGTGTATATAAGTACAGTCAAGCCTGAGTCACTGTACATTTGTAATATGTGATTTAACCAGCAGAGGGAGCTACACATTCTCTTCAGACAACAGTTATTTATACAGGGACAGGAACTGGAGTCCTCAAACACCTCCCATCGGGCCGTCCCGTCCCGTCGAGCCCCACCCCTGACGCCCTGCTTGCTCAACTTCAACACCACACTTCCCGTGTGACTGATTTCCCCGTCTGCCTCTTTTCTAACAAATGCTATGGAAATTTCACAATTATATGTAGCCTAAAGTTCCCCTTTTTGACACGTCACATTTCTTTTCTTCGTTCGATGTTTCCCTATTTAGCTGTGATCTCCTGTCCCTGCATCCTGGCCCAATTCCAGAGGGTCTTAATATAGCATCAAACACCCAGGAGGACTTTCTAGACCACCAGGACACAATGGTCTGGTTTCACAGACAGAGCTTATATTAGGCCAGGATTAGGCCTTAGTTCAGTTAGGATATTTAGGTAGCTTTTATAAACGTGCCTTAGAAAAAACATTACTGGTGTGCATCTTGAGACAAAACAATGGCACTGATTTATTTAAAGATATGCTTTCAGTTAAAACATGCATTTTAGTCTGGGACTAGACTTAAGCCTCGTCTGTGAAACCGGGGGAATGTGAGTGAAGGGACATAGTAGTTTATAAAAATAAAATAAAAATCATAATATGCACCACTTTGATTACTTAAAAAATCTGTTTTTAATGTTGTTTATGTGTCTATGTGGTATTTTTAATATGCTTTAAGACAAGCCATGTGTAAATTCATAAGTCGACGCCATTGCTGAGTATTTTCTCCTCAAAACTGCAGTGAACCAAAGACAGTCTCAAAAACACGCTTTGAAATCGCTGGTGTCGAGTTACATTCAAACTATTTTAAGGCATGAATACATTTTTCAAAGAAAAAAAAAAACTTAGAATGATTGACTACAAAACTTTATTGCATTTAGCATTTAAACTGCAGTTTTTAAAATAAAAATGGATTGCATTTTTTCTAGTGTGTGGTAAATCAATTCTAGTGTAACGGCAGGTAAATGATATTGATATTTGCGCGGTATGTAATCATTAGAGTGTTAGTGTACCTCCACTCTGCTTTATTCTGCAGGAACGTGTTGCACTCTTCAGGTAATTGACTGTCGTTCCACATGGACTCCAGCGTGGACAAGATGTGTTTGAACAGCGGCCTGTCCTACAACACAATCACAACATCTGCATTATTAAGAACATCGGCATTTCAAACACAGACACTTTCTGAAACACTGAACTCTTCTAAAAGACTTTGCTTCCCTGGCCAATAAAGCATACTCAAATTCAGATCTGATCAATAAACACTACACCAATATCTCACAAGCACTCCCTAGTGGAAAAAACTTAAGCATACTTTTAAAAAGAGCACTTAATATGGAAATAATATACTTGTGCGCACTGCATGTAATGTTTTCGTACACTTAATTGAAAGTCAATTGTAATTAAATTTATATTAAAAGCAACTTAAAGAGTTTTTTGTCCCACTTAAGTACATGTAGGACTTAAGTAAATTTTTATGTGTAATTTCATAAGTACTCCTATTGTCTTTGAAATATGGATTAAGTGTAGAGTTGAATGCATGACAAGCATTTATGGTAAAATAAAATATACTTTAATGCCATTTTTATATGGAAGCTTGTATGTCATGTATTTAAAAATATTTGTAATTACACATTTGTAATGATGAAGTTTTAGTACTTTTAAAATATATTATCTTTAAATGTAATACTGAATAACACACCACAGATACAATTATAATCAAGTCCTTTACATGTGCTTTTAGTATGTTAGTCAATGCATCAAAATACGTGCACTTCTTTAAAGTATGACAAAAGATTATTAAAACAATGATTTTGTACTTTAAAGTAAAACCTTTAATGTGACTATTACAAAGTGAATTTAAAAACATACTTAAGTGTGTTAAGAAACAGCCATGAAAATGTCCAACTTTTTATTTAATTAATATATTATCTGCAAGTACCGTTTCTTAAAAATGTACTTTTTGAAGTACACTACAAGTGCACATTCAATACAATTAAGTGCACTTCTTTTTCACAAGTACTTGAAAGGTTGAAACGGTTCATAAAAGCAGCAGGTTGTGTGACACATTAACAGCTTTTTCAATTAAACGTTTGCAAGTTGTCATCAGTTTAATGCACTTTAGAAACGTCCATACGATACTTATCAGAGTTGAACAACAGCTGTGTGTAGCTTAAATTGCAATCTGAGTGTTATGATTTCAGTATATGCATATATTTGAGTGTACTGGCACGCCCGCGCTCTGTGAGTGACAGGCGGACGTCAGCGCCAGCAAACATGAATTTATGAAGCTCACTTAAATGGGTGTGAGCGTTCAGAGGAGATGTGTTCAGTGAAACTGAGAGGGGAAAAAACAAGCCCTGACATGAGGCAGATAAAATGAACTTTGATTGGATGAATTAAAAATGTCAGGATAAGAGACAGTCATATATTAATAAAGACAGCGGTTATTAATGTCCTAACCAAACAGCATGTCTTATCTATTATTCATGCATTAATGCATTGCACTTTAACGTGGAGCAAATACCAATCTACTTAAGCACTGCATAATTAATGTATTAGTAGTATAATGCAACATATTGCTAATGCTCTCCAATGTATGTCATTCTCAAGGTTTACTGTATGACTGCTATGCAGTGTCAAAACCATAACAATTTATACTGTATTTGCTAAATAAGGTCTCACAGGATAATCCCACTGTGAAAGAGCTGATCCACCTGTCTCACGTCTTGCAAACCTGCATGACTGGGTTTGGTTTAGTCTGTGGTCATGATCTAGTATGTGACCTAATTTGCATTTCGAGGTAAACATGCATTTTTGTTTTTTTTACTTACTTTTGGTTCCGTCACCCAGCAGCTTCTCATCAGACAGGCGAAACTGGATGGGCAGCTACTGGGAATCGTCAACCTCTGCAAGACACACACGACACATGTCAAACATCCCCAATCAACACGCCGGACACACCTCATCAGTGGCACAGCCAATCAGAACCTGCCGTCACCTCGTTCTTCTCCACCACCAGCCAGGCCACCTGCAGCCCCTCCAGACCTTTGAAGGGAACTTCACGCGTCAACATCTCCCACAGGACCTGAAAGAAACATGCTTATTATTCACAGCTATATGAAAGAGAAAACTATCTGTGCCAACAGACCCATTGAATCCACCAACTGACAAAAAAATACCCTAATTTGTTACAGCCAAATGTATTAGTTTTTCTCAAATTATATTTTGGTTCAAAACTTAAATATTGATTTAATATTAATACAAATATTTATTTTCCCAAAGATCATTTTCTAGTGTGGATGTGCTGGAGGAGACTTTGCGTCGGGCGCAAGAGTCATTTATCCCGCCGGTATAATAGCAACAGCCCCCGAGATCTGCCCACATAGTTACTTGAGTTTCGCGCTTGATACTTGCGTTTCAGATCGTTAAAATAGGGCCCTAGAGGTTATGACCGGTTTCATATATTTGATCAGTGTAGCGCCCCCTATTGGCCGATTAGGGTGATTTCGTGTCAATATCTCCCCATATTGAGATCTACCATCTTGCCAAGTTTCAAGTCTCTAGGCCTTACGGTTTGGTCTGCACGATCAGTTTTACGCCAGAAGAATAATAATAGTGAATGGCACAGCCTTTTCACTTTTTTCAGTGCACGTAGCTAGAAGCTCCAGCGCTGATGTTCACACACTCACCACTCCGTAAGAGTAAGTGTCGCAGGTCTCAGACACAGGGAAGCTCTGTATGACTTCAGGGGCCATCCAGGGAAATGTGCCCACCAGAGACATGTGGGTGGTGTGAGAGTGAAACTTAGACGCCCCAAAATCACAGATCTGAGGAAACGGAGAGTTCGGTTAATCAGCAGACTTTTTCATGCAAAACTTATAACATATAGAGAACTTGATTCTGTTTGTATGAATAGACAGTGATCATGTACCTTGGGTACTGAATCTGCAGTCAACACAACTGAAACGAAAAACACAAGGTCTTCAGGTCATAGAGACAGACAGTATTCAAGCACTCCTGAACTCAAATAAATATTTATACAGCCTTTATTTCACAAAGTTACAAACCATTTCGGGACTTGAGGTCTCTGTGAATGACCGTAAACGGGGCCTCGGCGTGCAGATAGTGTATGCCTATGAGAGAAAACACAACATACAGGCAAACAAATTGTGAAAGACTAGAATTTGATTTTGTTATTAGTCAATAGGGGCTTTCGCACAAGAGGAACCTTTTCATAGCTCCTTAGAACTAATGGTGGAAGTACCCACTTGCACCACAGGAACTGAGAACGATTTTAGTTCTACAAACTTCAGATTTCCTACTGGCGGTGCGAATGCAACCAGGAAAATGACCCTATGGGAACATGGGTGGCTAGTTCCTATAACTAAGTTCCTATAACTAATGAAAGGGGCTATTATTAAACTGAAGGTCCTTGAAGAAGTACTTGAGTCAAAATAACAACATCTGTTGCTTCTCTCAATTCTCTGTGTATAAACAAACATGAAATGTGTTTACAGTACTGCGGTTACAATGGAGGCCTAGAGGGGTTCATCGCAGAAATGTGAAGCTTGTACTTCTGTTAAAGTGCTTACACTGCCGTCAAAACTTTGGAATTATAAGGTTTTTTAAAGCTTTTGAATGAAGTCATTTGTTCTGCTCACCAAAGCTGTTTCAAAAATACGATAAAAACGAAATATTATTACAATTTTAAAGAAATGTTTTCTATTGTGATATAGTTAAAAAACGTAATTTATTCCCTTGATGGTGAAGTGTCACATGACTGGAGTAATTGCATCAAATTACAGTATTAAATTAGTTAGGCAGGAATACATTACATTTTTAAATATATTCACATATAAAATTGTTATTTTAAATTGTAATTATATTTCACATTATTACTGTTTTCTTCTGTATTTTTGATCAAATAAATGCAATATTGGTAAGCATAAGAGACTACTTGCAAAAACACGTATGATGTAATAGTGTAATAGTTACATCATCACGTCTTTGGCCCCGCCCACTGGCACGGAGGAGTGAAGAGAGATACTTTATCAATGGACTAGAAATAACATTACTTTTCCAAAGGATCCTGATTCTAGGAAAGTGATTTATTTTCAACTATCTTAATGTCTCGGGAGAGCAATGTTTATTTGTTCTGTACATTTCACTGTAGATTCTTTGGTAAATCAGTAGCATTTCGGCGCAGGCTTTGCAAACAGACTTTTACTGTAAGATATGGACCCGTCAGTAATGCCACAGCATTTAAGTAGCCCTGTAAATTATAATGCCTGATCTGTAATCAGTGATTTCTGATGTACAGTCAGACGTTATTTGTCTCAAAATTGTTTATTGCTGTTTATGCGTCTGTGAATCAAGCCAAACGATCAACTTCACATTGTTTCTCTTAGTAGCATAAAAATAATCTGTTATTGTGATTAAATTATATACAGAAATCGATCAAAGAGCCCTCCCTTTATAATCGCTGGAGCTGTCGATCACAGTTTATCAGTGACTGAGGCCCTGTTTACAGCTGGTATTAAGATGCATTTTAGTCGGTCGGATCACAAGTGGACGACGCTAAATACAGGAGTAAACGGGGTCTAAAACATTTGAGCTCGTCCACTTTCGACCACTTCCAGAGGTAGTCAAAAACATATTTGACCGGATTGTTTTCGTAGTGTAAACACTCATGTGATTGAATGTGTTCAAACAGCCACAAAACACCGTCTGCTCTCCATCTACTGATCTAATGAGTAACTTTATGGGAAGAGCGCTAGCCAGACGGGGTTTAAACTTTGTCGGCTGAAGATGAAAAACATACCAAGCACAATGTTCTCTCACCATTCCTGATTTCTAACACACACTCACAGCGTTCGGCTGGTCTTGAGCAGAAATGAAAGCTCATACTCCCCACATGTTTTTCCGTCGTCTTCGGTCGCGTTCGTATGTTACTTGTGCAAGCTTATTTTGTCCATTCGATGGAAAGATCTGAAAAAGCCCATTCATTTACCCCCCCATAGACCCTCCCCTCGAAGAAATCAGGACAGAAGTGATTGAAAGTGGACAAAAGAGACGGATTAAAACACCAGGTGTGAACGGGAATGTGTCTCCCTCGTCCACCGATCCACCAAAACACATCATAATACCTGCTGTAAACAGGGCCTTAGTTCTGGACTCTTGCCAAAGCTCCTGTTATAATCAATGACGCTGTCTACATGCTTACATAATCTTTGCACTGTTAGTTGTGATGAAAGCATTAATGAGAGTGCAGAAATCGAGTTACAGTGACAAGATCACTGCATTCATGCGCTCAACAGTCATGTCTGTCATCAACTACAATGCTCACCGCTGCAACCTGTCATGCCATGGGAGTAGATGTAAATATAATGGTATAATCAACACTTTTCACAATTAGTTAATCTCAACATCTGTAAAAGTTAAAACAAAGTAAAAGATTTCGAGAGAGTTTGACATGTAATACTTGTTTCTAGGGCTGCACAATGTATCGTTTTAGCATCGATATCGCAATGTGCGAGTATGTCAAGTATAGGGATCGTTCCAGTTCGGAACGAATGTGATTTACGGATTTAAAGAAAAGTTTAACCATCATAGAGTGAAAGTTTATCATTTGCATGTGTTTTCTGTCAGTCCTGTCAGTTTAAACATCAAGCGCAAAAAGACTTTTCTGTGCGCACACAGAGCCCGGAGACAGCATGTGAACAAAGCATTCAGTTCTCTTTCTCTTTCTTTCGAGTTTGAACAGACATGTGCATGCAAAATTAAGTCAAAATGCCTGTCTCTGCGAGTATCCTGGTAAACACAGTGTTGTAAACAGGAAAACGGATGCATATCATGATTATGTGATTATATTGGGTCTGTGCATTTGTCTTAAAGTGACAGCAGCCTAATATACCTGCGGCTGCTAGTGACACCAATGTTAATTAAACAACAAAGAGAAACAGAAAATAACTTTTGTAGCTTTAACAAAGATAAATTGTATTAATTAATTATATTCTGATGAAATTGTTTTCATATCGGAATATATATTGGAGACGTACTAAATATTGCAATGTCAGTTAGTTTTTTGCATTAGATATGCAAAGATGTCAGCCAATCACAGCAGTGGGCGTTTGCACTGAAGTCTCACACAGACACGCCCCTTCAAACAGAGCGTAAAATCAGGCTAGGAAAAATGCCTATTATTTCTAAATTATGTCAATTGTTGATGTAAAAATCACATTAACATTACAAGTGCACCTCAGTAAACACTATAAAATAATAATAAAAAAAAAAAATGTATGACCCCTTTAATTAGTTTTTTAATTATTCCAAACTTTTGACCGGTGGCATATATAATGCCCTTTTCCAGACAAACTTCTGGTTAAACATTATGCTTTCAGTTCTTGTCTGGTGTCGTTTGCTCCACTGAAACAGTGATTTATGAATACTTGAAAGTACATTTTCTACAGATTTTAAAGATTGGATGCAATTGCACAGACAAGATTAGTAACTGATTATATCAAAGCAGTGTCATATTACCATGTGTAATGGTAATCCAAATACTGCAACATATTTTACACAAATATGTGAACTAGGGGTGGGCGATATGACCTAAAATTAATATCACGGTATTTTTCATCTTTTGAACGGTGACGGTATAATATCACGGTATAACTTTTTTTTGGTACATTTTGGGAGGAGTAGCCTGTCCTGTCTCTCTTTAGTATGTGAATAAAGTTAATATTTTTATAATATAATAAGTAAATGGTAGGTATCCTTATCAAAAAGAGACATGGGAGAGTATTATGCATTCTCAACATTTATTTTGCGAAAAACCTAAAGATCTTACTTAACAGTGTACAACAAAACAAAAATTAGCAGTGTAATAACTAGGGCTGTTTTCGACTAAGGATTTTCATAGTCGAATCTGATTCGTTAGATTTTGCCGTAGTCGACTGATAGTCGAACCTTTTTTATTTCTTTTTTTTTAGATAGCAGCTAGATTTTTTCCATTTCAAACAAAAGAGCTAAAACACATATATCACACATATATTATAATATTTCATAAACATGAGGAGCAATATGAGAGAGAAATTTGGTGATCGTTGTTTAGGTACATTAAACCACGTAAAGCTTTTTAACGCACATGAGAACCGCGTGGAGTCAACTCGCACATGAGAACCGCGTGGAGTCAACTCGCACATGAGAACCGCGTGGAGTCAACTCGCACATGAGAACCGCGTGGAGTCAACTCACAGCCGCTCCGCAGCCCTGCTGAAAATGTGAAGCAGAAACGCTTAATATCAGATAACGTCCATAATAATTGGACTCCGGGTTCGATTTTTTTTACCATTTTCAGTGGTTATGAGGAGCAATATGAGAGGGAAATTTGGTAATCGTTGTTTACATTAAACCACGTAAAGCTTTTTAACGCACATGAGAACCGTGTGGAGTCAACCCACAGCCGCTCCGCAGCCCTGCTGAAAATGTGAAGCAGATTTTTGAATACATTTTTATTTATTTACATTAGTAAGCTACAGGACATCGTCTTTCAAAACATGACCTGCGCGAAAGCGAAAAAATAAATAAAAATGTACCCAGCCCTTCTGAAAATGCGAATGCGTCTCTGTCCCCAGCACATTTCAAACCAAACTGACGCCCATGTACGACTATGAGGTTCATAGTCGAATCAGACCTCTCCGAATCGAATCGTCGAATCCATTAGAAGTCAGCCCTATTATTTAGAATTAGATATTATTGATGTAAATGCAGCCGTTCAAGGAACATAATTGATTTATTACGGTATTGACGGTATTAGAAAATCCATGTCGTGGCGCAATGTCACACCGGTGATGACTATGACACCGGTGTACCGCCCACCCAAATGTGCATTCTCAGCGCTGCTGCAAGACGTGCACATATTAATGTAAACTGTTCAGTTTGTTTCCTCTTACAGGTCAGAGAAACAGCTGGAAGTTAGTTAAAGTTAGTTAGACTGTGTAATGTTTACAGCAAGCTTCCTCCCTGCTGGTCATAACTGGTTTAAACTGGTCAAAGCTGTTTGTCTGCCAGCCAGATCAGCACCCAAAAACCTAAGTCTCCCCTAAGTATGCATTGGTATGTTCCTGTCCTGACCTTATATCATTATATATGGTTATATTTTTGATAGAGATGCACCGATTGATCGGCTGGTGACCGGAATTGGCCGATTTTCACGTGATCGGCCATGACCGGCGACCGGCCGGTTAGTCTGACATATGTCGATTTTATGCCGGTCAAATGCACCCGGCGCCACATGATTAACATCGCACAACATCAGCATCACACGTGCAAACGGAACGCAATAGGAAACCTCGAGAATTACGGCCGTTTCACACCGCAAGCGTGAGCGGCGCATGAGCAGCGCGTATTTTTTTCAGCGTGCATGTTAATCAATGAGTGCATTCACACCGCGAGCAGGACTGGCGCGTGAGCAAGCAGTGAAGCGTGGGTTTCGGCGTTGAGTCTATTTTTGCTGCTGCTCACGCTCAATTAAAGTGAAAGCACACTTTTGATGGACAAAATAAGTATTATTTCACACAAAAAGTGCATGTCTAGTGTGTTTTAACAAGAACTGGAGTAGGCTATGTCAGAAAATAATATTTATAGAAAATTTACCCATTTAAACTTGTTTTTATTATTCAGTTTGGGTAAAAGTACTATATGGTGTTTTATAAAAAAATTAAATAAAAAAAAGAGTAAACTAGTCAGAATATACAGTATAAGCTTTCTTTTAGTTTAATTTTAATTAACTTTTAATTTCCCACACCAGGAGTAATTTATATAGTTCCATTTTATAGCAATTATCTGTTCAAAAACATTTCTATGTTCTATGCAAAATGTTCTATTAAAGAAAAGATAGAAAATAAATATTTGTGTGTGCTGTAAAGTGGTTAGAAAAAATTAAATCAGAATCGGTTAAAATCGGTATCGGCAGGTCAAACTCAATGAAAAATCGGAAATCGGAATTGGACAAGAAAATTATAATCGGTGCATCTCTAATTTTTGATATCACCATTTGTCAAGTCAAGTCATCTTCATTTATATAGCGCTTTTAACAATGTAGATTGTTTCAAAGCAGCTTTACAGAGATAAACGTATAATTTAAGGTAACAGAGATTGTTTTGGCTTTATAGCAGAGTTAAGTTATTTTCCAGCTAAAGTTAGTTTTGATTGATTCGCTTCCGTCGCAACGATCATTTGTTATTAAATTAGGGGCCGCTAAGACGACACATTCTCTCTACACAGACTTTAAACGCGAACCTGTGAGAAATGCTGATGGCGGTCACATGCGCATTAAGAATTGGTTCTATAGTTATGTGCGTTTGAATATATGTGCGCAGGTTTGTAATTCCCTACAGACCAAGCCTAAACAAAGTACTGGTGTTTCCTTATAATTTTTGATACAGAATTTTATTTTATTTTATTTGTGCTAGGCTTCCACTGTAAATGTGTTTTGTTTTACATTTAGAACATGTAGGCCCGGTTTCACAGACAGGGCTTAGATTAAAGGGTTAGTTCACCCAAAAATGAAAATTCTGTCAGTAATCACTCTCCCTCATGTTGTTCCAACCCGTAAGACTTGAGTTGAGTTCACGTAGTGTAACAGCGCAGCGCTTCTGGGTTGTACGTCAGAACGGAGGCTCACTATTGGCCGACGCTGGTCATGTGTGTGATGCTGGCCAATAGTGAGTCTCCGTTCTGACGTACGACCCAGAAGCGCTGCGCTGTTACACTACGTGAACTCACTCAGAGCCCCACACAGAAGAACATGAAGAGTTGAATAAAGTCGTTATTTTTGTTTGTTTTTCACACAAAAAGTATTCTCGTCGCTTGATAAGCTTAAGGTTGAGCCACTGTAGTCACTTGGACTATTTTAAACATTGTCTTTACTAACTTTTCTGGGCCGGCAAGTTTCAATCCCATAGAAGCCTATGGAGGAGTGATCCAGCTCTCAGATTTCATCAAAAATATTTTAATTTATGTTCTGAAGATGAACGAAAGTCTTACGGGGTTGGAGCAACATGAGGGAGAGTGATTACTGACAGAATGTTCATTTTTGGGTGAACTAACCCTTTAAGCCATGATTAGGAATATTTAAATTTGGACATTTAATTAGCTTTTATAAACATGCCTTTTAGTCTGGGACTAGGCTTAGGACTTGTCTGTGAAACCAGGGTCATCTTTCTTTTCAGTTTATGAGTGTGTGCGTGTATATAATACCTTTAGCGATGTCCATGGCCCAGGTCATAATCTGCTTCATACTGATGTCTTCACTCTCGGCACTGGACAGATAGTCAAACAGAGATCCACCACTGGCATACTCTACCATAAAACACACACACACACACACACACACACAAATTAAAATACAAAATCTGTCGTATTGGGCTGTAGTTTTACATGTCACTGCTGTGGGACGCGGTGCATTACTGGTGTTAGTTGTCATCAAGTACTGTGATATAATACTTGCAGTGAAATTCACAATATCCTGTTTCTGAGCTCAAACACTCAATGACATCATCTAAATACACTGGAACATGCAAACACCACATAACCCCTTTTATACACACACACTGGCATCTGCGTACAAGAGGAAACACAACTGTAACGTCATCTATTTGCATGGTGTAATACTTGTTTAAGGGCAACGGGTAAAACGATTAATTGAAAAATAGTTTTGAACTCTGACAGCCCTTTTTGCTGAAAAACAAACATATGAGTGTTAAGCTATGGACTCTGACCCCGTTTCAAGACACACCTTATTTAGTTATTTGAGATTTAGATGCCTCATACAACCCTACTGATACATGTGACTAACATGAGGAAATATGATTTTTAATAAGTATTTTATTTTTTACATTTTTAGATTTATTTATGTATTAAAAAGTGTTCCCAAAAGAATGTGAAGTATCCAAATACAGACACATACCACTGGCATATGAGTGCAGTTGAGTCTGCTAATATTGATGAATACTGTATGTTTAGCTTAGGTTTAGGTCACTGTGGGTACACATCATATAATAGTCA
This sequence comes from Scardinius erythrophthalmus, assembly GCF_964197995.2. Classification (NCBI taxonomy): domain Eukaryota; kingdom Metazoa; phylum Chordata; class Actinopteri; order Cypriniformes; family Leuciscidae; genus Scardinius; species Scardinius erythrophthalmus. Next base: position 39,055,729 of record NC_138226.1, on the reverse strand, counting down.
GATTATCAGTGTCAAACAGAGATACATACACAGGGGAAATTAATAACCTCACTGACAAAGGTGAGCTGGTCATAAACGTCACCTTCACCTGCTCTTATTATATTTACTTTTCATAAAGAGAGTCTCAACTGTCTCTCAATACTGCAGACCATAGACTCTTTGCACAGCACTTTATGATCTTTTACAATCACTGCATCTTCATTTGAGTCTCGCTCAGCACAGCAGAAGCAGAAGTAGATAAACACACTGCGTCTCTGTATATATATATATATATATATATATATATATATATATATATATATATTCAATCAAATTACAAGAACACTTGTTCTGCAGATTGACTGGTAATTTATTAATCTGGCAGATCATTTTATTAAAGTGGAAAATATCATTATGTGAATTCACAAACTGGATACCAATGGATATTTGATTATTGTTGTTATTTGCTTATTATAAACCAAAGGCAAATGAAACTGGTCTGAGATCAACAGAGAAATTAGCATTTCCTGAAGGAAGTACCAGTGCTTGCAAGTCAAGAACAAATAGTAGGAACAAAATTAGACAGTGATATATGGGTATTAATATGTAATATAGATTTATAAATAGATCCAAGGAAGATCTATCACAATTTATTATGCGAATCAAAACGATTACATAATTTTACATTTTTTAAAGTATGATATAGAAAAGAATAAAGAGGTAAAACGCTGAAAAATATTATTTATTATAAATAAAAAAACAAAACCTAAGGCTAAAATGATCTATGAAGCAAAGTTTGAATGGAGTCTGTGTGTGGAGAATAATAAAGATAGAGCGTTTGAGGAATTTGATAAAAGCCCTGCCTTGCAAACACTGTAATAAATGTCCTGTTTTACTGACCTGTAACAATTCCATAGTTGGGAGCTTCCAGGATCGCTCCATAAAACTGGATAATGTTTCGATGACTGAGAACACTTAAAATATCTGCCTGCAAATACAGCCAGCACAAAGAATTAAAGCATGACAATACGCTACAGATTCATAATGCAGATTCAATATGTGCATTCTTTATTAATATAATACAAGAAATATTAATTACAGTTAATGGTAACACTTTATTTTAAGGTGACATACACTTTACTACATGCACTTACTATAGTAATAACGGTAAATTATGCTTGACCACTAACCCTAAAACAAACCCTAATCTTAACCCTATAGTAAGGACATGTAGTTAATTATATTGCCCCGTTCTTATTTAAGTAAGTACAATGTAACTACATCACCTTATAATAAAGTGAAACCCTTTATTTTAAGGTGTCATTGTTACAGTGTAATTATATATTTAAGTACTGAGTAATATTAAGTCACTACATGTACTTACTATAGGATTAGGGTTTGCTTTAGGGTTAGTTGCATGCATAATTTACTGTTATTACTATAGTAAGTGCATGTAACATATGTAACAAGGACACTGTAAAATAAAGTGTAACCAAATGATATAATCTGAAAAGCTGACTTAAAAAGTCTGGAATATGAAGTGAATCAGATGAATTTGAAGTTTTATTAAACTGCTGCTGATGATACATTTGTGTGATTTTTCTAACTTTTTAAGCGGTTAGTTCCTCCATCAAATTATAATTTTTAATGTCATTTTCCCCCCGACCAAATGGTCCCATCCCAAACATTACCAGAGCCATTATGCTCGAAAATCACTACAAGCGAAGAACAAAGACAACAATGAATCCAGCACTTAAAAGTAAATACACTTCACCCCAAAGACAAACACTGCACTCAGCTGAAACTAATATGACTTAATTATGTGACAATTTTCTCTTAAAGACATAGTCTATGAATTTCAGTTCACAAAAGACGCTGTGAGAGCGTCGAGTAGAGAGGAGGCGTAACCGCGCTGGTCGGACTGGAGTCGACACACAGAGAGGCAATTAAAATGATTATCACACTGACAATTAAAGCATGTGTATGAAAAGCCCGGGCGACTCTCACTCCCACCTCGTTTTCAATCTTCAGAAGCTTTTTCACCGCCACCTCTTTATCCTGCGAGAGCCAGCGGGCGCGATACACGCTCCCGAAGCTCCCGCCGCCACAGTTCTCGTAGAAGAGGATGTCATCGGATTTGATTTGCACAAAGGAGCCGCCCAGAGATGCCATAGCATAGTGGCACTTAGAAACACGCGTCTCTCCTGAAGAACGAAGAAGAGAGGAGAGGATGAGAGGAGAACGAGGGACGAGATGTTGTGATTCGATCTGGCACTGACAGAGCTGTTCACTTGCACTTTATCAACACACACACACACACACACAGGCTGTTGTGAACGTAAGTGTATGATCAACAAGTGTACTGACAAAGCATCGTTGGACTAGCACACTCATGTTAACAGTCCTGATATTCCTCATATCTGCAATCAGACCACATGATGATCAAACTGATCTGGGATCAGCTGACAGCAGAAGTGTAGACCATACCAGCATGCGTACTTTTGTGGAAAGGAAGTGCGCTTAATTGTACTGAATGCACACTGGTTGTGTACTTCAAATCTTACATCTATACTCTTTTTAAATTGTAAGCCTACTTGTACATAATATATTATAGAAATTAAATAAAAGGCCACTTAATAATCAATAATCAAGGCCACGTGATTATGCTTCTTAACACACTTAAGTAGACTTAAAAAGTGCACTTTGTAATAATGTTAAATCATTATATTTTATTATCGTTTGTTGTGATTTAAAGATGACTAGCACACTAAAAGTATCATTTTAACTGTTTTACTGTTTATGTGTACGTGTTAATCAAATTTACATTTGAAGTTATTATATTTTAAATGTACTTAAATGGGTGGTTGATTATGATTTCACTTTTCTAACTTTAGTTAGTGTGTAATGTTGCTGTTTGAGTATAAGCAACATCTACAAAGTTACAACACTCAAAGTTCAAAGCAAAGGGAGATATTTGCTTTTAAAGAAATCGTTTTTTAAGGACTACAACAAACGGTTGGTAGAGACTACACAAACTTCCTATCGGGTTAACGACATCACTAACCCTAGAATTTACATAAACCCCGCCCCCGGGAACACACAACAAAGAGGGTGAGTCCATGTTGAGAATAGGATTTGCTAACACACAAGCTCTTGAAGCTCCGCCCCCTGTGCCGGGAGCAGCAGCTCATTTGCATTTAAAGGGACACACACAAAACGACGCGTTTTTACTCACCCTCAAAAAGGGACAATTTTAACATGCTATATAAAAATATCCGTGGGATATTTTGTGCTAAAACTTCACATACACACTCTGGGGCCATTAGAGACCTATTTTACATCTTGCAAAAAGGTGCATTATACCACTCCTTTAAAGTATATGTGTGCTGGGTACATTGCAGCCCACCCAACGCCCCATGTATAGTCGTGTAGTCCTGTACAGCGAGGACAGCACTTACAATGGGAATAGGCTGCTTCAGCTGTGTGTTTGTTTTTCCTTTTCTCATGTTTGTGTACTGTTACACCCCTATATCATATCATGTTGTGAGGGTGAACTCCAATAAAGACTTGATCAATAAAATGCATATAAAATGCGCTTTTTCTGTAAAACCTTCAATTTCCCCAAAAAAGAAAGAAAAAGAACTTGTGTTTGAGCTCATAAAGTTTCACACTTTCGGTGGAGTAATTATGGTTTTTAGAGGGCTGCGTGGGACAGCTGGGGTGCACAGCGGGTCTGAGCTTCGCGCTCACAGAGGGACGCCGCGGCTCTTGGGCGGTTTGGGGCCATTTGTGTTATATTTAGCAGAGTAAGAAGCAGATCACCTCACCGGTGCTTCAAGCACTCAAGAAAGAAAGAGACTCTAGTGAATATATATATATACACCTCCAATAAAAACTAACATGGCCACATCTTCATAAATATAGTGGCTCCAAAATGGTTTAGAATCACACAGTATACTTAAGTGCAAAATGAATGCAACGTTTTCGTACACTTGATTGCATTTGCAATTAAATGAAAATGTATTATAGATTATATTAAATGCAATGATGTCTATTTAATGCAATTATCTGGACTTAACAGAGTGTGTTCTTTTACCCTCTTAAGTATAGGACTTAAGTGCATCTGAATGTGTAATTTCATAATTACTTCTATTGTCTTTGAAATATGGTTAAAGTGTCCTGCTGAATGTACTGACAAGCATTTATGGTCAACTAGAATATACTTTAATGTAATTCTATTAAAACCTGTATGTCATGTATTTAAAAATATTTGTAATTACACATTTGTAATGATGATGAAGTTGAAATTTTGTACATTTACTAATCGAATAACACACTACAGTTAAAATTATAATCAAGTACTTTACATGTGCTCTTGCTCATTTAATAGTCAACACAATAAAATAAGTGCACTTCTATAAAGCATGACAAAAGATGATAACATTAATGTACTTCAGTGTATTAAGAAACATACTTATGAAATAAGTTAAGTAGCCTATACTTAAATGGCCTTTTAATTCATAAATATTATATTATCTGCAAGTTGTTTTGTTTTTTTAAACATACACTTTGGAGTTGAAGTGTGCAAAGCACATTTATAGTGCACTTCTTTTTCACAAGGGTCTTCACTAACTTTTCTTCCTCATTTTTGCTCAATGTATTTTAATCAGCTGGTGTTTTGGTGATTGTTAGTGGATGTATGAAGTCAATTCTCCTCAAGTTCACACAGGTGTGCTAACCACAGGTGTAGAGAATCACATTAAAAATGCAGATGATCAACTTGCACTGATAACCACAAAGAGTCACTGTTTCTCTGCATTGTCAACAACAATATAATCATTGTTTCATACCTGCAGTATCACTTCAAACCAAGAAATGTTTTCCTTGACAAGTCTGATTGTGTTATCGCTCTTTAAAATAAATGACACTTGCCTTGATATTCTGTAGCTGATGCAAAGACATTCATTCATTTTCATGTATAAATTAAATGTCCAAATACTTTTGGAGATTGCTGTATTTATTTTCTGATTCGGATAACCTCTCTGCATTTCAATGCTTGTGCAATATTTCCTCATTCAATTACGAACCAATAGGATCACAGCAACATTCCCGCATACATTTCCAGGCTCATGCACTGGAACAGAAAGTAAAACCAGCAGAATAACTGGGATTTTTCTCATTCACCCTGAAGGCCTGTGTATTCACACAATAGAGCATGCAGAGGACAGCAGAATGACTTTCACCCTGGATGAACAAAAATTCAGTCAGTTCACTGAAACAATATAAGTTGATAACAGGGATGCTCCCCTTTCTGAGAATCATTTTAGTAAGGAGGTAGCATTTATGGATGTAATAAATGCATTATTGCGTTATAATTACAATGTAAGCACATATACAACACCATTGAAGTCCTTTGAAGCATCATGTCAAAAGCATGACTATCTGATAGGCCTGTCTTCAATGTTCTGGTACCATAGTAGGCCTACTTTTTGTAAAGGATACAACATGTTATATTTAGTGCAAAACATATAACGTGCCCTATATTCGTTTCTCTATTACAGCAAACAGCAACATTTTACATAAACCTGGCTCTAAACCAAAACCACACGTGCTTTAGTTCATCAGACTTTAAGGTTAAAAAGCAGATACAACAATTTTGCACAAATTACTCATTAATAAGTGATCATTTCATCATAAACCTTCCCTGTCTGTGATGTGGATGATCCAGGAACATGTCCAGACAGATCCATGAGCTACACGAGCACTGATCCACATATCTCACAGTTATCACATGTTATTATTACTACAGTGTAACATCATGAGAAACACAAACACACACGTAACGTTACCCGCTCTCCTGTATTCTCGGTCAGTCTTCCCGGGAGAGAGAGAAGGACAGCAGTCAAGAAGTTCTCGCGAACACTTGTGACTCAGTGTCAGATATTTCCAGTCAGTGTCCGACCCGGTGATTTCACGTGTAACAACTTCTTCCTGATCAGAGCTGCCAAGATCAGTGACGCACAGCAGCGGAGAGAAACAGCGACACCCGGCGGAGAGAACCAGCCCCGCACACACTTCATTACTGTTACAACTAAACCCTGTATGAACTAAACCGGTGTCCTCCCGACATCCCATCCTTCTCCAAGTCCACCCGGCAGCAGCCTGCGGATCGGGGAAGGGCTGCACGCCCATGACGCTTCTCATTGGTTAGTGGCACAGTAATGACGTCGACGCCACGGTAAACAGGAAATGCGGTTGAAAACAATGCTTATGTGACTTACAGGTGAAACTAAATTCAAATTATGTGAAATGCACAGGGCTTGTAGAGCGGGGCACAAAGCAACGCTTTTTGACTTTCTCAGTTTGTGTAAATCTACTTATGGAGTATTCATTTTTTTCCCACATTAATTTCACACGTTTAGTACAATTATGTGGTTTTGATTCATTAATACTTTTTTCTTGATATACCCAGAAAGAATGGAAGTGTAATGTGACAACATGCCCCATAGGTGGGGTACATTGTAACATGTGAGGGGCACATTGTAACATGACCATATGACAGCTTAAAATGTTATCTAATAAAAAATATATACAAGACAAACTAAAATATTTTCTAAATAAAATACAATTCTTAACCTTTTCATATAAAATAATGGCATTTTTTTAATAATTAAATATAAACATTTTTGAGTTTTGACTACGAACACAGGAAAACACAGCTATACAACATAGTTCAAAACAAATGAATAATTAGTAATTCTTCAGTAAACTCTTTTTATTCACCTTTTTCTCATGTTTTCTCAATAGAAGTATGGAATATAATAGCATATTTCTAATAGGGGCGCATTGTAACGCAGTGTGACAACATGCCCCGCCTGCACAACTGGGATTTAAACCCTGCTAGTGTCTTCTGCTAGTTAGCGAAGCATTAAAGAACTACAACAACTGTTAAATAACATATTGGAGATTAAAATAATATCAGATTTGTCTAATTTTAAATAAACACAAAAAATAGAAGAAAAATTGAAAAATTAACTTAAGTAATTTACTTTTGTTTAATAAATGTTTATGGATATTTCCAAAAAATGCTTAATTTTGGCGCAATTTTTTCTATATATAGTATTGATATGGCAACTAAATGCACCAAGTTTCGTCATGTATGTGCAGAAGTATTTAATACAAGTGTGTTACAACTAGCCCCGTGTTACCCTACACATTTGCAATAAATTTTAATTATAATAATAATTAAATAAATACTCAGTTAGTTTACTTTTAATAACATGGGGGTTTTCCACAGCATATTTTACTTACCTCTGTAAAATCAAAGGCCCCTGCTGTCACAAAGCTCAGTGAATACTGAAATGGTAAACATTACAAATACATTTGCTCAGATACATATACTGGATAAACATCTTGTACGAAACACATCAGCTTTATAAACTTCCCATCAGGACAGAGACACCACAGCTGTTGCTTTGATGTTGCCATGCACAGAGTCAAACCACCTTGAAAAAGTAAAACAATTTCCAATGCTTTTACAGTCATTTATTCAAATAAATACTGGTCCCGTAATATTGACACGGTATTCATGCCGAGGCCCAGGAGACATGATTTGTGGCATGCTGGTGTACTGGCAGAATGGGCACTTCCTACTGCAGTCTTTTAAATACTGCTCACACCCCCCTTGCTTAACACAGTTGTGTGCATTTTTGCAGGGGGCAATGGCTCTTTAAAGAGACTTTGAGTTATAAAGTGAACAACAACAACAACTAGATTTGTTGAATTTGTATTACTTTTGAATGTAGTTTCATGTTCAAATTAATAAATGTATACTTGTTGTTAATAATAATAATAATATCAAAAGTTCACTTTTAATCAAACGTAAAATGTAAACGTTGCCCTAGTTATTTGTGTGATATGGTGAGTAAAGTTACACAATCTTATTTTTTCAAATACTTCCTTTTAACATCACACTAAACGCCACTCAGAATTAAAAAATGTAAAAAAAAAAAAAAAAAAAAAAATATCTTGCCTGTACTCACCATGCTGCGATGAACCGAGGAAATGAAAACCCGCCAGAATCCGTCATGACTTGACACCACTAACCAATGAGAAGAGATGTGGGTGGGACAAGACGTGCAGCCCTGCCCCGATCTGCAGGCTACAGCCAGGTGCTTCTCCTACCAGGGCTTACTGCGCATGCGCACATCAATATTGCATCATTTTTGTCATGCTGAACAACACGCCCATAATTTTTTAGTACTTGCATGAGAACTTTTTCATGTAAGGTAAGGTTGTGATTATTTATGTTAATTTTTATTATACCAAGCATAGACTGTAATAATGACCCTAGCAGCCACCCAAAATACCCTAGCAACCGCCTAGCAACACCATAACAACCACCCAGAACACCCTAGTAACTACTTAGCAATGCCCTAGCAACCACCAAGAACACCCTAGCAACCACCTAGCAATACCCTAGCACCCACCAAGAATACCCTAGCAACCACCTAAACTACCCAGAACACCTTAGCAACTCCCTAGCAACCACCCAGAACACCCTAGCAACTGCCATGCAACACCCTAGCAACCACCCAGAATACCCTAGCAACACCATAGCAACCACCCAGAACACCCTAGCAACCACCTAGCAATGCCCTAGCAACCGCCTAGCAACCACCCAGAACACCCTAGCAACTGCCTAGCAATGCCTTAGCAACCACCCCGAATATCCTAGCAACCACCTAGCAACACCATATCAACCACCCAGAACACCCTAGCAAGTGCCTAGCAACCATCCAGAATACCTTAGTAACCACCTAGCAACCGCCCAGAACACCTTAGCAACCGTGCCGAATTTTGCCACTGCAAGCACCACTCACATTTTCTTCAGGAAATGTAGGCCTACATTAGTTCTTTATCTGTTACTCAAATTGAAGCAAACAGGATCTCAAGACTGGTTACTGAACTGTGACTGATTCTCGAAAAGATGGGAGTAAGATTACCCTTCATACACTCTCAACACTTTCAACCTTCAGTTGCTCATTGTTCACCTAATTGTTCTATTAGAGTGTTCGAGTTTGTCAATAACAATATTTTCTGTCAATGCTCGGGGTATACGAGACATGCTAAAAAGAAAAGCTCTGTTTTTGTTTTGTAAAGGTAAAGAAGCAGATTTTTAGTTTTATTCAAGAAACTCACGCCTGCAAAGATGGTGTGCTTTTTTGGAAGAATCAGTGGGCCTGTGACATTTGGTTTTCTTGTGGTGCCTCAAAAAGGACAGCAGGTGTCGCTATTTTAAAGGACAGGTTTTCAGGGAAGGTTATAAGTTTCAAAACAGATGATCAAGTTCATTGGATTGCTCTACTTATTGATAAAAACCAAACTAAAATTATTATTATAAATATATACGCCACCAATAATAAAAAAACAAATGAGTTAGCCTACTGTAGCCTAGACTACTGTAGTTTGTTTATTAAGCATGCAGGGCAACCACCCATAATAGCATTAAAATAATCTAGCCTTGATGTCATGAATGCATGGACTAATTGTTCCGCATTTGTCATATGGCGTAATTCAGATATATTTTTAAGATGGAAGAATGCGGTTTTACAGATGCTAAACACGTGACTTTCAAATGAAAGATTGGTATCAAAGAGCACACCCAGGTTCCTAACCGAAGACGAAGGTTTGACAGAGCAGCCATCAAGTGTTAGACAGTATTCTAGATTATTACGTGAGGAAGTTTTTTGTCCAATAATTAGAATCTCTGTTTTTTCAGAATTAAGTAGTAGGAAATTACTAGTCATCCAATTTTTTATATCACCTATGCATATGTACGTGAATATTAACTGACTGTGGGTACTTGATCTGTGTGCAATTTATTTTATTTTTATTCTTCCTGTTCAGTTTTCTGTTATTTCAATTATTGCTACATCTCATAGCATGCTCATTTGTATGCCCACCATAGATTATCTGTGTAATTTATTGTGAATATCTTTCAGCTTAATTTTCTAAAGAATTCTCACTCAATTAAATGTTTAAAACTCAAACTTGGTAGTCAAATTAAATCATTGCACTTTTATTAATGCAATTCTTTGGCTGTCTGAATACTTGATTCTGAATGGCTGCAGGGTGCACATTCAAACCATGTAATGCACCGGTAGGTCAGTTTGATCACCGCTCTGTATTAATACGCTGCTTTTGTTGAAGCATGAACACACACAAACACACAGATTGGAGATCGCTCTGCTCAGACATATATGAGCACAGATTGTCAACGCTGCCCCGTGACTTTGCTACTAATTAGCTACATTATATTTCTCAGCGCGAGGTGGTATCATCGCTGTTTTTTTATTATTACACTTACCACTTCACCGTTAAGTTAGTTGAGAGGCTGCACGGATGTAATTCACACACACAATCGTACATCTTTCTGTAATTCATTCAAATGAATGTTATTATTCACTCAAATAAATTTAACCTTACCGCAAAATTTTATCTCTGTGACTGATTTAGAGTGTATGGAGCGCTAGATCTAACGAGGGTAGCTGGAGAAAGTAAGTCATTTTAATGTCCACACCTTTGTCCAGAAATGTCAACACACCTGGAGGAAGGCCAGACAGACCCTCCTCCAGGGGGCTTTTGCACCAAGGCTCAGGTAAAAACCTGGCAGGACTTTCTATAGCGCAACCCCACTCAATGACCTCCCTTCTCTTGGTACCTGTAACAGTAAAAGGTAAAGAAGTGAAGGTGGTATTGGATACAGGGAGTACTTACACCTTGATGCAGGAGAACCTGTGGAGACGGTTGGGGGGAGAGGCTTTATCGGGCACTCCAGTTTCCTCTCAAAGGCCCTGTCCCAAATGGCACACTCCGGACTTGTGGACTTCCTCAGAGTCCACACTTTGGTGACGTCATGTAGTGCAGACCTATAGGGCCCTTGGTGCGAGTCCACGAGGGCGCATTGAGAGGTATTTTTGGGACAGACTCGATCGGCACGCCGGAAATAACAGTCTGGTTGTTGTTGGACAGGAGAAATCACATTTTTGCGCTCCGACATCTTATCTGCATGTCAACTACACATCCTAATTTTACAGTTCTATATTTTGATGTTGTGCATATTACCTGGGCATTAAAAAATAGATATATCATGCTTATTTAAATGATGTATACAGTTGTAATAATAGGCTACATAATGTTCCATTTGAACTTACAATTTTAAAACATATTTTAAACATAATTTTTTTCAATTTACAGGTTTCAATATTTAATACTAAGTTTACATATGACTCAGTAAAGCCCCGACATTCGGATCTATTTATTTAATGAATCATAATGCTATCGTATTATTAAACGCACTATTATTATGTTTGAGACATCAACCACTGGTCAATGACCATAATGTTTGTATAAACTGTAGGTAACAACTGGTAAAATGTGCATTTAGGTCAGAAAAAACGTAATATTTTCTTCTCAGCCATGTCAACAATTATCCGTGAGTAAAATCTCCTCCCATCTGTTGTCTGATTGGCCTTTCGCAAGGATTCCTGGGTAGTTAAAGTGCGTGAAGCCTACATCTATGCGGGCTTCGCGGAAGACCGCTTCAAGGGTACAAAGGGGGCGCTGCTGAGCACACTTCAGAGCGTTAAAATGCTGAATGGGACAGCCTACGGACTCGTAGACTCAGCGAGCACGCGCAATTCAAGTCCACGAGACCGAAAGTCCGCATGAAGTGCGCCATTTGGGACAGGGCCAAAGATTCATCATGGCTGATGGGCCTACCTCCAACCTGGGAACTACCACTCACTTCTCAGAGGCTGCGACTCCGACAATCAAAAGGAGTTACAGGAGCTTATCCAATGCCGCTTTTTCATGATATCCTGGAATCCATGGATGGCCCCACCTGCGTGAAGTTGGCCCCCCACCCAACGCAAAACGTCGTCAAACTATGCTCAAACGTTTGTGCTCCGTTTGTGCTGGTTTGTGCTGTAAAAATTTTCATTTGTGCTGTTTCGGTTTTTTAGATATTAAAAAAATATTTTTAGGTCATTCTGAGGTCACTTAGCCCCCCCACATGCTCCAAATTCACCCAAAATAGTCTCGTTCGTTTGTGCTTCGTCTGTGCTGGTTTGTGCCGGTGAAATTTTCGTTTGTGCTGCTTTGGGTTTTAAAATATCAGAAATTGAATTATAGACGATGACGTCACCAGCCCCCCCACATGCTTCAAATTCACCCAAACTATGCTCATCGTTTGTGCTTCGTTTGTGCTGGTTTGTGCTGTAAAAATTTTAATTTGTGCTGCGTTGAGTTTTAAAATATCAGAAATTGAATTATAGCCTATATGATGACTTCACCAGCCCCCCCACATGCTTCAAATTCACCCAAAATAGTCTCGTTCGTTTGTGCTTCGTTTGTGCTGTTTTGTGCCGGTACAATTTTCGTTTGTGGGTCATCGGCCTTTAAAATATTAGACACTGAATGAAAAGCGAATTATAGACGGTGACTTCACCAGCCCATTAAATGACGGTGACTTCAACCAGCCTGCATCTTCGTGAACGCACCACAGAGAAATGCACATTTCATACATACGCAGAGAGCAGTCTGTTTTCTTTCGTTTTCAATTGTTCTGTTTAAAAGTAGACATGTCTGTGATGCAAGTAGGCCTAGGCGCTGAGTTTCGGTTCATTTATGAGACCAACTGCAGTTTAGGCGCCGGCGCCTCTATGTCCTGATTATCTATTGTCTGATATAGGCCTATTTACTTCTTATTTTGCCTATTAAATCCTGGCATTTGGTAGATGAAACAATGATAAAAAATTAATACAAAAAGAATTTCACCTTAAAGAAAGGCTTTGTGCTTTCTGTTTGAGGTCTCTGTGAAAGTTTTAAAGCAGTCTTTTAGTGCCGTTTTTAGAGCGGTCAGTCCGTAAAGCAGTTCTTCGTCCGTTACATTGTTTTTTCCTCATAAATGCAAAATGAATAAATTATATTCTGCGGAGAGACAACGCTTCTTCATCCGGTAGGTAGGCTAGTATTACTTTTGGTTTGCGCAGTGTAATTCATAGAATTACAAAAAAAATGTAACACACATGCTATTTCCCTCATAAATATAAAACGCATGAGTAGACTGATATTTTTCTAATGTCTGGACTCCTTTATTAAGGGAGAAGCCTATGGATATATAAAAGACGTTTGTTTCAATATATTGGTATTAAGTGCATTTTCGGATCATTTATATGCGCAAATGTCACGTCCATAACGCTGGAATTGACCAATTTTAAATAATTTATCCTCAACTATTTTTGTAGTGTAAGTCTATGTATTTTATAATGTTAACTTCAAATAATAGTGATATGAAGATGTGGTAGCATTGGATCTGGACTCAGGAGTTGGAAGGGGTGTGTCGCGATTCTGCCTTCTCACACCGCAACACAGGTTCGTGGATGGAGCGTCGGGATTTTGGTTTCATATTGCATATTGTTACAGCCCTAGTCGTTTTAGAAATGTTAAGTTCTACTTCTGTAGTTATATTGGTGAAAGTAACTGGAGTAGCTAATGCATTACAATTCAGAGACAGCCTTTATTGTAAGGTAAATAATTACCTTTAAATAAAAGTAATAAAGTAATCTGTAATGTATTACAGTTTGGGAGTGCTGCTGATATTGTGAAAAATGATTAGCCTATAAATAGATATTTTCATATAATTCATATTTTAATGTTTTAATATAATTCAAATGTAATTTATTCCTGTTAATGTCAAAGCTGAATTTTCTGCATCATTACTCCAGTTTTCAAAGTCACATTATTCTTCAGAAATCATAAAATGTTGATTTTGTGCTCAATTATTATTGGTGCTCACTGCTCAGTTAAGAAAGGCTCTTATTTTGTATTGTGTATTATTTTAATAAATATTGCGTGTTTTATTTGTGTTTTTTTTGTTTAATATTTTTTGTGGAAAATTTAATTTTTGATAATTTTTTCACTTTTGATTAATTTAATCCGGTTCGGTCTTACCTTGTTACTTCAACTAGCTACTGTTAAAAAAAAGAAAAGAAAAAAAAAGATTGAATTTGGAGCAGGTGGGGGGGCTGGTGAAGTCACAGTCTATAATTCGCTTTTCATTCAGTGTCTAATATTTTAAAGGCCGATGACGCACAAACGAAAATTGTACCGGCACAAAACAGCACAAACGAAGCACAAACGAACGAGACTATTTTGGGTGAATTTGAAGCATGTGGGGGGGCTAAGTGACCTCAGAATGACCTAAAAATATTTTTTTAATATCTAAAAAACCGAAACAGCACAAACGAAATTTTTTACAGCACAAACGGAGCACAAACGATTGAGCATAGTTTGAGACGTTTTGCGTTGGGTGAGGGGGGCCAACTTTACGCAGGTGATGGACCCACCTGGTTCAGCACATTGGATTTGCAGTCAGGACTCAGGATACTGGCAGGTGGATATGGAGGAAGGGAGTAAAGAGAAAACAGCATTCATCACCAACCAGAGGCTAGAGGCTCAGGAATGCCGCAGCCACCTTCCAGAGGCGAATGGAGAACCTGACTCTGCCTACGATACTACTTACCTGACTCTGCCTACGATACTACTTACCTGACTCTGCCTACCTGACTCTGCCTACGATACTACTTACCTGACTCTGCCTACGATACTACTTACCTGACTCTGCCTACGATACTACTTACCTGACTCTGCCTACGATACTACTTACCTGACTCTGCCTACGATACTACTTACCTGACTCTGCCTACGATACTACTTACCTGAGTCTGCCTACGATACTACTTACCTGACTCTGCCTACGATACTACTTACCTGAGTCTGCCTACGATACTACTTACCTGAGTCTGCCTACGATACTACTTACCTGACTCTGCCTACGATACTACTTACCTGACTCTGCCTACGATACTACTTACCTGACTCTGCCTACGATACTGCTTACCTGACTCTGCCTACGATACTACTTACCTGAGTCTGCCTACGATACTACTTGCCTGACTCTGCCTACGATACTACTTACCTGACTCTGCCTACGATACTACTTACCTGACTCTGCCTACGATACTACTTACCTGACTCTGCCTACGATACTACTTACCTGACTCTGCCTACGATACTACTTACCTGAGTCTGCCTACGATACTACTTACCTGACTCTGCCTACGATACTACTTACCTGAGTCTTCATATGATACTACTTACCTGACTCTGCCTACGATACTACTTACCTGACTCTTCCTACGATACTACTTACCTGACTCTGCCTACGTTACTACTTATCTCACTCTGCCTACGATACTACTTACCTGACTCTTTCTACGATACTACTTACCTGAGTCTTCCTACGATACTACTTACCTGACTCTTCCTACGATACTACTTACCTGACTCTGCCTACGATACTACTTAGCTGACTCTGCCTACGATACTACTTACCTGAGTCTGCCTACGATACTACTTACCTGAGTCTGCCTACGATACTACTTACCTGACTCTGCCTACGATACTACTTACCTGAGTCTGCCTACGATACTACTTACCTGACTCTTCCTACGATACTACTTACCTGACTCTTCCTACGATACTACTTACCTGACTCTGCCTACGATACTACTTACCTGACTCTGCCTACGATACTACTTACCTGACTCTGCCTACGATACTACTTACCTGACTCTGCCTACGATACTACTTACCTGACTCTGCCTACGATACTACTTACCTGAGTCTGCCTACGATACTACTTACCTGACTCTTCCTACGATACTACTTACCTGACTCTTCCTACGATACTACTTACCTGACTCTTCCTACGATACTACTTACCTGACTCTGCCTAGGATACTACTTACCTGACTCTGCCTACGATACTACTTACCTGACTCTGCCTACGATACTACTTACCTGACTCTTCCTACGATACTACTTACCTGACTCTTCCTACGATACTACTTACCTGACTCTGCCTATGATGCTACTTACCTGACTCTGCCTACGATACTACTTACCTGACTCTGCCTACGATACTACTTACCTGAGTCTGCCTACGATACTACTTACCTGACTCTGCCTACGATACTACTTACCTGAGTCTTCATACGATACTACTTACCTGAGTCTGCCTACGATACTACTTACCTGACTCTTTCTACGATACTACTTACCTGAGTCTTCCTACGATACTACTTACCTGACTCTTCCTACGATACTACTTACCTGACTCTTCCTACGATACTACTTACCTGACTCTGCCTACGATACTACGTACCTGACTCTGCCTACGATACTACTTACCTGAGTCTGCCTACTTACCTCTTTGATGCCATTCTTCAACCGAAGCTCTGATCCAGTCCGCCTTAGTCTGTTTTCTGTCTTCCGTCCTGATCTTCATCATCTAAAATCAAAACCAGATAAGAGACTTAGTCAACCCAGCCAACAGATCTCTACTTTAATCTTTAACCACTCCTGCTCATCTGCTGAATAATATCTTGTGGTCAATAAATCCTGTTTACAAACTTTACCTGTATATGTATTCTTCTGTCCAGACAGCTGACAATTAAAATTCTGAAACCAGTTGTGGCGACAAACATTGTCCAATTCAAGCCGCTTCTCTGGGTTTCTTTGCAGGAGAGAGCAAAGTAATTCACAGCATTCTGTGAAGAAAGAGAAGAGAAGTCCTATTATTATCTTAAACTTCACACTCGCTCTCTTTGATTAAGCTGAAAGATCTAAATATTACTGCATTACCCACATAACCATTTGTTTTTGTATTTTGTATGATTTAGAATTGCAAGTGTACTTTGCTGAAATGAAGATCTTACCTTGTGACAAGCCATCCATGGTCCAGATGTTATCATTGAGCTCGTCCAAGTCTTCTGACTCTGGAAATTCCCCACATATTAGTGCAAACAAGACCATCCCAAGTGACCAAAATGTCGCTGGTTCCCCGTGATACGTGCCATTTAACTCATACTCAGGGGGGCAGTATGGTTCTGTGCCTGGAAAAAATACATTTTATCTGATTTGCAAATTTGTATTAAAGGGGTCATATAATGGTACATGCACTTTTACAAGTTGATTGTACTGAAATGTGTGTTGGCAGTGCCTGTACACAACCATCATAAAATGATAAAAATCCATCCAGTGTTTTTTTTTTTAATCTCCTTATATGTTTGACCCTCTCTGAAATCAAGCCGTTCGACCGTGTGACGTCACACGGTCGGACACCCCTCCCACGATTGTGATTGACAGCTGCAGCGTTTCAACACAGACCCGCCCTCGCTCATGAGCGAGCTGTCAATCATAGTCCGCGCGTCATTGTTGATACCCTCACTGGAGCGCTGTCTATGAGCAGAATGGCGTCTGCGATTGTTCTTCGGTGTAATAAGGAACACAGCAGTCATTTGGATGTTCCTAAATCCGAGCCGTTGAAGATGCAGTGGCTGAGTTTTGTTTTTGAAGCGATATGCCCAAAGGATTGACGCGGGGATTCCCTCACGGGGATTCCCCACGATCGTCTGTGCTTTCATGTTTGCGCGAATCATTTCACACCAGACAGCTTTACAAACGAGAAAAAAACGATCGGTACCAACGTGTTCCTGCTGAAGTGAGTGTGATGTTTTATTAACTTTTATATCAATATTTATATTAATCTTTGCAAATTTGCAAACCTTGCTGCACGCTTCATGATGAATGCATCTAAGGTTTACACTCCGGGTACATTACAGCATGTTTTCTATGTACGACGTTCTCAATATAATTCATAATCCCACGTTTATAATGAACAACACGTGGTTATTGTGTTAGAAACGGTGTACGCACAGAACAGAGGGGCGGGGTGAGCAAAGCTCATTATCATTTAAAGACACATGCACTGAAACGGCGTGCTGAAAACAGAGCTGTTTTTGACCAAGTAAAATGAGTGTTTTCTTACAATACTAATGAGAATTTTTAATTAAAGTATATTACAAACTTTTAATTTAGACCCTAAAGAATCATATTAGCTTGTACAAAAATGGCATTATATGACCCCTTTAAAGCAACATTTTGACTAGGTATTCATTAGCATGCAAGAAATTATTTGATGCTATTGATTCACAATGGTGGATCCCATTACATGATGCTTTGTAAGACCTTGACTCATTCAAGTAGAACGGCTTCTGACCTGTCATCAAAGTTTGAGGCCCAACTTACAGCTCTGAGGAATAATACATACCAGCAAAGCATGTGTATCCCGCATTGGTCAGGATTTCGCCACACCCAAAGTCAATCAGTTTGACTTCCAGGGTGTCCGGGTTAATCAGCAGGTTTTCCAGCTTTATGTCGCGGTGCAGCACTCCACGTTGGCAGCATGTTTGAGCAGCGAGTGTTGCCTGCTGCATGATAACCGATGCTACGCTTTCTTCGATGTCGCCTTCGAGGCGGTTAAAAAATTCAGTCAAGTCCTCACAGGGCTTAGGCAGCTCTAGAACCATAATGTAGTGTTCTGGCTCTTCGACCCAGTCCAGAAGCTGGATGATCTGGGGAACCCTGGGGCCTTTGTTGGCAAGAATTAGCAGACCGATCTCCTGTGGAACGGGTTGAGGATGACCCTGCTAAAAGAAAGACAATTCTTATGATATTACATGGAGAAAGGATGTAGACCACTACTAAACTAATATCAGTTGAAAAATAGACTAAGAGAAACAGAGTACTTACAATGTCGATCCATTCTATATCCACTTTGTTAGCGAATTTCAGCGCCACCTAATCAACAAAACAAAAAAAGGATTTGTGTTAGAATTATTTACAATATGTGTGCAGAGTTCATATCATTTCAGTCATTAACCTTGAACAGACATGTTCAGTTTCCTGAATTTAAATTCTAATCATGTAGAGCATTTCTAACAATTTAAACAGGTCTGAGAGGTCAAGTGCTCTAAGTAGTGTCCATAATATACACTGAGAATGCTTGAAAAGAAAAGAATGATTCAAGTATAAGATAGGGCAAGAACACTTTGATAGATAAATAATGTAAGTAAAATAAGTGATACCTCAAGGCCATCTTTCAAGGCCATCTTTCATAAACGCTTCCAAAGCCTCCTTCACCGAGCTTCCTGACGATTTCATAGCTGCATGAACCGATGTCTGTTAAAAGAAAAATAAGAGTTGACATTAGTAAAGACAGATATAATATCAAAAGTTTGTCTGTATTGTGTTATGTTGGAGTCATGACAGTCAACTTACCAATAATCTCATTATCCTCCAGTTGCTTCAACGGAGGTGATACAGTGTCCCCTGTCAGTCCGACATGGGGGACGTTGACTCTACAGTCTGAGAAAGTGTGAATGTTAATGGGGCAATCCAGATGTTGCCTGGTAATTCTTTAGTAACCATACATGTTCAAACGTAGAATTCATTAATTTGCCATTTAGGGTTGCCAACCGTTCCGTTTAATACGGAATCGTCCCGTATTTAAGGCATCAATGAAGGCATCAGTTTGTCCCGTATTTTCAGGCATACGCTCTAAATTGAGAATTAAAAATATCTTTGAGAAAAATCTTTATTTGATTTGCGAACATAGCCATTAGGGAAAGGCTTTAAGACCCAGCAGAATCTCCCGCTTCACAGCCATTGGGACTCGCTCCATTCTTCCACTGTCCGCGTTCTGATTCCGGCTAATGAGTTTGGGCGACTACAAACAACCTGATTATTGTTCATGAGTCCAACATTCAGCAAAGCAAGAGAACATCTACCTTGGGGGAAGACATTATTAAAAATCTTTCACTATTGTAAGTTAAACAGAGAGAAACATTTTACATTAAAGTAACTTACCATAGGCTACTTGGTTGGACCTCGTTATTGAAACATAAAATAACCAAAAAAATCTCAAGCACCAAAAGCAGCCCATGGATACTATCATCTAGGCTAAGTTCTCTTTATCTCAGTAATGTTCAATTGTGTTGATAGAAAAAAAAAACGTCTCGGTTACGGATGTAACCCTCGTTCCCTGAGTGGGAACGGAGACGTTACGTCGGATGACGACGATTGGGGTTTCGCTTAGAAGCCTATCACCTTCGAGTATATAAAACGAGCCAATGGCAATGAAATGCCATGGGTCTGCGGAATTTGCATAGCGTATCTCCGCCCACCGCAGGGGGTATATAAGGAAGTACGCTGCAATATGCAGATATGTCTTCGCTGAGGAGCCGAGACTGAACTCAGGCGTTTTTCAGCGGTACAGCGGAAGTGGCAGGAAGACGTAACGTCTCCGTTCCCACTCAGGGAACGAGGGTTACATCCGTAACCGAGACGTTCCCTTTCGTGGTCACTCCGAGTTACGTCGGATGACGACGATTGGGGTTCCAGTCTAATCACGCCACCTCGGCTGTCTTCCAGTGCCCTGCGTAAGTCTGAGCTCCCTGTTGTGAGACTAGCACGAACGAAGGAGTCCTACTTAACACAGGGATACCAAGGTACACTGGGAAGCATATCTCCAGAGAGAAATATGCAATCATGCCCAGCCATTGATGGGGGGGACTTAGAATACACATATGGCCAGAGGCTGCATATGGAAGATCACTGAGGTGTCCAGCCGCAGGTGGAATTTTAAACCCCAGGGGTGGCAAGGTGGCTTGCCAAGGGAAAGACACACGCTCACAAGGAGACTTACAGCGGATACACATGTGGGGGTCGCCCAGAGGGGGGACCATGCACATGGTGGCACCTAGTCAAGCGCAAAAGCTGAGTATGGAATTTTGGCATAACTCAGGCGTTGACATAAGCAGTGCTGGAGGAACTCAGAGCTTATCAGACTCACCTGAGGAAAATATCGCACGTATCCCGTCCGTGGAGGGGAATGGCGAGCAAGCGAAGACACCTGAGCAGAATCTAGCACCGGCTGGTTGAAGCGAGTACATGAGAAGAAACTGGCTCTACTCGGAGATTATAAAATCTCGCGAATGTGTTGGGTGTCGCCCAGCCTGCAGCTCTACAAATGTCTGTTAGCGAGGCGCCATGCGCTAGAGCCCAAGAGGAAGCCACACTACGTGTGGAGTGGGCTTTCACACCAAGGGGGCACGGACGACCTTGCTGCTGGTATGCCAACGCAATGGTATCCACTATCCAGTGTGATAACCTTTGCTTTGAGAGAGCCTTTCCCTTCAGCTTCCCACCATGACAGACAAAGAGCTGGTCTGAGGTCCTGAAACACCGCGTTCTGTCTACATAAGCACGGAGGGCGCGTACTGGACAGAGCAGTGCCAAGGCTGGGTCTGCCTCCTCCAAGGGCAGCGCTTGCAGGTTCACTACCTGGTCTCGAAAGGGTGTGGTAGGAACCTTGGGCACATATCCAAGCCGGGGTCTCAGGATCACGTGAGAGTCAGCCGGCCCGAATTCCAGGCACGCTTCGTCAACCGAAAATGCCTGCAGGTCCCCTACCCTCTTGATGGAGGCCAATGCAACCAGGAGCGCTGTCTTCATTGACAGGAACTTAAGCTCCACTGATTGCAAAGGCTCAAATGGAGCGCTCTGCAGGGCAGTTAGAACCACTGAGAGGTCCCAAGAGGGAACGAGGGGCGGACGAGGAGGATTTAGTCTCCTGGCTCCCCTCAGGAACCTGACGATCAGGTCGTGCTTTCCCAGAGACTTACCATCGACTGCTTCGTGATGGGCGGCAATGGCGGCCACATACACTTTCAGGGTGGAGGGAGACAGCCTTCGCTCCAACCCTTCTTGCAGGAAGGAAAGCACGACACTGATGGGGCATCTCGTGGGTTCTTGATGTTTAGAAGAACACCAGTTGACGAAGAGGTTCCACTTCAACGCATAGGCATGTCTCGTGGACGATGCTCTAGCGGAAGTGATGGTAGCCACCACCACAGGTGGTAGGGTACTCAAACCTGCCTCGTCCCGTCCAGGAGCCACACGTGGAGGTTCCAAAGATCGGGACGAGGGTGCCATAAGGTGCCCCGTCCCTGAGAAAGGAGGTCCTTCCTCAGAGGAATTGGCCAGGGATGTGCTGTCGCGAGGAGTACTAGTTCGGAGAACCAGGTCCGGTTGGGCCAATACGGGGCAACCAAAGTGACCTGCTCCTCGTCCTCCCTGATCTTGCGCAAGGTCTGCGCAAGGAGGCTCACTGGGGGAAACGCATATTTGCGTAGGCCCCGCGGCCAGCTGTGCGCCAGTGCATCCGTGCCGAGCGTGCCCTCGGTCAGGGAATAAAACAGGTCGCAGTGGGACGAGTCGTGGGAGGCAAACAGGTCTACCTGTGCGTCGCCGAACTGATCCCAAATCAGCTGAACCGTCCGGGGATGGAGTTGCCATTCTCCAGCGAGAGGCCGAACTCGAGACAGCTCGTCGGCCGCCTGGTTCAGGTGTCCCGGGATATAAATGGCTCGAAGCGACCTCAGATGCTTCTGACTCCATATGAGGAGGTGGCGAGCGAGTTGCGACATACGGCGGGAGCGTAGACCACCTTGATGGTTGATGTACGCTACTGTTGCGGTATTGTCTGATCGGACTAGTACGTGCTGACCCCTGAGCAACGCCCGGAAGCGGTGCAGGGCGAGACGTACAGCCAGCAACTCGAGGCAATAGACATGCCAAAGGCGCTGGGGTCCTGTCCAGGAGCCCGCGGCAGCATGACCATTGCACATGGCGCCCCAGCCCGTGTTGGAGGCATCTGTTGATACAACAACATGCCGGGAAACTCGTTCTAAGGGCACTCCGGCCCGTAGAAAATTGAGGTTCGCCCACGGGGTGAAGGTCTGACGGCAGGCTGGAGTCACTGGGACTTGGAGCGTGCCGTGTTGCCATGCCCACCTCGGGACTCGATCGCGAAGCCAAAGCTGAAGCGGTCTCATATGAAGCAATCCCAGCGTCGTTACTGCGGCTGCGGATGCCATATGCCCCAGGAGCCTCTGAAAAAGTTTCAGTGGAACCGCACTCTTGCCCTCAAACTGACGAAGACAAGTCAGCAGTGACTGCGCGCGCTCGCTCGTAAGCTGCGCGCACATGGCGACCGAGTCGATCTCCATACCGAGAAAAGAGATCCTCTGCACGGGGCAGAGTTTGCTCTTCTCCCAGTTGACCCGAAGGCCCAGACGAGCTAGGTGCCGGAGCACTAAGTCCCTGTGTTCGCAAACCTGGTCTCGAGAGTGAGCTAGGATTAGCCAGTCGTCGAGATAGTTCAGGATGCGAACCCCGTGTTCCCGGAGGGGAACAAGGGCTGCCTCGACGACCTTCGTAAAGACGCGAGGAGACAGGGCTAGCCCGAAAGGGAGAACCGCGTACTGGTATGCCTGCCCCTCGAAAGCAAACCGTAGAAACGGTCTGTGTCGCGGTAAAATGGAGACATGGAAGTAGGCGTCCTTCAGGTCGATCGCTGCAAACCAATCCTGCGGCCGTACACACTGGAGGATGTGTTTGGCCGTTAACATCTTGAACGGCAGCCTGTGAAGGGAGCGGTTCAAGACGCGCAGGTCGAGGATTGGCCGTAACCCACCGGACTTCTTGGGTACAATGAAGTAGGGGCTGTAGAAGCCGGACTTCATCTCGGCTGGAGGGACAATCTCGATCGCACCCTTCGCCAGTAGGGTGGCGACCTCCGCTCTCATGACAGGGGCATCGCCCCCGACCATAGTGAAGCGGACTCCCCTGAAGCGGGGAGGAGATATCGCGAACTGAATCGCGTAGCCGAATCTAATGGTTCTCGCGACCCAGCGGGACAGTCTGGGAAGCTCTAGCCAGGCCTCCAGAAAGTGCACCAGCGGGGTCATACGAACCACAGACGTACCGTCGGTGGGGCAGCGAGGCGGAATGACCGGCACCGGCGAGGGTGGCATAGCGGCCCTGTGCGGGGGCACGGTCATAAACCGCATCCTGCCAGAGGAGGCCAGGGGAGGGCGCGCGTCCCACGGGGGCGTGCTCTGGCAGGGGTCTGGCGACAGAGGGGGGATGAGAGGAGCGTGGCCCGTGGGCGGCGCATGCTGTCATCCACTGCCTCTTAAAGCTCAGAGAAAGAGCATCAGTTCTTTAGAACAAGATTCTCCCCCAGCCCTCCACTGGGGGAAGGAGTGGTCCTGCTCCCAACTCCCCGAAGAACTGAGCCCTAACTCCAAGCTGCCCATCTCAGGAGTGCTGCTTAGCCAGGTGTTAGCCGGCTAAGGGGCAGAGACAGGCGGTGCCAGCCTCCAGCGACCTCCTCGTGCTCGGACCGGTGAAGGCTCGAGGGAAGGAGCCGCATGGAGGTGGCGTCGGCGGGAAGCGGACTAAGCAGACCACACCAACGGATGACCGTCAGTGCATAGCCTCAGTCCGCTTCTGGAGCGATCGAAGACTGTTGGGCGCAGTCCTCAACCCCACCGCCGACCAGGCTGCCCGCTTCAAGGGTGCTGCTTAGACTGACGTGGCAGTCTAAGGGGCGGAGACGGGCAGCGCCACCCTCCTGCGACTTCCTCCTACTCAGAGCTGGTGAAGGCCCGAGGGGAGCAGCCGCATGGAGGGGGCCTTGGCGGGAAGAAGACTAAGGAGACCGCACGGATGGATGACCATCGGTACAGAACCTGAGTCTGCTTCAGGTGGCCGAAGACACACCGCCAAAGAGCTCAGCCTGGGACATGGGGGAGCTGAGAAAATTAATTCTCAGACCCTACCACATCAACCTGGCTAAGCCCATGTCTGGACCACATATTGGACATCACCTGACCCAGGAACACGCAGGTACCGATGTCGCCCGAGAGCGGGGTCAGTAGTGTGCGCGGCGGAACAACCAGGCCGGGCATGGGAGGCATAGCGTCCCAGCATAGGGGCGTGGTTAAAATTTTCCGCGTTCTGCCAGGGTTGGCCAGGGAAGGACTAGCGTTCCACTGCGGCCGGTTCGACAGAACTCCCGGGACAGCACTGCATCGAAGGCGCAGGCGACACACAGTACTGCATGACCGTGCCACGATAGTGACGAGGAACATACAGACCATGATCACCGTGCGATCGAAAGCAGCGAAGGCGGAGGACACCCGCGAGCCGCGAAAGTCACGTGGAGTCTCGCGCAGCGCAGGCGTCCCGATGCACGTCCGGGAGAAGCTTACAGCGCTCGGGGGGAGGGCGGGGCCACTCCAGCCGATGCTTTCAGCTGCCCGGGAAAGCATGGCTGACAGCTCTGGATCGGTCCCGGCAACGATGGCACTCCCGTGGGAGGCAACGCAGTCGAAACTTCATTTCCAGAGGAATCAAGCCCACCTTGTGATGCTGTGAGAGCATGGTCTGCGATGTGGAGGGGGGTGTGGCCCGAGGAATTGACTCGTCGGTTGTTGTGCCACACCAAACCCTCAGATCACCCTGGCCACCAGCCAAAGTATCCCTTCTCGAGGAAGAGATAAATTGGGGTGTGGCAGAGGGGACTCTACTCACATGGAGATCATTGAGTCTTGATCTATAAACATCGCGATGGTCATGTTCCCTTCTTTTTCTTTTTTTTTTTTTTTAGTTTCTTTTTTTTGCAATGAAAACATGACTCATCAACGAGCGCTGCCAAGCGTGATTAAGCCCAACACGCAAAACAGCGCTCGCGACCGTTAGGCAGATGACCGCACAGTGCGCACACACATCCAGAAAATACACGGGCGAACCGTCTTGAAAAAGACGTGCCGCGTGCAGCTCTTTTAGAGAGTGGAAAAGCTCAGCAGAGTGCTGAAGCGCCCAGGGAGAAACACACTCACTGTCGGCAGATTACTGCACAAATCAGCAGCAGGAAATGCGATCTCGCTGGAAAGCTCCGTCACACAAACACACTGAAGAGCCGCTCGTCTCGAAGAGATTTGAGATGACACTCAAAAGGCTTGTGGAGTGAAGTACTGAACTTGGCTCCAAAGCGAAAACATATCTGCATATTGCAGCGTACTTCCTTATATACCCCCTGCGGTGGGCGGAGATACGCTATGCAAATTCCGCAGACCCATGGCATTTCATTGCCATTGGCTCGTTTTATATACTCGAAGGTGATAGGCTTCTAAGCGAAACCCCAATCGTCGTCATCCGACGTAACTCGGGGTGACCACGAAAGGGAACTATACATATCTAGTTTCAACATTATTTGTTCTTCAGAAAATGTGTGGCCATTGAAAATGTGTAGGCTAATTTACTCATGGAGCCACATTAACATCCCTATGTATTGGGACTATATTTAACCATATTCTGCCTTCAAAATTAAGAAACCAAAAGAGAAGTTTGTTAAGAATTAGAATCTAAAAGGATATTAAGATATTTTTAATATGAGTTGCAGGCATGCAAAAAAAAAAAAAAAAAAGTAGTGCTTTTTCCCCATTTTTAAAATGTCACCGTTAGCATAGCTATAATGAAACAAAGATGGCTCAAGTCAACCGATTTAGCTAATAGACCTAACAATCTCTGTGTAAAAGTAAAGTATGATGCAGTTCTGAAGCCATTTTAACCGCCCTGTAATCTGACTCCAAATATCGGGTGAAAATTGTCATTTTACTGAATTATCTTGTAGTTTTTCAATTCATGGTTGAGCATTATTATTATTTATTAGACTTTAAAAACAAAAAAGTCTGGTCTTCTTTCTTACCTTGACTTGAGCTGGTCTTGTCTTTCTCTTTTTTGTGTAAATTCTCCACACTGTCACATACATCTACACATTTAACACAAGAAAATATTGAACCCATTCAAAATGCTAAATAACGACGCTGCGAGAAATGCCAGTAGAAAACTTTCAGCAAAGTAATGAAGAAAATGGGCGAATTAAGTGTGCTTTAATTGACCTGCGCGCGATTGTAACGTCACGTTCTATGGCGTCACAATGACATTCTATATAGATCAGTGGTGTGAGTATATTTATATTATCTCTAATGAGGGCGAATGTTGTTACTACATCTAATATTACACGCTTGCACATTAATAGTCGGGGGATTGTTTTTACCGTTTAACGTTAATTCTAAACAATCCATTTCCGGTAAACAAAATGATTGCAGAATTTTCAATAATTCAATGTGAATAATTTATGCTAGTTATAGTAGTTATATATCTGTCTGCTTTATTTATTCTGCTCTCTGCTTTTGTCTTTTTGGCTCATGCATTTTTGTGTCTTTGTTTGAATGGTAAACGTATCTATCCCAGACAGCAAACAGTCATTGAAACTATGTTAAATCAACATTCCTTTTTCAACAATAAGTCATTGAATCAACATCGAACTCTGATGTTGATTCTACATCATTTTGCACCCTGTTTTAATATTGAAACAACGTTGAAATCCTGTCCATAGATCAACGGAATTTCAATGGTATTTCAATTATCAGGAATATTGAAACAATGTTGAAATTTCAACTAAACTAAGGATCAACGTGATTTCAATGGAATTTCAATCGTTTTTAAATGTTAATTTTAAATGTAATGCCATAATTTAAATAGCCTGCTTTATCTACAGCCAGTAGTAATAGAACATTTGAAATCTCGTATAAAACACTGAACACACCACAGCCTTTTTATTTAATTATTTGTACTCTTTATTTACACTTCAATGTCCACTGATGCCAAATATTTTGTCGTACAGTCCCTCCTGCCCGGTCTGGCGCCTAGCGCAGCCACTTTTGCACAGCCTGTGGGTGACGGCAGCTGTCCCCATCTGCTGAGTAGAGCATCTAAAACAGAAAATAAAATCACAATGCAAAAAATTAGCATTCAAGTTAAACAGAACACATATTTTAAACACTTGGAACAAATTCAAATTCAATATACCGGTAGGGCAGGCTAAATAACTGGATACTTATAACTAAGTAAATAGTAAATGTATTGATTAGAGTTACCAGACAAAAGATTTTTCCGGTCGACTAATTGCACATTTATATTAATTTCTGCTTAAATAGCCCACTGGGTGCATGCAGGAATATATAGCATACGCCCGAGCACATGTGTAAATCTCACCGCAAATCTCAGGCAAGAACAGGCTAATAATAATAAATAGGCTATGTCTATAAAATTAACGAGGCATTTTAATTGTTTCTATAGCCCCCCCCCCCTGATTTTTAAGCAACCAGCGCAGTTGGCAAAGTTTCGTGCCAAAGCCCAGCAGTGCTAAAACAACAGTTGCGTCCCGGAATCAATCCAAAGTCCTTGACAATTTAGCCTTGATGGTAAGCAAAGTTCAACATTATAATTTCATTACCTCACACTTTGTTCTAAACTAAAACATTTATATAGGAGGCTATACAATATAAAGATGTTTAACATACAAGTACATAAACATAATACATTACATGATCATGAATAAATTGTAATTCCTGTAAACTGACAGTTAAAAAAAAAGTAATTCATATTATTTCCATTGATGTGTCACTAATGGGCAGAACTCATGTAAATTAAAGAGCTAATAGGCAGTTGGTAAAGTCACACATCACTGCAGCTGCCATTAGAAGCTCTGGTTCCCAGAAAAAGGAGAACTACTGCACATGCACAATGACTAAATCTAAACAAAATTTACAGTTTTAACACTATTTGATCTTATGACACAGTTCGTGTCAGATTTTATTGCTAATTTTACAATATGTTTTAAGATTTCAGGAGTTCCCCATTCAAGTAAATAGCAGTTAGCCTTGCATAACCTAAAGAAAATTGTCTGGAGGCTTTGCAAATATGGCTACCAAGTGAACTGATGTTCACTGAAAGCAGAAAGCTTGTCATACTCAACTTTAGCAGAAGCCTTGATTTGTTTTTTCTGAAATTAAACTGAACTGAACTGAATAGCCTTTTTGTATGGTATATTATAAATAAGCCTGGATGTTGGCTTGGAGACACATGATGCTAAGCATATTTAAGGGTAAATTGTATTTGCAAGCACTGATACCTAAATACTGTAGCTATACAAGTTTCTATTTTTATTTAAAAAACAATTATATATGACTTTAATGGTACTTTTTTTAAAAGGTTTGAGTCCAAAAGAAGAACAAGAGGTCACAGAAGGTAATGAAGCAGAAAGGCAGGACTTGAAAGAAACTGTAGAAGATGAAGAGGACATTATACTGGAAAACAATGTAGAAATGGAAAGACTGGAGGATGAAGAGCAGATCGAAGAACAACGGACAGAAAGTGGAGGGGGAGAACTAGAGAGACCTGTTGAGGAAGGAGACATGAAAGTGAAAGAAAAGACTAAACAGGCAGAGGAGATGAAGAAACAGGTAAAGAAAAGAATGATCAGTGCACTTAAGATGAATGAAATGGAAGAGAGAAGAGAGATAGAGGGAGTCGTATTAAAACCAGAATGGTGAGTAGAAGAAGATGGGCTGAAGCAAAGACTCTAGATATATGAAAACGTTACACTCCTGTTACTCATTAATAATGGCCAACATGGCAAATTAATCCAACCTTCTAAATAAAAGAGCAAAGTGTTGATTAGAAAAGTTGGAAGAAAAAAAAAACACGTCATCCCAACTGCCGTTAGAAGCTCCGGCTGCTCTAGAAATAGACAGTATTCTGAGATTCGTGTATATCAGCTCATGACTATTGGCTGCTCCAGCCTGAAAAGTTTTTGGTTTTTCTTCATACTTTAGGGGAAAAAAATTATGAGACTGTTGTTGTTAGATTTAATTGGTGATTTCAAATCTGAAATTTAATCTTAAATGTAATAATATAACAGGCAGCGCCACCCTCCTGCGACTTCCTCCTACTCAGAGCTGGTGAAGGCCCGAGGGGAGCAGCCGCATGGAGGGGGCCTTGGCGGGAAGAAGACTAAGGAGACCGCACGGATGGATGACCATCGGTACAGAACCTGAGTCTGCTTCAGGTGGCCGAAGACACACCGCCAAAGAGCTCAGCCTGGGACATGGGGGAGCTGAGAAAATTAATTCTCAGACCCTACCACATCAACCTGGCTAAGCCCATGTCTGGACCACATATTGGACATCACCTGACCCAGGAACACGCAGGTACCGATGTCGCCCGAGAGCGGGGTCAGTAGTGTGCGCGGCGGAACAACCAGGCCGGGCATGGGAGGCATAGCGTCCCAGCATAGGGGCGTGGTTAAAATTTTCCGCGTTCTGCCAGGGTTGGCCAGGGAAGGACTAGCGTTCCACTGCGGCCGGTTCGACAGAACTCCCGGGACAGCACTGCATCGAAGGCGCAGGCGACACACAGTACTGCATGACCGTGCCACGATAGTGACGAGGAACATACAGACCATGATCACCGTGCGATCGAAAGCAGCGAAGGCGGAGGACACCCGCGAGCCGCGAAAGTCACGTGGAGTCTCGCGCAGCGCAGGCGTCCCGATGCACGTCCGGGAGAAGCTTACAGCGCTCGGGGGGAGGGCGGGGCCACTCCAGCCGATGCTTTCAGCTGCCCGGGAAAGCATGGCTGACAGCTCTGGATCGGTCCCGGCAACGATGGCACTCCCGTGGGAGGCAACGCAGTCGAAACTTCATTTCCAGAGGAATCAAGCCCACCTTGTGATGCTGTGAGAGCATGGTCTGCGATGTGGAGGGGGGTGTGGCCCGAGGAATTGACTCGTCGGTTGTTGTGCCACACCAAACCCTCAGATCACCCTGGCCACCAGCCAAAGTATCCCTTCTCGAGGAAGAGATAAATTGGGGTGTGGCAGAGGGGACTCTACTCACATGGAGATCATTGAGTCTTGATCTATAAACATCGCGATGGTCATGTTCCCTTCTTTTTCTTTTTTTTTTTTTTTAGTTTCTTTTTTTTGCAATGAAAACATGACTCATCAACGAGCGCTGCCAAGCGTGATTAAGCCCAACACGCAAAACAGCGCTCGCGACCGTTAGGCAGATGACCGCACAGTGCGCACACACATCCAGAAAATACACGGGCGAACCGTCTTGAAAAAGACGTGCCGCGTGCAGCTCTTTTAGAGAGTGGAAAAGCTCAGCAGAGTGCTGAAGCGCCCAGGGAGAAACACACTCACTGTCGGCAGATTACTGCACAAATCAGCAGCAGGAAATGCGATCTCGCTGGAAAGCTCCGTCACACAAACACACTGAAGAGCCGCTCGTCTCGAAGAGATTTGAGATGACACTCAAAAGGCTTGTGGAGTGAAGTACTGAACTTGGCTCCAAAGCGAAAACATATCTGCATATTGCAGCGTACTTCCTTATATACCCCCTGCGGTGGGCGGAGATACGCTATGCAAATTCCGCAGACCCATGGCATTTCATTGCCATTGGCTCGTTTTATATACTCGAAGGTGATAGGCTTCTAAGCGAAACCCCAATCGTCGTCATCCGACGTAACTCGGGGTGACCACGAAAGGGAACTATACATATCTAGTTTCAACATTATTTGTTCTTCAGAAAATGTGTGGCCATTGAAAATGTGTAGGCTAATTTACTCATGGAGCCACATTAACATCCCTATGTATTGGGACTATATTTAACCATATTCTGCCTTCAAAATTAAGAAACCAAAAGAGAAGTTTGTTAAGAATTAGAATCTAAAAGGATATTAAGATATTTTTAATATGAGTTGCAGGCATGCAAAAAAAAAAAAAAAAAAGTAGTGCTTTTTCCCCATTTTTAAAATGTCACCGTTAGCATAGCTATAATGAAACAAAGATGGCTCAAGTCAACCGATTTAGCTAATAGACCTAACAATCTCTGTGTAAAAGTAAAGTATGATGCAGTTCTGAAGCCATTTTAACCGCCCTGTAATCTGACTCCAAATATCGGGTGAAAATTGTCATTTTACTGAATTATCTTGTAGTTTTTCAATTCATGGTTGAGCATTATTATTATTTATTAGACTTTAAAAACAAAAAAGTCTGGTCTTCTTTCTTACCTTGACTTGAGCTGGTCTTGTCTTTCTCTTTTTTGTGTAAATTCTCCACACTGTCACATACATCTACACATTTAACACAAGAAAATATTGAACCCATTCAAAATGCTAAATAACGACGCTGCGAGAAATGCCAGTAGAAAACTTTCAGCAAAGTAATGAAGAAAATGGGCGAATTAAGTGTGCTTTAATTGACCTGCGCGCGATTGTAACGTCACGTTCTATGGCGTCACAATGACATTCTATATAGATCAGTGGTGTGAGTATATTTATATTATCTCTAATGAGGGCGAATGTTGTTACTACATCTAATATTACACGCTTGCACATTAATAGTCGGGGGATTGTTTTTACCGTTTAACGTTAATTCTAAACAATCCATTTCCGGTAAACAAAATGATTGCAGAATTTTCAATAATTCAATGTGAATAATTTATGCTAGTTATAGTAGTTATATATCTGTCTGCTTTATTTATTCTGCTCTCTGCTTTTGTCTTTTTGGCTCATGCATTTTTGTGTCTTTGTTTGAATGGTAAACGTATCTATCCCAGACAGCAAACAGTCATTGAAACTATGTTAAATCAACATTCCTTTTTCAACAATAAGTCATTGAATCAACATCGAACTCTGATGTTGATTCTACATCATTTTGCACCCTGTTTTAATATTGAAACAACGTTGAAATCCTGTCCATAGATCAACGGAATTTCAATGGTATTTCAATTATCAGGAATATTGAAACAATGTTGAAATTTCAACTAAACTAAGGATCAACGTGATTTCAATGGAATTTCAATCGTTTTTAAATGTTAATTTTAAATGTAATGCCATAATTTAAATAGCCTGCTTTATCTACAGCCAGTAGTAATAGAACATTTGAAATCTCGTATAAAACACTGAACACACCACAGCCTTTTTATTTAATTATTTGTACTCTTTATTTACACTTCAATGTCCACTGATGCCAAATATTTTGTCGTACAGTCCCTCCTGCCCGGTCTGGCGCCTAGCGCAGCCACTTTTGCACAGCCTGTGGGTGACGGCAGCTGTCCCCATCTGCTGAGTAGAGCATCTAAAACAGAAAATAAAATCACAATGCAAAAAATTAGCATTCAAGTTAAACAGAACACATATTTTAAACACTTGGAACAAATTCAAATTCAATATACCGGTAGGGCAGGCTAAATAACTGGATACTTATAACTAAGTAAATAGTAAATGTATTGATTAGAGTTACCAGACAAAAGATTTTTCCGGTCGACTAATTGCACATTTATATTAATTTCTGCTTAAATAGCCCACTGGGTGCATGCAGGAATATATAGCATACGCCCGAGCACATGTGTAAATCTCACCGCAAATCTCAGGCAAGAACAGGCTAATAATAATAAATAGGCTATGTCTATAAAATTAACGAGGCATTTTAATTGTTTCTATAGCCCCCCCCCCCTGATTTTTAAGCAACCAGCGCAGTTGGCAAAGTTTCGTGCCAAAGCCCAGCAGTGCTAAAACAACAGTTGCGTCCC
Source organism: Scardinius erythrophthalmus (assembly GCF_964197995.2). Lineage (NCBI taxonomy): Eukaryota > Metazoa > Chordata > Actinopteri > Cypriniformes > Leuciscidae > Scardinius > Scardinius erythrophthalmus. Next base: position 39,022,427 of record NC_138226.1, on the reverse strand, counting down.
GGAATCAATCCAAAGTCCTTGACAATTTAGCCTTGATGGTAAGCAAAGTTCAACATTATAATTTCATTACCTCACACTTTGTTCTAAACTAAAACATTTATATAGGAGGCTATACAATATAAAGATGTTTAACATACAAGTACATAAACATAATACATTACATGATCATGAATAAATTGTAATTCCTGTAAACTGACAGTTAAAAAAAAAGTAATTCATATTATTTCCATTGATGTGTCACTAATGGGCAGAACTCATGTAAATTAAAGAGCTAATAGGCAGTTGGTAAAGTCACACATCACTGCAGCTGCCATTAGAAGCTCTGGTTCCCAGAAAAAGGAGAACTACTGCACATGCACAATGACTAAATCTAAACAAAATTTACAGTTTTAACACTATTTGATCTTATGACACAGTTCGTGTCAGATTTTATTGCTAATTTTACAATATGTTTTAAGATTTCAGGAGTTCCCCATTCAAGTAAATAGCAGTTAGCCTTGCATAACCTAAAGAAAATTGTCTGGAGGCTTTGCAAATATGGCTACCAAGTGAACTGATGTTCACTGAAAGCAGAAAGCTTGTCATACTCAACTTTAGCAGAAGCCTTGATTTGTTTTTTCTGAAATTAAACTGAACTGAACTGAATAGCCTTTTTGTATGGTATATTATAAATAAGCCTGGATGTTGGCTTGGAGACACATGATGCTAAGCATATTTAAGGGTAAATTGTATTTGCAAGCACTGATACCTAAATACTGTAGCTATACAAGTTTCTATTTTTATTTAAAAAACAATTATATATGACTTTAATGGTACTTTTTTTAAAAGGTTTGAGTCCAAAAGAAGAACAAGAGGTCACAGAAGGTAATGAAGCAGAAAGGCAGGACTTGAAAGAAACTGTAGAAGATGAAGAGGACATTATACTGGAAAACAATGTAGAAATGGAAAGACTGGAGGATGAAGAGCAGATCGAAGAACAACGGACAGAAAGTGGAGGGGGAGAACTAGAGAGACCTGTTGAGGAAGGAGACATGAAAGTGAAAGAAAAGACTAAACAGGCAGAGGAGATGAAGAAACAGGTAAAGAAAAGAATGATCAGTGCACTTAAGATGAATGAAATGGAAGAGAGAAGAGAGATAGAGGGAGTCGTATTAAAACCAGAATGGTGAGTAGAAGAAGATGGGCTGAAGCAAAGACTCTAGATATATGAAAACGTTACACTCCTGTTACTCATTAATAATGGCCAACATGGCAAATTAATCCAACCTTCTAAATAAAAGAGCAAAGTGTTGATTAGAAAAGTTGGAAGAAAAAAAAAACACGTCATCCCAACTGCCGTTAGAAGCTCCGGCTGCTCTAGAAATAGACAGTATTCTGAGATTCGTGTATATCAGCTCATGACTATTGGCTGCTCCAGCCTGAAAAGTTTTTGGTTTTTCTTCATACTTTAGGGGAAAAAAATTATGAGACTGTTGTTGTTAGATTTAATTGGTGATTTCAAATCTGAAATTTAATCTTAAATGTAATAATATAACAGTTTTGGAGAATTTGATGTTTCCCCATTCAGAGAGATAGGAGCTGCACTTGGATGCCCAAGAGGCATTTCAAAGATGGCCGCTGAGTGAAATGACTTTGGCTAAAGCCAGTACAATGAGCAAGGAACAATGCGAACTTGAACTAAGGCTAAAAAAATGTTTTGTTTTACTTCACAGCAAGTCAGCTGTCAACATGGCAGCAAAGAGAAAGACACAGGTATAAAATGTTATGCAATACAGCTAGTCTATTACACATTGTCATCCATTTGGAAAGTTCTCTGTCAGGATCTGGGTTGCTTCTCTGTTCTCTCTCACTCTCACTCTACCACACACACTCATTGACACACTCGTCTCACTCACACATCAGCGCACACACACACTTTCATGTTTGCACTCTGTCATCACCTGTTGATCATCACAATCAGCGCTTGCGCTGCTTTGTGCTGACACCTGTTTCTTGTCTTGTCTGATTACTTGGTCTACTTCTGGTGTTTGTTCTCTCTGTTCTGTGTCGGATTATTGTGTGAGTTTACGCTCTCTCATCTTGTCAGCAAACTCTTACCTTGTCTTGTCTTGTGTAGAAGCATTCGCCTTAGTGTGCCCTGTTTCCAGTCACCTGCTGTGGTGAGCCTCAACTAAGTTTACTCTGCTCGAGCTGCTTTCTACAAGGACAAGTTCCTACTGAGAGAGAGAATTTTTCTGTTCAACGTTATCTCTCCTGACAAAGTATCCACTGTGTAGCTGTCTTCCTGGGGCCTGTAGCCTACCATAGTAGCTGAACAAACTCGGGGTTACAGGATTGGTTTTGAGTCGACAAAACCAAACCGATGCAATCAGGCTTTATTGGTACCATGACGCAGCTCATCAACTTTCTCTGTCAACTCAGGCTTTGATCCTTAAGATATGATTACTCCACGCGCGCTTGCACATAAAAGAGTGACGTCGACACTGAACAACCAATCGCGATCGATATGGATAGAGCGAGAGCTATATATTTTTCCGCACAGGAGCAAGAGATTATTCTTCAGAAATATGAAGAATATAGAAGTGTTTTTCAAGCACGCAGTAACACTGTATCTGCTGCCAAAGCAAGAGAACAATCTTGGAGGAAAATTGCTGATTGCGTTAATGCGTAGGCTAAGTTAAACTATTAATGTAAATTTATGTAGGCTAATCATATTAAAAATGTATTAAATGCAAAAATGAAAATGTGTGTATTCGTGTTGATGTATACATACGTGTGTGTGTGTGTGTGTGTGTGTAGATGTATGTAAAATGTGAATGTATAGGCTATTACATCCTAAGAAAGATTGATATTAATTGATTTTTAGATGCAACCCCAACTCCAAATGGTCTTGGCAGCAGATCAAGACAAAATATAAAAATATAATTCAAAGTGGTGAGTATTTACCACAACCTTTTATTATTTTTGTGAACATTTAATCACAAACACTTGTTTGCAGCAAACAGAAAAAAGTGTGAAATGAGGAAAACTGGGGGAGGGCCACCTCCTCAAGATAACACTGTGGCGGAGGAGTTGGCGCTGAGTAACAATAAGGGGCGGCCGATTATGGATGGGATTGCAAGTGCTGTACAATCTGACCCTGGTGCTGGCTCCTCTAAGCAAGTGACACTGGGTATGTGTGTGCAATGCATTACTAATGTTTTTAAAAAAGTTAAATATGGCTGACTGTATGTTCTGCAGTAGAGGGAAATACAGAGTCCCTGTTGAAGCCAGCACACATACACGCAGTCTCCCACACAGAGGTCAGTATGCAGCAGACAGAACACCAAACATAACCTGCTTGATAACAGTTATGCTTTACATTGGCCTTTTATTTATTAGGGTGAACCAAATGATGAAGACACTCTGTCTGTGTGTTCTGAGACAGTTGCTGAGGTGAATGCACTGGGCTTTTTATTATGGCACACATTTGAATGTCATAATTAAGTGACTGGCCCTTACTCATCTCTTTTATTGTAGGATTTTTCACAACCTGCCCCAGAAACTGAGGCCTCTACCTCAATGGGCTTCAGAAGAAATGTGAACAAGGTAATGCTTTAAACCCTTGACATAAATTACAGTCAGTCCTGTGTTTGTAGAAAGTCATGCCACTTTTGTGATTTGATCAACCTCCAGAAAAGGTGTAATGATTGTTTGTGGTGGAATTGTTTCAGGTGGAAAAAGACTCAGTCAGGGCCCTTTACAAAAGGAGTCTAGAACTAGACTGCACACTGAAGGAGCTGGACTGTGAGCTGAGGAGGCTCCAAATTAAAAAAAATTAAATTGGAGATCAAACAGCTGGAAAAAACTGATCTCAGTATGTGAACTTTTTTTTTTTTTTTTTTTTTTTTTTTTTTTTTTTTTTAAACCAAGTAACCCTTTACTATGAACACTGAATTTTTATTAATGTAATTTTTCTTTCTCCCTTTCTTCTTCCCTAGCCACATGACCAATAAAACAGTTTGAGACCTATCTGCAGTGTCAGTGTGCTTTTATTAAGTAAAATATTGTGTTGTGATTGCATCTCTGACAGCTGCGCCAGCTGGGTGGTCAAGTGTGATGGGGTCAATTTCATCAGGGAGAAGCTGGTTTTGTGGTGGTACTCGCTCCTTTCTGATAGTGGCTATATTATGCAGAATGGCACATGCAGCCACTATCTGTGATGCCCGCTCTGGTGACACTCTTAAACGCCTAAGGCAGTTGAAACGTGCCTTTAGGATGCCAAAGGTCATCTCGATCTTGACCCTAGTTTTACTGAGGGCCACATCGAAGTGGTTTTGTGGCCCTGTCTGAGGGTCAGGATAGGGGTCAGCAAAAACCTCTGGCATGCATAACCTCTATCTCCTACCAACAGGCCATCAAAAAGCCCTGTCATAGAACAGAAAAGGGGAAAATTGTGTAAGTTTTGCTATTAAAATTAAAACTTTAAAGCAGGGCTCAGTAGTTTCGGGATTTCTTCGCTGTATTCTCGCTTTTTGCTCGCAGGTTTCTCTCTAGAGCTCCCCCCACAGCTTCGGAATAGATATTTGACAACACTGTTGTCAAAACTCGTTGGCGATTCTCAGACACCATGGCTAGTAGATCAACGACATTAAAGCAGATGGGACATCTTCTTCATTCGGTTTCGAACAGCGTGAGGGAGCGCAATAATGACAGCATTTTAGCAGATTTCTTTTGGCCGTAAAGCAATTGTTTACATCGCGAGACATGATATCATGCGATACTTCCTGACGTGGCGGCCGGCGGCCCGCCGGCTCAAAGTTGCAAGTGCGGATTTTCCGCTCACGGGCACCAGGGGGGTGCGAAACGACCACCATTCAACCCAAAATAAGTAATATAACAATTCCAATGACTCTGAAGCTGTTCAGTTAAAGGCAGGGTAGGTAGGATTTTTCTTAAAAAAAAAACATTCCAAATTTGTTTAAACTGTCTTTATATACCAATACATAATTAAAATGTAAGTACACTGAAAAAGAAAGTATAAAAATCGAGTGTCTGTAGACCTCTCACGACTGTAGTAAACACAGCTAATTATTTCCATTCACTCCACCCCCTCCCTTCTGGGCTCCTTCCAAAGCCACGCCCCCAAAACACATGAACGCGCATGAAGACGCATTTATTATTTACCTGAGACGAGTGGAGAGGAAGGAGCGCAGTGCATGCAATGACATGATGTCAGAATCACATGTAATAAAATACCTAACTTTATCACTATGAATATAAACAAATATGATGGCTTTTAGTACTCACTATCAAGCTAGCATATCGATACTGGTAAAGTTTAAAATATATTTTGTTTGATTCGGTATCGAGCTATATTTAGGCTATAGGTAACGAGCTATATTTATAAGGCAAAGCTAGGTTGCATTGATACACGTTTTTCCATTACCATCAGTTAAACTGTGATGAAGGTGAATTTCGTGTAAGAGTCATAACATATACGGTGTTTTGCATGTAAGAGTTTCCATGATGAAAACATTGTTGACTCTGATGAGGACTAACGTTACACTCCGGTGACAAGTACCACATCGTCGGTTCGAGGACAGGTCCACTCCGGGGTCAAGGGCGAAGCAGAGGAGGTCGTTCAAGAGTGCGGGCAGGGTCCGAGGAAGTAGTTTAGCAAAGCTGGCATTGGTACTTTTTGCTGCATTTTCTCAGCCATTGTGCCGCAAACTCCTGCTTACTCGGTGTAGTGAGCTGAATATTTCCGGGAACGGTGACGTGATGAGTGCATGCAGGGCAGCACACGCAGTGGGGCGCGGGCACGAGACATGAAGGCATCTGATTGGTTCTTTACACTCGGACCGAGTGGCAGTGATTGGTCAGAGTTTTTACTGTCCTGCAGCTGCTACAGAGGTCTGATTGTTTTCATTCCTTTTTCTGAACACATAATGTATTGACTACTCTCAGGATGGAAGGACCATTTCACCCAGTATAAAAAAAAGTGTTTCTGAACAGGATTACCTACCCTAGCTTTAAGGTAAAAAAAGTTACTTAGATCACCTTTAAAGTGTACTGTACCAAATTTAACTTCCTTCCTTCCTCAAAGCGCTGACACAAAATAGACTCACGGAAAATTCGTGAGCCAGGCCATTTGGCATCCAAACTTGTGATCATGAATGCATGGCTCATTTTTAATTCCAAGAACCTTAAGCCCGATGCTCTCTCGCGGCAGTTCGGTTCCACAGAGGAGGCTTCGACCAAGGAGGTTATTGTACCCCAGCACTGCGTGGTCGGAGCTGCCGTCTGGGGAGTTGAACAGACCGTCAGACCTCCTCGTGCCCCGAAAGGAACGTTGATTTGTTCCCGAGACCGCTCGCTCATCCGTTCTCCAGTGGGGTCACGCCTCTAAGTTAGTCGCTCATCCTGGTAGGGGTTAGGGGTATCTTGGCCGCTATTCGCCAGAGATTTTGGTGGCCCACTAGAGAACGTGACATACATCGGTTCGTAGCATCTTGTCCTGTCTGCGCCCAAACTAAGTCAAGCAATACCCCGCCTGTGGGTCTTCTCAGACCACTTCCTATTCCGTCACGCCCGTGGTCGCACATTGCTTTAGATTTCGTTACCGGTCTTCTCTCATCCGCCGGGAACACGGTTATTCTTACTGTGGTCAACCGTTTTTCTAAAGCAGCTCATTTTATTCCGCTTCCTAAACTACCGTCCGCCTGAGAGACCGCCCAGATAATGGTAGATCACATATTTAAAATTCATGGTCTTCCTTCGGACATTGTGTCAGACAGAGGGCCCCAAATCGCTTCTCAGTTCTGGAGGGAATTCTGCCGACTGATTGGGGCATCCCCCAGTCTGTTGTCAGGATTCCATCCTCAGACCAATAGGCAAGCCGAACGGACCAATCAGATTCTCGGATGCATGTTGCGCAGCTTGACTTCACAGAGCCCAGCATCTTGGGGCGACCAGTTATCCTGGGCCGAATACGCCCATAATTCACTACCCTCGTCCGCCACTGGGTCATCCCCATTTGAAAGCTGCCTCGGTTGCCAACCTCCACTTTTTACATCCCAGGAGTCTGAGACTTCCGTGCCATCCGTACAGGCTTTTATTCAAAGATGTAAGCATACTTGGAGGAGAGTGAGATCTCTTACTCTCAGTCTCACGGGCTAATCTGAAATGCAGAAAGGCCACGATCTTCTCGTTGCATTTCCTTATATAGACAGAAAGTTCTTTCACAAGGAAACATCTGCTAACAATGGGAATTTACATTCAGAGTTGACACCTTTTGGGGGTATGAGACTTTTGTCTAGAGACCATCTTCCTTTGTGTGCAAGCTATCCCTAAACTCTTAAAAACCTTATTACCTTTTGTTTTACCTATTTGGAAATGAGACCTTTGTACCAGTCGCACAGAGACATTTCAAATGATACCAAACGTTTATAAAACTGGATGATAATTGTTAACATTTAAACCATATAGTTTGTGTGTAAATCTCAGGTGATTTTAGCATAAGAGAGAGAGGGTGGGGGGAAGAGGGAAAGAGATGTATTCTGAAGTGAGTTCAAATGGTAATTTCCAGCAAGGTCCTGTCTTCAACCAGACTATCCGGCATTTTCTAATTTCTCAATTCTTACAGTATCCCAAAATATTTAGCTCTGTTGTAATGTTAAGAACTCCACATTCAGTGTATGCTAATGTGTGGTACTTTATTGCAAAAAATAAACATCTGGAATGGAATTCATATTTGCTTACTGATTACAGTAGGAGTACAGGCAGTGCAAAAGAGCATACGCTTAGAGGATCACACACCAATACACAAACAATGATTAATAAGGTGAAGAATTGTAAATTCATATTTTATTATCAAGTATTCTGTACAGTACTACAGTGTTGGCTTCTACAGTGTAGTATGAATATAACATATAATCTAACTATATAACATGTAGAGTTCAGGTGTGTGTTTCCATTGCTTCTGAATATGTTAACAGCAGTTGTTGAAGTTGCTCTTCAGTCTGAATGGCATTTATGGGTCAGTTTTGGTTAAGATGATAAGAATTCTAAATGATTAATTGGAATTCATATTTCAGATTTCATGCTTTGATGACAAAACCTGCTATAGTGTGGGTATGTATGTTGGAGCTTTGCTTGTTACGTACATCCCTCGACCTGCAGCTTCCCCTGTCTCTGTCTCTGTGCTGGTGGTGTTGCCGTACCACAGTAATGACACATGAGGATTGTGGCTTTCCGTGGTGCTTTGTTCCAAAGATCCAAAAAAGTTTTTAATGAGTTGCATTAAATGCTTTAAAAATGTAGTAAGTGATGTAATGATATGTAAAGATTGAAATGTAATGATTTGTTTTGTAATTGGCTCTTTATTTTTACCTAATTCACAGGGACGTAAAGAGGTGTTGGTGCATTGGGTGCCTTGTCCATCCTGGTAAGAATAAGTAAACCTACATGGCAACTTAATTCACCTCTGTACATTTCCCATTTATTGATTGTTGTTTTTACTTTTTCCCAGTAAGAAGACATGGCCACACACCTGGCAGCCTGAAGATCATGTTCAAATTACTCTCACTCAATGTTGACATGAAGACAGTTTTTTGTTTGTTTGTTTTTGAACCACAGTTTCTGTTATAGTGGACAAATAAAGGTTTGTGTTTTCACTATGTCCATTTACATCTTTTGACCTTTAAAAAAACACCACATTTTTATGGCTGAAATATCCAGGAGCTGGAGCTAATCTCAGCTACCACAGGCCAAAGGAAGAAAATCACCCTGAACAGGTGACCAGTCTGTCACAGAGATGACACACACAATATAGCCTCTAGTTCCTGATTAACTATACCTGCATGTGCGGAGGACACTGGTGACACACACAGCAACACTGGGGAAACTATCAATCAGGAAATATGAAGTCATTTGTAGTCTTACATAGTCATTTTTGAATGTAAGCCCATTGTGTGTGTACAGTATAATATATACTTGTCTATTTAGTAAATATATGGATATGAACAACCATATTCTCTCTAGACTAGAGGCTAGATGTACACGGTATATTATATTAGCACATAGACACAGATTGCTCCAAATGGGCCCAGTGAGTTGAGTCTAGAGAAAGTGAAGTACCACTACTGCATTAAATATTTACCCTTGATATATTGTCAAACAATGCTTTTAATAATACAAAACAGAAGTGTTTCAAATAATAGTGCTTACACATCCCTTCTGATCAAATTCAGTTGGGTGACAAAAAGTTATAATGTATAGTTAAGCTGAGAGAAATTTGTGGGAGGAAATAACAGTTTTGTAAAAATATTATTTGCAGTCTTATAACACTGTATGTTATTATAGTTTTTATATATGTTCATTATATATACAGCATATATATTTATATATATATATATGCTCATAGTTCAACTGGTGAGATAATAGTGGAAAGGTTGAAGGGTCCATTTCCAGGAATACACTATAGATACACTAAATATTACAGAAGCACTTTGGTCAAGAAATACTGCAATGCTTTAATAATTATTACTATTTAATAAAAATAACTATTTTTTTGTAAGCAAAGAAAAAGTTTCACTGTAATCAACAAATCTTTTGCTGCATCAGGTTAAACCCACAATGCAATCTGTCGTTTTAGTTTGATATTTAATGGGGGCAAATTTAGGAAGTTTATAGTTAACTGGGTAGCAATTGTGAACAATTTTAATAGAGAATTCAACAATAATTTGGATTTCTTCACCACTACTACTAACCGGTTGGATGACGCAGTGATACTGAAAGCTGATTGGCCTTGATGGTTATGTTATGCGGAAAAGGGCCAATGTAATTCATTTATATGATGTCCGATTTATTCTCCCTTGTGCCTTTTTGCGCGCATTTTCCACGGGTTTTAATAATAAAACTGGTCTGAAACAATGAATATCATATTAAAGAAAACGTCAACATTAAATTTGTACCAATTTAATAAATTAGAGTCGATGTGCGCGTGCATGCATGATTCGAATTTTTGCTATGAAGGTTATGAATTCTGACTGCATTAGTGCTGGGCGGTTTGACCAAAAATCAACATCACGGTTTTTTTCTAAATTATACCGGTTTCACGGTTTTTACCGGGTTTTTTTTGTGTGGTTTTTTTTTCTCAAGCATGATGGGTGTTTACCACATTTTCTACTGAGTGAGAGAGGAAATAGTGCAGTAGATTTACTTATAATGCCCTATTTTATTGTCATGAGTGAATATTATAGAAAAAATCCACACTAATATTAATAATACAGGTTTGCAAGGCTGTTTACAAAGAGGTGCCAGCAGGACGCGCTTTAGGAGCGGCAGAAACAGTGGTTTCCCCGGTAACGGCTGTACACAAAGCAGCAACGCTCATAAACACTGCTTTATCAGGAAAGATAAAGAAAGATTCAATCGTAATAACAAAGAAACTTTTCTTAAGACCGTCAGTTCACTTCAGATACGTTAATACAGTATAAAAACACGCGCGCCGCAAGAAAAAAAGACTCTCACCCCCACACGTCTCGTGCCCATTCTAGTCAATGCTTGTGTTTCAGATCGAAGCTTCCCAGAAGCGGCTCTCCGCGCCGCTTCGCTAAATATAGGCGCCTGGTCTATTTTGACGCACCACGTGGAGGACGGAATAAAACCTTGTCGCAGCTGTAATGCGCCGCAGACGTGTGTTGTAAATGAGGGGTGAGACTGTGTCCTTTAACTTTTTTTTTTTTTACCATAATATGCAAAATAATAAAAATATCTTGAGATCTGGTTTTGGTTCAGACAGTTTTAAACAATTCCTGAAAAATTATGAAAATATATATTGATTTTGTTTTCTCTATAAACCTATACGTGTTATCAAAAACAAATATTTAGTATTAATATAAATGCAAAATAAATAAACTGCCATAACTTCTAAACAAAAACATTACTGCATTACATTTAATAATAACATTATGTTTAATAACAACTTAATAACTTTAATAACATGACTATATATAAAAGCATTTTTTAATATGAATATATACCGGCACATTTCTGCCAAAAAAAGTTTGTTTTACTACAGTAAAGTTGTGGAGTGAAATGTTTTCTAACTGGTTTGTTCTTGGAACAATGTTTCGCCTGTTTTTTGCGCTGTTTCATCTGTCTTTTAACTAACTTAAATCACATAGTCATCTGTGGGTTTATAATAGAGATAGAGAATTCTGCGCTGAATTGAAATGCTTCTCAGTGGATCGCGCAGCTCTGTGTAATAATGTTCGCGTTATCGAGATCAGCCCTGCTTGCTTTGGCCGCGCACAGATCAAACAAGTTTCGTTCCGCTTTTTGAGTGTTTCCCATTTGATGTTTAGCAGATGCAAATGACAGCGTATAATCAAAGAGAGTTGGGTAATTCAGTGGCAACAGTGCAAATGTTTAGTTGCACCGTCCGGCACAGTGGATGGCTATTGGCAAGTTGGGGCTATTACTTATAGAATGTGTTTCAACTCACAGGCACCACGCGGGATACCAGGTGCCACGTTGAAGACCACTGCTATATAGCCTACTATAACTTATAACTATTCAAATATAATGTAAGCAAATTTAAAAGTGCAATAGCTAGGTAAGCCTTATAAAACTATTAAGTCAGTGGCTAGTAGGCCGACTCTTTTTTTTTTTTTTTTTTTTTTTTACACGTAGCATATAAGTGATCGTATTAGTGCCCCTGCTGTTCATATTGCTTTATTAGACTTTTTTTTTTGTTGGACGGCCGTTCTGGACTTTTCCAGAACGCACAGATTGTCAGTCCGTCCCTGCTCAAATAAATGTACTTTGTTACTGTCCACCTCTGCCGCTGCCAGACCCGACCCCGACGCAGAGCCAGGATCTTCCTGGATATTTAACTTCTCTGTCTTCTGAGTTTTCTGTTTCTGTGTCCACAGGTCAGGCTCACGGGACGAGGGCGAAGCAGAACCCAGATGATGGACGTCCGTCCACTTCATCTAAACACTCTCGCAGAGGTCAGAATAGGCTTTTAATAAAGAAGTAATGGCTTAGTTTCTATTTCTATTTCTATGGCTGATTTGTCAACTAAAGTAACGGTAACACTTTATTTTGATGGTCCCTTTTGAACATTCTGTCGACTATAAGTAACTTTGCAACTACAGATGGGTCTAATAGTTGTTTTCATTTGTTTTTTCTTCATTTCATAAATAGCTCCAGAACGCAGGAAGAGACCTGGTTGTCTCCTCAGGATCTGGAAGGCTTTGAAGGCTGTTTTCAGCTGCTGTTCCAGTAGTGCTGTGAATGTTGTGGAGCCTTTTATTCCTCCAGCAGATCCTGTTCCTGAACCATCATCATCACCCGCTCCAGATCACTCCGGCGTCAAGCCAAGTAATGGTAAATCATTATTTCTCCAACATTATTTTAAACAGTATTATCTTGTTTTCCACTCAAAATAAGGCTTGTTTTTACAGAATATTACAATGATTTCCCCCATTGTAATATTATTTTCTCGACCAGCGCTGACATTTTTTAAATAAAACAATGGATCTAGCAACAGACACTCTACTGACTATAAGTAACTTTTCAACTACATGTCAACTTATTCTAACCCTAACAGTCTACTGTTATACTCTGCTAATGAGAGTTAGTAGACATGTAGGTGCAATGCTACTTATAGACTTATAGAATGTCTTAAAGGGACCAAAATAAAGTGAAACCAAAGTAACAGTTTGATGTGACCACTGACATTGATAATTAATATTATAAAAAAATAAATAAAACAAAAACAGTTTTTGATGTCTGAAATGTTCCATCCTCAGGCCGCTCCGGATCCTGGAGAACTGCTTCCACAGATTCTTCTCCGGGCATCACGTCATCCTCAGCTTGGTCCCTCCCTGAGGCCCATGTCGAGAGCAGATGTAGAGAGTCGTTGAGTCTGAGCAGCCGAGGCTCGTACAGCGTCGAGTGGAGGTGGAGTGGCGATGGATCGGAGAGCCCATACCAACAGGGTTTGTCCAGGTCCGACAGCCTCGAAGGGTTTCTGTGTCCTCCGCTGCCGGGGCAAATTCCTATCGAGCCAACAGAGACATCAACTGGCCGAACTGCTCAGGGTGCCGTGGAGGCTTCTTCAGTGAACAAGAGCTCAACAGGTGAGACTGAAATAAGGCTGGGCAGTGTAAAGTCTACAGAGAGAGATGTTGCTATTTCATGCATAACTAAGTCAAGTTTTTAACATGTCCGATTCAATGTTACTCGACAAGCACTGATATTTTTTAAATAAAACAATGGATCTAGCAAGCTAATAATTGTCTCATATTTTTCTGTTTGTTTTTCAGAGTCCTTTGAGTCTCTCTATAACGTGGAAAAGATGATTGGATCCGGAGGATTTGGCAGGGTGTTCCGGGGAACACGCAAATTTGATGGCAAAAAGGTAAATCTTACTGAATTGTACAAACATTTTGCTCTTGCATGCATCAAAACACATTTAAAACAATTTACAGATGGTTTAATACTTAGTACAAGGTCAGGAGCTTGAATACTGTTACTGTCATTGAAACTGGGTTTTTTTGTGTGCAGGTTGCCATCAAGCGGATGCGCAAGAATGACAACGATCGCTATCTTAATATTGTAAGTTGGCCAAAACCTGAATGTGTATGGAGTTGTTTAAGTGCAGATTACTGTAGTTAATAAACCCGTAGGAAGCGTTAGGTGTAAATTTGAGCAACAAATAAGCCTAAAGGCTCTTTTGAACGCATCTAAAAAGATCCAAGAATAGTACATTTCAAAATGATGTTTTCTTCAGATTTTTACCCAGCAAACCTTCTGTCTGCTTCTTCTCTCTAGCCTGGGAATCCCGAACCTCTCGTTACAGAAGTTGCGCTGCTGCTGCTGATGAGGCGAGAATCCATAAGCCCCCTCGTCATACAACTGTACGAGTGGTTTGAAGATCCTAGAGGATTCACTCTGGTTATGGAGTATCCCGAACCCTGCGAGAGCTTGCTGGACTCAATCACTCGTCAACCTTGGAGTGACTGGTTCTCACGGGTCGTCATGATACAGGCTGTGCGGGCAGTGCAACACTGCATCCATCGTGGTGTTTTCCATAATGACATTCATGCGCAGAATTTCCTGTTGAAGAAAGACACGCTAGACCTCAAGCTGATAGACTTTGGCTGCGGTCAGCTGTTTAGTAGTGATGGCTACGAGAGCAACTTATACAGGGGTGAGGAAACCTGAAGGTAGTGACTTACTAATTATTTGACGATGCTTTAAAAAAAAAAGCTCAACGATGTGCAAACGTCTTTCTTACAGGAGTTCTGCATTACTGCCCACCTGAAGTCTTTACAGAACCTCGATTCCACGCCGTCCCAGCAAATGTCTGGGCTCTAGGAGTGTTGCTGTACGAGTTGTCGAACGCATGTCTTCCTTTTCTTAATAGAACGGAAATCACACAAGCCAAAGTTACATTTCAGAACCGCAACTTATCCAGATGTGAGTGAATAATGATGATAACATTGATAAACACACACATAAAGCAAACCATTTGTACAGAAAGTTAAAGGTTGAAGTGTGTCAGAATTTTTATATATAGCTCAACGTATAGCGAAAATGCCAGGTCACATGGTCATGACTAACCAGCTCTTTCCTTATTAAAATGTGTTCAGACTGCAGGGATCTGATTAGCCAGTGTCTAGCCCGGGATCCAACTAAACGCCCCAGCTTAGAGCAGATGTTACAACATCAATGGTTTGATCGTGATCTACACTAGATTGGAGAAGTTGAGGAGATTCACTCGATCAGTTTCAGGTGTGAGGAAGTTTAACAGGCAGAGTAGGATTATAATCTTTTGTCTTCAATTCTGGATTATTTGTAGTGAGATTTTCAAATTTGTGTTCATTAGTATTCATCGTTATCTTACTGTGATTAATTTCAGTGTGCATGTTCTTGTCAAGAGGATACAGTTCCTTCGCCAAAGATTAAGCTCTCACATAGGGGTGAGTAAAATGGCTGGGCTGGTCCAGTGGTATAATTCAGTCATCAAACTTCAGGGAATGGTTGGCAATATGAGTTTTTCTGTCATTTAAGTTGCTGATGCCTCTGGTTTTGGTATTTCTTCTAACAACCACAGGACAAAATGCAGTGCTGCTCCAGTTACCTGCACCCCCAGAACTGGCTAACACCGCCATTAGACAACCAGAGAGTCCTGCAACTTCAAACAGTAATTTCATGTTTTTATTTATTCTACTTTACTTGCTCACAATGCAAATGGAATATAAAGTATTTTTAAGTCTGAGCTCAAAACAAAGTCTTTCAACCTTCCTGTTCCTTTTTCAGTTTCTGGATGTTCTCGTCCAACGCTTCACCGTTCACCCACAAGGTCTGAATCATCAGAAGCATTTAGTCCAGAGTCAGCCAGTAAGTCAGTAAACATTTTTTTACAACCCTCTACTTACACCTTGGCAATAGAATCGCCATTGGCTAGTAAATGTTTTCATGTCCACGATCAGTTGCATTCTTCATCATTCACTCAATTATTGACATTATTGCAGGAGCAGCGGTCTTTAAAAACGATTTCAATGAGCTTCAACGCTTTTTTTGTGTGTTATTTTTCTTCAGGATCTAGGTGTTCTCTCACACCTCAGCGTGGAGTTCGAAGGCCATCACAGTCCGAGAGAGGCTTATTCCCCATGTCTCAAGCCAGTACGTCCATGGTCAATATTTATTATTGTATCATTCTTTAATAATCATAAAGTAAGATTTATAAAATACTTGACAAAAATAAATGAATGTATTTTCTTCCACAGAATACCAGAAGTCAGTGCTTGGAAAGCTAGTTGAAATTCTAGATGAGATAAAGAGTCGGGAGGCACTATGAGCCCCTGAATTCTGCTGTCCATGTTGCTAGGCTAAAAACCTTAGAAGAGTTTGCTCAAGAAGAGGCACATCTCAAGGACCGCAACCTCTGGGAACAAAGGGTAAGATTTATACAGAAATTGGACTAAACTATGTCAATTAGACTAGACCCCCCAACTCTCCAAAAAGTCTAAATGATCTATATTGGACAAAAATATTCTTTTCTAGTGCATCTGTTAACATGCACAGCTTTATAGAATGTGTAATTGAGGGACACACAGGGGCTGTTTACACCTGGCCACTTCATGCGTTTTCTCAGATCGGATAGCTATCCGATCGTGAAAAGACCAGGTGTAAATGCCCTCAGAAACGCATTCGAGACGGATTTGAATCCGATCGCTCAAACCACTTCAGGAGGTGGTCTGGGCCACATTCCAGACGAAACTAGACAAGTGTAAATGCATCTGGTTTTTGAAACCACATATGTATATTGTACTCCTCCCCAAAATGCTAAAAAAATAAACGTGTGAGAGCGTGTTATAGGCTTTATGTCATGTTATAGCCAGGTATGACGACGCTACTGGAACTCGCATCACCGCAGATGAGCAGCTGAGCATCTATTCATTAAGCCAACGTGCAAACTATCGCAAATCAAAGTGAAAGTAAGTCGCAGACGCTTAACACACAATCATCATCATTAAAAGTAAAGAAACAAAATGATCTTACCAGGGCTGTTGCCGCTCTCTCTTATTGCGGTCTTTGATTTTCAAATTTTAGCTGATGATCAATAAAATGCAGCTCATATCTGTTGCTTTTGGTGACGTGCAGTCCGTTAAATCTGCATATAGCGCGGGAATTGAAGATCGGATTTAAATCCGTTTCGCAAAAACACATTTATATGACCAGGTGTAAATGGAATCGTTTTGATAAATCAGATAGCTATCCGATCTGAGAAAACGCATGAAGTGGCCAGGTGTAAACAGCCCCACAGTGCTCGAATTTTTTGAAGGCGTATTTTCATGCCTTAGTATTAGAGGTGTACTACTGTCCCATAATATTTTGCATGGACTCAACATGTATGGATGAGTCAACATGACCAGTTCCCATTTAAGCTCGATCTGGCAACAATCAGTATATTACCAACACCATGGGTTTATTCATAATGTATTGAGTGTCTTTTCATGTGTCATGTACAGGTGTCCCAGCTCTCAATGGTGGGCGGGAGGAACGATAAAAACTGCGTCCGTAAAGTGATGGACAGGTATTAAACAGCTGTCACATGCTCAGAATACAGAATGTAATTATGCAGTTACATTTTTACTCATTGCCTGCTCTGTTTGCCCTCCTCTTAGCACATAGAAAATCAAAAATGCGGAAAGAGATGATTCATTAGGAATAATGCAAGCATAAAGGAGGAATATTTGTAGAATGTAGGCGTGGACCTCACCCTGTGATTTTGTGCTTGTATTCTCAGGCTTTTCACCAACAGCCTAATGGCTTCTTTCAACATGAAGGGGCGACAAAAGCCTTCCAGGATACCATTTTTTACCCTGTGGTAAAAGGTAACTGCTTTTTTCATGTTTATATATATATATATATATATATATAATTTAGCTTACCAATTGTATTTCTTTTGGGAAGGTATGCAAATCCATGCAACTGTTAATTGATTTAATGTAAATACAATGTGTAGTGGGAGCGTTAATGATATAAGACGTTGTTTATTCATGCACCATCTGATATATTTTCTTTTGCAGCTGCAGTAATGAAGTGGAGTAAAACTGCCACAGAAGTTGAAATCAGGGCTGCTATGGCTGAGACACTTAAACATGCTCCCGGGAGAGCTGCAAAGTGTGAACATTTGTAGTGTACATTTTCTGAGTTGTGTTTTGTGTTGACTCTTGGAATGTGAAATCTGTGTTTTATTGCTCTATATTTTATTTAAAATGTGCTGTTTTAAGTATAATAAAGCTGTTCTCTCTTTAAAGCTTTGTTTCATTCATATGTTAATCTAAAATGTTATTTGGCATGTTAATGTGTTGGGACTTGAGAATTGACAATTGTCAATAGGCATCAAGTAAACGTTGAAGATTGACCTGTTTTCAGTGTTGAAAAGTCGGACAAATTTGATGTCCTTTCAATTTTCATTTTCAACCTTCAGTGGACCGTAATTAGACGTTGAAGATTTACGTCTATTCAACGTCTAAAAGACGACTTTTTGCTAGGTGGGAATGTTCTTGTTATAGTCAAATCACCTTAATTTATATAGCGCTTGATACTATACAGATTGTTTTAAAGCAGCATCCCTGTAGTAAACAGGAAAATAACAGTTGTATCTCTTGAATTGAAATGTTGCATGTATATTTGTAATAAACGTTAAAGAAAATCATAAATGGGCTTTTTCGTTTGGACTTTTTTTGGGATCCTTTATTAATTTGGATGTATTTTTTTATTATTAATATGGATTTATTATTATGCAACAATAACAAATACAAAACAGTGACAAACAATAATAGAAAAAATAGATACAAATTAAATGAAAACAATATCACAGGCAGAAAAATGGCACATCTTTCACACTGTTGACATTTTGTTTACATTTGTTAAACGCTATTTATGCATGTATTTATGATGGTTTATTTGTCCATCCTCGGTTGTCAGTGATATATTGACTCACTCACTCACTCATCGCCATCTACTGGTGTAATGATGGAACAGAGTGGAGAAGAAATCAGGAAAGGACTCTGAAATATGAGTGTTTTTGGTGCTAAACAGACACTAAAGAGGACATAACTGGACAACACTATTATATCACATTAACTATTATCTTTCTAGTCATTAGTGCAGTTATTCAAGACATGGTACCGCAAGAATAAGAATAATTTTAATAAAAATAAGAGTTACACAACTGGCTACTCGTGCCCACACACAGATTTGCATTCGGAGGAGTTTCACTTTTATATTTTATACACCTTTTTATATTTAGTTTCAACAAAATGTCCCTACAAAGATGACAGTATCGGAAATCCTTTTCCCTCTAGAACCATTTTTTGGTCCCCATGAGGAAAACAGCTTAAAGGTGTGGTATAATGGCTTTTTCACAAGATGTAAAATAAATCTCTGATGTCCCCAGAGTGTGTAAGTGACGTTTTAGCTCAAAATTCCTCACAGATATTTTTATATAGCATGTTAAAATTGTCACTTTTGAGGGTGGGCAAAAACCATAGACTGTAAAAAAATATGGACGTAGTGTCCGTGACGTCACCCGTAGGTTTCTGAAGAGCATTTTTGAAGCCTAAAGTGGGCGGAGCCGGCCGTCGCCATCTTGGCCTTGCGTCACTCCCGGATAACAGAAAATAGGCAAACAGGCGGGGCGTGAGTGGAGCTGAGGAGCCTGGCTATCTGAAATCACCTAGCTCGACGTGATCGAGTTAGCTGATGATGTAAAACCAATTAAACATTCCTATTTTTGCCCTTCGAAATATTATAATAGTTAAAAGACGTGGCTACAAGTTAGACTGTGTATTACTTCGAGAGTGTTTGTGTGTGACAGTGATTTATGTGCATACATGTCCGTCACTCTTTCATGGTCCGTCAGCGCGGCATCGCTCAAGTTCGTAGAGAGCTTATTCAGTCCATTTTAAATTCTGATTTTGGCCGTCTCTCAAATGGGTTAAACCATAGATATATTACCTTTGAAGTGCAAGTAAATGCGCTAGAAAATCCGCGCTCATTCATGTGCATTTATTGCACGGACGGAGAAAGCGCCGACGCCTGCATGATTTCATCTGACGGTAATTTACATAAGCATATTATAATCCATCTGTTCCGTGAGAGCAGAACGAACGAGCATTTATTGACGTTTTAAATTTGAAAACCCCAAAAAGCAACGAAATTGTCAAGACATCCATTAGTGCATGTTCACAGAGGAAAACAACTGAAATACAGCGCTGGTTGTTCTCTCGAACGATAACGACGGAATCCAAAGACGTGGGCTTTGTACCCAAGTATTAAATTGTATGAAATAATCCCGAAAAAAAGCACAAACACTGCAGAGATGGCAAGTTCAGCAGCTAACATTGCTGAGGTGAAGTGACGGCTAGTAACAGCAGACAAACGGCTAGCACTGACAGCGGCAATCCATCTGTCACTCAAGTGGCCACTGGCCACACCCTTAAATTTAAATATTAATCAACTAAACGGACGAGTTATAAAATAATTCACCCCCCTCACAGTTGTTATGAAGGGCAAAATTAGCTGTATAGACCAAAGCCACATAGAGATCCAGGCTGTAAACATGTTTTTTTCTGCTGTAAAGTTGGTAATTTTAACATGAGGGAGATACAGATTTGACTCACTCCTGCAGCCAGGCCAAGCGGCCAGTCAATGAATTGCAGTTTAACTCACTTCCGTGTTGGTTTCAAGAGAGAGACGGTGTGGTATAGTATTCGGTAACCCTATAGTATTCGGTAACCCTGAGGACCCAATTAGTATGCCAGTAGTATGTTAAATGCTTAGTTAGGGTTGGGATCTCTGCAAAGGAATACCTTCTAGCAACACTTTATAATTAACTTAATGAATTACTAGCGTAATGATAGCAGCTGACATAGTTGCACATCATCCTCTTCAGTGGACCCATCCTGGTACATCATCCTATATATTTCAACCAAGTGGCAAGCCGTTGTGTTTTGATTTTTTTCCCTCTCCAAACCAAGATGGCAAATGGTCAGTCAGAAATTGCAAGTTGCTCCGGAATATCCACCCATTCCTTCTATCCTAGGAGACTCTTGTAGGTAAAAAAAATATTGCAGCATCAAGCAATATCTAATGAGTCCTATCACAGTTGGGTCATTATACGTAAACGTGCCATTTTGTGTCCCTTAGTGAAAAAAAGCTCTGTAAATCTTAATAAACCATAAAACAAATAAAATATTTTATAATTTAGTTTCCGTAATATGTCTAATAATATAAGAATAAATTATTTTCTGTTTCTTTTGTTTTTATAGGATTTTAATCACATTTTTTGTGCAAAGCATCTTGCAAAAATGTTGCAAATGGCATGTCCCTCGGTATGATTTTTCTACTTATGCTTGCATCATCTGCCTTTCATGATGTTGATGGTAGAAGACAAGTTTTCTCTTCTTTTCTTTGAGTTTATGTAATATCTGAAAGACAAAGACACGCTCATTGTGTCAGCCCTGTTACCAGAAAAGCATATGTTAAAAAGTTATTTGTACATATTGGGGATGCGAAAGTGGACTGACTTTTGGTGGCAGCGATATCTCTGGAACATTTCTCATTTGCAAATGCCTTTGCATTTATTTAAAATGGAAAAATGTATTTATTTATTTAAAACCTTTTCAAAAAGTAATTAATATGTCAGTAACAGGGTTGACCAAACACAAACATTTACATTGGTTATATGAAATTATTTGCATATCAAAGCAAAAACAGTGAGTGGTGTTCCACAGCACTAAAGACTGCAAGTGTTCAGTTGCACGTGACGTGTTGTTTGTGTGTTTTTGCAGAGTTCCTTCAAACTACAGCTGGTCCAAAACGCAGCAGCTCGAGTTCTTACCAGAACCAGGAAGTATGACCATATTAGCCCGGTTCTGTCAACACTGCACTGCACAAATTTTAAAATATTGCTGATTACTTACAAAGCACTGAATGGTTTAGCTCCGCAGTACTTCAGCGAGCTCTTAACGCATTATAGTCCTTCACGTCTATTGCGATCTCAAAATTTCCGGCCAGTTGATAATAACTAGAATATCTAAATTGACTGCTGGCGGTAGATCCTTCTCATATTTAGCACCAAAAACTCTGGAACAGTCTTCCTACCATTGTCCGGGAAGCAGACACACTCTGTCAGTTCAAAGCTAGACTAAAAACACATCTCTTTGACCTAGCATTCACATAACACATTATAGACTTATATAATTCCATATTAGGCTGCATAGATTAGGTCAGCCGGAACCGGGAACACTTCCCATGAATCCTGATGTTCTCGTTCCATCATAAGAAGAATGGCGTCTACGTTAATATTAGTCTCTCTGCTTATACCGAGGTTTACCGCAGTCCGTCGGATCCAGGCGTATCCAGATCAGATGAAGGACCTGCGCCTGGACGCGACGACAACGCAGTCCTGAATTGTCAACCAGTCTCTCCGTTTCTGAAGTGAGGTGGACTCCGGCCGTATCCAGACTAGATGGTGGACCTGCACGTGGACCCAACCATGACGCATCCCTGAAGTGCCGGCCTCGTCGACACGACCAATCTGACTTCTGATCTGTAATGCTGCCTGGATCATCATCATACACTGTTCGCTCCTTGGCCTAAGGAGAACTGGCCCCCGACTGAGTCTGGGTTCTCCCAAGGTGTTTTTCTCCATTCTGTCACTGATGGAGTTTTGGTTCCTTGCCACTGTTGCCTTGGCTTTGGCTTGCTTAGTTGGGGACATTTAATATTCAACAATATTATTGATCTGCTTAATTAGGGTGGACAATGATGCAATTTTCTTCTAGAAACAAACTTTGTTGTATTATTTTCAATATAACAATGTGAAGCTGCTTTGATACAATCTGTATTGTAAAAAGCGCTATATAAATAAAGGTGACTTGCCTTGACAACATGAATTTACTTCAAACTAAAGATTTGACTTTTCATACAGCAAAATACACTGCATCTATTTGTCTCATTAGCTCTCAAAAAACTTTAACCTTACAGTTCATTAAATATTTTAACACAGCTAACTCAACATTAATTGTTTTTAAATCTTCACAATGTATAGCCAGAGGACTATCACAAAAGTGTTTAGGAAAGTAAAGACATACTAGAGTATGTTTGTTTAAAGCTGCTTTGTATTGTTGTGTATTTTAAAAAGCTCTATAAATGTCCAAAAACGATGTGCATTTTGCTTGTAGTTTTGTGTTAATAAAAATGTAATATATTACATCTCATAATTCAGTTTCAGAATTCATTATGTATTGTATTGTGTAATTTAATACAATTTTTATATAAGTTTTGATTCTCTAATTTTATTACATTAAATGTTATTGTGTTGTATGATGTTCTGTATTAAGAATTATTATGACATAAATCATATGCATTAGTACACAAATGACATGCTTGTAATAAAAAAAGCATATTATGCCCTATTTCTTTAAAACAAATAACTTCGTCACAAAACATACTTTAACATGTTATTTCTTTAAAATAATGATTATTATATGAATTAAGGGGTTTGATTAATTACATTAAGATTGTGATTCCATAATTATATTATAGTGTTCTTTACTCAAGGCTAGACAACCAATTAATATTTATGCCCACAAAACATAGCTAGCATTCTGTAATTTATTTAAATGTAATAGTAAAAATAGTAATATACACAAATAAATATTATTTTATGTCTCTTTTAATAAACAAAAGTGTACTTGTAACATATTGCGCTGATTATTGAGGATAAAAAATAATCACATAATTATAATTGCATTACGAATGGCTGTGAATACGGTAAGGCAGTATCAGTGCAGTTTAAGCTCATAGCACGATCATCGGATAACGTTAGCTGTATGCTATGCTATTATCTCTAAGCTAACTAAAAAACACACGAACAACGAGAAATGTTTAATTTCACAATCTATAGCTTCGGTTAAATACTAGTATATGAAACGTATCATTTAAAATACATTAAATACATTAATGACTCGTTAAAACGTAGTACAAACGTCTTCTATAATAAAATTATTTTGTATGATTTATAACCAGGCACTAAAGCGATTACCCATAAAACGTGCTTTGAACCAATCGGATTGCTTGGGTCCTCAGGGTTACCGAATACTATAGGGTTACCGAATACTATACCACAACGGCAGAGAATGGCTGCGTCCGAAATCGCATACTTTGTGAGTAGGTACTACATTTAAATTAGAACGTACTTCGCGACCGTTAAAAAAGTACGTTCTATATAGTATGAATACGGGTAGTATGAATGGAGTCCGGACGTACTACATGCGCCATGTTGGTATTGTCACGTAACATGCGCGGTCACATCAGCGCGAAAATTTAAAGAGCCCGTTCCACTGACTGCACCAACATAACATTTTTAGTTCTTCTTTCCGCTTTCGTCTGCGTTTTTACGTCGTTCGTGCTCACAATTCAGAGTCGTCGCGGTCAGTTGCTCGCACACACACAAACCTGTGAACAATGGCAGAGGTTGATTTTTGGTAAGGAAAAAGTAATTTATTTGCTTGTGATAGTGCCATCAATGAATAAACATGAATGAATCAATAATATGCGTGTGTTTATCTCTGTCGATTCATTCATGGATGGCAATATCACAGTGTGTGTGTGTGTGTGTATATATATATATATACACACACACACACACACACACACACACACACACACACACACACACACACACACACACACAGAGTGAACAATAGGGTAACACACTGAGGTCAGATACAATACACACACACATTCATTCATGTATGAAGACTTAAGACGTAAAAGAAAAGGATTCTTCTAAAATGAGCATTTTTATCAAACTTGTATTATAGGTTCAGTAATTTCACTTTAATGACAATTAATAGGTCCTTTTCATTGCCATTAAAGTGAAATAACTGAACATAAACATACAAGCTTGATAAAAATAATCAAACTAAAAGAAAATTCCAGATGGCACTTAGAGGCTTTTACATCTTAAGTATTCATATATATATATATGTGTGTGTGTGTATATATATATATATATATATAATATATATATATATATATATATATATATATATATATATATATATATATATATATATATATATACACACACATATAAGAAATGGATCATATACATATAATACATATACATATAAATAATCCAACACAGAAAACAAGTGTCTTGTCGATTCAAATCGTATTTTAAAATAAACTATGAACACGTTACAGATTGTGAGCCCTACAACGCCAATTCTTCATCTATATTTTAAAGATGGAGCTGACCTCCACCCCTCACGGTAGTCCATCCAGTCACTGATTGCGACCATGGGTGGAAAAAAAGGACATCAAGGTGCTGGTGTTCTAGCTACATATCACATATTTGAGCTTAATTTTTTACAAATTATTTACTTTAAATTTAGGTAGGAAAAATTCAAGTGGAAATCCAAAAATTACCCAAGGTGTAAAGTTCTCATCTTGTACACATGCTTTTAAAGAAACAGATTTTTAATTATTTTAAAGTGATGCCCAACAAATGAGACTGTTAGTAAGAAAGTCCCTTTAAATCTTTAGAAACCTGTGAAGGTTACCTTACTGAAGCTGCTGACGTTCATTTTCTTCCCTCAAGATGACACTTTAATAAAAAAAAGTTTTGCCAAAGTTTTGTGATTTTGTTTTAAACTTTTGTATTCTGTATCCATTTAAAAGTTAAATAATATACAAAAATAAAGCAAATACATTTTAAAGGTGTCTGGGGTATGTGGATATTTCTCTTCAGTGTGGCACTCATATTTTTCAGATATACCTGCAATTTGCTTGTTTCAAAAAACATCTGGAATCTGTCACAAAATAAGTGCACACACAACACCCTTTAAAAATATTAATTACTCCAGGGACGTGCACAGGAATTTTGAGGGGCAGTTGCTCTGACCTGAAAAAAGGGCACCCCTGAAAAAACTCACGGGCTATGAAGGACTGAGAATAACAGGGTCTTTATTAAAATATATATATATACAAAGAAGTAAAACACTGAAATACAGCACTCAATCACCTTAACTACTACTAATAATAACACAGATTTTATCAATAAAAATGCCACTGACGATTCTGATTATCGATCCGATTCTTTAACGATTCTTCTTGATAGCACTGTGTGGAAAAATGTAGACAGTCATATGCTTTTCAAAAAAAAAAAAGTGGTTTTATTTATTTTAAAGCTTAAGCTTGAGTAAGCAAACTGTACTTTTTATGTAATTTATGTAATAAATAGAACCTTATTGTAAAGTGTTACTGATTAGTTATACACCGATTCATACATCTACTGAGTTCACTGTTGGAAAGATCAGTTATTTTAACCATTCATTAAAATGAATCGGTTCAAAGGAGTCATTAGTTCGCGAATTGGACGTGTCATGCGCGTTGTGATTATCCCAGCAGTTAGGACATGGACACGTCCAAGATTTGTGTCAACACAGAAAACATTTCATCACTGCTGGATAGTTTTTTTTTTCCCGTTTAATTAAAGTTTTGTTTTATGTCATGTTTTATGTTTGTTTTATTTCAGAGAAGATAAGGCAACTTATTTAGCACAATTCACACCCAGCGGTAATTCAGGAAAAAAAAAAAAATCTCAGAATGCTTCACATGAAACTTACGACCGTGTCGATTTATTTTGATTAATATGTGCGAGGGAGAGAGAGCAAGACAGCGCTGAGTTTGGAGACGGTGAAGTCTTGTTTACACTTTCGCCTGGCTCCGAAGAGAGAGAGTGCGCGCGCGCGACCGAGTCTCTCTCTCTCTCTCTCTCTGCTCGTTCTTTCAGTTAAACATGCGCCCAAGCTGTCACAAGCGCAGCAGTTCTACATAACGTTACTCACCGATCAAATAAGACTTTGGCGGGACAAAAAATCACTTTGGCGGGTGCTAAATCAAGTTCAATGCAGGAAAATTGCGCGAATTTAACTGAATAGTACAGGACCATGCACTCGCACAAATGCGACCACATAAATTTTTAACTCGCACATTCTCAAAATGGTCGCAGTCTGGAACCCTGATGATGATCGTTCGTTTGTTATACATCACAAACTCACCTTTCCCGACAACGTTGAGTCGTCTCACCCGACAACCGCGACAATCTCCTTCTAGGGCCGCTGATGCAGGCTCAGCTCAGGTGCCGGTCGCGTGCAGCGCTGCAGCCACGTAAACAGAGTTTGCCCTTCCCCTACTGACTTTCACTTTTGGTGCCCGAATGGAAGTGAATTTTTTTTTATCTAGGCCTACGTGAAACTCTGCATTTTTTTTTCCTGCAACACTTTTTATTTATTTATTTTTTCCCCCTCGGAAGGGCAAAGTGAGTCGAGAAGGGCATATGGGCAGTTGCCCGGGCAACCTGAGCAACCCCCCTGTGCACGTCCCTGAATTACTCAATGCCACATATTAAACACTTTACAATTGACAATCTAACTACTGTAAATCCCTGGGAATTAAGTGTTTTGTAATAAAACTTGCTAAAACAGCATTACAAAATGAACTTATAACAAATAAATGGAAAGAGAGTGTGTAACATTTGTTTTCTTTATTATAATTTTTTTTTAGCAATTTCTAAAAGCAGAAGGAATTTTTCCTCTCTCTCTCGTCGCTCTTCTTTTCTTTCCTCTCTTCCATTAGCCATAAGAACACAGGTGTGGTCATCAGCCCCTGCAAAATCAATACAGAATTTAACATTAGTGATGAACCATGGTCAATCTATATTATTAAATTAATATTAATGTTGGACAAGTTGAGGTACACTTGATTACAGTAGCTTGCTTTGTAGCCAACACATATTACATATCAACACTGGTAAAGAAGAAATAAAATCGTTGTAAAATTAAAAAAGAAAAGTTTTGTAACCCTCTCATTTAACTGAGAAACAACGTCGTTGTTTAAATAAAACAGTGTTAACTGACAGACATTAGCTCGTTCTGTTCGGCAATAATAATAATGATAAAATTGTCATTTTGCAGCCAATGCACAAACTTGTACCCTCGATTTACATTATTTAAACTTTTAACAAGTCAATCGTTTACTTATATGATGTTAAACGAATACAATTTAACCACAAATAAACAAAAAGTGTGTTGTAAAGTACTTACACTTGAAAACAGCCGCGTCTCCGTTTTCCGCAAGCGGCAACCTCCCCGTCTCTCCCTTGAAACCAACACGGAAGTGAGTTAAACTGTAATTCGTTGACTGGCCGCTTGAGGCTGTTGTCAGAAGTGAGTCAAATCTGTATCTCCCCCATTAAAATGACCAACTTTACAGCAGAAAAAAACGTGTTTAAAGCCTGGTGTCTGTATGTGGATTTGGTCTATACAGCTAATTTTGCCCTTCATAACAACTGTGAGGGGGGTGAATTATTTTATAACTCGTCCGTTTAGTTGATTAATATTTAAATTTAAGGGTGTGGCCAAGCCACTTGAGTGACAGATGGATTGCCGCTGTCAGTGCTAGCCGTTTGTCTGCTGTTACTAGCCGTCACTTCACCTCAGCAATGTTAGCTGCTGAACTTGCCATCTCTGCAGTGTTTGTGCTTTTTTTCGGGATTATTTCATACAATTTAATACTTGGGTACAAAGCTCACGTCTTAGGATTCCGTCGTTATCGTTCGAGAGAAAAACCAGCGCTGTATTTCAGTTGTTTTCCTCTGTGAACATGCACTAATGGATGTCTGACAATTTCGTTGCTTTTTGGGGTTTTCAAATTTAAAACGTCAATAAATGCTCGTTCGTTCTGCTCCCATGGAACAGATGGATTATAATATGCTTATGTAGGTTACCGTCAGTCGTCAGATGAAATCATGCAGGCGTCGGCGCTTTCTCCGTCCGTGAATGAGCGTGGATTTTCTAGCGCATTTACTTGCACTTCAAAGGCAATATATCTATGGTTTAACCCATTTGAGAGACGGCCAACATCAGAATTTAAAATGGACTGAATAAGCTCTCTACGAACTTGAGCGATGCCGCGCTGACGGACCATGAAAGAGTGACGGACATGTATGCACATAAATCACTGTCGTACACAAACACTCTCGAAGTAATACACAGTCTCACTTGTAGCCATGTCTTTTAACTATTATAATATTTCGAAGGGCAAAAATAGGAACGTTTAATTGGCTTTACATCATCAGCTAACTCGATCACGTCGAGCTAGGTGATTTCAGATAGCCAGGCCAGGCTCCGCTCCTCAGCTCCACTCACGCCCCGCCTGTTTGTCCATTTTCTGTTATCCGGGAGTGACGCAAGGCCAAGATGGCGACGGCCGGCTCCGCCCACTTTAGGCTTCAAAAATGCTCTTCAGAAACCTACGGGTGACGTCACGGACACTACGTCCATATTTTTTTACAGTCTATGGTTTTCCGCCATTTTCAAATATAACGACGACAACTCCTCTCCCGTGGCATCATGGGATAGTAAAGTGTCCATCGTATGCGCACTTCAGAATCTCGCCGGATGTAGTAGGTCATCCGGGTACTTCTCGCCTACTGTTTTTCGAATTCTATGATTTCGGACATACTACTCTGCTCGCGTACTGTTTTTCGCATACTATATAGTAGGGAAGTATTCGATTTCGGACGCAGCCTCGGGCTGCGTTCGAAACCGCATACTTCCCTACTATTTAGTATGGGAAAAAGAGTAGGCGAGCGAAAAAGTATGTACGAATCCAAAAGAGTAGGCGAGAATTACCTGGGTGACGTACTAATTATCGCGAGATTCGGACTTAAGTGCGTTCGAATATGCCTACTTTCCTACTATATAGTAGGCGAAAACAGTACGTGAAGGAAGCAGTACGTTCGAAACATCAGTATTCATAAAAGAGTAGGCGAGAAGTTCCCGGATGGCTTACTGCTTCCAGCCAGATTTTTGAGTGCTCGACCGATGGATACTCTTCTATCCCAGGAGGCCACGCGAGAGGATACGTCACAAAAAAAAAGAAGAAGGATAGGTCATACTCGAACGTGACGGAAAGGATGACGGACGAGACTCAAATGTGAGTATTACAAATCAAATGATCGCATGTGTTGAACTACTGTACAGTAAACTGTTGAATTGTTTAAGGTGTAAAGACGCTGTATAGGCTATTTGTGATTTTGCTGTAAATCACATTTTATTATGTATAGCTAACAGAGAAGCTCCAGTAAGGACACATACGTCTCCAAAGTGGATTTGCATACATTTTAAACCGTATACATCTTAAATACAATTACTAAATGTCTATTTAATATCTGGCAAGAAACTCTTCTATAAGAATTGCAGATTACTATATGAAATAGGCATCTGAGTGATGTATGTGTGCTATTATGTAGAACAAATCTATAAAGTAACTAAACATAAGTTATCTATTTTATTTGTCCATTAGTTGATAAATTGAGGAACATTTATATTGGATAAAAACTAAAAGTTAAAACAACCTCAACATGTAAATGTAGTGTTGAGCTCATAAATCACAGAGGTAACGTGAGTCTGGTCTGGATGTTAGAGTGGCTCATGAAGCTGAATGCTGCCATCAAAGACTTTGTGACATTACAGAAATGGATAACAACAACTATTTAAATATTAAGTTGTAGTTTATTTTAATTATTGTAATTTCAAACAGAGCTATTACAGCACTTTTCTGATTCTTGAGTTCTGTGCATTTGCTGCACAGCTTTTGTGGTGGAGCAGGACCTGCAAAGAAAGATGATGGCGGCATTTGTGGAAAAAAGCATTTTTGTCTTCTAAATAATACTGAAATCAAATGACATTGTGCTGTTAAAATTACTGCTTTTGTGTTATGTTTGTGCATTTTGTAGGATCTGAAATGTCAGCAGACTGGTGTGAGCACTGAGGACGAAGAGCACAGAGCTGAATCCTGGAGATGGTGCCATGGATGAGACCCTCCATCACTCCACCTGCCCTTATGAGAACCTCCACCTGCCCTCATGAGACCCACCATCACTCCACCTGCCTTTATTGCCTCAGATTGTGAAGCACAACACATCACGCAACAACCTCAGGCACAAGGGAACGGCTCACCTCTGGCGGTCAGCTGATTCATCAGAATAAATCTGCAGAATGGGCACCGCTGTGTTGAGATGGCAGAAGGATGTGGGGTTCAGTGCCTGTAGCCTACATACATGATTGTAATAAAGCTTTGTTTCATGTGTTGACTTGTATATGCATTTGTTTATTGTGTGATGGTGACTTTGATTCATTCTTTTACTAATTTATTAATATTTCTCATTGTTGTCAGTAAATAAAATACAATTAATTAATGCTTTATTTATTGTTTGAAGGAAAATGTAGATGTTCACTATATACACATCTAGAGTGTATTCATGCATAGCTATGTCATATGATATACATTACATTTTGTTTGTTTTATTGAATTATATAATTTACAGTAAAAAGTAATATAATTAATTGATCAGCATTTATCGTTGTTATTATTGTATGTTTTGGGCTGGGAGCAATGCAATTCATTCTGGGGTAATATTAATTTTTAATAATGATACTTATATTTTTCGAGTATAAAATCAACAGTTTTCTCCAAAGGTGAATCTCCCTTTGTGCAGACATTACAAACGCTGAGGAAAACCGTTCTAGGTAGGGCTGTCGAGTAAATGTGAGGTAAATGTATGTATGTATATGTATGTATGTATTTATACATATATATATATATATATATATATATATATATATATATATATATATATATATATATATATATATATATATATCATGGGTTTGCAAACATATTATGAGATTTTATACACAGGAAAAAACCTATAAGGTTGAATATCAATATATATTTTCTTAAATAATTATATAATACATTAAAAAAAAATGCATTTTCTGTTATTTATAGGCCTGAGGGATGAAACGATAGTTAAATTTAACAAGAAAAAGAGGAAAACAAAGCAGTAAGCCACTTTTGCTTATGGATGAAAATGTTTGGATATAAAATAAAGAAATTAACAACATATTCAAGAGATGACAATTTTGGGATTTCGTAATAAAAATAAATATCGTTAAGGATAAAACGGTGGGTCACATTAGTAGGGTTAAATATAAGAACTTAAATCAACCCTAAATGTACTCACAAAATAAATGGGCAGCAGTTTCTTCAAAAAGACCACAAAATGAGAAAGTTTAATCAATATCATGATATTTACAGATAGATGAATTAAACGTGTCGTTCAAATCTTTTAAGTTGTTGCGCGTGTGATAACGCGTCGTAGGTCACATGATATCGTCAACATGGCAGATGTCCGGTTCTCATTCATACTCAACGAGATCTGGCTATAAAGTACCTACTCTTTTAGCGCTCGTTAAGTAAGTACTCATTGAAATTAAGTACCTACTCATTGAGTATGCGGTTTCGAACGCAGCCAATGTTTAATAGGAAGAGAATTGGCACTCTCTGCTTACTTCCGGGTTCTGGATTGGTTGCAGTAACACGTCTCTGTCCATGCGGGGGCGCTCGCGAGCGAGTGCAGAATGAATGGAGGTCTATGGCGAAAAACCCTCAAAACCCACTTTTCTCAGGATATAATTTTTTGTCTAGTAATTTGAATGTTGTATTCGAAAGGAGATGCAAAGACATTACACATTGCTGGGTGTTAGATTTTTTTAGAGTCACTTATTTGGTTTAAAAAGTCTTTTAAAATGTCAATGACGTCAGAATGCTGACGTCATTAGCAGAATGCTAGCGTGTTCTGGGCAACAACAACTCAACCTGTAAGAAATAGAAAAGAAATAAGTACTCGTTCATTAAACTTTCGACCTATAACCAAGGCCGTAACCAGGGTTTGAAAATTAGTGAGGTCCGAGGTGAGGTGCAGAGCCGGATTAAGAATTCAGAGGCCCCTGGGCACAATCAATGTCTTGTAGGCCCCCCCTTAGGCAGGCCTAATGTATAGTTTGTCCAAGGACATTTTAATTTTGCATTAAGAGTTTTAGTTTACTGACTTAAAAGGAACTTTGTTGTACTATGCTGGAGTAAAGTTCATAAATGATAGATCTTTCCCATATAGGATTTTGTAAAACTATGTTGGGTAAACCTCTGTCCCTCTAGGGGGGTTCGGGGGCATGCTCCCCCGCAAGAAAATTTTGTACATTTTAAGGTTAAATGCATCAATCTGGTGCTCTTTGAGAGCTCAAAATTAAGAGCTTCAACGGGCTTCAACCCATGAACTGTGCACAAATAAAAAACATTGACTTGTACCTGGACATTAAAGGGGGCTCAAACATATTTTTTAGTTATGATATGGAGTTTCAGTCTACATTACATTATAACTGGTGTTTTAGTATGCCAAACAATTAGTATAATAATATAATAATGATTTCTATAATTATTCCTATGACATAAAATCCATATAGCCTAATAAATGAAAATGAATATTTCAAAAGTATATTTTACATTACACTATAGGAAAATTACAATACTTTTGTCCTAATGTCTTCACTTGCAAGAAATAAACCCTTTGATCGCGTGAGCAAAGTGCGCACTTTTCTTTAAATCACGCAGCACAAACATAATGCCTATATAGGATACTTAAAGTCTTGTGCTGTTTTATAAAGCACAAAACCATATCACGGTTTCGATATTAGTTCGTTGGCAAAATATAACGCTAGAGACCTTTATGTTAGGCTATACATTTTACATCTCATGTGTATTGGGAAAAGGGAGAAGAGGGAGAAGAGCGAGTTCGGCAAAAGGCGGATTCGAACTCGAGTCGAACGCGTCAAAAGCTACTTAGTTTCAAGCACCTCACGCACGCCCAACGACCCGTGCAACTGTAGCTATTTAGTTGTGGGTGCCTTTTTTGCTAAAAAGACAGGCACTTAGTGCAAATTATACGCGCCATTATCGGAAATGTAAAAGAAAAAAAAGTTTATTGGCACTTTTTGGTCATTTCATGACTTTCAAATTGACATCAACTACGATGCTGTTGCATCATGCTTGTAGTTTCTTTTGCGCTTTATTTATAAATTATAATAAAGTGACATAAAGCGCTCTGCCGCATTTTTTACAGTCTATGCTCACAACACGCTCTCAAGCCCCGTTCACTGATCTACCTTCTCGCAGCGACATAAATTGCAAACACACATATGACGCGGTTTAAACGGCTAATTAATCATTCAGAGAGCTTGAAATTTTATTTTTGAATATAAAAAAATGACCGAGGTCCGGACCTCGGTGACCTCATAGCTGGCTACGGCCATGCCTATAACCCATGTTGAACTTGCAAAACCTACAATAAAATCTGAAATTTCTCAACGGCATTTGGGTGAAAGAGACACATTTAGCCGTTTAGCCCCATTGACTCCCATTCAGTCTGCACTCGCTCGCGATCACCCCCAGTGGAATTCTAATGGAACTGCAACCAAAATCAATACAATGGGGCTGAATCATAGACTGTAAAAAAATATGGACGACGCCCCTTCGCTCTCTTCCATTGGTGAGAACTGAAGCCGCCAGAGTCCCGATATGGCGCTGACATATTGGAACTTGAGTCTGCGCAGTAGCGATTTCGGGACCAGACCTGCGCAGTAGTGAGCAGGAAGTAAAGCCGCGAGATCAACGCTCCGCCCTCACTCTCGCAGAATGCACTCAGGGAGAGTGGATTCTGCACACTTTTTTAAAAATTGATTGCAGTACGACAAGAGGCTTGTTAAAATAAAGCAAATACAATCTCCTCAGTCCTCCGAAGATCCCGAAAAAAATGTCCGTTGGTGCTTCAGTGACTACTTCGCTCGGAGAACCTGTCAATCACAGCTGTCAATCATGACGTTACACCACCGCATCACGTAACTAACTAAAAACCAACTTATTTTGGAAACAGATACTAGAACTTACATCAGCGTGATAAAAACGACAGCAAATGAAAGAAACCACCTTTGGAAAAAAGATATTTGAAGTGTAATTTAATTGTTTAGTTGGTCTCGCGTCCCGTTGAATAACATGGGGAGGCGGGGCTTATGACCTATACTAGGACCAGTCACCGGGGGGCGATCGAGACGTTTTGGCTTCACTTTTCAGGGCTTGTGCGGCACGCTTGGGCTGAATAGGGAGTGCCAAGGCTCTCCGTAGACGGGCTCTGGAGACGGGGAGGTTGCCGCTTGGCAAAAACGCGCCGTTTTTATTTGTCCCTTTAAATGCAAATGAGCTGCTGTGTGTGTGTGTGTGTGTGTGTGTGTGTGTGTGTGTGTGTGTGTGTGTGTGTGTGGTTTACGAGGACTTTTGACCTGAATACGCACCGCATTATGGGGACATTTGGGTTTATGAGGACAGAGGCCATGTCCTCATAAATCCGACAGTGTACATGATCTTCTTGAGGGTCACGTGTGACAATTTTTTCACCTCCTATGCTCTTGGCACAGAGCTCTTCGAAGAAAAATAAGGATGCTGGCTACTGTGCGAAAAAACAAGGCAGAGCTCCCAAGTGCATTGGTGACAAGTGGAAACAGGGCTCCTTTTTCATCTCTGTTCGCGTTCACTGAGACACACACCATCGTGTCCTACTGCCCAAAAAAGAAGAAGAACGTGATTCTTATGAGCACCACACTCAAGGATGCAGCAGTCAGTGAACGTGAGGACAGAAATCCGGAGATGATTTTGGACTAGGCCTACAACGCCACCAAAAGTGGAGTGGACAATCTAGACAAGGTATGTGGTACTTTGTATTTGTTCACTGCTAAAAATAATTGTACAATAATAACTTATATTCTAAGCTAAATGGTAAATTGAACTTGAAATGTATTGGGGAAAAAAGTAAATTGCATTATCAAATAGATGAACAAACATTTACTAAAATGTTGTGCCTGTTCGTGTAATATTACAGATTATTGCAACATAGACTGGCCCACCCATGGCTATCTTCTTCAACATTATTGATGTCTCGGGCGGCCTTGGTCGGTGCGTCCACAGCTGGTCCCTCATCGGCCCGTGCGTCCACAGCTGGTCCCTCAACAACACATCCCTCTGCCAATCGCACAAAAATAAAAGGTGCCTCATCGACGATAGACCAGCAAGGCCGCATGTGCTGGCCAGAGGATGTGAAAACCGTCAGTTTCTGCAAAAATTGCAAACGTCCAGTGTGCAAGAGACACTCTGTCACTATCTGTTGCATCTGCAGCAATGTGTAAAATAATTAGGCTAGAGTTTGAATGTTAATAGTTAAAATTATATTTATTTATGGGTATTTCGTATCTCAATTTATTGATGAATTTACTGTTTGATAATTATTGTTTGCTCTTATTTTAGTATATTATGAGTTCCTGATATCTGAACGCAGCACATGCGTTCTGGCGCAATATGGCTGCCGTCGCATCATCCAAGTGGATGCTGCACATTGGTGGTGGTTGAGGAGATTCCCCCATCTATGTAAAGCGCTTTGAGGTCTCAGAAAAAGCGCTATATAAATGTAACGAATTAATTAATTAATCTGTTGCATATGCAACAATAAATAAAATAATTACAGTTTGATAATGATTGTTTGCTGTTATGTTATTTTATTATGTTTTTGCTGTTAGATCATAATTGCTGTTCCCTTCTGAAGTTTTTTATTACCATTTATAGAATTAGAATGAATAAAATACCAATTAATTGCAAAATGTCTGTATAAAGTGTTTTGAATTATCACTATCCATCCCTTATTTTGTTAGATTTTTTTAATTATCAAATACTGAGTAGCAAAAATGTTTGCAATGTGTTCCTTTTCTAACCAAATGTTATTGTTTGATTGTAATCATAATGCAAAACTTGATACTTATCTTAAAAAGTACTTCAGTACTTATCTTAAAAAGATACTTATCAAAAATCAAAAAGTAGTCTTTTAGAATATCGTCTCGGTTACCAATGTAACCCTCATTCCCTGAAGGAGGGAACGGAGACTTAGTCGATCGTACCGACTGATGGGATCACGCCAGGCAGCCATCAGTCGGTACGATCGACTAAGTCGAACGTTACCCGACTGAAAGGGAACTAAATATATATCTAAATAAAAAAACTAATGAGATAGAGAAATCATGTCTAAAAAAACAATGGGAATCAAAAAGCCTCTCTATGTATTGATATAGGGAGCTGTAGTATAGCCTACAGGCAGTTACAGGACATTCCACACATTCATATTTTTTAAAGCCACTGGATGGCGCTTTTCTCACTTGAAAATTATTTTTTTAAAGGCCTGCCAGCCTAAGGCACACCTGTGCAATAACATACTGTCTAATCAGCATCTTGATATGCCACACCTGTGAGGTGGATGGATTATCTCGGCAGAGGATATGTTTTTCAGATTTGTTCAGTGTATGACCTGAAAAAAATTGAAAAGAATTGTGAAAATACACAATTCTGAATGAAAAAAGACTGACATGTCAGTAAATATGCATCTTATGGCAGTTTTATTTACACAATACACACAAAGGTACAAGATTTGCTGACAACCCACCAATAGGCTTTCGAAATGTGCTCACATGTGTTCTCAATTCACCATTTAGTTTTTTTTTACTTCATGCTTAAGTTCATATAAATATCTTTTATCTTTACATCCAGCCCCAAACTTCCATAAATCAACATTAAAAAATAAAAATCCCATTTAGAAATGAAATTCAAAATGCTTTGTGATGATTGATGTACACTACCGTTCAAAGGGTTGGGGTTAATGTGTCTGAAAGAAGTCTCTTCTGCTCACCAATACTGCATTTATTGGACTAAAAATACAGTAAAAACAGTAATATACTTTTGCATTTAAGAGAACGGTTTTCGATTTGAATATGTTTTAAAATGTACTTTATTCCTGTGATCAAAGCTGAATTTTCAGCATCATTGGTCCAGTCTTCAGTGTCACATGATCCTTCAGAAATCATTCTGATATGCTGATTTGATGCTCAAGAAACATTTCTGATTATTATTGTTCAGCTTCACATTTCTGAGAAAACCATGATGGATTTTCTTCAGGATTCTTTGATGAATGGAAAGTTCAAAACAGATTTTTCTTTACTGTATTTACTGTCACTTTGATCAATTTAATGCATCCTTCCTGAATAAACACATTCATTTCTTTAAAAAAAAAGATTCTTAACTCAATTTTTTTTAATCAACATGCCCAGAATCTCATTCAAAGCATAAAAAAAGTCTCAAAAAAGTTGCCACAGAACATACGCTTTGGAAGAAACTTCATTTTCAATCGATTCCAAACTGTAAAACGCCATGTGTCAAACACAATCTGAAAATAAGAGGCGACATCTGATCTGTGGCAGAATATAACAAAGGTCATAAACCGAGGTCCAAACGTCCTGCAGCCGAACACCGAAACGAAGCCACGCTTTCACACAACCAGCCAGAGAATGGAAAGCCCTTGAGCCGAGACATGTTTGACTGGATATACGCTGATATACGCTCATATACAGCTATAGCTTATTTACTGGCAGAGGTAAAGCAGCACTGAAGCATCAGGACCGGCGCGGCTCGATCCGGTGGGACAGCTGGGATAGCGTGCGCTGGTTGTCAATCACACCAATGTGTCGCACATAGCCACGCACATCCTGATGGCTTTTACCTGTCACCTGTGGCGCTTCTTGATCTATAGATACCAAAGAGAGAGAGAGAGAGAGAGAGAGAGAGAGAGAGAGAGAGAGAGAGAGAGAGAGAGAGAGAGAGAGAGAAATGCATCAGAATCAGCTGAACTGAAACATGATTCTGATATGAAGTTCACACTGTTGTCTTACTGAATGGCTGACTTCGGCAGTATCTCATGATTCGGACTGTGTTAGCAATCATTCTCTGGAAAACACACACAGAAACATTCAGGACGTCTCATTTAAAACTGTCTCTGAGATGGAGAGATAGATTCCTTTGCGAGACTCACCATTTTCTCAAAGTTGACCAATCTGTCGGTAAATGTCTTGTTGCCCTCGTGTGTGAAAGTCATATCTGAAAGAGAAATAACGCAGATGTTCGACATTTTAAGCACTGATAAAATTTGCATCTTTTCTGGGTCATAATGAAACTATACAGTGCTTGGAAACATTCTGTTGTTTGCTTTGTGGATTTCGTTGAAATATTGCAGTTACTGTAGGCTCTCATTGCTTTGTACTGCATGAATAATGAATGAATATATATATCCCAATGTACAGCATGGAAGAAGTGCAGGAGTGCGAAGTTAATGTCTGAACACATTTATAGCCTTTTCATTGATTAAGAATGATTTTTAATAATAACAAATAACACATTTTTTAAATCAAAATAATAATTATTGTTATAATAATTATTATAGTCATAATAGTTATATAAATTAAATGATATATGTGAGATAAATGTAAGATTTATTATATATAATGTTTAATTATATATCTGAATAATAATTCAAATAAACATAACAAATAGATGAGTGAAATTTTTTCATTAAATGATCTAAAAATATTTAACCATAAATATTAACACCAGTTTTAGATCAATTATAAAAGGGTATATATATATATATATATATATATATATATATATATATATATATATATATATCTACAGGTGTGTGCTGTATTCATTTATTAATGGATTAATTAGAAATGTGGAAAATGCCACTAAATCATGTAAATCATAAGAAAATGTGTTACATGCTTTAATAATTAATTTTAAAAGAAATGTAAACACATATATTATGCCTCTGGATGAATTTCTTCATGAAACATTTAAAATATAGAGTTTCATAGTCTATTTAATTTTTCATAGCTGTGCTGACTTTACTATTATTCAAACGTGTTGAAAATGCCACTAATAAAGAACATGTACATTTTGTTGGTGTTTGTGATTCCAGTGTAAAGTTCACCTTTGATTAATAAAGGCATGAAAGGGATGATCGGCGGCTCTAACTTGGCCATTGTAAGTCGATACGCTCTGTGATTTCTGGAGGGATCCTGCAATGAGAAAAACAACGTTCTCTTTAAGTATCTTTAACATTGGGTTAAATGCTTAGCTTACCAGAGGCTGCCATGTTGAACTCACCATCAGGTTTTCAAACTCTCCATAAAACTTCTTGAACTTGCTGGGCAGTTTCTGTGAGAGAGCAGACTCTTATTCTGTGAGAGCTGAATCAGTGTTAAACATGCCGTGTCTGTTATGTGTGTGTATGCTGAAGTTGTGTGCATGTGTGTAGTGAATGCTCACCTCCCATGTCTGACTGAGTCGACAGACTGCAGGGTTTCCCAGTCCCATGATAATGGCAAAGAAGGAGTTCAGATTCTTAAACTCTTTACAGCTTAAAAAGAGCAAACACACAGAATTTAGAAAAGTGCAGTCTGAACACCATAATATCTGTGCTGATTAATCCTTACACACACGAATGCTTCGCCAATCATTACATATTCAGGTCTTTAGCGACACGGATCTATATTAACATGGACGGATCTCTAACTGTCACAATAGTATTACAACTTTCCTGATATTTTAATAACAATTACAATAGAATTAAAAAAAAAGAATTATATAGATATGTTACATTTTTGGAACTTGGAATGGTTCACTTTGAGCGGATGCTTTTTACAATCATCACTGTCCTCGTCAGAGCTCATTTCCCAGTAGGCTACATTCAGCATCTGGTTCATATTCGCCATCTCAACAATAATAATGTGTCCAGTATCTGTAAAACTGCATTTTTCCATCTTAAAAATCTAAATTACGCCATATGCTCTCATTGACAAATGCGGAACAGTTAGTTCATGCGTTCATGACCTCAAGGCTAGATTATTGTAATGCTCTACTGGGTGGTTGCCCTGCACGCTTAATAAACAAACTACAGCTGGTTCAAAACGCAGCAGCTCGAGTTCTTACCAGAACCAGGAAGTATGACCATATTAGCCCGGTTCTGTCAAAACTGCACTGGCTCCCTATTAAACATCGTATAAATTTTAAAATATTGCTGATCACTTACAAAGCAC
This sequence comes from Scardinius erythrophthalmus, assembly GCF_964197995.2. Taxonomy (NCBI): domain Eukaryota; kingdom Metazoa; phylum Chordata; class Actinopteri; order Cypriniformes; family Leuciscidae; genus Scardinius; species Scardinius erythrophthalmus. The sequence continues at coordinate 38,981,916 of NC_138226.1, read as the reverse complement.
TGAATGGTTTAGCTCCGCAGTACTTGAGCGAGCTCTTAAAGCATTTTAGTCCTTCACGTCTATTGCAATCTCAAAATTCTGACCAGTTGATAATACCTAGAATATCAAAATTGACTGCTGGCAGTAGATCCTTCTCCTATTTAGCACCAAAACTCTGGAACAGACTTCCTACCATTGTCCGGGAAGCAGACACACTCTGTCAGTTCAAAGCTAGACTAAAAACACATCTCTTTGACCTAGCTTTCACATAATACATTATAGACTTCTATAATTCAATGTTAGGCTGCATAGATTAGGCCAGCTGGAACCGGGAACACTTCCCATAAATCCTGATGTACTCGTTACATCATGAGAAGAATGGCATCTACGCTAATTTTAGTGTCTTTGTTTATCCCGAGGTTTTCCCGCAGCCTGCCGGATCCAGGCCGTATCCAGATCTGACGAAGGACCTTCGCCTGGACCGATGACAACACAGTGCTGAAGTGCCAACTAGTCTCTCCCTATGGAGGATACCTTTACCACTCTACAGATAAAGCGTTGTCGGGAAACTCAATTCGCGTATCTACCCCGAATTGATAAAATAAAATAAAATTCTGTATAAAAAATTATAAGGAAACGCCAGTACTTTGTTTAGGCTTGGTTTGTAGGGAATTCCAAACCTGCGTACATATATTCAAACGCACATAACTATAGAACCAATTCTTAATGCGCATGTGACCGCCATCAGCATTTCTCACAGGTTCGCGTTTAAAGTCTGTGTAGAGAGAATGGTGTCGTCTTAGCGGCCCCTAATTTAATAACAAATGATCGTTGCAACGGAAGCGAATCAATCATAACTAACCTTAGCTGGAAAATAACTTTATTAAAGAACCGCTATAAAGCCAAAACAATCTCTGTTACCATAAATTATACGCTTATCTCTGTAAAGCTGCTTTGAAACAATCTACATTGTTAAAAGCGCTATATAAATGAAGATGACTTGACTTGACTTGACTTGACTTGACTATTCTCAAAACATCGTTTTCAACATTAGATGAACGATCGTTTTTACTGAGTCATCAGAGATTGGATTTTTGTAGCGCAGAAAAAAATAATACTTACACTTCTACATTCAGCGGGTTGTGGAAGCTTGTTTCCACCACAGAATAAAAAATAAAAAGGTAATTGCGACTTTTTATCTCAGAATTACGTTATATAAAGTCGCTATTGTGTGTTATAGAAGTGAACTCGCAATCCTGAATTTATAACACACAATTGCAACTATTCTGAGAAAAGATGTCAGAATTGCGAAATATAAACTTGGAATTGCGAGAAAAAAGTCAGAATTGTGAGTTTATATCTCACAATTCTGACTTTATAACACACAATTGCGACTTTATAGCTCACAATTCTGAGATCAGCATGAGATCTGAAGTCAGCATTGCGAGATGTAAACTGTAAAAAGTCGCAATTATCATTTACATTTTTTTATTCTGTGGAGGAAACAAGCTTCCACAGCGGGTCGCTAGCAACCCTACAAACTGTCATTCTTTTGTAATTTATTTTTTTCTTGTTATATTGTTTATAATGAATAGTTCCAGAAATACTAAGAAGGTTGATGTTTAACTTTAAAAAATGAGGGGGAGAGTAGTGAATGACCGGGGCAAAAATGACCCGAGGTCTGCGTTTTCAGGGTTAATACACATCACACACTCTCTACTGTGACACACAACTTAAAACTATATTTAAAAAAAAAAGATAATATAATATTATTGAAGTAAAAGTCCACTTAAGTGTACTTGAAGTACACTTTCATGACTGTTTCTTAACACACTTAAAACTTTTACTTTTAAAAGGTGCCGTTTGTAATAATGTCAAATTACAAATTTTACTTTAAAGTAAATTTTTAATGATTATGTTTTAATAAAATTTAAGTACACTTATTTTCAGTTGTGAGTTCATCACTACAAATGCCTGATTACAAATATATTTAAATATATGACAAGTTTTACTAGAAATTTAGTTAGTTTATTCTAGTTAACCATAAACACTTATCAGTTTTTTTTTTGCAATACACTTTAACCATAATTTAAGTAATTATGAAATTACAAGATGCACATCCTATACTTAAGTCAAGTGGGTCAAAAAAGTTCAACTAACGTCATTATATGTCAATTTTAACTTTTAACATTGCAATTCATTGTCCAAAATTATTACATTAACTCTGCAGAATAAAATGATTCATCACACACATTAACGTCACATGTTAGTAAAAACCTCAGAGACTCACTGTGCTGCGATCTTGATGAACTTCTTGAGCAGTTGTACACGTTTGCTGAGCGTGGGACACAAGCAAACCTCTGTGACCACCCAGAGCTGCACCTCATTGAACCTCCGCAGGAACAGATCCAGGTTAGCCGTCGTCTTCTTGAAATGCGGACGGCCAAACGTGTGGTAGATCAGCTCATGCTAAAACACACATGCATACACATTTACTAAAACTGACAAGCAGTTTAGACCTGGTGGTTAATAAATGTAGGTAACACTTTATTTACAGTGTGTTTGTTACACGTTGCATGTAGTTACTATAGTAATAACTATAAATTATGCATAATTTGTCACATGCCTGTCCTGTCTTGTTATGCACATGGGTGTTTTGTTATGTTGGGCCATGTGCTCGTGTCTATTGTCTAGCCCCTCCCATCTTGTTATCTGATTATTGGTTTATTTATCCCACCTGTTTGTCTCGTTACCCTCCTTTGTTTGTTCCCCTATTTAGCCTCCTTGTGTTTGTAGTCTTGTGCTGGTTCGTTGTCTGAAGTTACCTGTTCCTGATGTTACCTTCCCGCTGGTTATCTGTATCTGGAGTTTTGTTCTTTGTTTGTCAGTTGTCATTAAATCACCCCTGCATTTGAATCCTCGTCTCACGTACTGTTTCATGACAGAACGAACCAGCCAAAGTATGTGGATTCAGCGGGGTGAGTTTTTTCCTGATGAGGATAAGGGATCTTCAATTTCCTTGTTGGAGTATTTCGCAAGATGTGCTCAAAGGACTATGGAGGAGGAGAGGATCCTGGCAGAGGACGGTCCGCAGAGGGGCAAGCTTTCACCGCTGGTCCCGAAACGGAGGAAAGGAGGGAAGAACCCCTCCGTCCCAGTTCCGGTGGTCCCAGTTCCGGTGGTCCCAGTTCCGGTGGTCCCAGTTCCGGTTGTCCCGAAACGGAGGAGGAGGGGAAGGAAGACTTCCTCCATGCCAGTTCCGGTGGTCCCAGTTCCGGTGGTCCCAGTTCCGGTGATCCCGAGTCCGGTGGTCCCGAGTCCGGTGGTCCCGAGTCCGGTGGTCCCAGTTCCGGTGGTCCCAGTTCCGGTGGTCCCGAGTCCGGTGGTCCCAGTTCCGGTGGTCCCGAGTCCGGTGGTCCCAGTTTCGGTGGTCCCAGTCTCGGAGGTCCCTGTGCAGTCTGAGATAGACAGAGCAGCTGAGACTCTGTTGGATTACTTCGAGAGACTTTACAAGATCCTAGAGTGTCCCAGAACTGTTCACGTCACATCTGTCGATCCAGAGACTGTCCACGTCACGTCTGCCCAGTCAGAGATTATTCACGTCACGCCTGCCCAGCCAGAGACTGTTCACGTCGCGTCTGCCCAGACAGAGACTGTTCACGTCACGCCTGCCGAGTCTGGGTCTTCGGACAAGATGGCTGCCGCCGAGAGCGTTCACGTTATGTTCGCCGAGCCTGTGTCCCCTGACGAGAGGGCCGCAGTCGAGCCGGTGGTGTCTGTTCCTGAGCCTGAGCCGGTGGTGTCTGTTCCTGAGCCTGAGCCGGTGGTGTCTGTTCCTGAGCCGGAGCCGGTGGTGTCTGTTCCTGAGCCGGAGCCGGTGGTGTCTGTTCCTGAGCCGGAGCCGGTGGTGTCTGTTCCTGAGCCGGTGGTGTCTGTTCCTGAGCCGGAGCCGGTGGTGTCTGTTCCTGAGCCGGAGCCGGTGGTGTCTGTTCCTGAGCCGGAGCCGGTGGTGTCTGTTCCTGAGCCGGAGCCGGTGGTGTCTGTTCCTGAGCCGGAGCCGGTGGTGTCTGTTCCTGAGCCGGAGCCGGTGGTGTCTGTTCCTGAGCCGGAGCCGGTGGTGTCTGTTCCTGAGCCGGAGCCGGTGGTGTCTGTTCCTGAGCCGGAGCCGGTGGTGTCTGTTCCTGAGCCGGAGCCGGTGGTGTCTGTTCCTGAGCCGGAGCCGGTGTCTGTTCCTGAGCCGGAGCCGGTGTCTGTTCCTGAGCCGGAGCCAGTGTCTGTGTCTGTTCCAGTTCCAGTTCCTGAGCCTGTGGTGTCTGTTCCTGAGCCCTCAGTGACCGCGACACTGGCCATTATGGCCACAGCCATGTGGTGTGTGTGGGCTACGCACACACTTGGGCCGGTGGTGTCTGTTCCTGGGCCGGTGGTGTCTGTTCCTGGGCCGGTGGTGTCTGTTCCTGGGCCGGTGGTGTCTGTTCCTGGGCCGGTGGTGTCTGTTCCTGGGCCGGTGGTGTCTGTTCCTGGGCCGGTGGTGCCAGTTCCAGTGCCTGAGTCGGTGGTTCCAGTGCCTGAGTCGGTGGTGCCAGTTCCAGTGCCTGAGTCGGTGGTGCCAGTTCCAGTGCCTGAGCCGTTGGTGTCTGTTCCAGTTCCTGCGCCGTGGCCACCCGAGGGGTCTTGGCCGCCCGATGGACTGTTGTCGCCGCCCTGGCCGCCCGAGGGAAAGTCTCTGCCCTGGCCACCCGATGGACTGTTGTCTCTGCCCTGGCCGCCCGAGGGAAAGTCTCCGCCCTGGCCGCCCGATGGACTGTTGTCTCCGCCCTGGCCGCCCGAGGGAAAGTCTCCGCCCTGGCCGCCCGAGGGGTCGTCTCCGCCCTGGCCGCCCGAGGGAAAGTCTCCGCCCTGGCCGCCCGAGGGAAAGTCTCCGCCCTGGCCGCCCGATGGACTGTTGTCTCCGCCCTGGCCGCCCGAGGGAAAGTCTCCGCCCTGGCCGCCCGAGGGGTCGTCTCCGCCCTGGCCGCCAGATGGACTGTCGTCTCCGCCCTGGCCGCCAGACGGACTGTCGTCTCCGCCCTGGACTCCCGAACATTGTGTGCTTCCCTGGCTTTCTGAACTGTCCATTCCCCTCGTCCCGCCCTGGTCTGTCCCTCCCGTCCCGCCCTGGTCTGTCCCTCCCGTCCCGCCCTGGTCTGTCCCTCCCGTCCCGCCCTGGTCTAATGGAGCGTCTGGTAGCCGCTCCGTAGGGAGGGGGTAATGTCACATGCCTGTCCTGTCTTGTTATGCACATGGGTGTTTTGTTATGTTGGGCCATGTGCTCGTGTCTATTGTCTAGCCCCTCCCATCTTGTTATCTGATTATTGGTTTATTTATCCCACCTGTTTGTCTCGTTACCCTCCTTTGTTTGTTCCCCTATTTAGCCTCCTTGTGTTTGTAGTCTTGTGCTGGTTCGTTGTCTGAAGTTACCTGTTCCTGATGTTACCTTCCCGCTGGTTATCTGTATCTGGAGTTTTGTTCTTTGTTTGTCAGTTGTCATTAAATCACCCCTGCATTTGAATCCTCGTCTCACGTACTGTTTCATGACATAATTACATGCAACTGAGCCTGAACCAAACCCTAATCCTATAGTATAAGTAGTAACTAATATTACTCAGTACTTACAGTAAATGTATAATTACACTGTAACAATGACACCTTAAAATAAAGTGTAACCTTCTTTTGAGAAGAGTACTTAAAGTGTGCTGAAAATCAAGTTTTTAATGTTGAATATATCTAAGTGGTGTTTTTAATATGCTTTAAGATAAGCCATGTGTAAATTCATAAGTCGACACTGCTGAGTATTTTCTCCTTAAAACTGCAGTGAACCAAAAACACGGTTTGAAATCGCTGGTGTTTCCGACGTCACAAACTACCTTGTAACCAATCAGATCAACGTGTGGATCTCTGAGCTGCTGTGAGTGAGTGGAGGCGGGGCTCATTTGCATATTCATAGAACCGCGTATACTAAATGAGGCAAGGGTGTCGAATTACATTCAAGCTATTTTAAGGCAAGAAGATTTTTTTTCAAGGAAAAAACGTTAAAATATGTAATTTTGGTGATCAAATATGAGTTTTAAGAGATAAAATTATTGACTACAGGGGGACTTTAAGGAAATTATATACTTTTCCTTATTTTTTTAAAGAATATATGCAATTAGCTGAACTTTAGAGAAGGACGTAAGTGGACATTTATATGTAATATGATAATTACCGTACTTCTATTGTCTTTGAAATATGGTTAAAGTTTACTGCTAAATGTACTGACAAGCATTTATGATAAACTAAAATATACTTTAATGTAATTTCTATTGAAAAGTGTAAGTTATGTATTTAAATATGTTTGCAATTACACAGTGAAGCTGCAATTAATTATCATGATTCAAAAATACAGTAACACTTAAGGTATTATTGTTACGGTGTATTTATATATTTGAATACTGAGTTATAATAATTAACTACATGTTCTTACAATAGGGTTAGGGTAGGATTGGGGTTTGTTTGAGGGTTAGTTACATGTAATTATGCACGATTTACTGTTATTACTGTGGTAAGTACATGTAACATGAAACAAAGACACTTAATTAAAGTGTTACCAAGAAAAACTTAACATTACACATTATTAATCTGACATTATTACAATTGGTAATTTGACATGGTTGCAAAGTGCACTTTTTAAAAGTGTGTCAAGAAACAGTCATTAAAGTGTCCACTCTTTAAGTACATTTAAAAGTTTTATTTTATTAATATAATACTATCATCTTTTTCACAAGTGTATGTATGTGCATTGATTAATGTTTAACTGTGAATGAAAGCCTAAATTAAATCTGTTTATCATATAAAGCGATCATGTCTGTTCAGCAGATTCATACAGATTACTTCTACAATCTCTTTATGAACTTTTTAAAGCATCAGACTTTTGGTGGAAAGAACAGAAATCTCTCAGGTTTCATTAAAAATATCTTAATTTGTGTTTCAGAGATAAATGCAAGTCTCATGGGGTTGGAAAGACATGAGGGTGAGAAAATGATGACAGAATTCTCATTTTTGGGTGAACTAACCCTTTAAGTGAGAGGAATGTTAAAACAGCAGCAGAACTGTGTGTATGTACCTCATGTACGCAGTCGAAGAGCTCCCAGTCATAGAGAGTCATGTGATGAGCCAGATCTTTAGAGCTCATGAGCTCAAACGTGGACATGGACCCCGCAGACGGGCCCTCCTGCTCCGGGAGTGGAGTCTGCACAAACAGTCAATCCATTGATCAGTTCATCAGCCAATGCATGTGTGTTTACAGCAGATGTGTGTTTTAAATGCAGTCTCCAGGGGCTCTCACACACCAAAGTGTCGATCTGGTCCCTCGAGCAGACAAACAAACGGCCATTAATACTCAGAGATGAGAAGATGGACACATCAGATGGCTTTAAAAGCTCTTTATCTGAAAAACACAAATATACAGTCATCAGTCAGTGTCACAGAGTAATCTACAGTTAAAGTTGGTGCTTTTCAAGAATGTGGGAGCACAGATGTCAGTTATCAACTGCTTCTCAAATGACTAAACAGTGAAGTTATACTTAATTAAAAAAAAAACATAAGTGAAGCTTTTTTGCAATATTTATATTCCAAAAGTTTAGGAAACTTAAAGGAACACGCCGACTTTTTGGGACTTTAGCTTATTCACCGTATCCCCCAGAGTCAGATAAGTCCATACATACCCTTCTCATCTCCGTGCGTGCTGTAACTCTGTCTGACGCACCCACCGCTAGCCTAGCTTAGCACAAAGACTGGAGGTAAATGGCTCCAGCTAGCATACTGCTCCCAATAAGTGACAAAATAACGTGACAAAATTTACATGTTGTGATTTGTATAGCGTGTACAAATAACAAAGTCACATGAGACACAGCCGTCTTCTAACCGTATACATACTGGGAACTATATTCTCAGAAGGCGAAGCACTGCTACTTCAGTGGAGTGATTTGCAACTCTGAGCGAACTCTGCTCCTCACCACGGGGCTTTTCAGGTGAGATGTCGAGATGTCGTTCTCTCCCACATGAAAGAGTTGGGGTTATGGGTAAACGCCAAAAAGAGTGTGCTTTCTCTGCTACAGAGGACCACTTTTCTAGTCGTGGTGTCTATCCTTTTTTAGCTGTGAAAAGAATAAAGCTAGGCCAGTCACTCACTGTCAAACAGTTTCAGAGGCTGTTGGGTCTGATGGCAGCAGCGTCCAACGGGATACCTTTTGGACTGTTGTACATGAGACCCCTGCAGTGGTGGCTCAGGACCAAAGGGTTTTCCCCGAGGGGCAACCCCTTTCGCATGATCAGGGTTATGCAGCGATGCTTACGTGCCCTGGTTATGTGGAAGAAACCTTGGTTCCTGAACCAGGGTCCCGTGATGTTAACGAAGATGCCTCTCTTACGGGCTGGGGAGCGATTGTAGAAGGACACTCGACTCGGGGTCTGTGGAGGGACCACCATCTCTCATGGCACATCAACCGTCTGGAGATGTTGGCTGTTTTTCTTGCTCTAAAGAATTTTCTCTCAGATCTCAGGGGCCATCATGTACATTGTCATTGATCATGTGTGTTCAACTCTTAAATACGATCTTACCGACATGACTTGGATGCACCATACTTCACAAAGACAAAGGCTGCATCAGAAAGCTTAAAAACGCTGTCTCCAAAGCCAGCTATGTCCAAGCTACACCCGAAATTCAATGGTCGTGTCATATCCGGTCTCCTGAGATACCTTTATCTGATCGATTTTTTAAACAATATAGATGTTTCCTTCATCCCCAGGTCCATCTTGGCATGAGATTCCCTGTCCCTGTCACCGAGTCCACCTCAGCCCTCTGACTCTTCAGTTCTGCCTTGGTCCATCATCCCACCAGCTCCACCGACTCCCTCGTTCCACCAGCTCCACCGACTCCCTCGTTCCTCCGTCTTCGCCTTGGTCAGGAATCACCTTGGTTCAGCTAAAGGATTCCTGGCTGCGCCTCTGCCTTCCATCCTTTCGGCTCCACCAGGCGTCGTCGTCGTCCCTCCGGCTCCGCCTTTGGCTTCGGTCGCTCCGGCTTCACTGCGGCCCCACCCCCCCCTCGCTCCCATGAGCCCTCAGCTCCACCTTGGCCCTCCGGACCTGCGGTGTCACCCTGGATCTGTGTCTCCTCGGCTCAGTCTGGGTCTCCACCGCGGCTCCTCCCTCCTGCGGCTACGCCATGGAACATCATGCTGGCTGTGGCCTGGATTCCTGTGTGTGTGTGTGTGTGTGTGTGTGTGTGTGTGTGTGTGTGTGTGTTTACCTACTCAACTATATTTTGGGGACAAATTTGTACCCAGAGGTGACCAAAACATGACAAAATCTCCAAAAACCTCCCATTAGGGATGTCCTCATTTGTAATTCTGGTATAAAAAACATTGTAATTTAAGGTTTTTAAAAATGTAATGTAATGGCTTTTTTTTTTTTATAAAATGCGTGATGGGTAGGTTTAGGGGTAGGGTAGGTGAAAATATACAGTTTGTACAGTATAAAAACCATTATGTCTATGAAATGTCTCCATTTAGATAGCTAGGTAAACGTGTGTGTGTGTGTGTGTGTGTGTGTGTGTGTGTGTGTGGTGTGTGTGGTGTGTGTGTGTGTGTGTGTTTCAGGTATGACTTACGTCATGAAGACAAAATGTCCAAATGAACATGGACATATTCGAAATCCTTGTGGGGACACTTTTTGGTCACCGTGAGGAAAACAGATTATAAATCATATCAAGTGATGTTTTTTGGAAATGTAAAAATGCAGAAAGTTCTATTCATTTTTTACATTATAAAAAGCATTATGTCTATGGAATGTCCCCATAAACATGAAAACCCAAAATCTATGTGTGTGTTTGTGTGTGTGTGTGGGGGGGGGGGGTATGTACAATTTTTTTTTACAAACTTTCGTTTGTAAAACCATCCATGTTTCAGTATTGTAATAACTCTGAAACCTTTTCACATCTGTCTGCTAATACACCAGATGTTGTGATTAACGAGGAGATCAGTGAGGTGTTCGTTTTGGAGGTTGCATGTACCTTTGACTCTAGTATGGAGGAAGCTTTTATGACTAAGGTCATTAAATACCAACCACTCCAAAATACCATCTCAGAGTTAGGTTATCGGAGCCATTACTTGTGTTCATATTTGGCAGCTTAGGACACACACACAGACTGGTTGTAAGAGGGCTTCATCAACTTGGGATGCCCAAAAAGAACTGTGCTCTGTCTGCTATTATAGGCAGCCGCCATATATGGTGGAGACGGTGTTACTTGTACCCATAACAACTGAGTGACATGCTTAATATTGTAAAGATATATGCCATTGTATGCCACTGGGCCATGATTTTGTACATGTATTTGACTGCATCTATAGCATTTATGTCCCTGTAAATCATTTATTTTAAGTGGACTTAAATAAATTGTTAAAATGTGTCCTATTTGTTTTTAAAACAGAATGCCCCTTCCTTGCTATATTTTATCCAACACAGTGACACTATCAGTATGGCTTGAGTGTCCAAATACTTGCTACTGTGTGTGGCCGCAGAAGGTCAGCACTAGGTCATGGTGTATCAGACAGAACTGGCAGTGAGAAAGGAACATCTGTCTCACAAACACACACACGCACACGCACACACGCACACGCACACGCACACACACACACACACACACACACACACACACACACACACACACACACACACACACACACACACACACACACACACACACACACCAATAGACAGTAGCAGCACTGGGATGCAGAATTTGAAATGCTACAGCAAGATAGCAAAGAGCTCATATTGTCAGCCAGAGGTCAAAGAGATAAGAGTCAGTACAACAGCACACTCTGCAAACATGGCATTAATAAACCTGCAATTAATCAAACACAAATGAAAATAGAGGAAATGGCTGTCAATACAGCGATAAGCATGGAAAAAATGGTTAGTCAGTGAGTGTGTGTGTGTGTGTGTGTGTGTGTGTGTGTGTTCACCTCCAGCAGAGTTGAGGTGGATGAGAAGAAGATCATCTCCTGACCCCAGCTTATCGGTAACCGCGGAGATGACCTCTCTGACAGACGCAGCGACAGGCACTCTGATAGTGGAGTAGGTGTGATCACTGCAGTAAACCTTAAAGAGGACTACACCAACAACACACAGCTTTTAAAACACTGGTGAATCACATTTTTAAATAATAAAATAGCTTTAATTAAAGATGCATGGTTTTGACTTCACATTTGTTCAATACTGTGGACTTTTGCTTAATTTTTGCAGAAGTGAAACAACATCAACTGATAATTTTCCTTTTTGAAACTTTGTGTGACCCCTCCGGTCTATTTTTAGTTATTTAACTTTTGACTCTTCTGTTCTAAGACTGATCTCTCTCTATCTTTTCTGATCTCCCTCTAAATGAATGAATGATTGAATAAATGAATGAATAAATAAATACCTTTTACGTAAGCTAAACCCCTATGATCTCTTTATACTTATCATATGTGTCATAATCTTAAGACCCGTTCACACCAAGGACGATAACTAAAATTCTAACGATATAGTTATAAAAATCATTCTAAATATGAAAGAACAGCAGAGCTCACACCACAACTATAACGATAACGGCAGAGAGGAACAATCTAGTTTGAATCACTTTCAGAACAATTTTTTCCCAGCTGATAAATGAAAAACATTGGCATCCAATCAGAATCCATCCTGCTTTATAGAGCTCGAGCATTTAAAGCGACAGATGATAAAACTGCAGCACTCATTTTAAATAAACCGAACGATATTGTGCATTGGTGTGAACACTAATACATCGTTATAGGTATCGTTCTTGGTGTGAACAGGTCTTCAGTCATACTCATGTTCTGATGCAACATCTGAACTGAAGAGCAGATCTGGACTCACTCTCGTCTGTGCTTTTGATTGGCTGTCTCTTCTGCAGTCTGTCGTTCCCGGTGCTGAACTGACGCAGAAGGACTTTGTGCTGCAATGAGAGCGCACTGTCACATGACACTTCTTCAGCATTGAAGGAAATACTGCAGAAACTGTGTTTGTTTTTATTTTCCCCTCACCTTTTTCTGGGAGGGCCGGCCATCTTCGGAGCTGCGAAAAAATGTTCTGAGAGTTATGAATATGAAGGTTTCTGCGAACTAAATCTGTTAACCTTATGAAGCACACTGTACTTTGTATACTGTACTTCATACTTTTATTTCAGGAAGTTACATGCATTTAGTATAATTTTCAACAGGTCCACCTTCAGGTTGTGGTTCACGTGTCTTTTTGATGTGACATTTTTAACATAAGAATAACTTTTATATTGTTAGTAATACATCAAGATGAACACTTACTTACAGCAAATATGATCCATCAGGCTTTTGAGGAAGGTTTATTTGTTAATCTCTCACTCATCATTGTTTTGCACGGCATTATATGTTTTAAAACTTCAGAGCTTTAATCCTAAAGTTAAGCATTTTAATATAGTCTTACTAAGACATTATTGGCAGATTGAGTGATGACTGATATTTATATGCATTTTATATAAGTAGTCTGTTATACTGCTATAAAGATCTCAATGATTTACATTACAAGCATCAATATTTCATCTTACCTTTTGGTCAAATAAATATCAGCAACTGCACCAAATTTGATATTTTTGCTCAGTTTGTTCCTCGAGAATGAGCTCCATATTCTCAATACATCAAACTATATGAGCCATAAAAGCCTGATGTCTCAAATATGATACTCAACAAAAAACGCGTATGCATGTATACTTTTTTATTGTATTTTTTTCAACAACAAAAAAAATCCCTAAAGGTTCAATAATCTGTTCCATTTAAAATAAATAAATAATTATGATTATTATTTTATATGTCAGGTTTTACAGAGTTAAAAACCTATGTAAGACTCTGCTCTTACTTTTGCTTTATGATCTTCTCTAGTTCAGGCAGTTGATCTTTCAGAGCTGGAATGAGTCTTGAATCTTCACACACGGTCTCATAGAACTCCTGCAACAGACAATGACAATCAAACACACACTTCCTTACAGCGGGACCAGAAAGCCTCCGGTGTCTAAACCAGAGAGGAGTGAAGCTGCTGACCTGGAGGAAGTTGTAGGAGCTGTCCTCCTCCTGGAGATGGTCTGTGTTGATGGCGGCCCACTGTAACACCAGACGAATCACCCTGCGCTTGTTATTGAGAGTGTAATCCATGCGTTCCTGTTCACTGCCCTGGGACGCCTCAGCATGATAGGTGCGCGAGCGCTAAGGACTTCACAGCCAAAAACCAGAGACACTCGCACACAAGCGCAATCAAAATAAAACAATATTCATAAAGTACACAGTTTAACCGAGCTGATGCAGAGCTTTTGTCACACATAGATCTACAGCTACTTGTTCCAGCCAGTACAGCTGTGAAGGATATTGGGCCACGAGCAGCGGACACAGCTGACTGTTCGGGACAAAAACACAGTGCATAAGCAAGAAGTCATCCAGAGCAGGGTCTACAGGGATGGAGAAAGAAAGAAGTCAGTTAGGAGCGCTCAAGGGAATTTGTGAAGCATGAAGCTTGGCTAATAGCTACTTCTGGTTAATGATTGGTTTCTTCACAGTGCATGTACAGTAAATGTATGTTTACAGGCTTCCCAAGAGTGGGAATTCCAGGCATTTTCCCAGGTATTTCCAGTCATTTGTGATTTTTAATAATAATTTTTATCAATGATTCAGTAAAGAATCATTCAGAACATTTTTTCAACCAGTCTGAATGATCCATTGAAAGTAAACGATTCAAAAGAAAACGAACATCACGATGGTTCGCAAGTGAGTTTAATGAAAGCTGCACACAAGGGCAATATTTACACCTTTCTACTGTTCAAAAGTTTGGGGTCGGTAAGATTTGTTCAAAAATACAGTAAAACAGTAATGATTTAGCCTGGGTGCCAGCCCGAACCCCGCCCACAACATTTTTTGGTCGGGAAGTTCGGTCTGGAATCCATTGAGGAGTAATTATGCTTGGCTCCCAGAAGGCCGAGCCAATCAAATTGCCAGGGCGGGCTTTAATCGATGATGGACAGATCATCTGCAGTTACGTAATCACCCACGTCACCAAAGAGCGCTTGGGTTGAATTAGATTACAACAAAGACGACTGCAGCTGGAGAAATGAGATTTCACGAGTTCACACTTACAAATAAGTCAGATGGAATAAATGCGTATATGAGATTTAACGAGTTCACACAAATAAGTCAGAAAAATGCGTATATGACGTGCTGTCCGAGGAGAGGGCTGTGGGCTCGGTAGCCATACTCCCCCCGTGTTCCTGGTTGTGAGAGAACAAGCCAAGACAAGAGTGAGGATTCGGGGGGGGTGGAGGGATGCTGAAAAACTGTCAAGGAGTGTTAGGTAAGTTGACAGAGTGAATATGCTTCCTCATGCTGATAGATAGGGTAACGTTAGACATGGTATTGTTTGATGACAAGTTGATATTGGATTGATTATTTGTACGTGCTCCTCCCGAACTTTGTTTATGAAACATTATGTGTAGATTCCGCCATCGCGTCTGTTATAGAAGATATCCACAGCGCATTCATTATAAAAGAGGAACAGAGAGCCGTGACATTTTGTTGGTTGAAAATATGAATGAAGAACATGCGTCATTTACTCCGTTGCTCTGATTGGTTGTAGGTCTATCCAATTGAGTGCAGAGTTTTTTTTTTTTTTCCTGGTTCGGTTGAGACACGCCCCATAATCAAATCTCTATGGAGCAGTATCAGACTCACATTCTGACTAGAATATGAGTATGACGAAGTCAGGCTAGTAATGATTTGAAATAGTATTACAATTTAAAATAACTGTTTTCTATGTGAATATACCCTGCCGTTCAGTAGTTTTGGATCGGTATGATTTTGAATGTCTTTTAAAGAAGTCTCTTCTCCTCACCAAGGCTGCATTTATTAGATTAAAAATACAACAACAAAAAAACAGTAATATTGTGAAATATTATGAAATTTTAAAAAACTGTTTTCTATGTGAATATATTGTTAAAATGTCATTTATTCCTGTGATCAAAGCTGAATTTTCAGCATCATTACTCCAGTCTTCAGTGTCACATGATCCTTCAGAAATCACTCTAATATGATGATAAAGAAACATTTCTTGAAAACAGTTGTGCTGCAAGTGAAGTCATTGTTTATGTTGTCTTTGGTTTAAGTTTGATTAAATAAAACTGCACATGGGTTTGTCAAATGTGTCTACAGTGAATTATTAGTTACAGTTTCCCTGTTTATCTACATATATGTCTCTGAATACACTGTAAAGTACCTGGCTCTGTGAATTGGGAATCAAGTTTCACTGTCTCCAGAAGATGTTCCAGAATCTTCTCTGGAGTTCCTGACATCACAGTGTACCTGAGGAACAGGTCAAAGGTCACGGTTTGACATGTAGTTTGAGGTTGTTGATATATAACAGATCATAGTTATTCCATTAATTCCTAATGTTAACATTGACAGAAGAATATAAATGTACTTGAGAGGAGAAGAACTGGAGCTCCTGTTGTTACTCCTCTCCAAAACTAACACATCCTCCTCATGTTCCTTCAGACGGACAGTGTTTGCCTCCACATCCTGAATACACACAGATGAAATACAGTGTGTGGATGAGATTAATCATAATCAAACTATATTTTTTTTCTGATGTCCTAACAAAAATGACTGGTTAGGTACACACAGAAAACAGATCACAACACATGGTAATGGTGAATTAGTGCTGTTGTGAATGTGTAAAACTAAACTACACTAAACTCACGGTTACACAGCACTGAACTGAGAGCCCAGATCACACAGCTGAATTAAGAATGGAGTCAAGAGCAAGTGTTTGTCGCAACAACTGTGTTGTTGTAATGCAGCATCATTACCAGTAGAGGGAGACTCACACTCAGTTTATAGCAGGGGTTTCAAACGGTTTTTATCAGATGAGCTAATGTGATTTAAATGACCAGTATTTACTTTTAGATAGTAGATATTTTAAGTAATGTTGTAGAATGAATTTAATGACACTTTTTTGCAACATGTGCTGCTATATTTTATCAACAGCATATTTTTCCTATGTGACAACGGTTGAAATATTCAGCAAATTGTATTCAGAACTTTAAAGTCCATAGAGAAATTGATTAGAGCAAAATGCTTGGTAACACTTTATTTTACAGTGTCCCTGTTACATATGATACATGTACTTACCATAGTTATAGCTATAAATTATGCATAATTACACACAACTAACCCTCAACTAAACCCTAACCCTATAGTAAGTCATGTAGTTAATTAATATTACTCAGTACTTAAATATATAATTATACTGTAGCAATGACACCTTAAAATAAAGAGTAACTAAATGCTTTATTTGGATTTATTAACATTTTACAAAAAAAATAAAAAATTAAAGTACAGTGTATTTAAATGGCATTGTCCTTAACTATTTCTATCTGTTGCAGCCATCATATAGACTAACTGATAAAATGAATACAGAGTTTTTTCCAGTAGCATCATGTTGTGCGTAACTATGCAACAAACGACCATAGAATGTGAAATCTCACTAAATCTCACTATATTTGTTTAGATAGACGGCATCCTGTTAGACACTAACACCCACACCCTGACTATCAGACTGAGCTTCCGCTCCCATTCTGTTGTGGCTTTCCTGGGCTGAGCTTCCCATTGTCACAGCACTGGGAGAGAGATTCCCCTGCACTGGTGGTGATGGGACGATTATACCACACACAGACACACACACACACACACACACACACACAAACACACACACACACACACACACACATACACACACACACACACACACACACACACACACACACACACACACACACACACACACACACACACATACACACACTCAAATGCAGAGACAGCATGAGAAAACAATTAGACGATAATTACATAGTCATTAGGCTGAAAGTACACTAGCAAAAATGGAATAAGGGGAATTATGTAGTAACTTTTAAAATTGAGCTTCTTCTTTGTTTATTCACTTTGGATATTAATTTTTGCATCCTGGGATGCTTTTAATCAATATTGAAGGAGTTCACATGTTGCCTGATTTTTATTCACTATCTGTTACAACTCATAAAAATAAAATAAACAAAAAATAAATTTTAAATTATTTATTTTTTAAATAAAATATTTATGTTTGTAAAGAAATGTATACGTAGGTACCAGGGTTATTATCGTTAACTTTAACTAAAATAAAATTAAAAATAAATCGTTATTTGAAATGAAATACCGGTAAACGCAAAACTTATTTTATTTCAGCCTGCTGCCAAGGCAACATTTCTCATTTGATTTGAAATTAAATGAAACAAAATTAAATTCAACTAAATTTAAATTAAACTAAATAAATTAAAACTGATAAATATAAACTATATATAACTACATATTACAGGAAAAACTAAAACTAATCAAATAAATAAATAAATAAAAAACACAACAAAATGACTTTAAAAAAAGAAAAATGAAGACAAATTTAAAATATTAACAAAAAATATAGTAAATAAGAAATAAATTATAACTATAACACTTTTTCAATAATACAAAAAAATAGCACTATTAAGCTGTTATTGTTAACTAAAACTTAGGTTATATTATAAATATTTTTAGTAAATAAATAAATAAATAAATAAATAAAATATTAGATGAAAACTTTAAAAAACGAACTGAAATAAAGTTGAAGTTGCAGCACTAGGCCATGAGTTTAGCTATGAAGCACACACTGACCCTGTGGATTCTGTTGAAGTCTTCTTTGTCCACTCTCAGGAAGTGGCAGTTGTCCTCTCTCAGAACGATAGACGCTGCCCGAGGTGCGTCATTCACCAGAGCCAGCTTCCCGAAGTCATCTCCCTCATGCAGCGTGCAAACTACACCCTGCACAGACACATTTCATCTAAACCAGCAAACAGCACAGACACTTACGAAAACACATTGAATTAGCACACACACTTTCCTGGCACGTGTACTATAATTGGCTTAAGAGTCATTACTGGCCAGCATTACCACACATTAAACGCTTAATTAGTCTGTTGAATGTAAAGCATTAGTAGGGAATTACTAGTCTGACCTTTCCATAGATCACCACGTTGACAGAGCCCTTCAGGATGATGTACCATGACGTCCCCTCTTCCCCTTGATTAAACACTAGGAACAAAAGAGATCAATAATCAGCATGAAACCTGTCTGATTATAATAGCACAGAAACATTTATCAGATTATGCATAACTCAGATTACCAGCAGACATTGAAATCTGTTTGTTTCTGTATGGTTTGACGTGATTTGGAGAAGTTAGCATGTACGTGGTATAATCATTTCGACACTTACACACTGTGCCTGCTTTTGCGTGCGACTCAAATATTAGAACACCAGCGAGTTCCCGCTTCACCTGAGGAGGAGAGAGAACACAATAGACTCTATATTACAGATGAAACACATGCCACCCGGTGATTATGAAGAAAACGCTTTATTTCAAAGCAAATGACATTTTTAATAATTAACACACATTAATGCTCAGCGTGCTATTCATGCATTAAAGGAATAGTTAAAGGAACACAAAAGGAGAATGTAAGAAACAGACATAAATTCATTATTTGCTGAAAATCATACCTTTTATATCTCATTCATGTACGTTCACATGTGGCGTGTCAAGAAACGCCACACCAGGTTTGATGTTACTGACATTGTTTGTTCTTGCATATCTCATTACTGAAGTCAAACTCAAAGGTCTTTTTCAGTGAATAATGACTTCACACAAGCTGATTTAATCTCACTATACTTGTGAGAAATACACTAATGTAAAGAGTACTTATGGATATAATATAATTAAGTGTGAACCAAATATAATGTTTTCAGACACTTAACTGCATGTTAACTACAATTAAATAAAAATATATTATAGTAAAAATGTATATTAAATTCAATTAGATTAGAGTGCTTTTGTTGCTCAAGTTTTGACCCACTTAAGTAGAACTTAAGTACATATTAGGGCTGACTTCTAATAGTCGAGGATTCGACGATTCGATTCGGAGAGGTCTGATTCGACTATGAACCTCATAGTCGAATACATGGGCGTCAGTTTGGTTTGAAATGTGCTGGGGACAGAGACGCATTCGCATTTTCAGAAGGGCTGGGTACCATTTTTATTTCATTTTTTCAGGTCATGTTTTGAAAGACAATGTCCTGTAGCTTACTAATGTAAATAAATAAAAATGTATTCAAAAATCTGCTTCACATTTTCAGCAGGGCTGCGGAGTGGCTGTGAGTTGACTCCACACGGTTCTCATGTGCGTTAAAAAGCTTTACATGGTTTAATGTACCTAAACAATGATTAGCCTACCAAATTCCCCTCTCATGTTGCTCCACATAACCACTTAAAATGATAAAAAAAAATCGAACCCAGAGTCCAATTATTATGGACGTTATCTGATATTAAGCGTTTCTGCTTCACATTTTCAGCAGGGCTGCGGAGCGGCTGTGAGTTGACTCCACACGGTTCTCATGTGCGTTAAAAAGCTGACTCCACACGGTTCTCATGTGCGTTAAAAAGCTGACTCCACACGGTTCTCATGTGCGTTAAAAAGCTTTACATTGTTTAATGTACCTAAACAACGATTACCAAATTTCCCTCTCATATTGCTCCTCATAACCACTGAAAATGGTCAAAAAATCAAACCCAGAGTCCAATTATTATGGACGTTTTCTGATATTAAGCGTTTCTGCTTCACATTTTCAGCAGGGCAGCGGAGCGGCTGTGAGTTGACTCCACGCGGTTCTCATGGGCGTGAAAAAGCTTTACCTGGTTTAATGTACCTAAACAACCATCAACAAATTTCTCTCTCATATTGCTCCTCATGTTTATGAAATGTTATGATATATGTGTGATATATGTGTTTTTTAGCTCTTTTGTTTGAAATGGAAAAAAATCTAGCTGCTATCTAAAAAAAGAAAAGAAAAAAAAAAAAGGTTCGACTATCAGTCGACTACGGCAAAATCTAACGAATCAGATTCGACTATGAAAATCCTTAGTCGAAAACAGCCCTAGTACATATTTATATGTAATTTGTAAAATGACTTCTATTTACTTTGGAATAGGGTTAAATTGTAATGTTGCATGTACTGACAAGCACTTATGGTGAACTAAAATATATTGTAGTGCAATTTATATTGATGCTTGTTTCATGTATTTCATGTATTAGAAATTTCACATTTGTAACGATGTTGTTGCAATAAAATACATTTAAAATATATTAAATGTAAAATTATTATCAAGTAATGCACTATAGTTCAAATTACAATAAAGATGTACTTTAATGTAAAAGTTTAATTTGACTACTACAAAGTGCACTTTGTAAAAGTGTGCTTAAGTGTATTAAGTCACTTAAGTGGCCTTTTATTTCATTAAAAAATATATTATCCCAAAGTACAGTTTTTTATACTTTCATACATATTTTATATGTTCTTAAAAAAAAAGATTTGAAGCACACTTTAGCACACTCATTTAATATAATAAAGGGCACTTCTTTTTCACAAGAGCATGGGTGGGCTTCTTTCTTGTCCTTTATGGAGATGAACAGAATCAGTTTGCAGAAAAGAAAAAAGTGTTATAGGTGATGATAGAATTTAAATTTTTGTCTAAATTGTTCTTTTACTTAAAATGTGTGTATACAAAACTAATTTCCTCTTACTAACCTCATATAGGTCACACTGCAGTTAAATTCAGTTGTTAGTTCACCTTTTAGCGATTAAAGCAGTCGTGGCCTAATGGTTAAGAGAGTCAGACTGGTAATTCGAAGGTTGCGGGTTCGATTCTCAAGGCACCCCCAATCGCTCCCTGGGCGCCGCAGCAAAATGGCTCCCCACTGCTCCGGGTGTGTGTGTCCATGGTTTGCAGTGTGTGTTCACTACTCACTGCTCCTAATGTGTGTGCACTAACTTGGATGGGTTAAATGCAGTGGACAAATTCCAATGACAAATTCACATGGCACTTTCAATCTGTATTCTGTTAGAATAAACTCCAAAAAATGCATGTAGTGATCAAATTTTCAAAAGTTCTACATTGTGTATGAAACCAAACTGAACAGCTTTTTCAAGGTTTATGAAGTATCAGAGATGTGTCTCTCGTCTGTATGTGCAATGCAATAAATCACTTTCACAGTGAAACGAGCCTTGACTCATTCGTGTTGCCAGGTCTCGCAGTTTCGGGAGTGAGTCGTGATCCGTTCACACAGGGGACTCACTCCCGTATTTAAATGCGGTTGTCAGTCCAGACACATACAGAGTGTATGAGGCCATTATGCGGACTTACAGTGGTGGAGAGATGTGATAAGGCTTTAATATGCAGCAGCTCCTCGTAAATGATCTCCAAGTCATCTACTGTCCTCTGGCCAGGCCTGCAGAGAAGAGCAGAGAGGATAATGATGTTGGGCAGTAATGACTTTGGAACTTATTCTGACATTTGAAAAAGTTTTTGTGGATCAAATTTGTGCACCAAAAAAAGTCCTAGTGCAGATCTTCCAGGACCTTTAAAAGGTCTCTGCTTCAGTTACAGCATGCATATAAAAGTCTAATCTCTCTTTGGAGAATTGTGGGAAAGTTCGTAGGAAAGCAGCCAAACAGTAGCAGATACAGATCAGATCACGTTGAGGCACTTCTCTTTATAGCCCAGAGTCCTCGGGGGGACGTAATGACTCATATTAGCAGGCGCTGATGTTTCTGAGGAAGAACGTACAGTTTCCGCAGGATCATTCGAAGATGGGCGTCGGGTCCGATCTGAGAGAGGAGCAGGAGGGTGTCCTGCAGTTCTTCATCACTCTCTTTCTGCTCTTCCTCACTGGGGAGGGGTGTCTCCTCGGTCTCATCGTCCAGGAACCGATAAAACAGATACTTATCTTGGAAACTCAGCTCCTGGTCCACTGCAGCAAAACACCGAACAGGAACCACAAAGAACAAATCAACCATTAAACAAAGAAAAACATTCGACCACATCGCATTTATAGTGGCAATCCAAAGCGAAATTATCATCTGGATAATAGATCTTAATTAAGAGCTCTCTCAAACTGGTTTGTGATCATATATATATATATATATATATATATATATATATATATATATATATATATATATATATATATATATATATATATATATATATATTATATTGGTCATATTGTGCAGTGATTTACTGCCTTAAGCAGTCACTGACCTTTGAAAGTGAACGAATATGACACACTCACCGTGGTTTAAGACTCCCTCCTCCAGCAACACCTGCCACATCCCCACAGCCTGAACACGAGAGTGCACACAGGAAGTGTGCTGTAACAGCCAATCAACAAGCTCTGTGCCCATACAGCACCGCCTACAACAAACACAGGTATGCAGGACACTTAAAGGGTAACTCTCGCCAAAATGCAACCTAGGGTCTTTTTGTTAATCTACCCGAGGCAAACTTTCGTTTAAAAGCATAATTAGAATGGAAATGCCACTTTCAAGTTTGACCGTATTTTCGTTTTTGGTCAAATTGCCTTTTGAATGGGAGTGCATGGGGCACGACTTAGATAGCATCAAAAATGTCTATTTTTAAAACACTAAGAAGGCTCGACACAACATGAAACTTTGCTGGAACTATCACCAGGGGCTCTACACATGAACTTGAGCATTGAGAACATTGTTTGAGTACACAGAGTTAAATAAAAAGAAAGATTTGAACAACTCACTGTAGCTGTTGTTGTTGTTTCCGTCCGCCCGCATTTTGACAGTCAAAAATAGCCGATCTCCGAATGCAACGTAACAGGGAGCAGAGTAAAGATGGAAAGCTCCTAAAGCTTAGTTCCATATAAATTCATGGATAATATGTTGTTTTGTCGCTAGTGAAAATCATTATTGACCTTGTATTTGAAAAAGGATCCTCATATAAGAAACAATACTAAAATTCAGAGTCAGTTCATTCACATTCAGAGATCGACTATTTTTGGCTGTCAAAATGCCGGCGAACACAGCTACAGTGAGTTGTTCAAATCTTTCTTTTTAGTAAACTTTGTGTACTCAAACAATGTTCTCAATGCTGGAGTTCATGTGAAGAGCCCCTGGTGATACTTCCAGCAAAGTTTCATGTTGTGTCGAGCCTTCTTAGTGTTTTAAAAATAGCCATTTTTGATGCGATCATAGAAGTGCCCCAAGCACTCCCATTCAAAAGGCAATTTGACCAAAAACGAAAATACGGTCAAACTTAAAAGTGGAGTTTCCATTCTAATTATGCTTTTACATGAAAGTTTGCCTCGGGTAGATTAACAAAAAGACCCTAGGTTGCATTTTGGCGAGAGTTACCCTTTACAATAAATAATACATTAAGCCAGTCAACACCAGTGGTGGACAGTAGCAAAGTATTTTTTACTATGTTACTGTCCTTAAAGGTGCATTATGTAATATTTAGGAGGATCTGTTGACAGAAATGCAATATAATATACATAACTATGATTTCAGTGGTGTATAAAGGCCTTACATTATTACCTTAGAATAAGCCATTTCTATCTACACACACCGCGGGTCCCCTTACACTGAAATGGCCATTTTGTGCCAACATGTTTCTACAGTGGCCCTAAACGGACAAACTGCTCTACAGAGCGCATTTCGTCACTCTGTTGTTCTTCGTGCAAGGAAGCAAGCTAAAATCAGCGAATAAAACACTGACACAATGATGAACTAATAACAATAATATTCGCAATAAAATTGTTTTACTGAATAATTGAGTAAATATAATTTCTTAATGTATCTTTGTAAAGAAACCTCATTGCTGAACTGTTCATCGTATTGAACGATTCATTCGTGAAGTGGAGTGATCCGACTGCATTTATTCTCGAGTCACAACACACTGATTCAAACGATCCAGTCAGAGCAAGGTTCCAGTTAACAAGAAATCTAAAATCACCAGATTTGCAATGTATCAGTTGTACATGAATAGTTTTTAATATATTTGCATGTACATTATTTGATACTTTGAACGTTATCAGTAATGTTTATGGTCTTTTCAGGCAGGATAAGCAATTTATATATAGATCGTTAAGATGGGCATGTCTTTTTGTTGACATTTCCTGTTGACCAACATCCACTTCTGACTCTTGGAGAATGTGATATTAAGTATAAAATGTATTTTTTACATATATATAAAATACTGTACCTGTATTTACCTGTATGTTTTTAGGTGGTACTTCCTGTCTCTGATCATCTGAGGTGCTCGGAACAAAATGGTGTTTCGTAACACTTCACCTGCCCGTAAGATCTTTTCTGACGGCACCTGAGAGACAAACATTAATGCACAGAAACAAAGAGAGAGACATAAACCACTCTATACATAACATAATGTTACACAATTCAGCACTGTGATTGACAGGAGTTGGACCAACAAACAGGATGGTTGAATACCTGAGTAATGGATTTGGGGTGATGTTTGATGGGACTTTGAATTAATAATTTCTGGAAAACAAAAGGATGAGAATGTGGGGCTATTAGGTTTATTCTTCAGTGTTTTTTTAAGCTTTAAAGAGCAAAAATACACAGTGAAATAGTAACAGAGTAAATCTTCTGAATAATAAAGGACGGCTTTCTGTGAAATATTCAGAATATATTCAGACTAACTATCTATATATGGGAAAATGCAATATAACATCTCATTTGCTGAGGCATGACATCTCCAAAAATAATTTACAACATCATGACTTACATGAAACTAGTGTCACTGGACTTACATAATAATACCAAAAAAGAGAAAAAGAAGAGGAGGAGGAAGAGGAAGATATAAAAATAATAATAATAATGAGAAGAAATTTTGTGTCATTTTCACACAAATAATCCAAATTTGTAAAAATTTCTATATTTTCACACAACCATGTAGTGCATCACTCACTCACTCACTCATCTATTTATTTGAACCTATGTTTAATTATTGAGTTTCTTTCATTCATTTCTGTTCACTATAGAATAATGAAATCCCATGAATCGACTTTTTAAACTATATTTACACGTCACTGATGTGAAGATAATGGTTGCAAACATACATTGATTACTCTGTACCCTACCCTAAATCCATTAGCCTGTGCTTTAATATCAGAACAAATGTCATCACAAGCAGCTTGTGTAGAATTCTGCTGATGTCTTCTCATATTACATAAAAATGTACATGTCATTATGTTAAGCAAGATTCGTGTCATACTGCAGTCTTTATCAGGGTTTTGAACAGAAGGTGCGTCTGTGGCTCTGCTTTCCCTCCTGTCACACTGGAGGAACAACTCTTGGCCAAGGCCAGTGTGCTGTATCTTTAACCAAACTGTATTTTTAACCAAATTTTTCCAATCCTCACCCAGGCTGTACTTCTACAACAACACATTGTCTTGGGTGCTGTTTTGCCAGTAGAATCAACACATTACATTTGAGGCAAGACATTACAGGCATATACATTGTTTTTTCAAGTACTTTTCAATTTTGACATACACTATATGGACAAAAGTATTGAGACACACCTCTAAATTCTTGAATTCAGGGCTGTGTCCAAAATCGCCCCAATACCCTCATTCCCTATTCCCTACATTAGTTCAAAATGGATGGATGGATGATTCAGCTCACATTGCTTTATGGGTATTCTCTAGCAGTTGAGCATTCATTGGTTGTACACTCATTATTGCAGTGCATTGTGGGATTGAATGAGTGCACTTGATAATGTCCACTATGGTTTCAGACACCACTACAATGGCTGTCCCCTCAAATAGTGCCATATTTAAGAGTATAGGGGGCAATTTCGGACACAGCACAGGTGTTTCAATCAGACCAATCAGGTGTTTTAACTAACATTTGTGGGAGAAAGGGGTCGTTCTGTCGTTCTTAGTGAATTCAAGCGTCGTACTGTGATAGGATACCACTTTTGCAATAAGTGATATTTATATCTCATCCCTCCTAATACTAATACTATTTTCAGTGCATATCTTATTTTGTTTCCTTTTTAATATACATTAAAATGTATATTGTAAATGTTTTATATATATATATATATATATACACACATACACACATACATACATACATACATACAAGTAAAATATTAAATATATGAAAAAATATTTAATGTACTATAAAAATAATCTCAAAACTTTAACTGAAACTAAGAGCTAGGAAGCAAAAATATCTCAAATTTGTTTTTGTTCCACAGAAACACATTCTGTCTGCAATCCATCCAAGCTATGCAAAGCTTAACTAGTGCAGAACAGAGTCTGAGCAGTATTAACAGTTCAAATCAATTTAAGTGTGTCAGTCTGCTGAGATCTTCAGCATCTTACAGCATGATTTGTACACTTGGAAGAAGGGTGTTCCAACATAACATAATGATTATGTGCATCACGAAAGACAGATTCTGCCTTCTGTTACCCAAACCCACAAACAGACTTAAGTGAATAAAACAACACCATTATGCAAATCACAGACACTCTGTTGTGGCCAATATTGATCACCTGCTATTTGGATGCATCAT
Organism: Scardinius erythrophthalmus; assembly: GCF_964197995.2. Taxonomy (NCBI): domain Eukaryota; kingdom Metazoa; phylum Chordata; class Actinopteri; order Cypriniformes; family Leuciscidae; genus Scardinius; species Scardinius erythrophthalmus. Next base: position 38,955,326 of record NC_138226.1, on the reverse strand, counting down.
TATAGAAACAAAAAAAAAAGAAAAAGGAAAAACAAAGCACTTGTGACCGTAAAAACGAGTAGAGGACGGGAAATGACCTGAGAGGTCAGAGGAACAGGAACTCCAAATGGGCACATGCTCAGAAATGGGAGAGAGGATGCCAGAGCTGCCTAGTTCATTTTTAAATTTCAAACAAATGTTGTATTCTATGGAGGAGATGGTGGGAAGGAAGGATGTTGTTTTATCGGAACTGACGCAAACAAGGAGAAATAACAATAATCAAACTCTCTCTGTTCATCAGGTGAGTCCAACACTGTCTTAAATCCCATTAGCAGACTAGGAGAAATTCATTTTCTGTGCAAGTTTTTAGAAATTGCTTATTTATAAGTTGTTTCATTTTAAGTTTGCTTCCTGATGTCAGGCATGAAGCCGCAGAGCGTTTGCATCAGATTTCACATTAGCACTAGATTTGTCACAAACCACCTCAAAATGAAGGCCAAAATGATGTCTTGAAAAAAAGTTATTATGCAGACAGACGTGAACATGCAGAGTCCTACACAGCAATAGTATAATATTGTTGAATGAGGAACATTTCAAACAAAAACTCAATCAGCATTTATGTATTTCACTTATGTGCATCTTTACATGCCATACTTGAATGCAAGTTAACAGAGGAGATTTGACAGCTGTGGCAGAGGGGAAGATTATCAGTGAATTGCTTAAGTTTCAGTCGGTTCTTCACATATTATAATATATGATTACAAACAACTCTGAGAATAGGGTGAAAGAGTCATACGGACTACTGTTTTGATATTTTTATGGTATTTTATTTTCTATTCTGGAAATCGACAGCACCAGTCCCCCATTAACTTTCATTGCATGGAAAGAGCACTCAAGGCATTTTGCCTAACTTCTGTGTTCAACTGAAGAATTATTTGGAGTGACATTAGGATGATTAAATGATGACAGACCTTTCATTTTTGGGGTCCACAAGATGACAATCACAGAGACTGTCATCAGATGGTCATGACTTCAGACAGGATAGTGAAACGTGTCCTGATGAACAGTGGAAGATTTCAAAGATAGATGCTTGTATTTTGGGGTTAAACAAACCTTATTTAAGTGTTTGGATGATGATCCGGTTGAACTGTTGCTCAGATTCTCTTTGTCAGGCATTCCTATAAAAAATAAATAAATAAATGTGACAAATACAATTAATTAAATAAAGATCAAGTCTTTAAAATCTAATATGAACATCAATCATTTAGTCAAGGCAAGATTAAAATGCAGCAGATTCAGCAGAAGCGAAGGTTAAGCAAGAAGATTAAATATAGTATGTAAAGTCATCATGGGGATGCAGGATGTGTGTAATCTTCAGTAATGGGCCCTGAGGGGCCGCGGGGAGCAGGGGTGGGTCATTACCCACACCACAAAAGCTCTCTCCTGCAGAAACAATAACTCTCTTGATTTATCCAGTCCTGGAAGACTCTTATCTATGATAAAACAGCACACCCCTCTTCATATAAATAGAGAGCAATGATTCTTACTGAATTCTGCACAGCAACATAGAAATATCTGTGACAATTTACAATAAGGTCCTATTAGCGTTAAAACATACAGCTGTTCATTGTTAGTTAATGTTAGCTCAGGTCATTAAATACTATTAACAGATACAACTTTTCATTAGAATAAAATATTAAATAAATGTTGAATTTAATATGAACTGAGATTCCCACACAGAAACAGATTATCTCATGTGTTTAACATCAAGATTGGTTCGCGGTGATAGACCTGTAGGATGCATACGTTTATATTTGTATCCTTCCTCAGCACAGGCCTTTTCTACGGTTTGCTTTTGGGGGACAAGCATACAAATACAAGGTCCTCCCTTTCGGGTTGTCCCTGTCTCCTTGTGTCTTTACAAAGGTCACAGAGGCTGCCCTTGCCCTGTTAAGAAAGGTGGGCATTCACATACTCAACTACCTCGACGACTGGCTAATCCTAGCCCACTTGCGAGAGTTGTTGTGTGCGCACAGGGACTTGGTCCTCGAGCACCCATTGGGACATCAGGCCAACTGTTAAAAGAGCAAGCTCTCCCCAGTGTAGACCATCTCTTTTCTTGGTGTGGAGTTGGACTCGATCAAAATGACAGCATGTCTTTCACAAGACCGTGCGCAGTCAATAATGAACTGCTTGAAATTGTTCAAGCACAAAACAGCAGTAGCACTGAAATATTTTCAGAGGCTCCTGGGGCATATGGCATCCTCGGCCGCAGTCACGCTGCTGGGGTAGATGCATATGAGACCACTTCAGCATTGGCTTCAGGCTCGAGTCCAGAGATAGCTATTGCGCCATGGCATACATCGTGTGGCCATCATGCTAATTTGCCATCGCTTATTCAGCCCCTGATTAGACCTTGCATTTCTACAGGCAGGAGTTCCCCTAGAACAAGTGTCCAGGCATGTTGTTGTTACAACAGATGCTTGCAACAGGCTGGGGCGCTGTATGCAACAGGCACACAGCCTCGGGACCATGGACTCTTCCCCGACTGCACTGGCACATCAAATACTTTGAGTTGTTGGCAGCGTTGCTAGCCCTGTGGAGGTTTCATCCGTTGATTTAGGGCAAGCAAGTGTTGGTCCGGACGGAAAACAAAGTGACAATGGCGTATATAAATCACCAAGGCGGTATCCGTTCTTGTCGCATGCCACAACTCGTCCCGCCATCTCCTCCTTTGGAGTCAGCATCACTGCAAGTCACTCACATCCTGGGTGATCTCAATCTCGCAGCCGATTTGCTCTTGCATCAGGCTACGCTTCGGGGAGTGGAGACTCCATTCCCAAGTGGTCCAGCTGATCTGGAGTCGATTCGGGGAAGCACAGGCAGACCTGTTTGCCTCCCAAGGATCCTCCCACTGTCCACTGTGGTATTCCCTGACTGAGGTCCCCTTGGCACGGATGCACTGGCTCACAGCTGGCCCCCGGGGCCTGCGTAAGTATGCATTTACCCTAGTGAGCCTCATTGCACAGACACTGTGCAAAGTCAGGGAAGAAGAACAATTCCTAATAGATTTGCCGTACTGGCCCAACCATACTTGGTACTCTGAGCTCACACTGATGGTGTCGGCCTCTTCCTGGCAAAAGGGACCTTCTTTCTCAGGGGCAGGGCAAAATCTGGCACAGGCGCCCAGACCTCTGGAACCTCCATGTCTGGTCCCTGGATGGGACGAGAAGGAATTCAGAGGTCTATCACCAGCGATGATAGATACTATCACATTCAGGCAAGAGCCCCCTCTTCCAGGCAGCTGTATGCCTTGAAGTGGCACCTCTTCACTACATGGTTCTTCCTGATGTGAAGACCCATGAAAATGTGGTGTCTGGTCTATGCTTTCCTTCCTCCAACAGGGCCTGGAGAGGTGCCTGTCTGCCTCCACCCTAAAAGTGTGCGTTTCTCCGATAGCAGCAAACCACGACACTGTGAGAGGCAGGTCTTTGTGGAAGCATGACCTGGTAAATATATTCCTGAGAAATGCATGCAGGTTGAATCGCCTCGTCCCATCATAGGATCTTTCTTTGGAAATACAGGCCTTACAGAAAGATCCATGTTGATTGAGCTCACCTCTGTCAAGAGGGTGAGGGACCTACAAGCCTTCTCTGTAAGTGAATCGTGCCTAGAATTCTGGCTGGCACACTCTTACATGGTCCTGAGACCCCGGCCCGAATGTGTGTCCAAACTTCCCACTACTCCCTTAAGGGACCAAGTGGAGAACTTGCAAGCAATACCTCCTGATGAGGGAGACCCAGACTCTGTTGTGTCCAGTGCACACTTTGCACATATACCTGGACCGCACACAGAGCTTCAGAAGATCTAAGCAGCGCTTTGTCTGCTTCGGAGGTCAGAATGGAAAGGCTGTCTCCAAACAGAGATTGGCCAACTGGATTGTGGACGTCATTCTCTGGGCTTATCAGATCCAAGGTGTACCGTGCACATTGGGAGTGAGAGCTCACTCCACAAGGGGTATCACAGCCAGGTCGGCTTTGGTAAACGGTGCTTCACTAGCAGACATACTGTATGAAGAGCTGCAGGCTGGGCTACACTCAACACCTTAGAGAGATTCTATAATCTCAGTATGGAACCAGTTTCATCTTGAGTCTTGGGTAACAACATGCAAAACTTGGACAAGTGGTTGGGTGTAGAGCTTGCATAGGCGCCCTCCCCTCTCTGAGGTGGTAACGTGTACCTTGTCGTCCAAAAGAGTTCCCCAGGTTGGTGAAACCAGGACATCTTTTCTACATCCTAGCACTCATCAGTAGTAAGTTCGGTACTCACTACCAGGCCCATTACTCATGGTATGCCCCTTTCAGGTGATCCCTTGTAATCTGGCTTGTACTTTGTATGTAGTGTCGCTGTGCCCAGTAGTCTCCCCCTTATCAGGTGGAGTCCTCCACAGGGACTCTTCCCTATGGAGTACTCTCCATCTGGTGAGGATGTATTTTCCACATACTAACCTCCTCCTTTGGGTAGGATGTGGTCTCCGTAGTGTTCCTTCCTCAACGAGAAGGAAAACGCTTCCCAACGTTAACAGCCAGGTTTACTCAGCCGTAAAAAAAAAAAAACCTTTCTTTTGAAAAATCAGAAGAGGCCCTATGACTGGAGTGGAAGAGGTGAGGGGGTCCCTCTGATATGGGGAGACCGGGAGTCAGACACAAATAGTCGTTTTACAATTTTAAAACACGCTAATTTATTTTAAAAAGTATAAATTATAGATATAAAGAACCTTATAAAGTATAAACCTCTCGAAAGTATAAAGAACATTAGCTTCAGCAAAACCCCTCAAGAACTGATCGCAACGTGCCAAGTTTGATTATCCTGAAGCACAACTGAGCAAAGTAAAGACTTTTACACTGTTACAAAAGATTTCTGTTTCAAATGAATGCTTAACTTTCTATTCAGCAAAAAAGGGCTTCAGAGGACATGTAACAAGCACACAAGTTGCACTACTTAAATTATACTTTCAAGGAATTTTTTGCTTGACAGACCCTGTTTACAATATGCTTTAGTTTTATGAGAAAATAGCAGTTTAGAGATTCTGAAAAACTGTGTTCCACAGAAGAATGACAGTCATGCATGTGTGGAACAACATCAGTGAGTAAATTTTGACAGAATTATCATGGTTAACAGGCCCTTTAAGAACGAAGACAAGTGTTTGTACTTACTGTCAGCATTTGGGACACTATCCATCACACCATAGGGAGGGACCAGTAGACCAGCCATACAATGACGATAATTCTGAAAGATACAAACAGTGCAGTCACAAGACAGTAAATACAAAGAAATTGAGTAAAATAGTAATAAGTTACTAAAATAATGTCTTAGTACATGTTCCCAGTCTTTTTGTGTAAGCTTCATCAGCTATTCCAAAGAAAAACATGTTTGTTTTTTCAATATTTCATAACTTTCCTTTTTGTTGAGCATCACCAATGCCTTTTATTTTCAATCCTTCCCTACAAATCACCTGCTATATAGATCCTGTTTTTCATGACATGATCCAGTCAACTCCTGGATCAAATCAAATCCTTTTCAAAATAAAAAGAGGGGGGGGTGGTAAATATCCTATTTCACTTGGAAATACATCAGATAGCAGAGGCAAATGAATTGTAAACACCATTTCTTGTTACCTTAAAGCATATTGGGTAAAATAGTTTGGCGTTCTGTATATGAATAATATATGCACATACACACATACTCAGTGCTATGCAAATCAGAGATAGCATATAATACACACATGAAAAAAAACATAAACCTCATCCCCCAGCTGAGTCTGTTTTTTCTTTTTAGTACCCAAACATCCAATGAAGTTTCTTGCCATAGTCGCCTAAAATCTAGTTTTTCTTTAGAGTTGCAGCCCAGAACGATGGACTCATCTAAGAACACATAAGGAAAGCAGTTTCAGAAGAGTTAGGAGGCAGTACCGTCAGTAATCTCTTAAATCAGCTCTGACTGCAGATCAGAAGGGATTATGCTGGATTAAATCAATATTTTTGAATCAAAGACCACACAGCACACACAGATCACACACATATGCACATTTCTGACACAGAGCTCATGACATACACACACTTGCAGCATTTCAAATCCTATTGCAGGTGCCACCTCTTATACCTGTAGTCTAATTTTTTATACCTCTATCAAATATGTCTTCATATAATAGACCAAATCTTAACTTCACAGTGTTAAAGATAGCCCTTGTGAGAAAGAAGTAGTTATGGATATAATATACATTAAAAGAATATACTTAAGTGTGAACTGAATAATATAATATTACAGGTAAATAATCATAGGGTTGAAAGAATTTTGATTAAGTTAATTTCATTAGTTTGAGAGAATCTCAATTTTGTCATTTGTCTGGTGTTCTGCACTAACAACAATTAACAAATTATTAAGAAATATTGCAGTGTTCATTATTATTATTTTCCTTTTCTTGAAGCAAAATATTACCAACAAAATATGTTGCAGAAAAAAGGATGATGATCAGAGAGACAAAACAGTCAAAGTTATTAGACAGTTCAGTTAGTATCTACAGCTGACAGCAAATTCAAGATAGACAGACAGATAGTGCCATTGGGAAAGGCACTTAACCTTGGATTTCTCTGGAGGAGAGCATTAGTTTACTTTATGTTGCTTTGGACAAAAACATCTGCTAATTATAGACACATGAGAGAGATTAGTGCCCATTTAATGTTTGGCGAGACGTCCAGCGAGGTCAGGTAATGCGTTTAAGACCCCACCACATGCAGAGGTTTCATACATCCCCAAAGACCATATTCAATATGTCGATTAATTCAATTAACACTGTATCTGTTTTGATCCATCAAACCCAATACAGAACGGAGGACCTTAACTTTATACATCACTGTCTCTATAGGATTTAGAATTGAGAAAATGCAATTCAATACATTTCATAAATATCATCATATAGAAGGAATGTGACAGAATAAGTAGATTTTATCACTCTCAAAGTGATGAAAGAAAGAATGTTTTAGTAACAAGAGGTGCCAATAAATGAATCTCAGTGACTAATGACACAGAGGCGGCCTGAGCCATTAACCAGGACACCTGGGACAGTTAATGCGGCCTTTCTGGGGCACAGATGTGAGTGTCCCGCTCTCTGGGGAGTGGAAGTCTCTCTAAAAGAGGACAAGTCATTATCTCTGACTGATACATCTCATAAATCACACAAACCTAACCTAATATGTCATTATGTCTATCGATAAATCCCACAACAATGACCACAACAGTCAGAGAGTGAGTCTGCATGTGGTGGGCTTCATTTGTTATCTAATGCAACAACATCAAAAGTGTCAAAGTGTGTCTTCAGAGTCTAAGGGCGTTCTTTAAATGCTGCATTAAATGCTTGATTAAAATGCTGCAATTTCTTCTCGGTTCAGTTCGCTTTCACAAGGCAACATTTCTTAATAGACCAAAATCTGTTAATACAAGTCACATGTGAGTAAACTGTCCTCTCATTGGTTAGAGTGCACCTGTTTATCTTCTGGGATTCTGCTCATTGCAGTCATCATCAGGAATGGATAACAACAACAGCTCCCCTGGCTTTATTATGGCTTTCTTTTTTTTTTATTTGCACTTTATTTAACCAGATACAACTTTGAGATAAAAAAAAAAAAAAAAAAATCTCTTTTACAGAAGTGACCTGGCCAAGATGAGCAGCACAACATTATCAACAAAGTAAAATAATAAATAAAAGAAAGAAAATCACCATGACATTAAAACATATCAAAACAATTAAAAACATTTACAAATTGTTTTTTCCTTTAACAGCTCACTAAGCAAAGACTTAAAAATATTCATTGACACCAAGGTCTCCAATTTCAGGTCATTTTGTAAAAAGTTCCAATCACTGGGTGCGGCATTCCGAAAAAAGCTTGTTTTCCAAATTCAGTTCGGGCGAGTGGAACTGAGAGGGTATACAAATCCTGTGAGCACAAAGAATAAACTCAAACAGGTTTGTCTTGGGTAAAAGAGCAAAGAAATGGAGGCAATAGACCCAAAATTGATTTATAAATAAACAGGTACCAATGTTTACATCTGCGTATTGAAAATGACGACCAAGCAACTCTACCTAAGTGCACAATGATACAACGTATCCAAAGAGCTTAAGAGTTTAGTATTGCCGATTTATACAAAATATCCCCATAATCAATGACAGGCATTGTCACGGTTGGGATGATTGCAAAAAGGTACGAGGACTCAAGTGCAGAGATATGATGGTTTATTTACAGACGGGAAAACAAATACAAAACAAAACCCACGAGGGGGAAAAACATAACTGGAAAATACAAAAATCAAAAACAGAAGCAGAACTTACTAGGGATTTACAGGGAACAGGAAACATCAGACAACGAACCAACACAGACTGCAAACAAGAGGGACTAATAAAGGGAAACTAATCAAGGGGGAACAGGTGGGAGAACTCAAACAATAATCAGATAACAAGGGGGAGGGACCAGACAATGACATGAGCACATGGCCCAAAATAACAAAACACCCATGTGCAGCACAAGACAGGACAGGCATGTGACAGGCATAAAAGTGGCCAAAACTAGTCTTTTTTGCCTCAAATGAAAAACATGATTTACTTCTATAATAAAATCCCAGCTTTATATTTAATTTGGTCCTTAATTGATTAACATGGAATTTTAAAAGATAAGGAATCATCAAATATATAACCAAGCTATTTATATTCTGTCACAACCTCTATTATAGTACCCTGTAAGTATTTAAGTGATAGTTGATTTGACACTTGTTTCTTTGATCGTGAAAATAACATTACTTTAGATTTGGTCTCGTGCAAAGTCAGGTTTAGGTCACAAAGCCTTTGTTGCACAACATCAAAAGCACACTGTAGAAAAGACACAGCTTGGTGTAATTTGGGTGCACTACAATAAATCACGGTGTCATCAGCATAAAAATAAAAATTGACATTACTAATATTGAGATCAAGATTATTAATATAAATGATAAAAAGTAACGGCCCTAGAACGGACCCCTGAGGAACACCCCTCATAATCTTTAAAGGTGCGGATGAATGACCTTCCATCTGCACACACTGTGTCGTGTTCAATAAATAGCATGATTGATAAAGACCTAGGGTTAGGCCCAGAGCCGGATTAACGCAAAGGCAAACTAGGCACGTGCCTAGGGCCCGATTGGCGGGATGGGGCCCAGACAGAGGGACAAAAAAAAAAAAAAAAAGTACAAATGTCCTATCTACAATTTATTTCAATATTTATTAATTCACTATAAATAGTGACGATGTTTATCTTAACCATAGACTGTTACATTACTGCAGTTAAACCAATTAATGTGTGCCGGCATCTGAAAGTATGTGTAACGAACGCATCCATCAGATGCTGCGAGGCTAAAGCCTAATAAGCACACAAAGAAGCACAGCTCATAATGCAGGTGTGAGAGTTGTCGTCATCTATTTTGGAGTGATTGCAATGTATTCTAAATATAAACTTGTACTGTAGATCAGCGTCATTTCTGGAAAAATCATTCACCGCTTTATTACGAGTTTAAAAGAGCGCGAGCGTCATTAACGTGCCCAGACGCGACGCTTTGAATTTGCGCGTACAATGAATAACATCGCGTCGGGAGCTGACTAGTAAAAAAGCTACAAAATTAAAAGACAAGACGTCTGTATTCTAAGTTAAAAAGCCAACACACTACAACATTTTTAAATGTTTCAAATAGTCTAAAGGATCTCATATATATGGGTCTATCTTCTAAATTCTGCTGATGATTAGATTCCTGACATTACGCCAATAATTTCACTTTATATATTTTTTTCTGCTCAGTAGCGATCGTGTCTTTCTCTTCCACTTGATTTGTGTATAGCATATTTAAGGTAGCAATGCAATATAAAAGCACTTATGCTCATCTACTGAAGTGGGATTCTGGAACTGTGAATAAATTGAATAAAACAGCAAAATAACAACAACAACAATAACATCTTCATTAAACAAAAAAGAGATTACCGTAGATAAAGTTTGATTAATATGTACAGTACCGGTAAAAGTCTGGACCCATTACTATTTTTAATGTTTTTGAAAGAAGTTTATTATTATGCTCTACAAGCCTGCATTTATTTGATCAAAAATACAGAAAAAAAAATATATGTGTTAAATATATAAAAAGTGATAGTGAAGACTTTTTTAAAACAACTCTTTAATAATCAAAAATCCTGAAAAAAAGTATCACAGGTTATAAAATAAATATTAAGCACCATTTCTAACATTTGATAATAAATCAGAATGATCACGTGGCACTAAATTCAGCTTTGCATCACAGAAATATAAAGTATAGTAAAATAGAAAACCATTATTTTAAATTTTAATAATATTTCACTTTATTATTTTTCTGTTTTTTTGATCAAATAAATCCAGGCTTGATGAGCATAAGAGACTTCTTTCAAAAACATTAAAAATAGTAATGTGTCCAAACTTATGTACTGTGTAAGTAAAAATATACTGCTTTTAAAATTAAATGTTGTATAAATAAAAAGGTTAGGAATCATATTTGTTTCAAGTGTTTTTTTATTGGGGGTGGGGGGCCTCCAACATGAATTTTGCCTAGGGCCTCCTAATGTCTAGAACCGGCTCTGGTTAGGCCTTCAATAAGGCCTCCCCAGTACAATGGGTCTTTTTGGGCAGGGTAAGGGCCATCTTTCGCTCTGCGAAGAGACCGTTTTTTGTTTGCCAGACCCCGCCGTGCAGAGCTAGCATATGGACTTGGGCCTCCAGAGTAGGCTCCACTCAGCTCGCTGAGCTACTGCTCAAGCGATAGGTTGAAGGTGGTTGGCTTGCAAGAAAGCCCCACTCCCCTAGGCTGGGTGCAGGAAAATGTCTGTCACCTCTAGAGCCACTGGCAGGCCCACAACCCTGTTAAATTCTCAGGGGCAGGTGTTGGGTACTCCCCTGTCCATACAAGGTAGTTCTGAGAACTCCAATTTCAGCTCTGTATCATTCTACCTCACACCACTATGGCTCGGGTTGAGCAGAAAGATCTAACCTTCACTTCATTTTGGTTTTCGAAGTACGCTCCCTTGAAGCCAGAGCATTGCCATGAGCTGACGCCCATGCGTACAGATGGTAGGCCCCAATCCTCAAATGAGTTTTCGAGTGACGGGGTACACAGCCAGCAGTATTGATGGTCAGGCACTGGCCTTAGCAGGCCTCCCTGACCCTGAGCCCCAACATGGGGTGCTTGGTTGTTAAATTCACTGGCCAATCAGACATTTGGCTTCAGTGGGCCTCTCTGGAGGTGAGCCCTGATTATGATCAGCCAAATAAGATTAGCCACTGTATAGTTGGCCGTTTAGGCCTCACAGACGGCAAACCCCCAACAGCGTGGGTAATTTTTGCCAGCTAGCAAGACTACTGTCAGGCAGTTGGCCTTAAAATCAGGCCACTATGAAGCTCAGTCCCCAACCTCACTGGTCGGGGTTCATAGTAACCAGTTTTCTAGCTTGCTATCAGGTAGTAGACCTCACCAGGCCTCCCTGAAGGCGAATTCCCAAGTATGGGCACTAGGTAACCAGCCTACTGGTTATCAGGTAGTAGGCCTCACCAGGCCTCCCTGTAAGTGGTACTGCGATACTGGATTCTGGCAGCTAGTGGCCGCTAGTTGCTATCAGTTCAGCTGGCCTTAGCAGGCAGCTTCTGAAGGCGAGATTGTGCCCCAGCACGACTAAAGTGTTCACTTTCTGCTACTGGTTCCCTCCCAGAACCTCTCTTCTTTATCTAGCCTACAGCCTGGTTTGCCTACCAGGCAGGCCATGTGGTCCCCTCACTGAGGGTCACTTTGAGTATTCTAACTCCTGAGTCTGGTCAGACGGTCATAGGCCTCTCGTGAGGCCTCCCAGTTAGATCAGCCCTTAGGCCTTCTCAGGCCTCCTCAGTGCTTTGAAACACAAGCGCTGGGTAAGTCCGTGGATCGAGCATAGAAACTCTCCTCACTAGCAAGGGTTGTAAACGCTCTTAGATCTGGGCCGAGTAGATCACTGTCAGCTTCGCAGTCCCTCGGGTTGGATGCCTTACCTAAAGGCAAGTGTCCAGAGGCTCTGTCTTTGGACAGACAGGAAGTTGGCAAGGCTGAAGTGTCCCATGTAAGTGACGCCTGGACAGGCCTTCCTGGTGGCATTTCGGGTAAGTATGTTCCCCTGAATTGTGATTGGCTGGGGCTCCTTCGGGGTCCCTAGCCACATTCCCTAGAAAGGACCCCTTCTAATTTGAAGCTGTGGTCCTAGGCCCTTGAGAAGGCCCAGGTAGGCCTTTCATTAAACTAAGTTTATGGAGGTTTTCCTTTGAAGCGTATAGCTTGGGCTATGACTAAGGGTGTCACGATTTTGATTTTAAATCGAAATCGATCGAAATTAATGCTCAATCTCGATTATCGAATCAAAAAATGGAATCGTCGATGCTGCCACGTCCCCATGTCACGTCAGCTCAGCTTGCCAAGCGAAAAAAAAAAAAAAAACACAGTTTGCAAGCTCTGCTATTTACGTATACCACATTATTCCACCGGCAGCACGACTAACATGGCAGGGCATCTCCGCAGGCACCACAAAAACATAGATTTATATGTTAAACCAACAACTGTAACACAAACTAAAACTTTTTTTTAAATCGAGAATCGAATCGAACCGTGACTTTAGAATCGAAAATGTAATCGAATCGAGGATTTGGAGAATCGTGACACCCTTAGCTATGACCATAGGGAATGCTGTCACTGACAGCTCAGTTTTACCCGAGGGTGAGTGGTTCTGGTATTTCATTTGAATTTGCTGATTCTGACAGTTGTCACTGCCAACGGGCATGCACTCCCCTTAGCATGGTGGCATTGGTATATCGTTCCCCAAAGCATCACTCTACGCAGTGTGAGTTCCCTTTCGAAAGGGAACGTCTAGGTTACGACTGTAACCTCTGTTTCCTGAGAACAGGGAACGAGACACTGCGTCTTTCACCATACCTCGTGCCTGCCTACCTAACAGTCCCTTCAGATGATAAGGTGATTGTCATGTTTGCAACGCGCCCTTATATATTTACGGGTCGCACGTTAATGAAGTCATAGGCTGTCACCGGACAATAGGATTGCCGTGATTTGATAGTGATTTCAGACACCTGTCATGCCTGAGGAGTTCCCAAAAGCGTCAATCTACGCAGTGTCTCGTTCCCTGTTCTCAGGGAACAGAGGTTACAGTCGTAACCTAGACGTTAGTCTCAGTCTAGTTTTCAGTATACTGAAATTAACGGTGTCGAAAGCCTTTGACAAATCAATAAAAAGTGAAAAACAATAATGGCCTCTATCAAGCGCGTCAATGATATAATTTAGAACCCTGGTAGCAGCTGTAGTTTTGCTGTGCTTTTTCCTAAAGCCTGACTGATTATGTGATAAGATGCCATGTTCATTCAAATATGAAATCAACTGCTCACTAATAAGAGATTCAAAAACCTTAGACAGAATGCAAAGTTTAGAAATTGGATATCAGAAGGATCTCCTCCTTTAAACAATGGAAAAACAAATGCAGACTTCCATATCTTCATTCAAACTCAGTGAAAGATGTCAAAGGGGCAGCTATGTGATCTGCAGCTAATTTTAAGAAAAATTGTTCTAATTGTTCAGGACCAGCTGACTTATTTACATCCAGTAATTTAAGTTTTTTTTTTTTATCTGGCAAATTAAGAGGGGTTTAAAACTAAAATTAAGATCTAGCAAATGTCGCTATTATCCATATCAATATTCGTATCTATAATTTTAGGTGCCTTGAGTGTCGACCCTTTCTTTGTAGCTGTCGTTACATTACTTTATCATTTAATCAAGGCTTCGTCAAGACAACATTCTTACCACATACATATTTTGAATAAGAGCAATTAGTTGGAATTTTATAATGAAAAGGTGCGCTTTAGTTTTGAATGGTGATAACGTGCTCATCCACAGAATCCATTTTGAGAACCATTAGCAAAACAAATATGGGTGCTTTTCAAGCAGCGTATGTAATTACCCATCAAACAGCCACAACATTGTGATACAGCCCTAAAATTGTTCCTAGTTCATGTGGTGCGAAAATGACAAAAAGCGAGTGCTTCTGCCATTAGTTCTAGGAACTATGAAAAGGTTCCTCCAGTGCGAAAGCCCTTAGTTACAGGCCTATATAACGGACTTCTGTCCATTAATTCATAGACAAACCTTTCTATGGATGAACATGCATATCCTCAAGACATTGTGGGTGTTATTACTGTTTTGTATACTGACTTTTGTATTGTGTACTGTTTTATGCAAGCTCCATGATTGAACACCTAGTTAACGTAACCTCTACTATATCATGCTTCATATAAAAAAATCCTCATTTAGTACCTTACACATTGGCACAGACACGCATTGCAAGTATATCATACATTTAACTAATTAAACAGAGGTTTAGCATAAGCTCGTATAACCCCTTGTTACTAAGGTACTGATGTTCTGTTGTGGTGGTTAACTGACTCGTTACCATAGCTTCATTCCCTGTTTTGGTTTCATTCATTCACTTTCACTCTCCATTTACCCATGTATGTGTGTTTGTGTGTATGTGTATGTGTATGTTTAGACTAGTTATGTATTCATAATTTAGTAAAATAAAGGTTTTGTGTGCACATTCATGCGAGTATTGAATTGTGGTCACTGCTTGCAAAACAAATCTTTAACGATGTGATCGATGATTTTTTTCCCAAGGACCTGTGTTGGGAGCTCCTTGTTATCCTGTCATGCTAACGACGGATGCATCCCTCATGGATTGGGGGGGGGGGGGTGATCATGCGTGGTTGCTCGGCTCGAGGTCTGTGGCGAGACCATCATCTCTCATAGCACATAAACTGCCTGGAGACACATTGGTGGTCTCTTAAATAAACCATTAGGGGGATCTGCAGTCGTGCCCCTTATTCAAGCTGGCTCACCAGATCCTCCTGTGGGCCCAAGGGAAATTGCTCTCTGTGAGGGCAGTAAATATCCCGGGGTATTTAAACTTTGGTCAAGCAGAAGTAGATCTGTTTGCACCTCTAGAGACGACACACTGTCCACTTTGGTTCTTCCTCACTCATCCAGCTCCTCTTGGGCTGGACACTATGGTACAGGCGTGGCCGAGGCGTCCCTAATCGCTCTGCTCCTGGGAGTTCTGGAGAGAGTTTGCCGGGACGAGGTCCATCTCCTATTAGTAGCCCCATTCTGGCCGGCCCGAGTATGGTTTTCGAACCTAGTATCTCTCCCGACGGCTCTCCGCTAAAGATTCTGCCCAGGAGGGGCCTTCTCTCTCAGGTGAGTGGGTCGATCCTTCACCCCTGCCCAGAGTTGTGGAAACTGTGGGCTTGGCCTCTGAAGTTCAAGTCTCTTAACTTAGTTTGTTGAGACCATCCTCTACTCCAGAGCTCCGTCCACACGGAAACTCTATGCCTTGCGGTGGAGATCATTCACTTCTTGGTGTGGGAATCACCAGTTGGACCCAGTTAACTTCCCAGTGGGTACAGTGCTGGAATTCCTCCAGGAAAGATTTTTGCAGGGTAATCCCCCACCACACTGAAGGTGTAGGTGGCGGCCCTGGCAGTTAACCAAGTCCCTTTACGTGGTGTGTCTTTGGGGAGACACCCCTTAGTAACCCATTTCCTATGTGGCACTTTGAGGCTTAGACCTGCAGTCCGCACAAGGGTGCCGGCCTGGAATTTGGCCATTGTTTTGGAGGGGCCTTCCCTTGGCTCCCTTTGAGCATATTGAGGAGGTTCCTGAGAAGTTTCTCACTCTGAAGACTGTCTTTCTCCTCACTACCTCTGCTCTCAAAAGAATTGGAGATATTCAAGCACTCTCGGTATATCCCTCGTGCCTGGAATTTGCGTCCGGTATGGTAAAGGCTTTTCTTCACCCTAGATCAGGTTATGTTCCTAAGGTTCCAACTAATACTGTAAGACCTATAGTACTGCTGTCCTCCTCCCTTCCAGAAGTCAGACCAAAAGAAACTACAGGCTCACTTGACTAGGAGTATGGCTGCATCCAAAGCATTACAGTCAGGAGCTTCCCTCCAAGATGTTTGTGATGCGGCAGTCTGGTCCTCACCGTAAACATTCGTGAGGTTCTATGACCTCGACCACTCCACTCCAACGGCGCAGGTGCTTTCTTCTGAATGTGCGCATTGATTTCACAGACGGACACTTGCTCTTATGGCAGCGTGGGTATAGTGTTCCCACAGCGTTGTTTCAACGCAGCTTGAGTCTTGGTTACATATGTAACCTTAGTTCCCTGAAGAGGGAACGAGACGGTGCATCTCCTTCCATACTCCCGGCATGCCCGTGATCGACTTGCTTCAGGTCTATCAGAAGCTGACATTGTTTGGTTCAGGTGTGCTTTATAGTTTCCTGGTCGATGACGTCACCAGCCTATGACATTCCGTCACGCCATTGGACTGATTCTATACGTGCTTCACGATGCAATCACGCAGAGGCATTTCCACAGTGTTTTGACGCAGCGTCTCGTTCCATCTTCGTAAATGTATGCAAATTTCCTGTGAAAACCATCCTGCCCGGTCTAAAATATAAACCCTTATAATATTATCATAGTTAATCAGGGTAAGACAAAAGCAAGTTTTGGTAGAAGGATTGATGATGTATTAACTCATTTAAACTTCATTAATTTTTAATTAAAAAAAAGTTACATAGTCGTAGTGTACCTTTAATTGCAAATAATGTGCCGTTTTGTGTCCAAAACGATTACATTCAGTGTAATTTTAATCGTTTAAAGTATACTATCTCTGCAATTAGTACTTTTTTTATGAAATTACTCTAGTCATCCATGTTCCAATCATTTCTGCATCTCTGGAGAGGAACGGCTCACATTATACAGCTAATGCGTCTGACAGTCCAGTGCAGAGCGCTAATTGAAAATGACTCTGCTCTGCCTCTCAGTCATGTTTCTATTGTATTTGTAATGATTTATCTTTGTATGGTAATAAGTCTAACTGCACGAAGCACTTCTTCATATGAGGAGCTTCTGCAACAGTTATATTTAATGATGATAAAGACAGCTTGTGGGTAAAAGCTCATTATTCCACAGATCATAAAAAAGGTCTCTTGTATGATTGTGTGAACTCAGTAGTGTTAACAGAGTCTCTGTCAACGGTGGGCAGACCTACAAAAAAATTCACATTTCTGTACTGATTTTTAAAGAATACATACAAAGTTTTCCATACTGTACTTTAAACCATGTATAACAGACCTGAGAGTACTATACACTTACACTTACAGCTGAAACCACACTCAAATTAGACTAAATACATTATAAGCCCAAAAGGAGGGAGAGATATGGAGAATTGTGACTGACTATATAACTTTGCTTTGCTTCCTGCAGATACAGATTGCGTGTGGGTTTGGAGAAGTATACAAGCACCAGGAACAGTGTCAAAGGTTTCAATTCCAGCAAGAACAGACTCTTCATAAAAATAAACAACCGACTGTCTTTTTGGTCACGCTCAAACATAAGGTGCAACTGTGATTGGAGTTCGAGTCCAGACTCTGATCCTTTTCCACTGTGTCCTGTCAATCCTACTGTCCTGTACAGTAAAGGAGACAAATCCCCAAAAATGTACTTTATAAAGACTTTGTCTTTTAGCACTGATGAGCTGAGCATGGGTTGCTTTATCACTTTAGTCATTTCCATGGTGATTGCACAGAATTTGGGGAGAATCAGCTTGAAGTAGTGTGGATTTCTTTCTTTTACCGTATTAATTCCAGCAGAATTCAAATCAATCATTGAATCATTCGAATCAAACTCTTCCAGCCTCAGCTACAACTACAGTGTTTGAGGGTGGGACAAAGTAGACATTGCCAATCAAGACCATAGGCTGGCATTATGCAAATTTGTTACATTATTATGTAGGTATGTAACAGGAAGTGATTGCTTATGACTCGTTTCAGCAGTTCAGAATCTATTATTTCTTTTACTTTTACAATTACTTTAACTGTTGAGCACTTTGATATTTAAACTTGCAGACTTTTACATTCACACACAGCTGTATTACACAATGCACGAAACTAAGCTATATCGAAAAAGCATAATAGGAGCACTTTAATTTTAATAACCAGGTAAAAATTTACCATATATAGCATATATGTTATACAATAAACACTAATGACCTTAATTATGTACAAACAGCAACAGAACATGACAGATTACCCAGCATACCCTGGGGCTTGAATGGGGTGCTGTGATTGGAGGAGACTTGACAGCCCAGAGGTGCTTAGTGGAGGCTGATATATAATTACACAGTCAGATGCACACACAAAACCACTGATTTATACAGTGTTTCTGCAGCATTAAATACAAAAAAAAAAAAAAAAAATTCATTTGAATTAGATCACTGGCTGTGCAGTGCTGTCAATTTAAACTAGCAGCCTGACAGTAATGAGTTCAATTTAAATTGAGTTTTCAATAGCAGGAAGAGCCAGACCCTCAAAAAACACACACACACACACACACACACACACACACACACACACACACACACACACACACACACACACACACACACACACACACACACACACACACACACACACACACACACACACACACACGTCTGTTTACTTAGCTATCTAAATGGGGACATTCCATAGACGTAATGGTTTTTATACTGTACAAACGTATATACTGTCCACTTACACTCACCCTACCCCTAAACCTAACCATCACACAAGACTTTCTGCATATTTACATTTTTAAAAAAAAACTTTAATAACTTTATTTCTATACCAGATTTACAAATGAGGACATCCCTAAAGGCAGGTTTTGGTCACTTCAGGGTACAAATTTGTCCCCAAAATATAGTTCAGTAGGTACACACGCGCACACACACACACGCACACACACACACACACACACACACACACACACACACACACACACACACACACACACACACACACACACACACACACACACACACACACACACACACACACACACACACACACACACACAAAGCTGGAAGGAGACATTGAAATACTATGTGTGAAATACAGCATATCACTTACTCAAAACATATAACTATGAGACACAATAAATACAATCACGCTAGACAAGCATACAGTAGGTACCCACACACACACACACACACACACACACACACACACACACACACACACACACACACACACACACACACACACACACACACACACACACACACACACACACACACACACACACACACACACACAAAGCTGGAAGGAGACATTGAAATACTATGTGTGAAATACAGCATATCACTTACTCAAAACATATAACTATGAGACACAATAAATACAATCACGCTAGACAAGCATACAGTAGGTACCCACACACACACACACACACACACACACACACACACACACACACACACACACACACACACACACACACACAAAGCTGGAAGGAGACATTGAAATACTATGTGTGAAATACAGCATATCACTTACTCAAAACATATAACTATGAGACACAATAAATACAATCACGCTAGACAAGCATACAGTAGGTACCCACACACACACACACACACACACACACACACACACACACACACACACACACACACACACACACACACACAAAGCTGGAAGGAGACATTGAAATACTATGTGTGAAATACAGCATATCACTTACTCAAAACATATAACTATGAGACACAATAAATACAATCACGCTAGACAAGCATACAGTAGGTACCCACACACACACACACACACACACACACACACACACACACACACACACACACACACACACACACACACACACACACACACACACACACACACACACACACACACACACGTGTGCAGTGTAGAGTGATACTGAATGTGGCAGGCTTTGTTTCTTTAAGTTGCAGGCATTCAACCTGAGCACTGTAATGAGTAATGAAGCGTTCGTGCTCAGGGTGTGTGAATATCTCAAGCAAACTCTTACATAACCCACAACTACACTCACACTGAGTATCCAATCTCTGAACAGACAGAAACAACACAGATATTAAACTCGCCAGATTAGTGAAAACAGATCAAGAGTAGACCAGAGTGATCTAGCTTAAAAACACTCTATATTTTCCATGATATTCAATATATGACGAAGAAGTATATTTTGAAAGTTATATAAATGTATTTGTTTGTTTTTATGATTGGTTTTTAATGGAAATGCCATTGATACAAATTTTAAACATGTTTAACTGCTAAAAGTGTATATGAACATACACAGGTTTGGGGTCAGTAAAATATTTTTTTAAAGAAATGTACTTTTATTCACCAAGGATGCAAAACTCTAAAAAAAATGTATTATAAATGTTAAAAAAGATTTCTATTTCACATAAATGCTGTTCTTTTGAACTTTCTATCCATCAAAGAATCTTGAAAAATGAATCACATTTTCTACAAAAATATGAAGCAGCACAACTATTTTCAAAATTGATAATAATCAGAAATGTTTTTCACCATATTAGAATGGTTTCTGGAGGGTCATGTGACACAAGGCTGGAGTAATGATTTTAAATTGTAATAATATTGCACAATATTTCTGTTTTTACTGATCAAATAAATGCAGTCTGAATAAACGCAGGTGAACATAAGATAGGCTACTTTTCAAAAACATTACAAAATCTTACATTACCTCAAAGCTAACAGAAATGAATGCCTAAAAGCTACAAAATTCACATTTTGATTCAATGGGATCTTTAAACAAGTCTTTATTTGCTCAATTTTATCTCATGAAGTTTAAGAGAAACCCTTGAGATAAATAAAGAGATGATATGTATGGTTTGTCTTTCTTTTGGAAAGGGGTATTTTGTGCTATAGGCCTTCTACACTGATTCAGTTTTTTAAGGGTTTTGCTTGTCTCATAGATCTGAGATTTCTCCGCTCACATATAAATCATCAGGCGAGTTTTGTGAGTGTGATGAAAGCTCATATTCAATAATCTCCTCATTAGTGCTGCCGCATGTGTTCACTGTAAACTCGAGTCGATTGCATCTGTATTAATGCAGAAACCCAATATATCAACAGGAAATTAAAGAGCTCTTCACTGAAACGAGCCATTGTGTCTGCAACACATGCTATACAAAAAAAGTATATGAAAAACCAAAGACCATCTGTTAGATATATGCCACCCTGACAATAATATTCAGAAGTAATAAGAGTGTATCATCGCCATGACAACAGCAGCCGGCTTCATGCACTGGGATAATTAGAGTTTGACTTTGGAGTTTTTTTGACTAAGGATGAAGCACTGTTTCCAGCATCAGCGGGGCACCAGTCTGACCATTAGAAGACATTCTGCTTACTGGAAAACAACAATATAGAGTATTCAGTAGCCCACCTCTCTTTGATATGTTTCTCTAAACAACAAAACCTAAAATGAATCATTTCAACCAATAAATAATGAAAATATCTATCGTATTTTCTGAATGAACCCAGTTACTGATCATTAGGGTCATTATTCAGGTTATAAATCTGCAGGGCAGAACATAAAAGTAAAGTCTTAATTAGGAAGAAGGTACAAAAGCCAAATCATCCAGAACAAGCAAAGTTCAGAAGCTGAGAACGTATGAAAAATGCTGCGATCAACCACAGGAAAGATGCCATTACTCAAAAAGATCCCTGTCTGGGGCTAAAAAGCACAATAATGACGCAACTGAGATGAGAGCAAGATTGAGCAAACTTCACACCCACACAGTGTGTGTGTGGACCAAATCTAACACGGCCAGAGTCAAATATGGAGGAGATGTGGCTGATGCTGGATATATGGAAACATTTATTAACACAGAACTGGCTCAGAAACCAAAAGGTAAATGTCAGTTCAAACAGCAATATCCAGCATTATTACAAAACTTGAATTATTAGCCAAACCTGAATGAAAATAGGCTAAAACTCACAGTGTACCAAACTTATTTACAACAAAAGTCAGAAAGCTGTCAAAAAAAAATGTGACTTAACAAAATATATAAATAAAAGAAAATAAAAAAAAGATTTGGAGTTTTGCTCCAATAGATTTATTTGATTTCCCAGTGATTTGTTTGAATATTACTGTGAATGAGACAGTGTCTCGTATATTATACACCAGCACAGACAGTCGAGTACTCTCACTTTGTATTATTTAACGTGGAAAAAAGTGGACATTGAATGCTTTTCACACATAATACATTTTTGGTAACACTTTAGTCTAATTTAGGGTCTAATTCTCACTATTAACTAGTTGCTTATTAACATGCATATTACTGATATTGGCTGTTTATTAGTACTTATAAAGCACATATTAATGCCTTATTCTGCATGATCATATTCTATATCCCTTAATCTCAATACCTAAACTTAACTACTACCTAACTATTAATAAGCAGCAATTGGGTTTTTTAATATCGTAGACACTAAAGTGTGACCTAATTTTTTACAAATATTTACAAATATATTAGAATATAATTATTAAAAATTATTTTGTGTTCAGGCTGCTGTTTTGCTAATCAGACTCTCTGTACAAGTCAAAACTTCTTTAAATTAATTAAAATAGATTTTTTTATATGCAAAATAAACATTTTATTACTGCGTTTTATAATACCGCACTGTATTGCGGTGTATGCCGTCATATCTGAACATGAATATGTTTTGTAATTGGTAGGATTTCTTCAGTACTGGAGTTGAACTGACAGTAAACCTTTAACAATAACGAACTGTCTATACCACTATCAGCACACAGCTCTTTACCAAACATTTAGATGATTTAAACCTAAAAGCACTTGAATCCACGGCATAAAGAGGAGTAGATCTTCCAGTCTGCCATATTACTTGATTTATTTCTAATATATATATATATATATATATATATATATATATATATATATTTTTTTAGCAATTAACTAGAAACATTACATTATACACTAAGAAAGTGCAGTGAAAACAGAGCCCAATGTACTGTTAATATAAAGGAATTTTGTGTGTGTGAAAAGTGTTTTACACGTATTTTGAACTGCATTCTGTGGTGTTTTAGGGTTAAAGTAAATGTCCATCAACTTAATATCAGCAGTGCCTAGTGTGATTTTATTCCTACAGTGTTTACAGCAATATGAGAGAACGGTGTTAAATAGGCTCTCTTTCATGCTTGACATACAAATGCATCTCATAACTGCGCTTCACTGCACCTTTTCCTCCGCTTAAAACACATTCATTACATAATTCACATCCAGACACTCTCAGCATAACCTATTCTCCTCAACTCATCGAAAGCAAACACAGGACCTCCTCAAATCAAACCTCAATATCACACGCATGCATGCGGTCCTAAACCTGTGAGTGCAGAAAGTTACATCCTAAGATCAAAAAGCACACAAAAGCACAGAAAAGCAGACACTGACACTTACCTAAAGCAGTGACCGACCCATGAGTGAGACTGAAGCAGTCGGTGCTACTCTCTCTCTCTCTCTCTGGTCACTTCAGCTATTAGTGTGTAATACAGAGAGCTCTATGACAGCTCAAGCATGCTTTAGTGTGTGTGTGTGTGTGTGTGTGTGTGTGTGGCGAGCGGCAGCCAGGAAGAGTGCTGATGTAGTGAGCGTGCGTGTGTGTAGGGCTGAACGGGCAGCTGACCCCCCCTCTCTTTGAGAGCGGAGTGGTTGCTAGGCGATTAGAGTACTCCTCCAATCATCATGGTCTGATGACTACCGACTGCACATGCACACACACACACACACACATACATGCATATAAAAACAAGCACACTCACAACCTGACATCATAGTTTTGTCCAAAAAGGTCTTTAGTAATAATTCAAAGTAATAATTTCATGTTTAAGATGAACCTCTGCACACAAAGAAAGTTAAACACTCAAAAACAAGCATTTTCACAGCCGAACACGCTTAAAATTGTGTTTGCTTCTTCAAGCATGTTAAAGGTAACAGGGCTTCGCTCAATAATTCAGTATTTTCATACACAGATGAACACAGGCATGAAGTGCGAGTCCTCCATCTGTACTGATGTCTTATATGATGAGACTCATTCAGAATTTTTTTTTTTTTAAATCAAATCTCTTTAAAATGAACTGAACATCATCTAAATCTGGTGTATCAAACCCTATTCAAACAAGCATTTATAGAGGGGAGACTGGGGCAAGTTGGCACACTTAACTCCAGTGAATATTTCCCAGAATAAGTCTTTTTCTAAAAAAAATTTTTTTTAAGTCACCATGAAATTGACTATAGAATATAGACTTATAGAATATTTCAATATTTATTATCCATGCACATCATTATTGTTCTTTTTAAATGTTCTCCCTCATTCTTCATTTCCAATAGCTCAGCTCTGATTAGTTGATATTTCTGAGAATAATTTATCGTATTTATATTCATATGCATTTATATTTAGTAGTCTCTAATGATAAGATTTGTGCGAGTCTGTTCTCATATAGGGTTGTATTTCTCAAATACATCGAGGTGCCTCCAATTTTTTTCTCTGCTCACATTTAAATACTCGTTTGTGTGTATAATGAGTGTGTTGCAGGTCTGTGTTTTATTGCTTGTTTTCTCACCTCTTCCCGCCCTCTACACTCCCACTTTTTCACAGATTTACAAGTGCCCATTTTTCGAGTCTTCTTCAAATTTGAGGTGTGAGCGACTGAGCCAAAACCAGTTTTCATGACACTTTAAATTAAGAAACGGATAGTTTTGTTCAGGTGGTTCACTGACTCTTACGCTTCCATAGCTTCAGTCTGTTTCTGTTTCATTCATTCCCTTCCATTTTACCCATGTATGCGTGATCTGTGTGCATGTGTATGTACAAACTATGTATTTATTATAGTAATTGCAATAACTGGGTAATACTAACCCTGAACCTACACCTAAACCCAACCTTAACCCATGTAGATACCTTATATTATCAGTACTTTCTTAGAAGTACACTGTACACGTACTGTAAAATAAAGTGCAACCGTGTTTAGACTAGTTATGCGTTCATGATTTAGTCAAATAAAACTTTGGTGCACATTCATAACGATGCGATCACAGGTACTCACTCCACTGTACCCAGTGAGAAAGTTATTTTTCTGTGGCCACGAAAATAACCTTTCGGAGAGTTGATAGACAATTAATACGTTCGCTGGAGGAGCAGATTAATTTTTTGTAATATCAGTTCTGCTACATCGAGTTAATTCTATTAACTGGTCCAAATATTTTTTTTCATATTTCCCTTTTGAGCTAATTTATGGAAGCTTGTTTCCGCCACTGAATAAAACATTTTAAAAGATAATTGCGACTTTTATCTCACAATTGCGAGATATAAAGTCAGAATAGCGTGAAATAAAGTCAGAATTGCGAGATATAAAGTCGCAATTGCGTCTTATAAAGTCAGAATTCTGACTTTTTTTCTCGCAATTGCGACTTTATATCACGCAATTCTGACTTTATATCTCAGATTTCTTACTTTATATCACGCAATTGTGACTTTATAACACATAATTGCGAGTTTATATCTCGCAATTCTGACATCTTTTCTCAGAATTGTGAGATATAAAGTTTTATCTTTATATTTTATCTTTATACAACTTTTTTTTTTTACCTTAGAATAGTTTATATCTCACAATTCTGACTTTATAACACGCAATTGCGACTTTATATCATGCAATTCTGACTTAATATCTCCCAATTGCGTGATATAAAGTCAGAATTCTGAGATATAAAGTCAGAATTGCGTGATATAAAAAGTCGCAATTATCTTTTTTTTTTATTATTTTGTGGCGGAAACAAGCTTCCATACTAATTGGCTAGTACATCTTAAACATATTAACTTTAAATGTAATATCTAATAACACACTACAGATTATTAATTATAATCAAGTACTTTACATATGCTTTAGTATGTTAGTCAACACATCAAAATTAGCGTACTTCTATAAAGCATGGCAAGATTATTAAAACAATGATTTAAAATGTACTTTAAAGTAAAACTTTTAATTTGGCATTACAAAGTGCATATTTAAGTGTGTTAAGAAACAGTAATGAAAGCATACTTTCTTTAAGTTACTTCATTAATACTATCCGCAAGTAATTAAAAAAAAGAAGTGCACTTCAAGTGCATATTCAGTGCAATTAAACACACTTTCTGTCTTAAGCAGAACTTTTATGATCAGACTGAATGAGAGACACAGAGATGCTCTTTCACACTGAGGCTGAACTTCAGGTTCTGCAGTAAAAGGAAATGTCTGCTATTATGGCAGTCATCTGAGCAGCTGTTAGCGTTGCTCTGGGCGACGGCCGTGAGCGCTGATGAGACGCTGGCATCAGACACACCTGCTCTCAATCACAGATCATCAAAGCACTGGACAAAAGTAGCATCAGTGACCCAGAGAGGTCATTCATCATGGACATTCATTACCGTGCACTAGCGTTCAAAAGTTTGGGCTTCATGGGATCTTTTAATGGTTTTGAGTCTTTTATGTTCACCAAGGCTGCATTTTTTTTTTTATAAAAAAATATAATATTATTGAGAAGTATATTATTACAATTTAAAATAGCAACAAATGTATTGTAAACTGTATGTGTATTCCTGTGATCAAATCTGAATATTCACACAATGTGCCCTATTCAGCCCGACGCAGTTTTATTTTTCACGTCCTACGCCATGATGTTTAAATAGCAAATGCATTTGCACTCATTTGTGCGCCCATGGGCTGCTGGTCTGAAAACGAGGTGTGTTCAGGCGCGTTGTTGGTGTGTTGCTATTTTGAGGAACTGAAATAGACTGAGCCATTGACTGACTGAAACCTGGTCTAAAGTCAATGGCGCAATATTTATTTTGTTATTTAAAGAGCGCGTTAGTAATGTGCGACTATAGGCGGGTCCACAACACGCGTACACTCTGCTTATTACACACAGGGACACGCAGCAGCACACAAACATGCCAAATATTAAAAATAAAAGGATTACCATGTAAAATATTATTATTGTGATATGGTGGAATCCGGCTTGTCCTGTAGATGTTCTGCTTGCGCTTTAACCTCGCTAGAGAACCGTTCAGTTTTTCCGCTTGCAAATTCCTCCATGTAAATAGTGAATCTGCCATGACGTGAGCGCAACTGGCTTTTAAAGGGAATGGGAGATGAGACTCTGATTCTGACTCTGGTTTATTGTACGTTTACGCCCAAAACACACCCATTACTCATGAAGAGAATAGAGACAACCCTTTTAGACCATGCACCGGGAGCGCCGACCATTTTCCCCGTCGTTAAACTAGCAAAAGTGGATTCAGACATGCCCTAAGTGCACTTGCAGTGTGCGCTTTAGACCATGTGCTTAGATTGTTAAAATAGGGCCCAAGAACTCAAAAACACTATAGGAACAGAATCATAAGCTAAATGTGATGACAACGGACAAAGAGCTGAAATGAATACAGAGCTAAATACACCCACTCTAAAATTTGCTGGATTATTTTTTCTCCAGACTGCTGGGTTCTGCATGTTGGGTCATTTCATTGAGTTATTTTCAAACTGTTGTGTAGTTGTGTGTGTAACCCACTGCTGGGTTAAATTTCACTGACAGTAAAAATTATGCACCCCCTTATAAACTACCCAGCCTGCTGGGTTATAGTAAGAAACCCACTGCTGGTTGACAAACTTGATTAAACTGGATTTGTAACGGCCATTTTGTCTTCTCTCCTGAGAGAAAACTTACTGAAATATATAAATAGCATTTGCTGCAAGGAAATGAAAATAACCATTAATTAGGTAAAATTAGCCCAGCATTTAGTCAAAAAAGCAGAATTTGGGTTAAATGGTCAACCCAACCTGCTGGGTAAAAATGTGTAACCCAATGTGTTGGGTTACTTTAACCCAGCATGTGTTCTGTCCAATATTTACCCATCGCTGGGTTGCCAAATTGGTTGATTTTAACCCAGCCATTTTTAGCGTGCTGAAACAAACTAATGAACTAAATGAAAATCAGGTGCAAACACTAATTAACCTATGAGTAACCATAGTAACTAACGAACACAGATCTAGAAACAGTGAAAACTAAAAAAGTCAAAGTCAAACTCAAGCAAACACAGACAACCCTGACACCATTGACTTCCATAGTGTTTTTTTCATACTATGGAAGTTAATGGGGTCTATCAACTGTTTGGTTTACCAACATTCTTCAAAATATCTTCTTTTGTGTTCAGCAGAAGAAAAAAATTAATACAGGTTTGGAACAACATGTGGACGAGTATGACAGAATTTCAACTATCCCTTTAACATAGATAAACATTTTAGAAAATAGCAATGGAAAAAAAAATTCTACGCATTTACAGGTCACCTGGTGTACGTAACAGTTGATCATTCTTTACAAAAGGCGCGATATGATTGGACAATAAGTTCTTCTTTAAACTCATAAAAGACAAATATATTACAGTAATACTGGATTGTAAACAACAAAGAAATGCCATAATTTATCAAGACCTTGAAGCAGAAAAATGATTTGTTTTAGTCGCATAACATCAGTTAATGGAAACGCCGTCATTTTGCAATAGTTTTTTTTTATCAACATTTCGAAAATATCGCAAATCTGTATTGGAAACCAGGCTACCGATGGTGCTGTGTTGGGTCACCACAGGAGAACCACTGACAGAGAGCATTGTTCTGGCCCATTAGTCACAAGATAGACACACACAACGGGTAACACTTTATATACTAACTAAGGTACAAAGTACCTTTGCTACTACATGTCAACTTAACCTAACAGTCTACTAATACTCTAATGAGAGTTAGTTGACATGTACACTACCGTTCAAAAGTTTGGGGGTCAGTAAGATTTTTAATGTTTTTAAAAGAAGTCTCTTCTGCTCACCAAGGCTGCATTTATTTGATTAAAAATATAATACAAACAAAAACAGTAATATTGTGAAATATTATTCCAATTTAAATCAGCTGTTTTCTATGTGAATATACAGTAAAGTGTAATTGATCAAAGCTGAATGTTCAGCATCATTACTCCAGTCTTCAGTGTCACATGATCCTTCAGAAATCATTCTAATATGATGATTTGATGCTCAAGAAACATTTATGATTATTATCAGTGTTAAAAACAGTTTTTTACATTTTTATTTTATGATGCTTTGATGAATAGAAAGTTCAAAAGAACAGCATTTAGTAAAGCTTTTGTAACATTAAACACTACCCTTCAAAAGTTTGGGGTCAGTAAGAATTTTAATTTTATTTTTGAGGGAAATAAATAAAATAAATCAATACTTTTATCCATCAAGGATGAGTTAAACTGATCAAAAGTTACAGTAAAGACATTTATAATGTTCGAAAATATTCTATTTTAAATAAATGCTGTTCTTTTGAACTTTCTATTCATCAAAGAATTTTGAGAAAAAATTGTACACAACTGTTTTCAACATTTAAAATAATAATTAATGTTTCTTGAGCATCAAATCATCATATTAGAGTGATTTCTGTAGGATCATGTGACACTGAAGACTGGAGTAATGATGCTGAAAACTCAACTTTGATCACAGGAATAAATTACAGTTTAAAATATATTAAAATAGAAAACTTTCATTTTAAATCATTTTAAATTGTCATAATATTTCACAATGATTACTGTATTTTTTATTGTTTTTTTATCAAATAAATGCAGCCTTGGTGAGCAGAAGAGACTTCTTTTAAAAACATAAAAAAATCTTACTGACCCCAAACTTTTGAACGGTAGTGTAGTTGTAAAGTTGCTTATAGTTAGTAGAATGTCTAAAGTGGACCATCGAAATAAAGTGTATGCTGGTCTTCATGAGTCCCGGCTCACACAACAGTCCTTCCATAAACTTTCAACAACGTCAACTGACAACAAAATGCTGACACACAAACATCTTGATCTTGATCTTGAGCTTTGGGGAAATATTCTGGGGTGAATTAACCCTCCTCGAACCTTGGATAGAAATATCGGAGCAGCAAAGCCACATTCAATTTGTGCGGTTCCTACGGACACGCTGTGTCTGGATTCGGGTTTAATTCAGAGACAGGCGGAGTCTGCGCTGTGATAGGATCTGTGTTTGCCTCAGATTAAAGGCCAGCTGTCCCTCTATAAAGGCACAGAGACATGCTGCTTCAAAAGAGACAACTGTCATTCAAGCAGACATCACAATTACCCAGCGCAGAGCTTCAGGCTTTGAAATAGAAATGAGTTACTTACAGGTGCTGCTGGTTTCTGCCAAAGCGTTCTTTTATCTATGAATATAGTTTCCTCTAAATGCCAATGAGCAGCCAAAACAGGAACACCACAGGTACTATTTATAACGCCGTTATACATGTATAATTATATAGAGAAATATATACAAGAAATATACTAGAAATATATACAAATTAGGGATGCATTTGGTATTGACCAAAACTGTTATATCAGCCAACATATTGATTATCAAAATGAATTATTTGACATATAATTTATATATATATAATTTTTTCCCACCGTAAAATATGCCTGTAGTATTGTTTTCTGAATCTCTGAATATGATGGTAATTGTATGCTTTAAAACAGTAAATATATTGCAATGTCACGGTTGGTTTTGGGTTTTGTTTGTGTTAATGTCTTTTATTTTGTAATTCATGCTCTTCGTTATGCTTCCTGTTTGTCATGCTTCTCATGTGTCTTGCAATCATGTAAAAAATAATGCTTGCTTTATTATAAATTTAATTCATTTTCTTTTACATTTTTTATCCATAAATGTAAGTTTAACAACAACAAACCATTTTTTGAAAAAGTTAAAATGCATCTAAATACAATTACATCTTCACTAAATAAAAAAGCAAGTAGAACGTCTTCAATTTGTAAGGACTTTAATTTTGTACGATGTAACTGATGTATAGATTAATATCTTACCCTCATGTTCTTTTTCTCTATTTTTTTTTTTGGTTTTTGTTTTTTTCAGCTCTTTGTTTACTCTTTTTCTCTGATGCAAAATATTTCATAAAAATGATATGATTTGAGTGTTTTTGGAACCAAATCTGTGTTGTCATATCAGTTTATTATCTATTTCAGATTCAGATAAAGTTTAATGATGATATAATGAATGATAATATAACGTGTTGATGGTATTGTACAGCTCAAGATTTAAAACATTTCAAAAGCTTGAAGAAACATTCTGTGTTTATACGTGTTTTGTGTGTAACCTGGTGTGGGTGGGATGGGAACATGGCCATCCTGCCCATCCCAAAACACACACACACACACACACACACACACACACACACACACACACACACACACACACACACACACACACACACACACACACACACACACACACACACACACACAGTGTCTCTCTGATTTCCCGTTAGTCAGCTTTCTCTACATCCCACCCAGTGACCCAGCATTACACTACACACCACACACACCACAACACACACACACACACACACACACAACACACACACACACACACACACACACACACACACAAACCCATACAAAAAAAAAACACACCTCTCTTTCCCAGCAGACATGTGATTAAAATCTATAATTGTACAAAGGAAAGGAGTCATACATCATTTGAGCAGTCATTCGCTATTTTGTTTTGACTCAACTTTAAAATCATGAACAAAAGCATTTTTCTTGCTGTTTTGTAATAAAATAGCTTTTTATGATCTATTCTATCATTCAGAATAAAAAACACCCTCCCACTCAGAAGATTTAATGAAACCAAACTGCAAAAACAACACACACTACTATCACAGCCATGAGCTCATTAACATATGACCACCCACATTTGCATATCAACACCTATTCAGTATTCAGCATTACCCTTGTGAAAAAGAAGTACACTTAAACAGAAATTAAATGAAAATGATGCATTTATGGCAAAGTAAAATATATTTTAATGTGATTTCTATCATGTTTTAAATATAACTGTAATTACACATTTGTAATGATGTTGCTGCAAATTAGTACATTTAAAATATATAAACTTTAAATGTAAAACTGGATAACTCACTACAGTTAAAATTACTCAATAGTACTTTAATGCGATTTAGTATGTTAGACATCAAACCCCTCAAAATAAGTACACTTCTTCAAAGCATGACAAAATATTATTAAGGATCTAAATGATATTATTGAGGATCAGCTCCTTTTTGAAGTGATGTATAGGTTGGTGTAGACCTGAATCTTTCAATCTTTACCACAATCTAAGTCATTTTAAACCACGGTAAGGAACACCAGTGCGTTACAGTAATTCTGCTTGAAATCAGAGATGCTAGCCATATTTCTTAACATTAAATGACTTTTAACTAAATTTGTAAAATGTTAAACACCTCAGACTCTTTAATAACCGGCTAGTTTTCACTTACAATCGTATCTTCCGTATGCTTTATGCAAAATTGACTTTTGCTTACAACAAAACTTAAATCGAAAATCGAAATCTCTTATTTAGTTCTAGTATCACTTTTCAGATTTTTTCATCAGACCTTATTTTCATTAATACTTCTTTGAGAAACATTTACTCTTGCTTAAACTGACACTTAAATCGCTTAATTAAACCCTCAGATGTATGTCACTGATACATGTGCTATAAATACAGTAAATCTAGACCTGAACCCGGAGAATCGCTCGTATCATCGTTTTATATCATCATATCACCCAGCCCTAAACCTTGCTCTAGGCAGGGTAAAGCACTGAGAAATCATAGACACAACACTACGACTTTCTGTGAAGCTGCTTTGAAATTATGCATATCGTGAAAAGTGCTACAAATAAATCTGACCATAAATACAGTCAGCCAGACACAAAAATGATGAGATAAGAAATCACCTTGGAGTTATCAGATAGAGCAGATCTCCTGCTGGTCCTCTCAGTTCCCAAGTGTGCTTCTCACACACACACACACACACACACACTTACACTCTGCATGGGACAGTCCCTCTCAAGGGAAACTCTGTGTCTCCATCTCTCTTCCTTCACTCTATTTGTGTTTGTTTCTCCTGTTTCCCCGTGTCTTCCTCTCATTCTGCTAAAGCTCGAGGCTGCTCTGTCCTTCTCCGACCTGCTCCAGTAAAAGCTTCCCATCAGGCACACCATTTCTGATTGCCCACGGGCCAGAAAGAACAAAACGAGAGAATGAAAGACTACGGCAGAAATAAACTCACGGCCCTAAAGAGCAGAAGCACTGCCGTCTTTTCTGCCGAAGATAGAAAAGCTCTCTATTCTTCTTCTGTTGCGCTTATGGGGAAGTGAGTGATAGAAAATTCCTTCAGTATGAGTTCTGGGAATTAAGTAAATGATGTGTTTCTAGTGTCACATAGAGGCAATGTTCTCAACCTTTTTGACTCCAAGGCTCCCCATCATCCATGACACGACTCAAAGCCATGTAAGATATTTCTGGTACGTCTGCTGTAACAACAAAGCTCCTTTTCTCAAACAACTAGGAGTGGCAATATATTACAATTCAAATATTTATGTTCCAGAAGTTTCAAGAGCAAAATGTTTCTCAGAGTTCTTTATAAGCAATGAATTTACACTTTTCTAGTGGTCTGTGATTGATTACAAATTAAGACTGATTTTTTTTGTGTTAAAATCTTGATTTTTCGCTGTTTTAGCTTATTTTAAAGCTTGTTTTAAACCCTCTTGTGGCCCTTAAACTGTGCTCTGCCCCCTGGGAGAACCTCTGCACTTAGAGGATGACTTCAAAATATCAAGATCAGAGAAAAAACTACATTTCTTATACTTCCACCGCCCCCTGCTGGCTAAAGGTGATAAAGCAGCTAAAATTTCTTTTTTTTTTTTCTTTTTTTCAGAAGTTGTCCCAGTCTGGAAATTGACCTTAGGACAGATGAATGAGTGACAGCCCAAATAGCCAATCAAATCACTGCACTGAGAAGCATAATTCTGTGATGTTTTATCTATAAATAAAAACAGTGTATGTATAAAAGCTTGTCTGTTTGGACAGTCAGACCACTAGATGAATTTTAGCAAGGAGTTTTCTCAAAGTCAGAAAACATTTAGCGGGATTTCCTCCGTAAATTTCTATTAATTGTTAGAGTAAACAGCTGGATATTAACATTAAATGCACATGGTCTTCATCCAAGATACTTGTTCATCTGTTGATTTCATATTATTTGTGGATTATTTGAAAAACAGAAGCATGCTGAATGGACTCAAGTGTGAATCCAGTTTCAACAGCTCTGATAAGTAATAAATAATGTGACATGCTGCCAAATTTAACTTTTTTTTTTTTTTTTGGCGCACATAGATAGAAGAGCTGCCTTGAAAAGCATGCTTAAGTAACCGCTGTTGTGAGGTCAAACACGGGTGAGCCAGTGTGGATTCAGGACACACATGCACAATTTAGTTTGAAGTGAAACATCTGACATCACAATTACATCCAACAGAATCTAATTAATTCTAGATGAATATAATCAAGGCTCATTCTAAATATTCCCGTTCAATATCCTCCAATATCCTGAAAAATTGCATTACAAAAGTAAAATGTGTTGGGAACATCGTTTCATATTGACTTCACATTGTTCTTGTGGCTTGTTCTTTTTATGTGGCTGCCTTTGTGAAAAATAAGTGTGCTTAATTGTAGTGAAAGTGCACTTGTAGTGTACTACAAATATTAAAAGTACATTTTTAAAACTCTATACTTGCAGATAATATGATATTAATGAAATAAAAGGCCACACACAGTAAGCGTATTTAAAGAGAGTACACTTTCAACACTGTTTCTTTACAATCTTAAGCACATTTTAAAAAAAAAAGTGCACTAATGTTAAATTAATAGTGTTACTTTAAGGTAAATTTTAAATCAGAATGCGTCATGATTTATAGAAGTGCACTTATTTTGATGTGTTGACTAACATACTAAAGCGCATGTGAAGTACTTGATTATAATTTTAACTGTGGTGTGTTATTCAATATTACATTTAAAGTTAATATATTTTAAATGCACTATTGTATTGCAACTTGTGTAATTACAAATAGACAAAAGAATTATGAAATGATATATAAAGATGTACTTATGTCCTAATTAAATGGGTCAAAAACACTCTTTAATTGGTAAACTAATTGCATTTAAAGGGCACCTATTATGCAAAATTCACTTTTACATGGTGTTTGAACATAAATGTGTGTTGGCAGTGTGTGAGCAAAACCACCCTAGAATGATAAAAATCCACCCAGTAGTTTTTTTACTATCTCAATAATTAATAAGCACTGTCTCAGAACGCCCTGTTCTAGATTTCCCTCACTGTGACGTAGAAATGAGCTAAGCCCCACCGACGTGATTTGATTGACATCTGGTTTTGGCATAGACCCCGCCCTCGGTGATCTGCATCCTCCATTGTTTCAATGACAGCCGGTAATGTCTCCTAAGAAGTGTAGGTGTTCTGTTGTGGGATGTAAGAATGGACATACTAGTCTTCACTGACATTAGAGCCACTGAAAACGCAGCGGATGGATTTTATTTATGAAGAAAAGGCACCACTTAAACTTCCTAAATACGAGATTAATTTTCTGACTGACTGTTTAGTGAACGAGGGTCAAAGTGTGGATCGTTGCCTACAGTTCGCGATCCAACGTCACCTACAGAAAAAGTAAGTGTATTTGATGATTTATGAGCAAATAGTCATTTCAATCGATGTCAGCCAGTTCAACAACAAATGCGTCTAAAGCTATTTATTGTCGTCGTCATAGGATGTCTCAACAAACAACGTCAGACAGTTTTATGTCACGTAGGCATTTTTTTTGCAGCATTTACAAATGTAAATAAATTAAGGTCTGCTCTATCTCCATAGACAGTAGGCTATATAAACGTCTATCTCCCTCCCCTTAAGAAAAAAATAAATAAATCGTTTGTACTTAGCAAACGTTATCACAGTAGTGTGTGTGTGTGTGTGTGTGTAGTTTCAAAAAATTGTGCGAACGTTATCACAGTTCGTGTGTATGGAAGCTTGTTTCCGCCACAAAATAAAAAAAATAAAAGATAATTGCGACTTTTTATCTCACAATTGCGAGTTTACATCTCGCAATTCTGACTTTATTTCTCAGAATTGCGAGATATAAAGTCAGAATTGCGTGTTTTAAAGTCGCAATTGCGTGTTATAAAGTCAGAATTCTGACTTTTTTTCTCGCAATTGCGACTTTATATCACGCAATTCTGACTTTATATCTCAGAATTCTGACTTTATATCTCAGAATTCTGACTTTATATCACGCAATTGGGAGATATAAAGTCAGAATTGCATGATATAAAGTCGCAATTGCGTGTTATAAAGTCAGGATTGTGAGATATAAACTATTCTGAGGTAAAAAAAAAAAAAAAGTCCGTCTTTTTTTCCCCCTTAGAATTGGACTTTGTATCTCACAATTCTGAGAAAAGATGTCAGAATTGCGAGATATAAACTCGCAATTATGTGTTATAAAGTCAGAATTGCGTGATATAAAGTCAGAATTCTGAGATATAAAGTCAGAATTGCGTGATATAAAGTCGCAATTGCGAGAAAAAAAGTCAGAATTCTGACTTTATAAGACGCAATTGCGACTTTATATCTCGCAATTCTGACTTTATATCTCAGAATTCTGACTTTATATCACGCAATTCTGACTTTATATCACGCAATTCTGACTTTATATCTCAGAATTCTGACTTTATATCACGCAATTCTGACTTTATATCTCGCAATTCTGAGAAATAAAGTCAGAATTGCGAGATGTAAACTCGCAATTGTGAGATAAAAAGTCGCAATTATCTTTTATTTTTTTTATTTTGTGGCGGAAACAACTTCCATACGTGTGTGTGTGTGTGTGTGTGTGTTGCACATCCATAATGGCAAAGGGGACGCGATTAAAACTTTGTAAGTACATAAATGTATCAAATAACCATTCCGAGACGTTTAGTCCATTCTCATTCGTGTTTATTCTGTGCCGGAGTCTCTTCATCATCTAGGTCCAGCAGCAGGGCGGGGATATGCAGCTCATTTACATTTAAAGTGGTAGACGCCAAAACAGCTCTTTTTAAAACAGGCCCCAAAAATGACATTTTCAAATGGTTATAATAAATTAACTGTGGGGTATTTTGTGCTGAAACTTCACAAATGCATTCTGGGGACACCCAAGACCAATATTACATCTTCTAAAAAGGGGCATAATAGGTGCCCTTTAATATAAATATAAAACATTCTCACTTAATTGCAATCAACATGCATTGAGTTTGCACTTAAGAATATTAAGTATATCATTTTTAAAACTATGCTAAAGTGTAGTTATTTTTCAAACAGGTGGTAATCTGACGGTGTAAATCAACCTTTAATTGTTATAGAGACAAACACAAAACAACTCTCCTAAAGGTATTCCTTCTCAACAAAACCGTGGAATATGTGAATGTAAATACAACGCAGATACATCAAACTCTCTAATATGATTGTGTCACTGGTATATATTGTCGGTAGACTGGCATACCTCCCACAGGGTCCTAAACTCCCTCTGCTCAATCCGCAGTAGTTCACTGAACTCCCGGGTGACGATGGTGGCGTGCCGTGGCGTGTTGTCCAGGATGGACTCCCCGAAAGCTGTGCCGATGCCCAATGTACAGATGGTGACAGCATCCTTAACATGAGGGAGAACACGGGTCAGAGCAAAACTCTTTCAGAGAGGAAGAGATATGACCATCTGAGATGTTCCTGATTGAGAGCGTGTTGTACCTCCACTTAGATTCAGGCCTATCTCAAGGACTCAACACACACAGAGAAAGAGAGAGGTCAGCTCATTTGTCCCTCAGGTTTGTAAGACGCAGGTCTGTTAGGAGTTGCTCTAGTTATCTCCTGCAGTCTATAATAAGCAGCTGCACTCAATAGAGCACTTCCACTGTGAGCAGCTGAATAATGTACGTTCATAATACTGTTCACTGTGGGAGAGATTAACGATTCTGGATCCGATTCAGATTCTACCTAACAACTGGAACACCTTTGTGAATCCATTACATTTATGTATTTATTTTTTGCTTTTGAACAAATAAAATGTATTGTCCACACATATTGCAGCAAATATATATTTTACAGATGTGAGATCTAAGTCTAAGGAGGCCTGTTAATGTGATATATTACAGTTGTGTGAATTACAAAAGTTTCTATCCATGATGATTAAACTAGTGGACACATGAGCAAGCATATGTCCTATTATCAAGTCAAATTTATTTGTATAGCACTTTCACAATACAAACTGTTTCAAAGCAGCTTTCCATGACGTTAATGTTTACATTTTTAAATATTTATGCCTTATCGTTGCATTTAGCAGATTAGAGCTCGGAGATAATATACTTTACTTTTTTGCGACGATATACACAATCAAGCAGTTGGGATTGGCTGTATAGTACATTTTGCTTTATGTGAGTTCACAGATAAAGTTGGATATACTTTTGTATCTAAATTTATATGAGGACCAGGGCAATAATAAAGGTAAACACTTTGCAATGATACAAGCAATCAAGCAGTTGAGATTTAATATATAGGTATATACCGTATATATTATGTATATAAATATATATATATATATATATATTTTACGTGAGTGTTTTGTATGTATGTGTCAGGGTTATGTTTAGTTCTGTTAGTTCATTTGTGTTTTAGGGGCCATTTTCACAAAATCATTTTCAACTAAAAACGGAAAACTTTTTATGCGTTCTGGCCGTTAATTTCACGATAATGCCGTTTATAGGGCCTGAAAACGCAAACTTTTGATAACTGTTTTCAAACTGCATGTTTTTAAAAACTATATTGTTATTGTCTCTGTGTAAACAACGAAAACACAAATTTGTGAAAACGGTGACAGTCTAGGCGAGTAGTGTTTCTTTACAGAGTGATATGGCCATCTACTGGCCTGGCAGCAGAATATAGTGTTTTTAGTTGTTTTCGCGGATCCATGTGAACTGGGCTAGTTTTGACAGCTTTGTCGTCTGTACGCGGAAAACGAAAAGGAAAAACTCTTTCATTTTTAGTACATCTTTGTTGTGTAAATGTGCCCTCTGTTTGTTTTTGTTCTGTTCCTGTTTGCCTGTGATCCCTGCCATTGTTACTTTCTGATTTGAGTTTCACAGCTGTTCTCTTCTCCGGTGATATATAACTTCAATAGCATTTGAAGAGAATGACTTACAGTCATAAAACCAATTAAAGAGTTCATGTAGGTGCCAGGCATGATGCACACCTTTTAGATTTTTTGATATTTAATAAAATAAACTGTCAAATCATGTGTAAATATTGCTATTGTTCACTAGGCCTACCGAATGCTCTCATATTTATTTTAATATCAACTATCTAAAAAGTGTGCATCATGCCTGACACCTATATGAACAATTTACAGTTGGTTTTATGACTGCAAGTCATTCTCTTCAAATGCTATTGAAGTTAGAAACATGTGTACCGATGTCATATGTACCTTTAGAGACGGTCCCTAAATGTGCGAATATCGATTATGCAGTGTCAAGCTAACTTTATGCCAGTATTTCACTGGGAATCGCTCAACGTGCGCGTTACGTTCATATTCTGAGTCCACTTGCCTGTTCCTACATCTGGTATAGCCTACATCCCCAATAAGGTGCGAGTTTGGTCTTTTATATCACTGTATTAGTCCAGTAAGCGTTAAGTGTCCTGACCGCAATATAAAGTTAAGAAAACTGAACAACCGAGAGAAATATATGTCTACCTCAGATTTAACGTTTGATCTGTACATCAGCATCGGGGAATAACATTATAATCTCGTTCACGGTAGAGAAAGCTGCTTACATGTGCAAAACTAACTGTGAAGACTTAAATGTAGACACAGCTTTTGTGTCTTTATCAGCTTTTCCATATATATATATATATATATATATATATATATTTATCCATTTCTGTAAATTCGTTTTTATGAATGAAGGAATGAATGAATGACTCTATAGTTTTCTTCGTCAACAGCCGCTTGCACCTCTTGCTGGTGAGGTCGACTAACAGCTATGGAGATTATTAATCGGCAATCTACTGCTATTCCTGCCGTTCCCAGGTGTCAAATGTTGAATTTTCTGTCGAATTTGAACCACTGAATTTGTGGAAGCGAAATAAAATGGACCGAAAATTATTATTTTTGGACAGAGTGAATATTTTGGAAGAGAAACCGAAAGGTGAATATGGATTATTGAATTTTGAATAATGAAAACGTGTGTGAAATGTTTTGAATTGAAATATTCACAGTTTAAATATACAACCATGTTGAATTTCAGCCCATAAAAATGCAAGTCCTAAAAATACAATGCATTAAATTGCAAGCAGGGTTAATGCAATGCCCAATTTTTTCAAGTAGTGCAATTCAACAAGCTTTTTTGTTTCAAAAACATTTGTCATTATTTTACTTTATTAAATTATTGTCATTATGTTCTCCTTCGTGTTTCCAAGTTTAGACTTGTGATTAAAGACTTAAAGAATTCTCTATCGTCGTGCAATTATTGCAAACCGTTTGTGTTTACTGTATATCCAACATTATATATAGAGCTGTGCGATAATATAGTAATATTTGCAACGATATAAACAATTATGAAGCCGAGATTTGCTGTTTAGTACATATTGCTTTATGTGTGTACTGTATGTATCTGGGTGAAGCTGAATATACTTAAGTTATAGTAGTTGTATAATTCATTAATAATTATCATTTGTTATGTGGTTATTTGGAAACCTGTGAGGTTTTTGTTCAATTTATAGCAATTTGATGTAGTGACAAGCTTAATTACTATTTGGTGATGTGTCTCACTGCCACGGGTAAATGATGCATGTAAATGACAGGGTTACATTTCTTTGATAGTTCAGAGAAAGGATGAGCTCTGTTCTCTAGTATTTAAAAACAGAACTGAAGTGATATTGTACCTGATGGTTTGCTGTTTCTGAGACTTTGACATCTAGAGAACCAGACAGGACAGTGTACCAGTTAGTGCCGATGTCACCCTGCCTGTATACTAACACACATACACACAAACAAACAGAGGAGTTAGTGCTCGATTTGAGAAATCATCTTGTAACACCAATCTCAGTCAGAATGCAACCTTACAGTATATGACTTGTAAGTAATTCTGTCAACAAAAAATATTTTATACCATGTATGCATGTGTGTTTGTGTGTGTGTGTGTGTGTGTGTGTGTGTGTGTGTGTGTGTGTGTGTGTGTGTGTGTGTGTGTGTGTGTGTGTGTGTGTGTGTTTGACTCACATGTTATGCCTTTCTCCAGACATTCATAGAAGCCACACAGACAGATCTGCTGAAGGAGAGCAGGGTGGAACTTCTCAAAGGCCTTCACACTTTTCAGACGCGCCAAGATAATGTCCACATCCTCCCCCGAACGCTCCTCTCGACTGACAACACACACAAATCAAATTACAGGAATCCTCTACCCAAAATTAAAAGGTCCCATGCACCAGGAGAAGAAAAATGTCCCCAGAGTGTGTATGTGAAGTTTTAGCTCAAAATACCTCACAGATATTTTTATATAGCATGTTAAAATTGTCACTTTTTGAGGGTGAGCAAAAACGCATTGTTTTTGTGTCTGTCCCTTTAAATGCAAATGAGCTGCTGCTCACGGCACAGAGGGCGGAGCTTCAAGAGCTCATGTCCTTAGCAGCTTCAATTACCTCACACAGACATACACTGAATTTCAAAAACTTTTAGCCTTTTATGTTCAGACCAGAGTCAGAAAGATGGAGAGACTCAAGAAGAAGTGCCAATATGTAGACAACATTTCTGAATGGTTAGTTGATGAATTTATAGCTCATGTGTAGTTATCTTCTATTCATTGGTTAGCATATTCTGTCTTGATAATCTATAAATCCCATTCCCAGGGGCGTGTTTATGTAAATTTTAAGGTTGGTGATGTCACTAACCTGGGAGGAATGTTGTGTAGTCCCAACCAGCCATTTGTTGTAGTCCTTAAAGGAACACTCCACCGTTTTTTTCATATTAAACTATGTTATTCCCTTAACTAAGACGAGTTGATACATACCTCTCTCGTCTCAGTGCGTGCACTCAGTCGCTCTGGCGCGCGGCGACACTTTGATAGCATTTAGCTTAGCCCAGTTCATTCATTAGGGACCAAACTGAGATGAAGTTAGAAGCGACCAAACACCTCCACGTTTTCCCTATTTAAATACAGTTACACGAGGGTGGCACGTGACTATGACTGGCTGAGGACGTGTTCTCTCTGAGCTCCCGCTCCCACACAACATTAACTAGATTTCCTGCAATTTACTACACCCCTCTTAGCCTAAAATAGCAACTACATAAGTGGCAACAAACGAGTGAACTTTGCTGGTGATTAACCATGTCGAAACAGACGAAAATTCAGTCATGGAAGTTGACAAATGCTTCAGCTGCTAACGCTAGCTTAGCTAGCGACTCTCCATTACAAGACGATGGGCCTCCGCCTATTGTGGACACCACGACTCTGATCCGCGAGGTAACCCAAAGTTTTACTAACGCCATGGACAAAAAGCTCTCTAAATTCTCAGAGACTCTAGAAAAAAATCTCCTCAACTTTAGAGAGCCAGTCCAAACGCATCACCGCGGCGGAGCAGCGAGTTTCGGATGTGGAAGACACAGTGACAGGGCTGGAGCTAAGAGTCGCCGAAGCAGAGAAGAAAATTAAGATAATGGCAGATAGCATGGATGATATGGAGAACCGGAGCAGGCGGGACAATATCCGTATCCTCAATCTGGAAGAGGGCACGGAGGGGAAACATCCTGTACAGTTCTTTGAATCTTGGCTCCCGACCGTACTCGGCTTAGAGGGTAGCCCCGGTACTAAAAGCCGTATCAAGATCGACTGGGCACACCGCAGCTTGGGACCACGGGGAGCGCGTCCTCGTCCGGTGATTATTAAGCTTCACAACTCCAGAGACAAGCCCAGGATAATGGCAGCGATGAGGGCGAAGCCGAACCTGGAGTACGAAGGCAAGAAGATCTTTATTCACCAGGACTTGTCTACTGCGGTTCGAGAGAGACGTCGCGCCTTCAACGGCGTATGTCAAGCCCTCATTGACAAAGGTATCCGTTTCAGCATGCGATTCCCGGCTACACTCACCATGAACCACAATGGCACGGAGCACAAATTTGAAACACGGAGAGGTGCAGAAAACTTTCTCAATACGCTAGAATAGAGTCAGAAGATGACTCCGGTCTGTGATTCTCATCTGCCGGTTCACTAAGGACTGAGTAAGTTTTATTATATATATACAGAAGACTATATATTCTAAAACTATTATTACAGCAAACTAAAACAGTTTGCATGAGAATTTAAATGGGTTCAGAGTCGAGTTGGCTCAACTGTGTTTCTTCCTCTATTAAGATATGAGGGATTTGCTGTTACTGATAATATTGTAGCTACAGGAGCTTTTTGCTGATCTGGCTGATCAGAATAATAATGTGCTTGTTAACTTTATGTTGTGGGGGTGGGAGTGAGATATGGAAACTGTCAGAGTTCTGATGTTCTCCCATCTGTTGGAGATGTCTTTTTTTTATTTTTATTTTTTTTTATATTATGTTTTATCTACCCTAAATGGATCACTTTCACTTGCTACCCGATAAGTAGTTCACATCATGAGTAACACAAAAGTTATTACACTGAATGTCAAGGGTATCAGTCATGTGGTGAAGCGGCGGAAAATTCTCTCCATGCTCAAAAAAGATAAGGTACAACTGGCACTATTACAAGAGACCCACCTCACTGATCTAGAACACTTGAAATTAAAGCGGGACTGGGTCGGCCAAATTTATTATTCTTCATTTAACTCAAAGAGTAGGGGAGTGGCAATACTTATCCATAAAAATCTTACATTTACACTTGATAAAGTCATACAAGATACTGAAGGAAGGTATGTTGCTGTTGCTGGGTGTCTGTATGGAGAACGTGT
Source organism: Scardinius erythrophthalmus (assembly GCF_964197995.2). Taxonomy (NCBI): domain Eukaryota; kingdom Metazoa; phylum Chordata; class Actinopteri; order Cypriniformes; family Leuciscidae; genus Scardinius; species Scardinius erythrophthalmus. The sequence goes on along the minus strand of NC_138226.1, from coordinate 38,911,355 downwards.
TCTCATAGGAAGCGTCTATGCCCCCAATACATTTGACAGCTCGTTTTATTCTAAATTATTGGCTGACATCTCCTCAATTAGCCCTCCATATGTCATACTTGGAGGGGATTTTAACTGCGTTTTGGCCCCAGAAATGGACCACAGCCCACCTAAAACTCTACCCCCCCACCAAAATGGCCCAAGCTACAAAGGGGCTCTGTTCAGATCTGGTTTTATTTGATGCATGGAGGGTAATTAACCCACAAGATAAAGACTTCACATTTTTCTCTCGCCCTCATCATTCTTTTTCGAGAATTGATTATCTTTTTGTCTTGAGGTTAACCCTAGACAAGACTACAGCTTGCTCTATTAATCCATGTGCCCTCTCAGACCATTCATCGGTCTCTATAGAACTCATGCCACCTTACTATAACCCCCTATCTAGACACTGGCGTCTAAACCCTTCTCTTCTAAGTGACCCCGCATTTTTAACATATTTGGAATCACAATGGGACCTTTTCATTTCAACAAATGATTCACCTGAGATCTCTGCGTCTACTCTGTGGGAAACAGGCAAGGCCTTCCTGAGGGGAGCCATAATTTCCTATACGGCTGCAAAGAGAAAAAGTGCACTGGCAAAACAAATAGAACTTGAGCAACAAATTATAGCTCTGGACAGGGACCTCAAGACCACTGCCTCATTATCTATACTTAAAAAATTAGAAGCAGCCCGCTCTGCCCTAGACCAACTTTTATCTCAAAAAGCAGAATCGGCCATCTTTTTTGCTAAGCATAGATTATTTGAATCTGGCAATAAACCTGGGAGGCTCCTGGCTCGACTAGCCAGGGGCCAGAGAGGGCCTCATGTAATACCATCGCTTAGGTATAGTAAAGGCACAAAGCATTTCGAAACCAAAACCATGTGCAAAATTTTGAAGGATTTTTATCAAGAACTATATTCCTCTGAATGCCAAAACACCTCAGAGCAGAGAAAAAGATTTTTTGATGGAATACATCTTCCCACCTTAACTGAAGATTGTAGAAATGATTTATGTAGACCAATTACAGCACAAGAAGTTACAGAGATCATTAAATCACTACAGAGTGCGAAAGCCCCGGGCCCGGATGGATTTGGGCCTGAATTTTATAAAAAGATGATCAAGCTGTTGGTTGGACCCCTAACTAACATGTTTACTGAATCGTTTGAAAGAGGCACGCTTCCACCAACTTTAAATCTGGCCCACATCTCTCTGATTTTAAAAAAAGATAAGCCTTCTGATTGTTGCAGGTCTTATAGACCAATAAGTTTGCTTGGTGTTGACTGCAAAATATTATCAAAACTCCTGGTAGAGGAGATGCTACCTCTCCTAGTTAGACCAGACCAGACTGGATTTGTCAAAAATAGATATTCTGTCTCTAATGTTCGAAGGCTCCTAAACATAATACAATTTTCACATAGTACAAAGAAGAGGGTCCTGGCGGTCTCATTAGACGCTGAAAAAGCGTTTGACCGGGTAGAGTGGGAGTACCTTTTCGATGTTCTTGATAAATTTGGGCTGGGATTTTATTCAGTGGGTTAAGCTTCTATACAGGTCTCCTGCTGCCCGGGTCATGGTAAATGGTTCGGTGTCTGATATTTTTCCCTTGAGTAGAGGTACACGTCAGGGTTGCCCCCTCTCACCGCTTTTATTTGTACTTGCTCTCGAACCACTTGCTGAGAATATTAGGAATCACAATGGGCTGTCCGGTGTAACTTTAGGAGACATTGAATATAAAATATCGCTTTATGCTGATGACATATTACTGTTTATCACCAAACCAGAGAATTCTATACCCGTTTTGGTAGCAATTACAGTATATGTCAGTTTGGTCAAATTTCAGGGTACAAAATTAACTATGACAAGTCAGAGGCCCTGCCACTGGGTGACTTTGGAGACCGTGCAACCCCTTGTCAATTTTCCATTTAGATGGTCGAGTGCTGGCTTTGTTTACCTGGGCGTCAGAGTATCAGCTAAGGTTGAAGAATTGTATAAATTGAATTTTAAGCCAACTTTGACAACAGTTAAATGTGATCTTAAAAGATGGTTCGATCTCCCTCTGTCATGGATGGGCAGGATCAGCCTGATAAAGATGAACGTGCTTCCCAGAATATTATATCCAATGCAAATGCTACCACTTAGGATCACTAGAAGGGCATTTTTAGGTATAGAAAGAGCTCTCTCAAATTTCATATGGCACGGAAAGAGACCTAGATTAAAGATGAAGACTTTACAATTACCCGTTAACAGAGGTGGTCAAGCCCTTCCAAATTTTTCGTATTATAACTGGGCCTGTCATGCACGCATAATATCAGGCTGGCTCAATCATTTTCTCCACCAGGAGGTAACCCTGGTGGATGCCTGGTGCTGTGCCCCTTTCTCCCCCATCAGTCTTATTTCAATTGACAAAGGTGAAACCATGGCAGAGGTTAAAAATAATCCCATCATGCTTTACACTCTAAAGACTTGGCGTGATATCACTAAACATGTTGGTCAGAGAGGTTTTTCATTAGCATTACAACCTATAACCCAAAATAAAGCTTTTCCTCCTGGTGTGGGGATAAGTATTTTCAATGCTTGGTACTCAAAGGGGCTAAGATTTGTGGGTAATTTATTTGAAAATTGGTTTGCCCAGCCCAATTGGTAATTTTATGTCATTTTCACAACTTCAGAATAAATACCAAATACCACACAGCCACTTTTTTGGTTTTCTTCAGGTTAGACATTTTGTACAGTCCAATCTAGTACTTCCAACAGACCAACCAATAGAGAATCCAATTGATGGCCTCCTCCTTACTTTTAATTCTATTCCTTCCAATAACAGAAAATTTATTTCACTCTTTTATGAAAAACTGTATTCTCTTAATTGTGCCAATGTTAACAAAAACAGGGAGTCATGGGAAAAGGATTTGGAGGTTGATCTTGATACTGATAGCTGGTCAGATGCATTTGAATCTGTTAAGAAACTGTTTACGTGTAATAGACTTAGAGAGAGTCAGTACAGGATATTGCATAGATTGCAGCGCACTCCTCATTTTCTAAACAAGATTAACCCCCAAGTCTCTCCCCTCTGTAGGAAGTGTAAGAAAGAAGTAGGGACCTACTATCATTGTATTTGGCAATGTCCCTTAATACTCAGGTATTGGAGGAATATTTCTCAGGAGCTAAGTTTAATTTTTCACAAAACAGTTAAATCAGAACCAGTCTTGTTCCTTCTGAATCTACCTCTATAGCAGCTCTCTCTATCTGCAGGGCAATTATTGTTAATGGGTAAACTCTTACTTCTAGCAAGGCGTTGTGTTCTGTTCCAGTGGATTGAGGAAAAACCTCCCTCGGTCACACAGTGGTACAGAGAAATATTTAAGGTTTTCCCTCTGGAACGCCTCAGTGCCACATTAAGGGGCAATACCAACTTGTTTTATAATATCTGGCAACCTTTTCTTGATCACCTTCCTGGTGATCTTGCTGGTTTGCTGCAGGATGGGAGACCACATTTTGTCTTCACCAATAAGTCATAAATTCTTTTGCATTTTATTTTTTTTGTATGTGTTTTGTTGTAAACAATAATGTAAGTTATGTGATGTAACATGTGATGTGCAATTTGTGTGTGTGAATAATTTCCCCTTGTTTTGTATGTTGGTAATAGCTGGGCTTGTTGGTTTGTTGTTTGTGTAAAATTAATGAAGTATTATAAAAAATAAATAAAAAATACAGTTACACGACCAAGTATGGTGACACAAAATAAAACGTGGCGCTTTTCTAAGCGGGTAAAAAGGATAACTATAATGTATGGCGGAATAGCACTTGGGAGCACTTCGACTCAGCGCAGTAAAAAGTCACGTTGGTTCTAATGACAGAAGTGAGAGGGAGAGGGGGAGAGGATTTTTCAGGCGTGACTTTTTACTGCGCCGAGTCGAAGTGCTCCCGAGTCCCAAGTGCTATTCCGCCATACATTATAGTTGGTCGCTTCTAACTTCATCTCTGTTTGGTCCCTAATGAATGAACTGGGCTAAGCTAAGTGCTATCAAAGTGTCGCCGCGCGCCAGAGCGATTGAGTGCACGCACTGAGACGAGAGCGGTATGTATCGGCTCGTCTTAGTTAAGGGAATAACATAGTTTAATATGAAAAAAACGGTGGAGTGTTCCTTTAAAAAGCTATTTCTTTAAAAGCAAATATCTCCCTTTGCTTTGAACTTTGAGCGTTGTAATTTTGCAGATGTTGTTTATGCTCAAACAGCAACATTACACACTAACTAAAGTTAAATAAGTGAAATCATAATCAACCACCCCTTTAAAGAAATGCAATTCAAATCCACAGACGGAAATAGATAAAGTACAATAAAATAAACATGTATTTTTCTTTCCACTAGTCTGAACAAAAACATTATGAAAAGCTATATCCAAAATCTCAAAACTGATCAGTGCATGGGAAAAAAATTGTTTTCATTATTTTTTAATTCCACACTATGGTGGAGCTGGTCTGTGTGCTAACAACACCTTTGAAGTTCTGATCATGAACCAAAACCAGAGCACATCCAAAAATATGTGCCAAAACAGTGAGCTAAATGAACCTATCAATATGTGAGACTGGGTTTATAAATGTTTAAGGGACCTCTGACTGCTGCTGTCGCCTGAAGCCGTTCAAGACCTGCAATACAGCAGGCCTGATTTATTCAGCACCAGCTCAGAGAGAGAATGAACATTATTCATGGACTGATCACAAATCAGTGAGAAACACAATATCACACAAATCATGATGTATATGTGACACAAAGCTAGTGGTGGAGTAATATGGGATTTTGATGACTAATGCTAGTGCTGACAGAGCAGGTTGAATGTTGGCCGATACAGTGTAGGTCCTGTTAGTAACTACCATGTCATCAGAATGGCACTGAGATCGATCACGTGTGAATGCTTAAGGTTTAAGCAGCATAGAGTAATGAGATATTGACAGTACCAGCTAATTAACACCTCAAACACACACACACACACACACACACACACACACACACACACACACACACACACACACACAGCAAATCAAGCATAACACTGCAGTCATAGCATGTCTTGCACACTAAAGAGGTACAAGTTTGTGTGACCGAATCTCTAGGTTTCACTCAGATCAAAGTGACAACAACATGATCAGTCTTGCACAGCGAGAACTTTTATGACTGACATGAATTCATAAAGTCATAATTTCAAACAGCATTTGTTTTGATGCTTGTGTCAACAACGTGATGCAGATTTACTTGTCCTATTTATTAATTTATTAAAACACCCTAAAAATACAATTAATACATAGTGACTTGAATACACCTCCTCTATGATGAGAATAAAAAAAATCTATGCCTCGGACCGCCCGGTCCCCAGCTCCACCTTGGTGTGTGGATTCCCTGGCTCTGCCCCGGGCTTCCAACCCCACTACTCCAACTTGCTCTGTTGATCAGTCGGCTCCACTTTGACTCCTCACTCCCTCAGCTCCACCTGGGACTGTCGTCCTTCTGGCTTCACCAGGCTCTCTTATCCCTCCGGGTCCACCTTGGTCAGTCGTTGCTCTACCTCCACCGTGGACTTCTAGGTCTTCAGCTGCGCCTTGGTCCTCCACCACTTTGACTTTGTTGGGTTCCTCCTTCCATTCGGCTCCACCTCAGTCCTCACTCCCACTTGCTCTGCCTCAGTCCTTCGGCACCCTGGCTCCACCTTGGCCGCTTGTCACCGTGGCTTTGCCTTGATCTCCAGATCTTCCGGTGTCGCCTCATCTCTTGGTCCATCGGACTTCGCCTGGGTCTCCACAACTCTCAGCGTCCCCTCAGTCAGTCAGGCTCATGACCCCACCCTGGCTCCCTCTATTGGTTTCTTAATGGGTCACCATCCTCCTGACTGGCTTCTGGTTCGCTCTGGGCTCTGCCGGCTCCCCCGTGGTCTCGTCCACTGCCGGCTTCCCCATGGTCTCTTCTGCTATTAGTCCTGCTAATACCTCATCATCTGTGGTCCTGTGTAGGTGTCAGGAGCTGCCTTCCAGAAGAAGGGAGTAATGTCGCATTCAGTTATTTTTTTTACTTTGTTTTTATGGACTTTTAGTTTGTTTCTCATTGTTTCCTTTATTTCCTTCCATGTTTTCATTGGTTGTCATAGTTACTTATTGTGTTTTTGATTTCATCCACCTGCTCCTCATTAAGATCATTAGTTCCTGTGTATATAGAGTCTCAGTTTCAGGGTTTTTTTTTTTTTTTTGTCTGATGTTCACTGTTTTATTGGTTCTTTGTTTTGGATTACTTGCTTTTGTGTTTGTAAATTAAGTTTTTGCTGCTAATAGATCCGCTACACTCGCCTCATCTTCTTCCATAGCCTGAATGTTACAATCATAATCAGACAAAAAAGTTTATGTTAATGTTTTCTAAATATGTCTTGTGCTCACCAGGGCTGCATTTATTTAATCAAAAATACAGTAAAAACTAAAATATTGTGAAATATTATTACAATTTAAAATAACTGTTTTCTATTGTAATATGTTGTAAAATGTAATTTATTCCTGTGATCAAAGTTGAATTTTCAATGTTTTCTAAGTAAAATGTTATGATTAAATATTATATAACTCTTTGACTGTGGGGCTGATACATTATGTCCTCTGTGAACTGCATATGTGAATATTCTTTAATATTAAGATCTATTTTTACATCAAATTCATGCTTTAGCAGTAGGATAATCGTCGCATCAGTCGTTTTATCAGTCCAGACTGTTCGTTTAATGGCTTGCAACCATAAACTTCTGCGTTTAGCTTCAAAGGGTATCTTCCTCCACTCGTTACTGCTGTTTTTCTGTCACCATAGTGCACACGCAACTGCAGTGAAGTAATCTGACAGTCATTGAACAGACCGAAGCTGAAACTAAATTTAATTTAAAGCTAAACATTTTAAATATAAGGTTAGTCTAAGCTTAAAATTAGATGTCAGTTTTTTTCTACTAAAAAGCACATGTCCACTTAAAGGTCAGACACACCTGTGCAAACAATAAGCTACGTATGTGAGCATGTGCCAGTGTGTGTCTGTGCGTGTTTAACAGGGACTAAAAATCCATTTACTATGCAAACAGTTCTACATCAAAACCTAAAAAACACTGTAAACTTGACCAACACGATTAACTCAAAGGTTTCATCGGAACAACAGTTTGAATTGAGATTCTCTCCTAACCCAAAATATATGTTCTGAATGGTTTGCTAAAGTTCCCATTATGAAAACGTTATTTCTGATTGTTCTCTGAACATTCAAACATCAACATTCAAAACATCTTTAACAGTGTAGTTAGATTACTGTACTAATTACTCTCTACAAAAAGTATTGGATTACTTTTCACCAATTAGGTTATTTTCTAAATCCCATATCAACCTCAACCATTTAAACAACTCAAGAACAGACACGAAACTGCACTTTTGATTTATTTCAAATAAACAATTTACAATTGAATGAATGATTCTTGAACTGACCAAAATGTGTAAAGGGAGAAGGTTACAATAAAAACATACATTTTTACATTAGACATTGCATTTTGATGTTAAATCCACTATTGTTGTATATGAAATTGTTCTATAGTCTATACAGTATGTAATGCAATTACATCAGTAGTAACTGTAATTAAATTACAAAATTACCAGGAATTTACAGGATCAAAGAGTATTATTATACAAAAAGAATTACTGTAGTCAAAAATTTTGTGTGAAATGGTCATGCTGGGTCCATGTTACTTTGAAACAATAGCAGAATGATGATATAATATCACAGTCATTTACTGCTCTCGTTTTACTGTGAATTCACATTATAAAGTTATATTTAAAGGGATACTCCACTTTTTTTGGAAATAGGCTCATTTTACAATTCCCCCAGAGTTAAACAGTTGAGTTTTACCGTTTTCGAATCCATTCAGCCGATCTCCGGGTCTGGGGGTCCCACTTTTAGCATAGCTTAGCATAATGAATTGAACCGGACAAGACCATTAGCATCTCTCTCAAAAAAATGAACAAAGTTTCGATATTTTTCCTATTTAAAACTTGACTCTTCTGCAGTTGCATTGTGTACTAAGACTGACGGAAAATGTAAAGTTGCGATTTTCTAGGCTGATATGGCTAGGAACTATACTCTCATTCCTGCGTAATAATCAAGAAACTTTGCTGCCATACCATGGGTGAAGCAGGCGTAATGATATGACGCAGCGCATGCCGCCTGATAATAGGCTACTGAGCTGGGGACTATTATCAGCTGCGTCATATCATTACGCCTGCTTCACCCATGGTACTGCAGCAAAGTTTCTTGATTATTACGCAGGAATGAGAGTATAGTTCCTAGCCATATCAGCCTAGAAAATCGCAACTTTACATTTTCCGTTGGTCTTAGTACACGATGTAACTACAGAAGAGTCAAGTTTTAAATTGGAAAAATATCGAAACTCTTTGTTCATTTTTTGAGAGAGATGCTAATGGTCTTGTCCGGTTCAATTCATTATGCTAAGCTATGCTAAAAGTGGTACCGCCAGACCCGGAGATCGGCTGAATGGATTCGAAAACGGTAAAACTCTACTGTTTAACTCTGGGGGAATTGTAAAATGAGCCTATTTCCAAAAAAAGTGGAGTATCCCTTTAACCATGCCACTTTAAGAAATTTAATTGTTTACCGCTGTAATTTTGACGTCACCATAATGGGAATTCAAATTTGTGATCAAGCCATGTTCAGACAAGCTAGAACATGAAATGAATTGGCTAATTGGCTGATTTTAAGTTACTAAAACTATTTTAGTATGAATATGAAGATTCCATTTTTCTAATAAATTATTTCAAATTCGTAACTGTTTGTATTTCACAATAGTGCTGAGGTACTTCTTTGAAAGATGTGACATCATCTTGCAGCACGATTTTTTTTCTAATAAGCATCACCTAATGATGCACAGACATCAATATTGCACATACAAGACAACAATGGTGCCACTCAACAAATAATTAAAACACTTGCAACATAAATTGACATTTTAAAATAAACCAATAACACAAACGGCTAAAAAGTGAGCCAAGAATAAGTTCAGCAGCACAGATAAAGCCAACACATATCAAATAACTCCACAGCATAATCTATTCATGCCGCACTGCATGATGGGTGCCTTCACTGTACATGCACTGCAGAACTACAGTATGGTGCTTTTTGTTTACAGTATTTTGTGGCGAGTTTTCTTTTGCAACACTGTAAACTCACAGTTAAACCAAACTATTTTACAGCACAAATGCAAAAACTTGACAGAAATTGCCAGTAGATTTTACTAGAAATTTCAGAAAGAGCAGTTAGATATAGGAGGAGTCCTACTGTGAAAGTAATGCAATTATTAACCTGAAATATACTGTAATTTTACACTAAAATTGTGGTAGCTCTTTATTTTACAATCCTGTTCCCCATGTAGTATGTACTACTTATTATAGTAATTGCAATAACTGGGTAATAACAAGGTACTAACTCTGAACCTACACCTAAACCTAACCTTAAAGTCCGCGTGAACCGGAAGTTGCAAACGACTTTTCTCCAGTGTTGTGACGTATTTCCCAGTGAAACGGAATATTGAACAGAGGGCAGGGTTTTACTCTAGCGCTCCTCCTATCCATCTCTGCTCATAACAGACTAACGGTTTGAGGGGAGTGGTTAAGCGTTTCCCAAACCAAGCCGTCAAACATACGTCATCAGGGAAGGTCCTCCAAAGCAGAGGGGAGGGGCATTTTCAGATTTTGATTAAAGATTACGAAGCCAAAAAATGTTTTTGTGTGGATTGACTTGCATGGATGAATTGCCACCACAAAATGATCAATTTAGGCAAACAAAGTAAATATGGTCAATTTTGATTTCATGTGGACTTTAACCCATGTAGTACACATGTACACATATTGTAAGTGAATGTACTGTAAAAAAAAGAGCAACCAAAATGATTAACAGTGAAGCCAAAGTTCTGTTTCCTGTTAGCTGGGTAGTAAGTACTTTTGCTCAAACTAAATGGTTAATGATTTGAACAGCCTCCTAACTTCAGATGTTAATTAAACTTGGGCATTTATGGACTTCCTCGCCTAATTCTCAATCTTTTACTCAGGATTTGCATTTTAAAACAGTCTCACTTGAAACAGTTAAACACTCGACTATACTTTCAGCCTCAATAGTTAAATTTATGCCATTCATATAAATCAAACAGCAATCAATCTGTTGTCGTCTGAGTCAGAGGGGAAACCACTGCAGTGAAAATCAAAGGCAGCTCCAACACATCTGGACATTGCTGTTATGCATCCATCTCTCCATCAAAACAATGTCAGGTAAAAGGAGATAAAGACAGGAATGGAGAGTTGAGTGCTGGCATATTTCCTAATTTCAGCGGGCATGTGTCCATCTGCTTTAGATGTGTAAATATTGATCTACTGTAGCAAGAGCCGGTCGGAGCCCATTAGAGTGTGTCATAAACACATCACACACAAATCTCTGCTCCGTGTTTGATAACGAGACTATAATGTTTGTTAACTGCTTTATAATGTTGGATATATCCTAGATGTCCTGTTTCTAGGCTATCATGGGCAGAGTCCATAGACTCACTAAAGTTCAGCACATCTGAACTTCCGTATGCCATATTTGATGTGCACTATGTATGTGTGTTTGTCACTGTTTATATGTCAAGAAAAGCCTAAATTGAAACTGTTCATCATACAAAGCAATCCTATCTCTTCAGAGGTCTTGGATTAAACTGCTCGATTCATATGGATTACTTTCACAATGTTTTTTTTTTGTACTTTTTGAAGCTTGGAAATATTGGTTGCTAGGAAACTTTTAATGGATGGATAAAATTATGAAAGAATATTAAACATATCTTTATTTGTGTTTAGAAGATGAAAAGAAGTTTTAAATAACTGTTTAACAAAGAGAATCAGAGAATCGAAACTAGCAAATCACATTAAAAAAAAAATCTTTTTAGGGCCAACCCACTCCCATAAAGCACTGGGAATACTTTAATATTTGTATACTATATTAGTAGTTTGTGCATAGGGAGCCCTAAATTTAATGTGTATTGCAGAATATTGTCATGGGTAATGTCACAACAGGAAACAGTTTAAACTAAATCCAACTCAGGAAAACACATTAAGGGGCTGTTTATACGGCACCGTTTTCAACTAAAAAAAGTAAAACTTTTTATGCGCTTTGGCTGTTCATTTACACAATAATGGCGTTTTGGGTGCCTGAAAACGTTTCGGTTACTCACGTAACCTCTGTTCTCTCTAGAAGAGGGAACGAGTATTGCGTAGTTGCTTACGCTACGGGAAAGCCTTTCTTTCTCGAGATACTGAAGCCAAAAATTATCCTTAATTTTTATAATCTTGTCAACGCAGTGCGGCAGCCTGCAGACCTAGGGCAAGCTTACTAGCTTGCCCATTGGCTGCCCTGCGGCAACTGCAGCAGCCTACCGCTGAGCCCTTGGCGTGACGTCACGACCAATGAGCGCGCTTGGCGCGCTTAATGCGTCACAGCCCGCGAAAAGGGGTGTGGCTTAGCGTATATAAACAGGGCTCGGAGGCTGCTTCTCTGGTTTCTGTCGCATGAAGCGAAATGAGCTCGTGGTGCGAGCACGGCGGGCTACGCAATACTCGTTCCCTCTTCTAGAGAGAACAGAGGTTACGTGAGTAACCGAAACGTTCTCTTACGAGAGGTTCTCTCGTATTGCGTAGTTGCTTACGCTACGGGAACGCCCTTGTCAACGCCGTGCGCGCCCAGCATCCACTGAATGAGTCCCAGGGAGAGCCCGGGGAACGTGATAGCAGAGAGCCGGGCGGCCCGAAGAGGGCTAGCGCCGTACATAAGCACACACTAGGGGGTTAGGAGCGGCACGGCCGGTCCGAACTGACAATTCCCTGCATAGTGCAGCTCAACCAGTAGAGCTAAATCACACAACGTAGCCCGCGCACAGATAGTGGGCTGGCATACGCGAGACTTAGACTGATAACACTTTCGCCTGCAAGGCGGGAACATCCAGGTTGTAAAACCTAACAAATGTGGAGGGGGAGGCCCAGCCTGCCGCTGCACAAATGTCATGAATGGGAATCCCGCTGGACCACGCCCACGACGAGGCCATGCCTCTGGTGGAGTGAGCTTGAATGCCCAATGGGCACTGCAGGTCTTTAGACGCATAAGCAGCAGCAATAGCGTCCACTATCCATCTGGACAGGCTGTGTTTCGAGGCGGCGAGACCCTTGGTGCGCCCGCCAAACGAAACAAAGAGCTGTTCCACCACTCGTTTGACTGAAGACAGTGCTATCAGAAAAACGGTTTTGAGCGTGAGGTATTTCATATCCACAGTTTCCAAGGGTTCGAAGGGATGCGCTTTCAGGGCCTCCAAGACCAGTGAAAGATCCCACATAGGAACCGAGGGGGGTCGCGGGGGGTTCATCCTCCTGGCTCCTCTAAGGAAGCGGATGACGAACTCGTTCCTTCCTAATGCGCGGCCCAGCTCTGAACAGAGAGCGCTGAAATGGCCGTGACATAGACTTTGAGCGTGGAGGGGGACCTGCCCGCGTCCAGTAACTCTTGAAGGAATACAGTACTCGCGATACCCCACATGTCTGTGGATCGAGCCCCTTAGCAGTGCACCATCTGTTAAACACTGACCATTTCGACATGTAGAGCCGCCTCGTAGAGGGGGCTCTAGATTGTATGATCGTGTTCATGACCCCGTCTGGCAGATCAGCGTGTAATCGTTGAGGCTCCACGCATGCAGAGACAGCGCTCTGAATGGGGATGCCATATCGAGCCGCGGGCTTGAGAGAAAAGGTCTCTCTTCACCGGTATCGGCCAGGGGGCTGAGTCTGCCAGCTGTATTAGATCCGGGAACCAAGCTTGGTTCTCCCAGTATGGGGCTAAGAGGAGCACTGTGTGGCGCGCTTCCCTGATTCTCTTGATGACCTGAGGCAGCAGAGAGACCGGGGGAAAAGCATACAGCGGGCCGCTGGGCCGGGTCTGGGCCAGCGTGTCCTCGTTCTTCGAGAAGAACTCTGGGCAATGAGCGTTGTCTTTTGACGCAAAAAGGTCGACTTTCGCTTTGCCGAAACGGCGCCACAGTGACTGGACTGTTTGGGGGTGTTGAGACCACTCCCCAGGGGGAACGCTGTCCCTGGACAGTCTGTCGGGGCCCTCGTTCAGGTGGCCAGGCACATGCGCGGCTCTCTCAGCGAGCGCAGAGAGTGCTGAGCCCACACGAGGAGGCGTTCCGCCAGGGTGCAGAGCGTCTGATCTGACACCGCCCTGGCGATTCACATAGGCCACTACCAATGTATTGTCCGTGCGGACTAGAACATGGTGACCGTGGAGGAATGGGAGGAAGTGTTTGAGAGCTTTCTCGACCGCGAGCATCTCTAGACAGTTTATGTGTAGGAGATTCTCCTGGTCTGACCAGCGGCCATAGACCGGTCTGCCTTCGAAGAGCGCTCCCCAATCTAGGTTGGAAGCGTCTGTCGAGACAACTTTCCGGTGTGAAATCACTCCCATAGTCACTCCTGTGTGATACCATTCGGCTGCCAGCCAGGGCTGCAGGGCTGAAAAGCAGCTCTGATTCACTCTGACTCGCAAGCCGCCGGCCGCCCAGGCTCGGTGGGGCACGCGCGCTTTCAGCCAGCGTTGAAGCGGGCGCATGCGCAGTAAGGATACGCTGGAATGTCCTCAGCGGAACCCGGCTGCCTATTTGGAGGGATGCGGCGAGGAGGCGGATGCGGCGCGCGCGCTGCTCCGACAGTCTGGCCGTCATAGCCACCGAGTCCAGTTCTATTCCAAGAAGGAAATTGACTGACGGGGCGATAGCGAGCTCTTGGTCCAGTGACCGAGAGACCCAGATCCTCCAGATGGCTGAGAAGCGCTGTTCCGTGAGACACAAGTTCCGTCTCTGACAGCGCTAGAATAAGCCAATCGTCCAGATAATTCAGTATTCGCATTCCCTGTTTTCTCAGGGGAGCGAGAGCCGTGTCCATGCATTTCGTAATGTACGGGGTGCCAAAGACAGGCCGAAGGGCAGGATTGTGTACTGATATACTCGACCGTTGAAGGCGAATCTCAAGAATGGCCTGTGACGGGGAGTTATCTGGATCTGAAAATATGCGTCTTTTAGATCGAGAGAGATAAACCAGTCTCCTGGGCAAATCTGCGCGAGGATTTTCTGGTTGTGATCATTTTGAACGGCCGTCTCATGAGGGCTTTGTTCAGATGTCTCAGATCTAAAATAGGTCTTAACGCTCCGTCCTTCTTGGGTACGAGGAAGTAGCGGCTGTAAAGGCTCGACTCGCTTAGAGAAGGATGAACCTGTTCTATAGCCCTTTTGCGCAGTAGCTTCGCTATTTCGGCTTGAAGCAGGTGCGCAGCTTCTGAACTCACTTTCGTCTCCGTCTGTGCTAGAAAGCGCGGAGGGCGACGAGCGAATTGAAGCGAATAGCTGTGTTTTATAGTACTCAGCACCCATTCTGACGCGCCCTGAATAGCTTCCCATGCTTCCGCATGCATAGCTAGGGGTCGAATGGTCTCTGGGTTCAGATCGCCGCGCTGCGCGGGATTGGGGAACCTGTATCAGAGAGGATGGAGCGGCGTGCGCGCCGCTGGTGCTCGAACACGGGGGCTGGTAAACAGTATTGGCCGGCTGTACAGCGTTCGGTAGCTCGGTCCCAGAGGATGGAGCGCGATTTGCTGACAAACACCCCTGGCGCGAAAGCGGCGTGGGGATTGTAATGTCTAAAAGTGAGTGCGCGTGCACCTGAGCGGGCGCAGAGTTTACACTTATGACACGGCCAGAGTTTGGGAGCTTAGAGGGTGTGCGACCCGAGGTAACTGAATGGCAGAGCGAGCAGCGGGTAGGTGTGAGCACAAAGTTGTGGGCACATTTACTACACTTAGTACTCGAGCGGCTTGTGTCCGCTTTATGAGAGAGCGCTCTATGCGCGTTACCATGGGGACCATGTTTGTGTGAAGCAGTGAGCACATGGGAGTGGGCACATTTTCTACACTTATAACACCCTCGGCTTGAGCCGCTGTTGCCCGGGGTAACCGAGTGGCAGAGCGAGTTACAGGTAGATGTGAGCACAGAGTTGTGGGCACATTTACTACACTTATTACTCGAGCGGCGTGTGACCGCTTTATGAGAGAGCGCTCTGAACGCGTTACCATGGGGACCGTGTTTGTGTGTAGCAGTGAGCACATGGGAGTGGGCACATTTTCTACACTTGTAACACCATCGGCGTTATAGAGCAAATGCTTTGATGGCTCATATGTTTAGACGCTCATAAATACTCAAGCACCATCCTGTGAGATGCAGGTTTGCTTTCTGTATGTAAGAAAGCTGGCCGCGAGCTCGGAGAAGACAGCAGAAAAAATATTTTCTGCCGCCAGAGCCGGATTTGAACACGGTTCTCCAGTAAAATTCTGCCACTGAGCCACAGGGGCACACATGAGCTTCCAGTTGGTGCGAGCATATGACCGAGCGTCGTGTTTCGGCGTTTGTTTGCAGGCGCGCGTGTATTAAAACAGGCCCGTTTACTGCAGCATTAGTATTTCCAGCCGCCTAACTTAGAGGGGACTGAGAAATATGTATCCCTTGAGATGCGGGTTTGCTTTCTGTATGTAAGAAAGCTGGCCGCGAGCTCGGAGAAGCAAGCAGAAAAAAGTTTTTTCTGCTGCCAGAGCCGGATTCGAACACGGGTCTCTGGTGCGGAAGCCTAATGTTCTGCCACTGAGCCACAGGGGCACACATGAGCTTCCGGTCAGTGCAAGCATATGACCGAGCGTCGTGTTTCGTTTCGGCGTTTGTTTGCAGGCGCGCGTGTATTAAAACAGGCCCGTTTACTGCAGTATTAGTATTTCCAGCCGCCTGAACTTAGAGGGGACTGAGAAATCTGTATCCCGTGAGATGCGGGTTTGCTTTCTGTATGTAAGAAAGCTGGCCGCGAGCTCGAGAGAAGCAAGCAGAAAAAAGTTTTTCTGCTGCCAGAGCCGGATTCGAACACGGGTCTCTGGTGCGGAAGTCTAATGTTCTGCCACTGAGCCACAGGGGCACACATGAGCTTCCAGTCAGTGCGAGCATATGACCGAGCGTTTGTTTGCAGGCGCGCGTGTATTACAACAGGCTCGTTTACTGCAATAATAGTATTTCCAGCCGCCTGAACTTAGAGGGGACTGAGAAATATGCGAGGATTGGAGGAAGTCCGGCCTAAGCGGGATGTAAACACTCTCTCTTCCTCCTTTCGCCGGTGCTCGTGACGTCCGCTCTGATATCCCTTGAGAACGGCGCAGTTGCGCGGCTCGAACAAAGGGAGAGAGAGCGGGAAGATGTCATTATGTGCTGTGACATCGTTTGTTTGCAGGCGTGCGTGTATAACAGGCTCGTTTACTGCAATATAGATATTTCTAGTCGCCTGAGCTAGGAGGGGACTGAGAAATGTGTGAGAAACGGAGGTGGCCGGAGAGTGACGCGCGCGACCGAGACGCGGGGTAGCTTTCTTATAACGTAAAGGAAGCCAGCCCGTGACCGTCTACTTCTGACATCCCTTGTGAGCGGCGCCTTGCGCGGCTCGAACAGAGGGGGAGAGGGCGTGCGTCATCCGGGGGGGGTAGCTTCCTTGTAACGTAAAGGAAGCTATAGCCCGTGACCGTCCGTTCTGACATCCCTTGTGAGCGGCGCCGTTTGCGCGGCTTGACAGAGGGGAGTAACCAGCTGGTCTGCTTCATCCCCTGAGGCGACGGCAGTGCGGGCAGAGGCCGGCCGCTGCGCGTCGGTGAAGGGCGGGGGAGAAGGAGAGAGCGAGGCTCGCGGGAGGGGCTCCGGCGAGCGCTCAGCTATAACCACCGGCTCGGAAGGCCTTTGAGAGCGGCGTTTTTTCTTACGCGGCCCGGAAGAGGCAGCCGGAGAAGGTGGAGGATCGTGAAACATGGCGAGTCGAGCCCGCAGGGTCGACATCGGCAAGTCCTCACACTGTTCGCAGCCGCCCGTGAAGGGCGCGGGCTGCGTGGTCGAAACCCAGGCAGAGAGCGCAGATCACGTGGCGGTCTCCGTCGCTGAGCGCGGCTCTGCACGAGCCACAGGATGAGCGAGGCATTTGCAACAACGCCTCGCGCTCTTTTAGATGCAAAGTGTGTCGCGGGGCGAACACACAAACACATACAACACAGAGCAGTAAAGGATATATTCGCCGGATAGCGAAGCAGGCAGGGAAAGCTGAAGGCGGCGAAGGCGGCCGGCGTCCTCAGGCTGAGATCCTCGGCGTGCTGGTCGCTTGATTCGACGGCGGCTTCCTCAGAGAGCAGCGATGCGTAGAGCTTCGCTGAAAAGACAGAAATCAGAGAAGCAGCCTCCGAGCCCTGTTTATATACGCTAAGCCACACCCCTTTTCGCGGGCTGTGACGCATTAAGCGCGCCAAGCGCGCTCATTGGTCGTGACGTCACGCCAAGGGCTCAGCGGTAGGCTGCTGCAGTTGCCGCAGGGCAGCCAATGGGCAAGCTAGTAAGCTTGCCCTAGGTCTGCAGGCTGCCGCACTGCGTTGACAAGATTATAAAAATTAAGGATAATTTTTGGCTTCAGTATCTCGAGAAAGAAAGGCTTTCCCGTAGCGTAAGCAACTACGCAATACGAGAGAACCTCTCGTAAGAGAACGCAAAGTTTTGAAAACGGGTTTCAAAGTGCAAATTTCTGAAAACGCTTTCCGTGTAAACAACAAAAACGCGAATCTCTGAAAACGATGACATGCACGTATATGCGCATTATGTGTTCAGTCTATAGTGTTTGTGTTTCGTCGCCATCTACTGGACTGGCAGCAGAATACAGCGTTTTTAGTCTTTTTCGCGGATCTGAGTGAATGGGGACCGTTTTGACAATGGTGTCGTCTGTATGTGGAAAACTCAAAGGAAAAACTTCTCCGTTAAGCATATCGTTGTCGTGTAAACGTACCCTCAATCGTAGATGAGACAGGACAAAGGACTGAACAAAAACAGGGGTACCAGAACTAATGAGCAGACTAATGAGATAATTGATTAACAACAGGTGTACTGAATGAGGAAATTCCGCTCTATCTTACGTAAGACAGAGCCATACTCGAAAAAAACTTTCCGAAACTTGTGACAAACCGGAAGGAGTATTTTTGGAACAAAAATACTCCTTCAAACGTACAACTTAGTTTTTGAAACTTTGTCCATGTTTAGCATGGGAATCCAACTCTTTAACAGTGTAAAAAACTCAGTAGCCTATGCATGAAATAGCATTTCACCCCCCCTTTAATAAAAAATCCAGCTGTTCATTATTTGTTCATGTTAGTTCATTAACTAATGTTAACAAATACAACTTCTGATTTTAATAATATATCAGTAAATGTTGAAATTAATATTATTAACTAAGATTAGTAAATGCTGTAGGAGTATTGTTCATTCTTAGTTCATGTTAACTAAGGCTAATGAAACGTAAAGTGTTACCCAAGCTCCTGACAAATATGCATAAATATTTACTTTGCAATAAATGTAAAATAAGTGACAAGCAACATCTATAAATCAATAGTTTTAAATTTCTTTGTCATCTTTCATTTGAATGTCATTTGCAATGCTTCATAGGATTCAAGTTCTTTCCCTTTATTAATGCTGGTAAGACGTCTTGAGCCACCAAATCACATTAATTATTATTTACTGCATCAAGAGCACCCTGGACATTCTGCTAAACCTCTCCTTTTGTGTTCCTCTGAAGAAAGAAATGCAGGGTTTGGCATGACATGAGGGTGAAGTTTCGTCTCTATTACTGAAGCCCTTCACACACACACAGCAGAAAGCGTCTGCAGTAACACAAGCACTGCAGCACTGGTGACCTCTTCCAGGAGACAAACAAACATCCCTTTACAAACTACACTCACACACACTGGATTCACAGACGTGAAGCTTGCATTGAATCCATCTGGCATCTAAAATCAGTCGCGCAGAGAATGAAATGCAGCATCTGCATCAATTACACTGACAATCGTATTTGACATATGACATGAAACTTATATTCTAATATGGTTTAACAAATCAAATGTGTTTTCCACGAGGCACTGATGTGTAAAAGATTGCTGCAGGTCGATCAGAAGAACACCATGAAGTTTGTGTCGGGGAAACGATGATAGCTACCTCTTATCCAGACAGATGATCCACTCAGCAGAAGAGGACGGGTGGCTGGAGGAGTGTGTCGCGACCATCTTCGGTGAAATCATGGAGTAAAACTACAGTTCGCATCGCCCGCACCTGATCATGAGCAGCGTGAGACTTTACTGAGGCAGATCGAGTTTGAGTCTCTGAGCGATGAGCGACCGCTGCCGCCCACACTGCTGACACACCGAAACACACCGGGGCTAGTGTCACACGGGGAAGAGCAATAACTGTTTAGTCAAAAGTAGCCTATACAGTGGTTTTTTTATGTTTTTTTGGTCTAAAATTCCAGCATCATTTGCTATACATAAACAAGTGAACACAATTAACTAAGACAATTGTCAACGATATCAGACGGGTCAGTTGTCAATTAACATATTCTGTCATTAAACACGCCCTCATATTGTTCCAGAGACCCATTCGACTCTTGTTTATCTTCGAACAAATTAAGACATTTTTACTGAAACCTAAGAGTTTTTATTGTTGGTGGCAAAACACAATGTAGCAGCCTATATAACATATGATGATAATTGAGAAATTAACAAATAAAAGTATATATCATAATTGCTTTTTTATCATGATTTTTTTACAAAAACAAATATGTATGGAGTAAAGCTGATTCTGTCCAGTGGCTATCAGTCGAGTCCATAAAAGTTACATTCACTTTATAAAAATCATTAAGGATTTTAAAACACGTGTACCGTGACTTGAAGGTGGATGTTTTTACAATTATATTAAAAGGCCTTTTACTTGCTTAAAAAGTCTAAAAACAAATGGTCAGACGACAGAAGGCATGGCATGTAGTAGATTGTGTGAAGAGGTTTTCTGCCGTTTACCAATGGTGTTGAGGGTAACGCATTACAAGTAATGCGAGTATGTAATCAGATTACTTTTTAACTAGTAAAGTAGCCTAACCTTTAAAATTACAACACAATATCTGAGTTACTTTTTCAAATAAGTAATGCAAGTTACTTTGTTTCCCATGTATTGACTGAAAGCTCCCCTGTCCTCATGTTGAGTAAATCAGGAGAGGCGTTGTGTTCGCTGTGTGTGAACATGATGATTACAGATCTTGACTAAATGAGAGCATTTACTCCTCTCACTGGCACAAAAACAGATTCAGTATTCCTCAAAATGAATAAAAACAGTGAAATGGAAACTCAGAATATTACACAAACCTGCAATAATTCAATGTTAAATTACACAAATATATACTTTATGTATTTAATCTCACTTTATTAATCAATTTCTTTGCTGCTGACCTTCGACGATCCAATTGAACCATACTAATAACAAAACATCATGTTTTTTGTTGTTGTTTTTTATTGCTGAGGTGTCAAAAGCCCTGTCCCAGGTGGCACCTTAAACACTTGCGGTCTTTCTACAAGTCCACAATTGGTGACGTAATGCCGCTTTGAATGTCGGGTAGAAATCTGCTGTGGATCTTGCTTCAGTGCAGGCTCACCAAAAGTGCACATTGAGGGCGCAATTATACCTATAAGGCGAGCACTCTTCTGACACCTAAAATGTCAATTGGGACACCCTAGAAGAATAGGATGCAGGAGAAGAACATCTGGCCCTGTCCGAAATCAAATGGCACACTTCATATGCACTTACGGTCTTGCAGACTTAAAATGGCCACTGTACGTGTGTTTGTTAAGTTTGATAAGTCCACAAGACCGTAAGTGCATATGAAGTGTGCCATTTGATTTCGGACAGGGCCTTAATGTTCTTCTCCTGCATCCTATTCTTCTGTGATCCAGAATGACAACAGCTGAAAGGTTTGTTTGAGTGGCGCCCTCTACTGTACAGGCGTCAATTTACATTTCCTTCAGCCTGAGGCTTATTCATTTCACTTTTAGGCCTTTACATTTGCCAAAAATATAACTTTTTTGTTGATAACAACAAACAAGCAAGCCCAGCCCACATGAGGAAGAAGTAACACAAAAGTAACCCATTACTGCCGTAAAAAGTAACTAACGCAATAAGGGAGTAACGCAATGTTGTAACGCATTACTTTTAAAAGTAACTTTCCCCAACACTGTTGATGTGGTATAATATATGACCCAATAAGACCTTTTACAAACAGATCATCAAAGGTCAGCAGCAAAGACACTGATTAATAAAGTGGTATAAATACATAAAGTATTTTTGTGTAATTTAACGTATTTAATTATTGCCGGTTTTTAATTCATTATTGTTAAACTACTATATACTATAAATCTTTAGGGGATTGTAATTGTTTGTTAATTTGTTAATTTAAGAGCAGTTTAACAGAAAGTAGTATTTAGCCCAAGTAGTATTTTGTTGAGGTTAGGTTTAGTGAAAAGGTTCAGGGTTAGTACTTAGTTATTACCCAGTTATTGCAATTACTGTAAGAATAGTATGTAGGCTACATGGGGAACAGGGCTGTAAAATAAAGTGTTACCAAAAACATTTAAAGAAGCCTACATTGACAGTGTTTATTCAACATCTACATTTCACATTTATGAAGAAGAATGAAAGAAGACTGAAAGACAAGTTCTTCATGACCAAGATGGAAACAGTGTTGAGTGTGAGTGTTGGTGCGCAGTTTAAAGTCAGGGGTACGTGGGTGTAACTCTAGGAAAATGGGTGTTTCTCTGTTTTCTGCAGTCCCAGACACAAGCACATTAACGCACTGTAGCTCTGTCTCATTATAAAGATGTCCAGTCAGCAGCCGAGAGGAAACAGCCCTGCGGGGAGAGGCACACACAGGGTACAGTGACACTCTGAGTTACTGACAAAACATTTAAATAAATACATCAGTGTATTAATATACAATTTACAGTTAGTCAGCCTCATTTCCACTTATAGTTATAAATATACTTGTAAGTGTTTTAATTTTCCTCATGGACATAAAAGATGAGTGTTGAACATCAACGCTCCACATTCCTCTGACTGTATCCTTGGTAACAGATGGACAAAAGAAGACATTGATTTTATTAGATCAAACATTGTGCGCAACCTGTGCTTTCAGTTCTCAGTTATCTGCAAAACCGCAGGCTCTGTAAAGAGATTCATTTAATGTTGATTGTTATCATTGATTTATGTTATATTGATGTAACTGTTATTAATGTTTAGGTTGCAATGCAGTTACTTTAATTTAAAGCACTCAGTGTCACGTGATCAGTGTACACGGAAGGTGACGTCATTAAGTCATTAGTCCACCAGGTGGCAACACCTCCATTCGGCTTTGAGAGCTGGAAATATAAAAAAAGTTTTTTTAGACCTAGATTGTACAGAGCTTTTCATTTGTTTAGCCTACGCTCCAATGATTGGCTTTAAAAGACCATTTCAGTTTTCACCTGTGAGTCTGTTTACTGCAAGAACTAAACCTATGGTTTTCTGGCACTGTAACAACAAACAACTCACACAATATGTTCTGTCTTCCAAATAAAAATTTAATTAAACACCTATACATTTTGTAATAGTCGTTAGGTAAACAAGTGAATGCAATAAAATCGCACTATTGTACAATCAAAAAAGAGCCAATTATATAATTATGGTAGATTTAAATAATAATAATAATAATACATAAATAAAAATAGCCACAAAGGACATTCCCTTTGTGAAAAAGAATTGTGCTTAACTTGTACTTCAAATCCTAAAGAATATTTTAAACATCTATATTTGCAGATTATATATTAATGTAATAAAACTTAAATATTTCTAACTCTTAAGTACGCCTTAAATATGTATTTTGTAGTAACGTCAAATTAATAACATTAATATCTTAATGATAAAATATATCTTCATATACTTGTTGTCATGTTTAATTCAGTACTTATTTTGATGTGTTGACTAACATACTAAAGCACATGCAAAGTACTTGATTATAATCTGTAGTGTGTTATTCCATATTAAATTTAAAGTTATATTTTAAATGTACAAATAAAATAAAATGTGTAGTTATAAATATTTAAATGAGGTTTCAATGGAAAAGACTATTTAAGAAATTTAGTTTATTTTTAAAATGCTTGTCAGTGATTTCAGCTTGGCACAGCTGTAAATTTCATATCCAAAATGCACCAAAACTACCAAAACACTTCATGTCTCAAATCAAGTCTTTCTTCAATAACACAAGCAAAGGTTTCACTCAACAAACACACTTAAACAAATACCTAAAAAACACCAACGACTGGTATTTCTCTACCAAAGCTTCTCTTCAGCTCTCTTCTGTTTGCAGTAGCCTATATAACATGTTTACAGTAGGCTACAAACTTATTCCTAAATGCACCCCTTTTGACTGTAATGAAATAGAAAGACTACATCTGTGATAACCTGATTATGTCTTGTTCTGTCAAACAGAAGTAAGGGGCCGTTTACTCGACAGTGGTTTCGACTAAAAACAGAAAGTTTTTTTATGCGTTTTGGCCGTTCATTTACACGACAATGGCATTTTGTGGGCCTGAAAACGCAAACTTTGGAAAACAAGTTTCAAAGTGTGAGTTTTTGAGACCGATACTATCGTTATTCTCTCTGTGTAAACTACAAAAATGCAAATTTGTGAAAATGCTAATGTCATGCCCATACATATGATAGAAGAGAAGTGCTTCTTTACAAAGTAACATCACCACCTACTGGCCTGGCATGAATAATTCAACGTTTTTAGTCGGGATCTGTGTGAATGGGGATCTTTTTGACAACGTTGTCGTCTGTTCACTAAAAATGTGTATACGGAATAACTTTTCCGTTTTTAGTGCATCGTTGTCGTGTAAACACCCTGAAATCCACAAACAGACATGAAGCATGATCACCTGTAACAATGCATGTAATTTGAAAGATGTTGTCATTAAATGCATTTTGTGGCAAAGAAATGAAAAATTGTTCTACAGATTAGCTCACATAGACTGCTGTTGTGCTCACTGTGTGAAAAGCTGGGGGATTTAAAAAAAATGTAAGTTATGAATTTCTTTGAATTTCTATTCATTTAAATGTAGCCTACTTCCTTACAGTCAGATTACTGTGTGAACGAGGAATGACTAGCAAAAACAAAGTTTGAACTTGAACATGAATAGTCATCCAGAAGTATATGAAAATGTTGTCATCAATGAATGCTTGCTGAAGCCCATATCATCAGTTCATCATAAATATTATAAAAAATAGAATGCACTTAAATAGTGAAGTATTTCCATTCATCATTCATGGGACTAAAGACCACAGACTCCTCCAGTGTTGAAAACAGGCCAAAAATGTGAAGACTTGTTCTTATCAGCCAGTGTTACAAGTATGTAAACATGAAAGTAGAGAAAAAATTCCATTTCAATCTTTTTAAAAGCCAGACTTAGTAAAAAAGTAAGAAATAGTCAAATAGATCCATTTTAAAAACTGTTTATTATCAGTTATATTTGCAGCTAGCGATGCCACCTATTTCTGTGCTAAGAAAATTAGTTTTTACATCAGTAAACATTGCAGAGAGACAAAAAATCTAAAATTCAGACTGATAATAATGAATTAGCTTGCCCTGAGACAAAACTCAATACTTGTGGCTGTAAATGACTGATTTTGAGCAGTTTGAGCTTGTTCCCTAAAACGCTTCGATGGCAAAAACCCTTTAAAGCTGTACTTTGACACCACAAGACTGCACTGATCATGTGTCCGAGAGATAAAACCTGCTCATCTCACTGATCACATCAGCAGGACCTGACAGAGACACAGAGGAGATAAAGGGTTTGTTTGAAAGGTTGCCATGACAAAGGAACACTAGAAAAAGAAGAAAGAGGAGTCCTAAACAAATGCCCGTCTGCATTTTAGGGCTTTGCGTGGTTGCCAGGTGAAGGAGCGGCAGGCATGTAATCTGTGCTTTGCCACGCTGGTCCTGTGTGCAAACCGCAGCACTAGAGCTCACTCACAGGTGGGTAACGGCTCTGTTTATTATGGGAATACACAGCTATCATCAGAGCACTGGAACCATACAATACAGTTTACAGTTCCAACAAAAACTGCATACTTCGACTATTCCACATCATCCACTTGAAATTTCATGAAATAACAGTATCGAAAGAATTATAAAAGGAATAGTTTTTTTCTGTACTGTTTTTTTAAAGTCCCCCTGTGGTGAAAATCCAGCTTTTAATGTTGTTTATGTGTCTATGTGGTGTTTTTAATATGCTTTAAGACAAACCATGTGTAAATTCATAAGTTGACACCATTGCTGAGTATTTTCTCCTTAAAACTGCAGTGAATCAAAGACAGTCTCAAAAACACACTTTGAAATCGCTGGTGTTTCTGACGTCACAAACTACCTTGTAACCAATCAGATCAACTTGTGATCGTCAACGATTGGATCTCTGAGCTGGGGCAGTTTCAAGCTCAAACCGGTGCACAACGTTTTGCTACAGTTTCCGGGTTGAACGACATGTTTCCTGGAAACGGTGTTTGAGATACGTTTTCTCTTGTTTGGTGGGTGTGTCTACCCTGGTAATCCAGAGTTCTCGCGAGAGCACAAGTCGAATTTGCTCAGTGAGTTACTCTGGTGTCGAGTAATGATGCTCATTAAATATGCCCCTCGATCTGAGCAGCACCAATCACATCGGGTTATCTGATATAGGCGGGCCAGAGGCGAGCTAAACAGATGACGACAGCGCTGTGACGTCGAAGTCATTAGTAAACATTGCAAGATGGCTATGGATGAACACCAGTTGTTTGAAACGGCTTTGGCCGCTACAATGAACGAGTTAGACTTGGCTTTTTATCTAAAAGAGGAACAGAAGACGCCGCTCGAATTGTTCCTTTGCAAGAAGGCCGTTTTTGCTGTTTTGCCGACCGGATACGGCAAGAGTCTAATCTCCCAGTTAGCTCCGCTGGTAGCTAAGCGTATGGGGTTTGTTGTTGTGATTGGTCGTAGT
The DNA here is from genome assembly GCF_964197995.2 of Scardinius erythrophthalmus. Classification (NCBI taxonomy): domain Eukaryota; kingdom Metazoa; phylum Chordata; class Actinopteri; order Cypriniformes; family Leuciscidae; genus Scardinius; species Scardinius erythrophthalmus. Next base: position 38,885,275 of record NC_138226.1, on the reverse strand, counting down.
GTTATCCAATTGCGTGCAGTGAGATTTTCAAATGCATGCTTGGTGCCGCCCCTCGAGCTGGCCGATTTACATTAGTGGACGCCAGACCATTAATCTTTTAGATTTAGGTCTGGATTTCCAGGCTAGGGTGTGTCAGAAATGTCAGCCCAATCAGTAAATAAACCACGCGGTATTAAAGAGACATCTAAGTAAAGTCGTTTACAAATGCGTCCACTGCAGCTCGGTATACACAACAATTGAAGATATTAGAAGACGTGTTTGCCATAAGAGTTTGATAGTAAAAATATAACAGTGATCAGCACTAATGATAAGCCTAATACTCACAATAAAAATAATAAAGTCATATAGACCATAGCACAGTCTCGGAGGTAAGAAGTGGATTATCCTTCACCCGAAATGTTTGTCTTTCATCCTGAAATGCGAGGCAAATGTTGGATCACGATAATTAGGAACCACAGTTTCCACAAATCCCTTCACTCGATTGGGATGTTCTCTTTTATTCTGGACGGCAAGGGCATTGACTAACGCATCGAGTGTATTTTGCAATATCAAACATGTATTTATACCGATTTCATCAGGCTCTGAAAATTCTTCAAAAAGAACACAAAGAATGGCCTTCTCAGCTGCCGTAGTTGCAACTCTTGCATCATCAGAACATGGTGTTCAATGCACCACCGTTTCCATTTAAAAAATGTTTTGCAACTTTTTGTCGGGGCTGAACGCAGCCCTGGTGTGAGTGAGTGGAGGCGGGGCTCATTTGCATATTCATAGAACCGTACATAGTTACATTCAGTTACTTTCAAGCTATTTTAAAGCATGAATGATTTTTTTTTTCAAGGATTTTTTTTTAAATATGTAATTTTGGTGATCAAAGATGAGTTTTGTGATTGGACTGATTGATTTGATTGATTGATGATTGGACTTTAAGGATATATCTTCACAATAATAAAGTGGACCAAAAAAGCAATTTAAAACATGACATGCTGCACAACTTCACTTTATTTGCAATTGGTGGATCTCGTATACATGGAAGTGACAGGTTGCCCCGCCCTCGTGTCAGTGAACACGACATCAGAGCAGAGGAGAGTTGTCGCTGCAAGAGGGAGGGAAAGCTATTATGATTAAAGATTATGAGGGTACATTAATAAAAAAAAAGATGTGCACAGATAAATTATTTATAAATATTCCATAAAGAAAAATAATTGTCTGCTGTGAGTCAGAGATGGCGAAGAGCTGAGCTAAAAATCAAGCTTCACCCTTTTTTGTTATTCAATACAACGTTTTACACGGAAATCACAGCACACTGTGGATCTTTAGCCTCTCTAACGCCATCTGTGGTCAAAAGATAAAATTGCAAGTTACTTGCGAATTACTTTGCAACAATAGGGGCCATTCACACAGAATGCATTTTTGTTTTGAAAAACGCGAGATGCGGGCAGTATGTATGTATTTTACGAGGTGGCTAATTCGTACGACCTCACTCGTACTTTTTCATACAATTTGTCTAGACTTCAGTGATGGGTAGGTTTAGGGGCAGGGTTAGTTAGGGGATGGTCCCTCCTGGTGCCGCTTTTTGAAAAATCATTAGCCACCTCGTAAAATACATACGATTTGCCGTGAGATCGGGTTTGAAAAAAACGCAAGGTCTCGAGACGCGTTTTTTAAAAGTTGAACTTCTTTTGACTTCATTTAGTATAGGCTAGACCTACGTGGTAAATGAGCCCCGCCTCCACTCACTCACACCAGCTCAGAGATCCACTCGTTGAAGATCTGATTGGTTACAAGGTGGTTTGAGACGTCAGCGATTTCAAAGCGTGTTTTTGAGACTGTCTTTGGTTCACTGCAGTTTTAAGGAGAAAACACTCAGCAATGGTGTCGACTTATGAATTTACACATGGTTTGTCTTAAAGGTTATCAAAAACCCCACATAGACATATAAACATCATTAAAAGCTTGATTTTCACCACAGGTGGACTTTAAAAGTTGAAATTCTTTTAACTTGAGCGTCGCAGTTTTAGAATGCATGGTGTCATGCGTGAGACGCTGCAAAAGATGCGAGACGCGAGCGCAGCGGTCACACGCGTCTGTCCAGGGGTCAGAAAGTAAAAGTCCTGCCATATGTTTATTCCACTCATGAACTCAGCCAACTGATTTCACTAATTAGTTCTCTCTCCTGGCTGAAAAACTGTGCTAATTAGCAAATCCAGGTGATTGGAACAAAATACTGAGGAGGACTTTTACTTTCTGAACCTGGACTTTTCACCTCTGCGTCTGTCTAGCGCGTTTACATTGAAAAACAATCGAAACGTAGCGCACTGGACTGGAAAAACAAGTTCTGTGTGAACGGCCCCAGCACTTTCGCTGAACTGAATCCACACTAAACTAAATTAAGTTGAATAATGACACTATTGTCTTCTGTAGAGCTGCTTTACAGCTGAAATTGAAGTCGTTTCTAAATTAATTAATTAATAACACTTATTTTCCTTTTTATTACTGTGAAGCAGCTTTGAAACTATCTGTATTGAAGGCATAAAGCCTAAATAAATGTGACTTGACTTGAGACTTGACATGTTTACCTGCGATCAACCATATCAGAGCGAATCTGTCTTTATACACAAAGACCAACTCACAGAAAGAATAAAGTCCTCCAAGACATGTTCATAAATGCAGTATGCTGTCTGAGCAAGTAAAATAAACTATAATATACTACTATAGTAGCCGGAAGGTTTTTCTTTGTTTCTTTGTCCTTTGTTAATGTTTTAATCATGTTTATTTGATTGGTACATGTGACGTTTTGTATTGACGTTCATTAATGTACAATGTTAGGCAGGCAGATATAGCCTATAGATGACTCTATCAACCTGGACTAATAATTCTGTGAGAAATGATCAGAGCAAGCTTAAAGTGTCGTCCGTGATCTGAGTGATTCATTAATGAGCAGTCAGTGTCTGTGAGGATGTAAATGGTCATTGTGCTTATCTTGAGTCAGATGTAGAGGAGGGTGGAGGGCCTGTCTGAAGTGTGATCTTCAGATAACTCGGCCCAGGACGAGCTGGAATGAGGGAGAAGGAAATGCCAGTAATCCGACAGCCCTTGACACACGTCATCATCTCTGCTTCTCGAAACAAACTCAAACTCAAAAAGCTGATCTGAACGCGACCCTTTCAAAGCTTTTCAAAACAAACGTTGTACGACTGACAGTAGGTCAAGAAAATGTGCGCTCCTCTTAAAAACGTCCGGATATGCCTATACATAAATCATATACTTAAAGAAAAGTGCATGTACCAAATGGTAGACTAATTTCCAATGCCTTAAAGGTTTTTTTTTTTTTTTTACAACTCTCTTAATTCAATACAGGACGATCGCGAATCTGTTAAGACATCTTGGTTGTTGAAAAGGATTCTTGATGTAGGCTATTAGATGATTGTTTTTTTAGTTTTGATTTTACTGTTTTATAGATTCAGGTGTTTTGTATGACTCTGTATTCCCCTATTGTTATTTCAATTAAAAAACAAAACAAAACTTTCCAATCCCATCAGGCGACGGGAGAAGATTTGTGAATGGCAGTAATGAGATGCAACTGACGGCGTATGTCTGATTTCTTTTTACTACACACATTCACACTACATAGAACATGTTTTTTTAACGGCCTTGAAGCAAATTTCAGTATAATTATGTCTACATTATGTGATTTCGGACGCATGCTTAAAGAGGACCTTATGCTTTTTTGCATGTTCATCTTTCTTTAGTCTAATGTTGCTGTTTGAGCATGAAAAATCTATGCAAAGTTGCAAAAGCACAAAGTCCCTCCAGCGGGAGTTATTCTCTACATCAGACTGTCAGTGTTTCTGAACTCCCTGAAACGCCTCCATTGTAGTCTTGAGTTTTCTTCCAGGAATGAACATGTCACAGTATTTCTCATTTAAATAATTCTCGCCTAAGGCATATGCAGAATAAAGGGCCGGGTCCTGGTTGAGTTAGTTATTAGTGTGTTGAAACTGGCGTTATGGTGAGGGGCGGGACAATTCCAAAACAAGCTCGAAGCGCTTGACCAATCACAACACACTGCTCCAGCCGACCAATCAGAGCACATTGTGCTTTTCAGAAGGAGGGGCCAACGTTGCCAAGTCTGCGGTTTTCCTGTGGAACTGGGCTATATTTTTAAGTTGATGTGGCTGGTTAATTTTTTTTTTTTTTTTGCATTGCAGGTTGATACGATTTTGGTGTTCCAACACCCCCAAAACACTTAGATTTACAAATTCAGAGGAGAAAATTGCATTGGGCTAGTTTTGGGATACTTTTAACGGGCCATTGGACTACTTTTGTTGCACAGACTTGGCAACCCTGGCTGAGGCTTCATAAAGACAGGAACTAAACAGAGTGTTACTGACAGACTGGGACAAGAGGAGCTGCAACAGTGGAGAATATGAGGAAAATAATGTGCTTTTTGAACATTCAAGCATGCGTGAAAACCTATTATATAGAGCAAATCAAGATTCATTTGAGTGAAACTTTCAAAAGAACCACAGAAAAGAACTCACTTTGGGGTCAAATAGATGGGGTCAATGCTAAGACATATGGGGAAATATGAGTTATAACTGTAGTTAAAAACCGTTTTGTGTAAGAAAATTGTTCATAGTCTCTTCATGATCATTACCTTGGATTAATTGTTTATGCATATAATAATTTTATAATAACTTTTTTTTTCATCATATGCTACGCAACTTTCAGTTTACTTTCCTTTTTCTTTCAATATTTGTTCCCTGTGGTTTTTAATTGGCAGTTTCTGAAATTGAAGCTGTTTAATGGACTCACACTGACACTAAAGACAACAAATGCATCTGTTATGCTTAATAGTATCAGCAGAAAACTTGCCCTTAAAATTCTGACTGAAGCAGGCGCATCAGTGACACACACACACACACACACACACACACACACACACACACACACACACACACACACACACACACACACACACACACACACACACACACACACACACACACACACACAGATGGAGAACTGGAGGAAATATCATCAGACATCTGTGAACAGAGCTGGGAAATGAGACTGCCACATCACCCGGACAAACTCACATGCACTGTTTTCAGAGACTGAGCTGACTGACCAAGTGTTCCTTTCATTGAGATTAATGTTCATTTCAGCAGCACAAATAACTGAATCATCAATGTGACAGCAGAAAGAATTCTGTGATTTGAACTCTGCTCTGACCTATGAACTTGTAATATAATATTTAAGACCAAAATCAATCTGATAAGCATTAATTTGGACACATATTCAGAATCAGATCAGAGGTCAATCGATCAGTTTGGGTTTTCAATGAGAGATTTTGAAACTTATGATCACCTCCAATATCGAACATTATGTAGCCTACATATTTTCAACAAAACAAATATGGATAATACATTATTAGATAATTAAAATAATACAAAATGTAAAAATCAAATTAATTAAAATTAATAAAATACAATATTGTATCATTGGGTCATTCCTGGTATTCTGTGACTTTAGGTCATCATAGAAATTTGGAAAAATCAAACTCAGTTTTTTTTTTTTTTTTTTTTTTTTTTTGTGTAGGCCTATATACTAGGGCGGTGTAAAACATTTGAAAACATATTCTGGTCAAGCTCGGGTAATTACATTTAACCATTTATTAAACAAAATAAATGAAATGGAAGATCAAAAATGTCCACCATAGGAACATATCTGAAAATCATTTTTGTTTACTTTTTATACCACATTATTGATATATATATTTTTTTACATTACATTGTTTTTCATTATTGACACTTATTAGTTCATTATTGAATTATTAGTATGTTTTTTTTGCTGATTTTATGAAATTATTGTGACAAACTGATAACAGGGTGTAATAATAACCAGTTATTATTACTTAAGTTTGAACTGGATTTAGATGGGAAACAATATGTAAAACACTGCCAACGAACTTTAAACACACATTACTTTCACAATCACTCTTCAGATATAACAGGTCGGACATTCTGCCCTAAAATCAGCCACTGGACTGTATTTGAGCAAAAACAAGCTAACATAGAAGGTTTATCTAATAAAGAATTGCACAGTCTTTAAAACTGTAATTTTAAAAATATGATTTTTCTACATTTTTGTTGTTGTAGCCTATATTTATCATGAAATATTGGATACACAGGCCTGGTGATTGTAAAATGTTTCAAATAATTGTTTTAATCAACTTAAATATGCTTATAGTTCAAATTATGTTATTAATGATTGACTAAGACAGGTTTAAAATTGATATTGTTTAACACTATAATGCAGTGAAATCATCTTTACTGGGGACTCAAAAGGCACCGAATCCCAGGAATTACCCTATTATAAATAATAAAGCCGATAAAAATGAATCAATATTTAAATATGTAATCGTTGGTTTATGGATAGGCAACACTTATCCATACTTGTTAACGAACTTGCACATGAACACAGAGGTGCGGCGTCTGAATCGGTTCTTTCCCACGCCATTCCCGACCTAACCTGGGCTGAATCAACTTTGTGGTCGGGAAACGAAGTCCTGCTATTGCGAAGGTTTGGCTGATGAATAGTAACTTTGAATTGGTGACTGGAAGCTCCACGCAGGTTTCCGAATCACGTCACAGTGCGCTGATCAATATTATTATCCAATCCTTCGCCATAGTAGCATTAGCAAACTCGCAGTCGGGAAGGGGGTTGGGATTATTAGCAGCCCTGGAATGTGCTCGTGTAGCGTCGGGAGCGCGCAGCGGTGCGACAGGTCTGTGAAGTGGAGTTCAATAGGAAGAGACGCTTAGGGAGTTCGAATCATTTTACGAATCGATTCGTTCGGTCTGTTCATTTCAGCGAGCCGGTTCTAATAAAACAATCCACCAGTCATTAAGTTCAACAGTGTTCCCAGAAGTTCTTTAAACAATAATTGGTTAAATGTAAAATCCCCCAAAAATGTACTTATGTGCATTACGATATCCCATTACAACCCATGTCCTTCTCAAAAATAAAATAAAAATAAAATAGCCTACTGTCTACCCTGAAGAGCATATGCTTATTTATCTGTTCTAGTTTGATTGTGTCATTCTGTTTGATACCCTGGTTGTATATTGTCCAGATAGATATTTTCCTACTTGTTCGAAAAGTGTGTCAAATGTTGCTTGTTTATAGTGTCACTAAAGTTTTACTGCCGAGCAAGTGAGGTCTCCCTCACTGACTGATTTACGAACGCTTTCTGAATCGTTTTGATCGAATCACTTAAACGAACTGACTCAAATTAACGATTCCTTCGCGAATCGGATAGCACTGCGTTGGAGAACCATGGCGGTGAAACAAATGACATGGTTGAGGATCTAAATTACACACAGCAGAAGAACCGGCGCCCGTAGACAGTGAGATATCCGTGAAGGTAAGAGAAGCAGAGGACTTGAGTGTTGCAGAAGCTGTAATTGTTTGTTACTCGATTTCCGAAACTTTATTTTGATCATTTGTTGGAACTAATGCTGAGCTATTGTTCCACGGCGAGTCATCTTTAGTGGGTTAGTGGTGAGGTTTAACACTAATCGCGGTAGTTCTTGATCATTTGAAGAACATTATATAATCTAGATTCGACTCTTTGAATAATATCTATTCTGAGTCGCTGTCACATATTGAGCACTGAATCAATGAAGCCCAGTGGATCTGCCTGCAAATCACTGTTGGAAAGTTTTGCTCTGAGTTGAAAAAGTTTATTTGATCAGGCGGATGAGTGTCGTGGAGTTTTTATCTGATAACAAAAGAGCGCCGAAATAACTAACGTTTAACGTGCGCGTGCTTTCAAATCGCATTAAAAATGTAAACGCTAGTTTCATTTGAGTGTTACATTGTTTCTTTTCTTTTCAGATGTGCGCGGGGATTCGAGACAATGTATCAGAGTGACTCTGAAGGGCTCATTTCCATTGTCCGATTAAGGATTACAGGACCACGGACCTAAAAATACAGTTTTAAAGTAGGAAGTTTTTAAAGTCATTGAAAATGATCAAGGGTGAACGCACCCTGCGGAGCGCGTCCCCGCATAGAAATGCATACAAGTCGGACTTCCACGCCATTAAGTGCACTTTTGATGGGACCAAATCCGACAGCGAGGCCAAATCTTATGCTAATGGAGCCAGCGACCCCCGAGAGGACACCAGGGGGAGGCCGCTTGGCAACCGGATAAACAAAATCAAGAACATTTTCTTGCAAATGGATGGCCAGCAATCACAGGAAAGTCAGGAGAGTAAACCTGCTCAAAAAACAGATGCATCATCTCCTGTGTCCCCAGTGTCCAAGTTCCCAGTCAGCACCAGCAAACCCCCCCTCAGTACTGCCAACAACCAAGAACCGCAAAACACGGACAGAACACCAAAGGGAGAAGAAGGCGAGATAGATAAAGTCGCCCTGGCGGAGAAATTTTCAGTGACAAGGAAGCTCTTTGAAAGAGGGATAAAAGAGCAGCCCGTCGCGGAGAGAAGGACCTCAGTCACCCGGAGGTCCTTCGGATCTTCTGAAAACACCAGCAACAATAGTGTCAGCAAAAGCCCAACATCATCTGTGAGTAGCGCCGCAGAGGAAAAGAGGGACGTTGAGGACTCGAAACAGGTCAATAGGCTATCGCTGAATGCGGGCCCTATTTCCAGGCGGTTGGAGAACTTCATTGTGGACGGTGATAATAAAGAGTCGATGCAAGTTTCCGCTAAAAGCCCTGAGAAACTGAGCAGCGCCTCTGAGCACTCGCTGGCGTCGCCTCAACGAGGGAGATCCCAGAAACCCACTCCCACAGTTGCTGATCAAGCACACGAACCCACATCCCCAAACTCTGACGCATCACCCAAATCATTCCCGCATAAACCAGAACCAGTAGCTGGTAGCCCTCCGTTCAAGTCCATCAGCCCGGTTTCATATAAACCAACCTCCCCGACCGGCAGGAGCACCGGCGAGCCTCTTTCGCCCACAGCTCACAGTCCATTTAAACGTTCTGCGTCTTCTGGAAGTGACTCGGTGAAAGATTCCTTGACAAATAAACCAAGTAGTCCTCCTGCGAACGATCTGAAATCTCCTTCCAGTCTCTATAAACGGCCTTGGAGTCCTGAGGAACCAAAAAGTGAGAACCATATAATTCCCAGTCTATCTAGGGACGTCTCTCATGAGCAGACTGCCACACAATGCCTGGACCCGGCTGGTCCGGGAGTGGTACGGGCCGAGCTGGTAGTGGTCCAGAACGAGTCTTCAGAAAGCGAGGAGAACGACGAAGAGTTTTTGGAGGATGCCATGTCAGAGGTGAAGCTACAAAGGGAACTTAAATCCGAGTCTCCAAAAGAAGATCTGAACTCTCTGAAGGTGTCATCACCTCAAAACCATACTGAGGACAAACAGCTGGAGAAGGATGTATGTGTATCATTAGAGCTGAAGAAAGAGGAACCGAATCAAGAAGACGACGAAGAAGAAGAGGAGGAGGAGATCATACAAAAGAGGAATAGCTGTCATGAAGATGACGACGAGGAGAGCGAGCAGGAAGATCCAGACGAATGTGGGAAATCTTCTCCTGTGTTTTATAGTTTTGAGAATGCTGCGTTTTTGGATGATAAGGAAGGGGAATCGGTTCAGGACCAGCAGGATGAGGTGGAGGAGGATGAGGATGAAGATGAGGTCTATGAGGAGTATGATGATGCTCCTGGTTTGTCTGAGGATGAGGAACGGTCTCCAAGAAGGAAAATCAGATTCTCCACCGAGCCGATACGGGTAAGCAATATCTTGGTGACAAAACAGTAAATCTGGGTAAATCTCACAAAAATATATTAGTTAGTTAGTTAGTATATTGTGACGTGTCCATGATTGACAGCTGAAAATTCTGTGTTTCTCTACTGTCTCATTTCACATGACTTTGGTTTGAAATTGGATTATAAGGAAAACACTCAATTTATGTTTTGTGAGCAGTCAGAAACATGATTGTGTCTTTGAAAATAAGTTTTGGGAGAGCAGGAAAGCTGCTCTCTGTGAGTCTGGGGTCAAAGTTCTGCCAACAGTTGGGCAACAGAAGGGCTCTCTGCAGAACATTTGTTTGGGGGTTGAAAAAGGGGAATATTTTTAGAAATATTGTTGACATTGTGGCCCAATGAGGGACAGAGGGCTGACCTGAAATGCGGATGGTATATAGAGAAGTATGTTGGCATAGCAAAGCAAAGCTCATTAGAACAGCATTCCTTTGAAACATTCCTGATGGGTGAAGAACATGTCTGGGTCATATCTGAGCCTAAAGCGTAATTAGAATAAAATATAAGACAAAAGCAGAGATGGGACTGTTTAATAATGTGATTATTTAATGAGAATTTAAAGGGATATTCCACTTAATAATGAAAATTCTGTCATCATTTACTCGCCCTCATGCCGTTCCAAACCTGTATGACTTTGTTTCTGCTGCGGAACATCAAGATATTTTGAGGAAAATGTCTCAACCAAAGTAGCCGAAACTTTTTCCTCAAAAATATCTACCCTTTTTGCTCACATTTTCTTAATGAGACATATTTCAAGTATAATTTTTGTTTTGTTTTGGGGATTAAATATGACCTGGACATGTTTCGTGAGTTTTACCATATTACTGCATGCACAAACACTGCTCAGATCTGATTTTGTCCCCGAAACACAATGATCAGACAGCACTCCAGTCCTATGGCAGCCTGCCAGGGTCATATGGTCCTGATCTACTTTGCCACGCTGCTCTTTTTGTCTGATCAGGCCTTCAGACGCAGAATATCTATTAATCTATTTTAAGTTCATCATTTCCATGTAATGCATTCCTGAGCTCTAGAATGTCTTTCACACCTTTGCTGGTAATGATCAACAACACAGTGTGTTTTCCATTTCTATTGGGCTGTTAGAAAAAAAATAAAATAAACCGAGCACTACCATAGTGTCAGCAATTTGACAAAACCCCAGCAGTCGCCTGTTCCAGCACCTGGGATGTTTTCCCTCTATCCTAGGAAAGCTACTGTAAACTCCTGCGCTCAAAACAGGTGTGAAGTGAAACACCCTCACTTCTGTGCAATCTTCATTCATCTCTCTGTCTCTCTCTGTTTGGAGATCTTTAACTGGAGCATTTGCATGTTCAGTGAGACATTAATCAGAATTTTAAATTGAAAACAGAAACTGGTGTTGCATTCTTGTGCAAAATTGAACGATTTTTGGCATGTTGCTATACAGTTGTTATGGCTTTGCTATGTAGTTGCTAAGATGTCCCGAGTGGGTTTCAACATATCGTTATGCAGTTGCAAGGGTTTTCTAGATTGATACATGATTGCTAAGGTGTTCTGAGTGGTTTTTAGTAGGGCTTCATGATGTTGGAAAAACTGACATATTTTGTTTTTCTACAATATCTATTGCAATATGATGACTTGAATAGCTCTGTTTGGAAATAAGTAATCATTCTAGAATGATTGGGGTGATTTAACTGGGGAGTGAATCTGCACAGAAAAATAAAATATAAGCATAGATAAATACAATAGAACTAAGGAAATAAACATTGCTTTGTTTTTCAGGTAAGACTAAAAGTCTATTCAGGTGCCGAAATTGATTAATCAAATGTAAAATAACACTGCACTCTCTGCACTGTATAAATACTATTAATAAGTGTCCCCAATCAAGCAAGCCAAAGGTGTCAGTGGCAAGAAACCCGTCATTTTGATGAAATCCGAGAGCTTTCTGAACCACCCATAGGCAACAACGTAATTGCAACTTTCAAGGCCCAGAAAGGTAGTAAAGACATTGTTAAAATGTGACTCCCAGTGGTTCACCTTTATGTTATAAAGCGCAGAAAACACTTTTTGTGTGAAACCTCCCCCAAAAATAACGACTTTATTCAACAATAAACAGTAAATAAACTCTGTAAACAGTGCAGCGCTTCCGGTTCTACGTCAGAACGTAGGCTCACTATTGGCCGACGCGGGTCATGTGAGCACCACGACACGTGTGTGCTGCTGACGCAGGAGCTGGCCAATAGTGTGTGACGTCACGTGAAACCCGTGAATAACCTCATAGTGTAGGAGAATGACGTGGAAGAGAAGAAATTGTTGAATAAAGTCTGGGGGGAGGTTGAACCACTGGAGTCACATGGACTATTTTAACGATGCCTTTACTACCATTCAGAAACCTCTCAGATTTCATCAAAAACATCTTAATTCGTGTTTTTAAGATAAACGAAGGTCTTACGGGTTTTGGAACGAAATGAGGGCGAGTAATTAATGACAGAAGTTTCATTTTTGGGTGAACTAATCCTTTAATGATGTGTGACAGCATTGGTTATTTCTTTATGCCTTTTTGAACTCTTTTCGTATTTTGTGCAGTTCGCAAATGCCTGCATTAACAGTTTTTGTTTACCTGGTTCGGAACGTGCCATTGTTTTTCTATGTGTACGTGCTAGGCGGACACATTTAACCGTTGCGCTTGCGTCTTTTGTAGCATCTCGCGCGTTGACTCGCCGTTCCGGGCGGCGGAAACAAGGTAAAAGAAGTTCAGCTTTTTAAGCGGATTTCTAGACCTGCGTCTCGTGTTTTTAACAAAATCGCGTTCTGTGTGAATGGCCACTACTCTGTTTTGCCGCAATAATACATTGCGAATTTCTTGGCTCTGTCATACATCATCTCTCCTGTATCCAAAATATTCCCAAACCACGGATGTTGATTTTTCTTTGGCCAAGTCCCAATCCTGCACTGAATTCACCATCCCTGTTTCTGTGCTTTCTTCCATGTCGTAACTGTAAACCCTCTCTGTTCTGTTCTTTCCGCTAGATTTAGGCGCTCTGTATTCAAATTGCACACGATTGGCGGAAAATCATGCTTTCAGCAGTTTAGAAACATTGCAATATTTTTAAGATTTCGATTAATCGACATGGTAAAACAACTCACAACATCTTAGCATGTTGCTGTGTGGTTGGTAGGGTATTCTAGGTGGTGTTTTGCTTATTGGCCCAATGTTCTGAAATTTACAGGACATTTATGAAGTGAATGCCATTGCAAAGTCTATCCTTCACAGCCTCTTTTCATCCACGTACAATTCAATATGGGATCTACCCTGGCTAAGGTCTATATAAACCTTTCTAGGACCCACCTCACACACTCATCCATCTCTTATTTCTCTGTGATTGTGAAATGAAGGTGTGTAACTGTGTAAACAGGTCTTGTCCTGGCTTGAGGGAGGTATTTTTCCACCATTGTGTTTCATATTGGTTTTAACATGTTGAGCTGCAGAGAGCTTGCATTGTTGCTGTTGATGTGGGTTCATAGGGATTCAGATGTTTCCTACATGGCAGGCCAGACTTCTTTAAGTCTTTTTATGAACCGGTTTGGTGAATTGTGTGAATGAAACATAATAAAGACCCGGCAGTCTGCATCTCTGGTAGATTTGAGGCAGGAAAGTGAAAAGCAGAGTGAAATATTTTATCCTCTGGCTGTAGTTAACATTTCTGTTGTAACAATGATTGTAATAATTGTCATTAAATAGAATATAAATCAATTGTAAATGAATTGTAGGTTTGTTTTGGGAGTCCTATAGCTGTGGACCACTTAAGTGTCCACTGGCACATAAGAAAAAATTTCAGGTTTGTCGCAGTATTGTAAGTTAGTATAGTAATTTTGCAATATTTAGTTTTTCCTCAATATATATTGCGATATGAAAACCATTTCATCAGATTTAAAGGGTTAGTTCACCCAAAAATGAAAATTCTGTCAGTAATTACTCACCCTCATGTTGTTCCAACCGCGTAAGACCTTCGTTCATCTTCGGAACACAAATTAAGATATTTTTGATGAAATCTGAGCCATGTTTCACTCCTCCATAGGCTTCTATGTGACCGAAACTTGCTGGCCCAGAAAAGTTATTAAAGAGATCGTTAATATAGTCCAAGTGACTCCAGTGGCTCAATCTTAAGTATATCAAGCGACGAGAATACTTTCTGTGCGCAAAAACAAATAAAAATAACGACTTTATTCCACTTTTCATTTCCTTCTCTCTGGGCCTCTAGTTGGTTCGCGTAGTCTTTTTGCGCACAATGCGTAGCGCGTCTGTGTTACACGTCACCACGTAGGCTCACTATTGGCCGACGCCGGTCATGTGTGTGTTGCGTGATGACGTGCAACACAGACGCGCAGCGCAAAAACACTACGAGGCCCAGAGAGAAGGAAATGAAAAGTGGAATAAAGTCGTTATTTTTGTTTGTTTTTGCGCACAAAAAGTATTCTCGTCGCATGATAAACTTAATGTAGTGCCACTGTAGTTACTTGGACTATTTTAACGATGTTTTAATAACTATTCTGGGCCGGTGAGTTTCGGTCACACTGGAAGCCTATGGAGGAGTCAAAATTCTGTCAGATTTCATCAAAAATATCTTAATTTGTGTTCCGAAGATGAACGAAAGACTTACATGGTTGGAACAACATGAGGGTGAGTAATTACTGACAGAATTTTCATTTTTGGGTGAACTAACCCTTTAATCAAACAAATAGGGCTGGGCGATATGGCCAAAATTTCATATCCCGATATAGCTCATTTGATATCCCGATAACGATATACATAACGATATAGCAATTTTTCTGTTAATTCAGTTCATGAATAGTCTACCGTAAATCCTCTAATATTGGCCTGTATTCCATTACCGGCCGGGTCTCTAACATTGGCCGGTCTCGCTGTTGGCGGAGGTAAATAATTATTAGAACCAATGTTTTTCTGGGCAGGCCACAACATTATGCTTGTGATAGTAACATGCAAATACCACAGGGGGGCAATGTTTGCTAACGAATCCAAGCCATAGCTACAGTAGCCTGGTCATGTCAATCACTTCGCTCTTGACTCGCACGTGACGTGAGACTTCAGTCACCGGCAGGCTAACGTTGTTTACCATGGCAGCCGCGGAGCCAAAGAGGATTTTTGGCGAAAATCTATTTTTTAACCCCCTGGGTTCGACAATCGCGCCGGCGCGATAGTTTTTTTTTTTCTTATAAGTGCAAAAGAGATTCAAAATATTCTGTTGACTTTGATCTTAATTACGGAGAGCGCGCGCTATTCAAAAGCAAATAATCTGAGGCAATCCACGCAAACCTGTGACAGTGAACACCCACAATCAGTTGGATATGTTCACTTTCAGGTTCACCTCGTTTTCATTTCGAGGAGCAACGGATCCGGTTGAGGAATAGGTCAGTTCTATATTTGCTTTGTTCTAATCGCAATCTGTACACGCAAAAAGACTGTTTAAATATGAATCGCGTTTCTCTCTCTCTCTCTGTGTGTGTGTGTGTGTGTGTGTGTGTGTGAATGAATGAATGCACAGATGCGCGCTGTTGTGGAGCTACTAACGGGTTGGGTTGGCTGGTCATCTAGTTGAGAATTAACTTACCCTGGTCTGAACCGCGTTTACTACCGTCTTCCTCCATGTTTGTTTATGTATTGCAGCGTGCATGGGCATGCCGTGAGGTTAATTCTGCCGTAAAACGCCTTATCGTGGCGTAAACGATAGAGCCTTATATAAAACGATAGACATTTTCTATCGTCCAGACGATATATTTCGTCATATCGCCCAGCCCTACAAACAAATATACAACTGAAATAAACAGTGCTTTGTTTTTCAGGTAAATCTAACTGTATTCAGGTACAGACATTGAATAATCAAATGTAAAATTCCATTGCATGGTCTTCACTGTATAAATTAAATATAATTAATCATTGTTAAAGCTACAAAAGTGATTTTCTCTGTCTTTTGTTGTTTGATAAATATTAAAGGGCCCCTATTATGGATTTTTGAAAATGACCTTTCATGTAGTGTGTAACATAGCTCTAAGTGAATGAAAACATCCTGCAAAGTTTTAAATCTGAAAGTGCACCGTATATAAAGTTATTGTCTTTCAAAAGTAAGAGTCGACTCTGAGTAAATGAAATGAATTGTTTTTCAAACGAGTCATAAGCCGTTTTGTTGTGACGTCAAGACGAAACATTAGCATATTGCCCGCCCACTTATTGCGCGCGCAGACTCGAGGGAAAACTTGAACCTCAAACCAGCAGCTGATTCCTGTGGATACTGGACAGCATCATGTCGAGAAGACGTTGTGCTCTACAATGTGAAAGTAAAGCCAGTTTTTTTTCTCTGCCCAAGGACGAGCATGTGAAGAATCAGTGGTTAAAATTCATCTTTACCACGATATCACAGCAGTATGATTTTAAACTTTTGCTGTGTTCCCTTTATTTCACTGACGACTGCTTCTCAAATCTCAGAGTTCAATACAGGATTCACAAACCGCTTGCTCTTGAAAGATGGTGTTCAAAATACTTAGTTTTGAGTTTTATATTGTGTAGGTCTCCTGCTAACTGGCTAACTCATGTTATTACTGTCTTACTGAAATACTTCTGCTAATCAGTTGTGGGCCACTATTACCTATAACTGTGTGTCTATTAATGCAGATTGTCTGTCGTTCTCACTACTTTGAGGAAATATTTGTTTTACCAACGTTTATGTTACATCAGATCATTCACTCTAGAGCTCGGCTAATGTATATTGTATGCACTGTTATTGATACAGTTCCCACATGTTCACCGCAATATATTAGAAAAATACTCGTTAAATAAATTAGTACAAGTAAAATAATCGGTTTGTTGATGGACATGCACTTGTTAATGCTGATGGTGAGGAATTACAGTTGCAACATCTCATATAATGTACCTCAAACACAGTGTATCACTGAGAAACACTGAGAAACTGAGTCCTGCTCGAGTTGTCCTTGCGATGGAGGTTCGGGTTGAATAACTAGTTCTTCGAATGTTTCATCATCGGACTCGCGCTCGCAATGATATGGTAAAATCGACGTCATTGTTCGTTACTGTGTTTAGTTTACAGTGTAGGAAGCCTCAGGACAAGCAGAGCTGACATTGTTATGGCAATGGGCGGTTTTGTTTTCGATGTGCGCTGTACACGGTAGGCCAATCACAACAGACTGAGCTGTCTGGCCAATCAAGAGTCGTTTGAGAATCATTGAAAATGTGGTGATGTGCAAATGTATATTATGAGGAAATTAAACACTTTGTTTTTTTTTTACCTTTGATGCATGTAAACATGTTGTAGGAGACTCCACAACAACATTAGGAAACTTTAAAATAGCATAATAGGGGCCCTTTAATGACTCAGACAGCAGCAAGTTTATTAGTTTTTATTATTTAAGAGTGCATACAATATATGCATGATTAAACTTGACATTATTTTTCAAATCCATTATTAATTTTGGAGATTTTTGAAAATTGAAATGATCAGTATAAAAAAAAATCACACCATTACCAATCACAAAATGTAAAATCATGCCAAAATCATGTAAAATTTGAACACATTTGTTTGTATTTACTGGGTCACTCCGTGTCAAATGAACCTACTATTTACTGAGTAATCCATTATTTTGTAGGAGTCAAAATGACAATTTTCAGCTGACCTTAGGAGGTAATCAAAATGACTTTAGAAAGATGCAGGATCATTGTTTTATTTTTACACAGATTAGGTGTATCATATGATGTTAGCCATTTTATGTTGCGTTGTATGCCAACGGTGACAGTGCAAAAATGTGAAAAAGCACTTTGTGTTTTTTTTTTGTCTTAAGTTTGTATGCCTGTTAAATATATCTTAATATCCTTTTAGATTGTGGTTCTTACACAAACTTTTCTTTTAATGTGTTAATTTTAAGGCCCTATATGGTTCATTTCCAGTAAGATTCCAGAGGGATTTCAATGTGGCTCCATGAGTAAATTGTTAAACCGTATACATTTTCAGGGGTCAAAAACCAAAAGTGGGTCACTTTGCATTTACCTGATAATTTTTTCATTTAAAGAGGAATGTCTGAAAAACAAATTATGTTGAAACTAGAAATGTATCTTGTTGTTTCCCTTTATCAAAACAATTGCATATAATATTCCTAGTACCATATTCTTTTTTCAAAGTTTGCATGCCTGTAACTCTAGAAGTATTAAAGATCTCTCAAAATCCTTTTAGATTCTGGTTCTTTATAAACTTATTTTGGAAGCTTCATATCTTCATTTTAAAGGCCCTATATGGTCAAATCCCAGAGATATGGGGATCCCAATGTGACTATGTTCAAATTATTGGATTTGACCCATTTTCAATGGTTGAAATCAAAATGTGAGTCACTTTGCATACAGCTAATAATTATTGTATTTAAAGAAGAATCTCTGAAGAACAAATAATATTGAAAGTAGAAATATATCATGTCTCCCTCTATCAAAACAACTGGATATAGAACATAATGCATAATGACTGATGGCATATATGCAAATAATAACGGTAACCCAGGGTTATGTCAGATTATGAATAACCAGGATTAATTTTTAACTCCGGGTAAAGTATGAGCAGTGTGAAACATAAAATAAGATAACCCAGGATCCCATTTACCTGGGGTTTAGAATGACAATTTCAAGTGTGAGAGCTCTTAAATGTTTTAAAGTTTGATGTATTATCAGTTATTTCACCAAATATGCCCTTTAGCCGTGGGTGTTACTCGATCTATGACTATACTTCACATGCTATAACAATAGGAAATTGTAATACTTAATCCAGGCGAGGCAATTCTAGGTTTATTGATGTTAATACAATGTGTGGGGAGAGCAAACACACTTTCCTAAAAGGCATGACACTTGTTTCAAACATGTAGTTACGATATACTGCATATTTGAATGCTTGGTTGCTTCAGAAACTGTTTAAATCAACAAAATCCCTTCCACATTTTATCTCTGAAACGGATTCAAATCTAGAATCTTAATCACAGACTTCTGGGAACAAGTTAATGTGCCACAACTTGACCATTTCAGTGTATTTTTGTCACTCAAACGGGTATAATGAAACAAGCTACAGTTTCAACATTATTTATTTATCAGACGTTCTCCTTTAAATACAATACTTATCAGCTATGAGCAAATTGACCCCCATTTGTTTTTTTTAACCATTGAACATGGGTAATATTTAACAATATGGACATGGAGCAGCATTGAGATTTATGGAAAGCTGAAGTAGTTCCAGGCAATTCTTGACCGCACAATGACATTGACCAAGAAAATGAATATAACAAACAATAGGTTAAAAATTGCACACTATTGTCTTGTTTTTAGGGCTGGGAAATGATTATTGGTAATTAATTGCGTCCACAATAAAAGTTTGTGTTTACATAATATATGTGACCCTGGACCACAAAACCAGTCACATGGGTCATTTTTTTTTTAAATCGAGATAAGTTATACATCATATGAAAGCTGAATAAATAAGCTTATAAGAAGAATATTTGGTCGAACTATTTGAAAATCTGGAATCTGAGGGTGCAAAAAATCTAAATTGAGAAAATCGCCTTTAAAAATGTGCATTTATGATTCGCGATAGTGCTGCATTCACTCACAAAATGTTATATGTATTTACAGTATAGGAAATTTACAAAATATCTTCATGGAAAGTGATCTTCACTTAATATATTCATGATTTTTGGCATGAAAGAAAAATCGATCATTTTTACCCATACAATGTATTGTTGGCTATTGCCACAAATATACCCGTGCGACATGTGACTGGTTTTGAGGTCCAGGGTCACATATGTGTGTGTACTTGGTATAATTGTTTTGTATAAATATACACACACATGCATGTATATATTTAAGAAATATTTGCATATATACAGTATATACTGTATATATATATATATATATATATATATATATATATATATATATATATATATATATATATATATATATATTATATATATAATATACATATTTTATATATAAATAGCACATTTTTCTTCCAAACACAAACTTTTATTTTGGATGTGATTAATCTTTTCACAACCCTAGTTTTTTCCCACAAAATTGTTTTATTACTGGAAAGCACTCAGCTCTCAGATTAATTTTTTTTTAAAAGTTTGTGTTTCAAACATAAATGTAAGAAACGTATGGGTTTGGAACGAGGTGAGGGAGAGTAAATGATGACAGAATTTTCATTTTTGGGTGAACTCTCCCTTTAACAGACAAACACTGAACAATCAGACATTACTCTGGCCGTTCACACGGTCCTGTGAACCTCTCGAGCCAACATCAACACACACTGCAGACGGTCTGCTCAATGGTCTGCGGACCGCTGTAAACCTTCAGGGTTTTTTTTGGGATGATCTTTTACAACCCTCACACTCAGTCATTAAATGTGTTCTCAGCCGAGAGGGATATTTTATGACTTAATTTAAAAATATACATATTACACCAGAAATCTGTTGTCTGTCAGATTCAGGAAAGTATTTTTGGAGGTTCACACAACTGTGATTTATCTGCTGATATTAAAGTTTATAATCTGGAGTGAAGACATAGGAATCTAACATTTGACAAGTTTACTTTATAACAGTTCACTGAAGTATGTGGACCATTTTTTTTATAATTTTTTTGTGGTATACAGTATTTATTAATATGTGTCTTGTCAGCCTCACAGTGTGTCATAACCAGATGTGACACAAGAAATTTCCTACAAGTAACTTTCTTGTGAACCCTGAAAATGAAAATGCCACACAACCAGACACCATTCTGTGGAATAGTGTAATCCAGTCATAAAAATGGAAAATAAATATAAAATGCCACGGTCGTATGAGGTCAATCCACATGAACTCCGAGAGACACTTCACGAGCATTTCACCGTTTCCGTTGATGGAACTGTTGTCTTATTATACACACACAAACTCAAAGGTCTTCACGACAAACCATCAAAACAAAACTTTGGTTTAACTTGAAGAAATTGTGACACATTACAATTCAGAAGTAGAATGTACTTCTCAAAGTAATAATAATAATACAGTTCTTAACTTTATGTAAGGAATATTACATTTTTCTTTAACCTCTGTTGTGTGGCATTTTGTTTAGCAAAAATTTTGATTTTTGGCACAAGTTAAATTTTCATTTGATTACATTTTAAAAAATGATTCATTTTTTTATGCCCTAATTTGATTACCACAGTTTTTGATAATAAATTGTACATCATAAATCCAGAAAAATTTAAACAGACATCAATATTTCTGAAAAAATAAAAAAAAGATTAAATTCAGTGGGCCCTATTATTAAATAAATAAACTGTTAAAGTTTTATAAATTCAGTTGATTAGACCTGCTTTTTTGAAATTATTGAAATGTAATTAAACCATTTATTGTTAATTTAAGAATTTATTGCAAATTATTCATAGGACCCTAAAAGTTTTTGTTTTTTTTAAATTGTATAAGTTTCATGATTTCAGTGAAATACAAAAATTTATTTTAAAGGAGAACTCCGGTCAATTTTAACATTGAGCTATTTTTTTTGTACATTTGGAGTGCTGTCAATACAGAGAACAACGACAAAAATCGGTGTTGCCTACACCGAGTTATTCTATTTTTAAAATTTCATTACAATTCATTACAAGTGCACAGAAAATGTGAGTGATTCCTAAAATGATGTTATTTAAGCCAGCGCAAATACCTGTGTTTACATCCTGTTTTCGGTTGAAGTCCAAAGTAGTCGATTGTCGAGTTCACGCGCGTGATCATAGGTAACTAAACCTATGCGGGTGAACTCGACAATCGATTACTTTAGACTTCAACTGAAAACAGGATGTAAACACAGGTATTTGCGCTGGCTTAAATAACATCATTTTTATTCATATCTTTCACATCTACTGCAGTCAGATCCACTCGTGTTCACTCTGAAGGAATCACTCACATTAGCTGGGCACTTGTAATGACACATCAAGGATGTTAAGAGGCTAAAAGCAGGTTTAGTACTTGCCCTATTGAAGTCAACAGGGTGCAAATTTTAAAAATAGAATAACTCGGTGTAGGCAACACCGATTTTTGTAGTTGTTCTCTGTATTGACAGCACTCCAAATGTACAAAAAAATGAGCTCAATGTTAAAATTGACCGGAGTTCTCCTTTAACTATTAAAACGGAATCCAGAAAAATGTAAAATTTTGGGCTGGGGAAAAAAAACGAACAGATTGTATAGGGCCCCACAATCACAGCCAATCAGAACACATTTTCCATTTAGCATACAAGATTTTGAACCAATCACATTTTCCTGGAGGCTGGGCCACCCAGCACATCGCTGCAGAAATAGAAACCAAGCGACAGACAAAACTGTTGTCACAGTAGAAGCTGGTTGGGACAGAAGCTCATTAATATGGAAGAGAGAGAAAGCTCAAATTGTCACACATGGTTAGGACACATTGCCAGCCTCGTACGGTTTACGAACAGTTTTAATGCATATTGCACTCAAAAGTCTTCTGACAATCGCAAGGTCCAGTGTGATTGGCTGCATTGGTGTCCTGGAGTCAGGGTGCACCAGAAACAGTCTGTCCCGTGTTCCGGGGGGAGGATTCGGGCTCTGATCCGGCTCTCACAGTAACCTGAGACTGTCCTGTAGAGGAAGAGACACAGAGACAGAAAGAGAGACTCTTTGTTGACAGAGAAGAATAACTCCCTTGATCACTCTCTTCTGTTAGATGTCTCTGTTGCTCCTGAAGTCATTGTGATCTATAAAGGGCCACATTCTAAGTCCACTTTTTTTTTTATTCGTCATTCAGTGGCTCTGAATTGTCAAAACACCTCTCAAAATGTTTGCTACAGATGCAGAAAAAATCAAAGCCGATCTGAATTTTTTATGACAGACAGATGAAAGTTTCTGAGGCAGTGTGTAAACGTGATTGACACAACGTGAGGTCGTATTTATTTTTTAACGTTCGAAAATTTCGGACTTGGTGTGCACTGACCTTGACTTTGAATTAGTGGCTGTTTTTGCTACTGTACCTTTAAGACTTATATATGTAAATATTTCTGTTGTGATTGGCTATTCAGTAAGTAAACACAAAGCTAGTACCATTCATTTGGGTGAGCCAGGTCTATAGATGTTGACGGTAGTACTTTACGCCTACAAAGAAGATCATAATAATACGTTTATTATCTGTTGTGTGGGATTGGCACATCCGCTTGCCATGCCCCGTTAGTAACTGTTGCTAACGCTGTCAAACTTTCTTACTGGTGCTTGTTTTGTCTCTGGCAAATATGTACGAAGAACTGATAGGATTAAGTGATTTATCCCAGCAGGAATTACTAAAGATTAACTGTATTTATAGCCATTATTTTAATGTGGTCTGCTGGTTTGTCATGGAAGGCTTAATCTAGAGCCCGATGTGTTCTGGGAATGAATGTTGCACAACCAAAGAAAATGATCATCACGGTCTACTAAAAAGAGACAAGCAAAATAGATGGCAAGCCAAAATAATTATGTTTTCCATCATTTATTTTTATATACATTTCATTGTTTTTTATTGGAACACTATTATGCTATTTTAAACAATCATAATTTTTATTTTGGAGTCTCCTTTACATGCATGCAGGGTCAAAAAACAATTGAATTTTCTCATAATATACTCTGCTGCATGAGCTCTTTTCTCACAGTGTCTGAAACGGTTCGACAAAGGATTCTGTCTCTCTAAACCCCTCCTCCCAAAGAGTCTACTTTGCTCTGATTGGTCAGATGGCCCAGTCTGTTGTGATTGGTCTACACTGCTCTGATTGGTCAGATGGCCCAGTCTGTTGTGATTGGTCTACTCTACTCCATTCTGATTGGTCAGATAGCCTAGTCTGTGATTGGTCTACTCCGTTCTGATTGGTCAGATGGCCCAGTCTGTTGTCATTGGTCCTCTCTGCTCTGATTGGTCAGATGAGACTGTTGTGATTGATCTTCTCTGCTCTGATTGGTCAGATGACCCAGTCTGTTGTGATTGGTCTACTCTGCTCTGATTGGTCAGATGGCCCAGTCTGTTGTGATTGGTCCACTCTGCTCTGATTGGTCAGATGGCCCAGTCTGTTGTGATTGGTCTTCTCCGCTCTGATTGGTCAGATGGCCCAGTCTGTTGTGATTGGTCCACTCTGCTCTGATTGGTCAGATGGCCCAGTCTGTTTTGATTGGTCCACTCTGCTCTGATTGGTCAGATGGCCCAGTCTGTTGTGATTGGTCCACTCTGCTCTGATTGGTCAGATGGCCCAGTCTGTTGTGATTGGTCTACTCTGCTCTGATTGGTCAGATGGCCCAGTCTGTTGTGATTGGTCTTCTCCGCTCTGATTGGTCAGATGGCCCAGTCTGTTGTGATTGGTCTACTCTGCTCTGATTGGTCAGATGGCCCAGTCTGTTGTGATTGGTCTACTCTGCTCTGATTGGTCAGATGGCCCAGTCTGTTGTGATTAATCTACTCTGCTCTGATTGGTCAGATGGCCCAGTCTGTGATTGGTCTACTCCGCTTTCATTGGTCAGATGGCCCAGTCTGTGATTTTGATCTACTCTGCTCTGATTGGTCAGATGAGTCTGTTGTGATTGATCTTTTCTGCTCTGGTTGGTCAGATGGCCCAGTCTGTTGTGATTGGTCTACTCTGCTCTGCTAAGTCAGATGGCCCATTCTGTGATTGGTCTACTCTGCTCTGATTGGTCAGATGGCCCAATCTGTTGTGATGTGATCTACTCTGCTTTAATTTCTCTTATCAAACATGTATAGAATGCCAAATGTGTTCTGAAAATCGCAAGCTCCTCCAGTCTGATTGGCTAATCTCTCAAGAATGTAATGAGGATGAATATATGCCACTATTTGTTTATAATTTAGAATAAATGTTAGTATGAATGAAAGTTATTCATAAATTAGGATTTATGAGTTTGTGTGCTAATTTGTGCGTACACATGATTAGTGAACGAGGACCATTGTTTTAATCAAATATCCTTTCTATTCTTTCAGTAGTTTTTGAATCGGTTTTCCCATGTAGATTGTGGTATGTAATGTTGTAGGTAGATATAGAAGGAGTCCAAAGAGTTTGAGTGTCTGCTCACTTGAACCAAATTTAAAAGCAGTTAAATGTATTTGTAGTGTAAACGTTAATGCATCCTGATGCTTCCCGGATAACAGTGAAAGACTGTTCTACTCATCTGTCAATCATTCACTGTACTAAAACAAGCACTTTAAACAGTGCAGGTTACGTGTGACTTTAACTGTCTGACCATTTACAATAACAACAAAAAACGATGAGCATTGCATGCATTTGAATATATCTGAGGCAAAAATGTAACCACTTTTTGGTGCTTTATCAACATCAGATCTTTTCCTCAAAACCCTTCACAAGTGAGATGCGTGTTACTAGCAGTTGTCAACAGTTATCCATCTCTGCTGAACACTTGTGTTCAGATCATCAGAGATGTTAATACTAGGGCCAAAGTAAAGAGCAGACAGCACATAGTTAGTTGGCGTGTGATGACACCTCACTGCGGTAATGACAGGTTGGTAAGTTAGCGCTTAGCTTTCCTGAGCCGTTGACTGTGTGTTTGGAGTATGTACTCTGGGTGTAACTCAGTTGCTGGCATCTCAAATACTCAAACCACAAATACTGTTGCACATTCCATATGTTATTATAGTTTTAAACATTTGTTGGTGGTGCGTATTTTTAAAAGTGGTGAGATTAGTATATTTGGACAGTAACAGCTGTCCGTCTGTCTGCCATGTTCTCTCTGAAAGACAGGGTTATTTTTGTTGTTGTGTGTGAAATAGTTATAGTTAATCGGCAGTTCAAGTGTGAGTTCAATCTCTGAACTCTTCTGCTCTTGATTCACTCGCTGTTTGTCTAAACTAGAATGCGTTGGCATGGCAAAAATAAAGGAAGAAAAAAACAAACAAAGTGGCAATAGTGCAAATTGAGCAATATTATCTAGTGGTTAAACAGATCGTAGTTTATACGTGATCCCTACGGACCCCACGGTTCAGAACGCATTTGATTCTCGGATTAATTGCAAAGTTTAATCATTATAGAGTTAAAGTTTATCATCTGCACGTTTTTTGTCTTGCCAATTTACACATTCACGCGATTTTAAACCATTCTAACGCAAGAAGATGCAAAAAAGAACTCAGTTTGCTATGCGTGCTGTTATCTGTGTATGTAAGCACAAAAAAAGGCTTCCTGTCTCGGCAAGTATTCTCGTAAACTATGGAAGTAAATAATGCCAAAAGTTTTTTAAACAAAAAAGCTTGTTGAATTGCACTACTTGTGAAAAAAACATGCATTGCATCAACCGTGCTTGCATTTTAATGCAGTGTATTTTTAGGGCTTGCTTTTATATTTAAGCTGTGAATATTTAAATTCAAAACATTTAACACACATTTTCAATATTACAAATTTTCAGATTTCACTTCCAAAATATTCATTCTGTTTAAAAATTACAACCTATAATATTCGACAGGCCATTTTGGGTCCATTTTATTTCGCGTAACAAATTCGCTTCCACAAATTCAGTGGTTCAAATTCGACATGAAATGTGTCTGTTTCTCTATTTTATCGAGTCAGGACATTTCCTTCATCCTCACACATGTCTGTTGTTGTTATATTTAGCAACACAAGGTGTGTTCCTCCTGTTTAGGGTTTTAATGTGCATTTGTCTGCTGTCGTGTTCTGCTTTGGCCGTTGTAGCGTGTGTGTGTGTGTGTCCCATGTGTTTATGAAGTGCACCTGCCGGTCGCCCCACCTCTTACCGTTCACTCCAGGAAGTTCAACAGCCTCTCCTCAAAGCTACACAAAAGTTTGAACAAACACACGGGTGTGGTGTAAACACGGGAATACTCGTGTTTCTGTGACACACATCCGCCGTCACCTGAGGAATGTAACTCTCTCTCTTTGTGTCTCTCTCTGACATACTTGAACATATTTTGGAAATACTCACCCTAATCAAGGGGTATGTGTAAAAGAGTGCACTACTATACTATGTTAGCAGTATGGATGGGATTCTCAGATGATATATTTGGCCAAATGTGCAGTAAACAACCAGAACTCTGTGTGCAGTACTGTATCCCACAATGCTGTGCGCTTGACTTGACAGTGAGATCAGTGAACTGGAAGTAATATCATCTCCTTCTTGACTCATCATTTGATCTCACTGCCAAAAGTTAACTACTAGGGCTGTCAATGTAAAAGGCATAGTTCACCCAGAAAGGAAATTTGTCTCATGTTGCTCCAAACCTGTGTGACTTGCTTGATTCTACAGGACACACATCTTAGTTTACACACAGATATGAATTAATATTTAAAGCTGAATATTCAGAGCTGATTGGAAATATTAGCGATTATTGTGAGCGCACACAGCAGTCGCTCACTGTAGTTTATAAGTAAATGATAGTGAAAGATCTTTACTTTCGTTTTATTTATAATTAAACGCAGGTGAGACGGATAATGTGCAGTGTTTGTATGAAGAAATTTAAATCAAAGCTTGAAATGATTGAAAGTTTGCATATTTACTCAACGAAGCCTCAGAAATATGCATATATTTAAATTTTTTTGGGTGCTTAGAAGTAGAGTGATCATAAATTATTCATGTTAACAATGAATAGGCTACTGATTGGTGTAATATTCAGTCTCTACTGTTGCTAAATTGCAGGACATGTGTGATGATAAAAAGAGATATTAAAAACATAATCCGCGCAGGAGACGCCGTTTCCAACTTCAAGGCTTCATGTGTGTGTGCTCCGAAACGGACCGCAACTAGTCAAGCAAATTATACAGGCTTTGTGTGTGCGTCTAAATGATCAAATACACTCAAAATATGTCAAAATGACCGGCTTGGAGTGTATTCACTTGGAGAGTAATAGTCTATATCGGGATTTGATTAATGTGTACTGACCTACTTTTGATTTATTCATCCAAGATTTGACATTTTGTGATTCAGTCTGTGTTTTCCGCATTGTGGAAATCATAGGGCCCTACTTTAGCAAGAGATGAAATGCATTATGGAAGTCTATTTGTTCATAGAAATTCACAAGTGTGACCATGTAAGGTGCCTGCATCATCAATAACAGTGGACTTTCGCAATATTGGACGGATTGCGTTCATACCATCAGTGAATTGTATCCCAGACCACCTTTTCAAGCAGACTGCCGTACAACCAACAAACTGAAATCAACAGACTCAGAGCCTTTCCCACATGATTTTGTGAGAATAAATGTGAGACAGAAATATAAAATATTATCGGAAATTACTAAAACTTACAGACATTTTATATTATGAGAAGTGTAAAAATATTTCAAACATTATATCAATTCAACTTCTACATGTGAAGTCATTTTGTTTATGTTGTCACATACAACGACTTATTACTCATTAAATTGTATGTGAGACTTCAGTGTCCATATACTTTATGGGGCCACTGTAAGTAGAAATACTGTAACCCAAACCAAATGAATAATAACATGTTTTTTTTTAAACTCTGAAACAGTTACTCATTAATAATTGGTTATAAAGTACAGCATGGGTACGATTCACTGGCGCTTTTCTTTTTCACAATCATGACACATGCTGACAATCAGTCAAATATTAAAGTGCATGGAATTGTGTAGTTTAAATTGGTCAGAAAGAATATAGCATTAATAATGTTCCTGTTGTCACAAATCTCCAAATCAGCTTCGTTATGGCAGGTGGAAATGAACCAAAATGTCATGTTGTAAATTCTCAGGAGTGTGTGAGGTGGTGTTGTACAGGTGTGCTGCTGGTGTTTAGGGATCAAGAGGCATTTATTTATCATTTGCACAATTAACGCTGGGGAAAACTGGCCATTGAAATACTGGTGGTGAGGCTCAGACATACAGTAATATTAACAGGAGCATACACAAATACAAACCCACAAATTTAGTAAGCATGACCACACATACAAGTGGAGCACTGGGATATTAAAGAGATGTGCTATTCTGCAGGCAGAGCAATAAAAGGTAGACAAAGCAATAAAAACAATAAAACGTGCACAAGCAATAATAATAATAAGTTGCAGTAACAAATACAATCAAGTCTAAAGTCTCGTTCACACCAAGGATGATAACTATAAAGATAACGATAAAGATATAGTTCTAAAAATCATTCTCAGTATTAAATAGCAGAGTTCACAATACAGCTGTAACGATAACGGCACAGATAAACGATATCATTGGAATCACTTTCAGATTGATTTTATCCAGCTTATGAATGATAAAAACATTGACAGCCAATCAGAATCCATCCTGATGTAATGAGCTCGAGCATTTAAAGTGACAGACAAGCACACGCTTAGAAAAACAGAATGATATCGTCTGCTGGACGCTAATATAGTTATCTATAGTTATAGTTATAGTTATAGTTATAGTTATCATTCTTGGTGTGAAGTTGAGCGGGCCTTTAACGGTGTAAAGTGTATTAAGTAGTCCTGAGTAAGAATACTGAGGTAGAAATCCTTGTGTCCGAAGTAGCAGTAAAAAGTGACATTGAATTGACGCAGAGCTAGATGAGTGGCAGTAATAAAGTGTCGGTTGTACAGTATTGCAGATCTAGATGAAGGACAGCTGGCTGGTAAGCAGTCTGATGGCTTTAAGAGAAAAGCTGTTCTTCAGTCTGGATGTCCGTGATCGGATGGATCGTAAGTGTCTGCCAGACGACAGTGTAGTAACGGTGTGAGCAGTGTGAGTGCAGTCCCTGATGATGCTGCGGGCCTTTCTCAAGCAGCCTGTCTGGTGAATGTCCTGTGAGGCTGGCAGTTTGTGTCCTGTGATGAGCTTAGATGTTCTCTCCACTCTCTGAAGAGCTTTTTGTCGGAGGAGGAGCAGTTGCAATGCCATACAGTGATGCAGCCGGTCTGAAGGCTCTCTGAGGTGCAGCGATAGAAGTTTGACATGATGTCCTCGGAGATGCCAAATCTCTGCAGCCTTCGCAGGAATAGAGACTTTGACGGGCTGTTCTCAATGATGTCTTAGTGTAGGCTCCAGGAAAGGTCCTCGGAAATGTGAATGCTCCTAACTCTCTCTACTTCCACCCAATTGATGTTAAGGGGAACGTGACCACCTCTCTGTGACTTGTTGCAGTCCACAATCATCTCCTTGGGATGCTTCTCAATACTCAAATTGATGCTTCCTCGTTTCCTCGTTCCTCTGCCCTCCAGCCTATGACCCGGAAACCGATCGAATTCAGCCATCTTGAAGGACATCTCAATTCTCTAGTTGCACCGCGATGAGCGAGGATGCACTGGTGTATCCTATGCGGAAGTCTTTCTTGTCGAGAAACCTGATGCACGTATAAATTCTCCTCCCCCTTCACATCTGTCGCAATCATTTTCATTTATGCTTTACTTTTGCAGTTTAAATAAACCATATATCACACATAAATCAACAGAGCATCTTGCTTTATCTTTATTATTTCATAAATAACCAAACTTAACAACAAAAGGGCAGATCCTTTGAGCACAGATGACGCTTTGAAGTGACGCACGTTTTCCTTCAATTCCTCCGCCCTCTTTTTCTTTCCTTGCAGCCTTCCCTCGCATCCTGGGACGCGAGGAAAGGAAGCGAGAGAACGAAACGAGGATGCACAAATAATAAATGAGAAGCACCCTTGGTCTTGCTGATGACCACTTGCATTTTTATTTATTTATTAAAACTAACATCATAAAGTATGATCTTTTTTTACTCTGAACAATGATGGAGCTATACTTGACTCTTCTTAGCAGCATATAAAATAAAAACTGCAAAAATTTAATGTAATAGGCTATTGTATTAGCCTAGTTATAGGCCTAAACAAAGGTTTATTTTATTTCAGGTTTATTTTAAGTTGGCAAGACTCCACATTAACATTTGAGGGCAACATTTTTATTCATAATGTGGAAATAATAACGGAGACATTTGAATGCTTCTCACTAGATCTCGCAGCGATGTTATATTACTTATGTGGTGAATTCAAATGCTTTCTTTACTGGATCTCTTAGCGCTGTGTAGTAACAGTGTGCTTGATCAAGATTGGCTCGCGTTGCACTGACACTGGTCCAAACTCATAACGGACTGTTAAGCAGAAATGAGTTGCACGGTTTCGTTCCGCTTTCATCACGTTTGCCATTTGACGTTGGCCAATGCTGTGGTGGTCGCGCCAGCGCGAATGCTAACAAAATTTTGGTTGGCAGGAAAAATGGTCCAATGAATCGTTCGGTTTGAAATGTGTACCGAACCGAAAGCCTTGTACCGAACGGTTCAATACGAATACGTGTTTCATTACACACCACATACAAATATGCATGTGTGTGTTCCATTCAAGTTTTTGTAACTGTGATCACATCTCTTGCTCCACCAATCCCTGCTGAAATCTGGGAAATGTTTCCTGGAACATGATTTGAGTTTGCTTCACCTCACACAGCTTGAGTGTGTGTGTGTGTGTGTGTGTAAGACACTTCTCTGAAGCTTAAATGAGTTGGACAGTATTGTCTTTGAAGGGAGAGATGGAGACATACAGGGGAGATTGGTCTAGGATTCCAGACTTTCTCTGGACTGGAGTTGTATAAATGTAAATGTGAAGCAGATGTACAGTATGAGTATTTAATGTACCCACATTACAAATATCAGGACATAAAACATGCACAGTGGTCAGGCATTAAGCATTCTGTCTCCATTTGCTCATCCTCATTTTGCCCCAAATTCTTCTCTGCTCTTCAGAAGGATGTTCACACTGCTCTTTTCCCATACACTGAAAGCATTCAGTGACCAAGGGCTTTAAAAGTCCAAACAGGTATTAAGGAAAGGATCAAAAAAGCCCTCCATGTGATTTCTTTCTGATGATTCCTATTCACTTTTTCTGAGAAACGCGTCCAAATTGGTTAATCACTAAAACCGTAGTGTCTTCCTCGGTAGCCTAGTTCTCAAATCTCATGCATTCTTTTGCAGCATCTCAAAACTTTGTACATTAAGATGTGTCATGGCAGGTTTGATGATGTTAATACAAGACGTCATTGGATCTCGCACATCTGGTGACTGATGAAGTCAAGCTTTGTGTGTAGGTCTAATTTCTTATGCGTCTCATCCCGTTGCTAAATCTAAAGTGTCATTTTAGAGCTAGTAACAGTTTTAATCCATCCCCTGTGATCTTGGTTCAGTAATAAATTGCACTGATATGCAGACTAATGCAGTTATTGGAGAGAGATTGATAAACTGATAAAGCGTGTGTGAATTACCTGAGTCTGTGTCAGCAGCATCTAGAGCTTATCTTATTGTCGTAAATTTTATCGCAGTCTTGATATGATATTGTTTATCGCCAAACCCTATTACAGTGGTTAACAGCTCTCTGGAGAGGAAGATTATCAGTAAATAATGACATTTAATTGAATCTAGTCTCTCACACGAAGCTGTCACATGACTATGGTAGATGTTGGGGATTTCGAACATGAGTCGTATCATCTTTAACACCTGTGATGCTTTATTTCTTCTGTGGGACATAAAAGGTTTGGAACAATATTAGTATAAACAGTCATTTTTTTGGTTCCCAAACTGTAACTGCTCTCTATATGAGGACGAGAGAGGAGGTCAGAAGTCAGACAGGAAGGTGTTTGAATGTTGTAGTGTAGCTGAAGCAGGTGTGAACAGCACAGCACAGATTCTCTTCCTCACTCTCAGAGACCAGGACTGATCAGGTTTCAGCAATGAAAAGGAACATTGTTTGAATCGCTGGCGTCGTCCAGGGCAACCGGAGAGATGGAAGAGAGACAGAAAGAAAGAGAAGGAGAAAAAGAGGCCAAGTGTAACCACAGAGCAGTGTGAGGTCAG
Source organism: Scardinius erythrophthalmus (assembly GCF_964197995.2). Lineage (NCBI taxonomy): Eukaryota > Metazoa > Chordata > Actinopteri > Cypriniformes > Leuciscidae > Scardinius > Scardinius erythrophthalmus. The sequence goes on along the minus strand of NC_138226.1, from coordinate 38,852,585 downwards.
CGCAGGCCTGCTATTCATCACACACGCACACACATACTCTCATAATTTTAACAGTTAATTAACACGCAATCACTGCAGTTTCTCAGTCTCGCTATTATTTTTCTAGATGGAGATTCACAGGTTCGTTCTCTGGTGGGTGTAAGTCGTTTTTAAATTGGGATGTTGTCTCGCTTTCCAGGAAAATATATAAATAAATACATTTACTTGAGAAGCAAAATTGGATTAGATAAGACTTGTTTTCAGAGAATTTATCTTGAACTATGCTATTGTTTCTCCATTTTCAAATATAAACTTCAAAGATACATTCTCTGAAAACAAGTCTTAGAAGCTTCTCAAGAGAATTTGATCTCGTTTTAAGGATAAGATATTGTTCTTTAAATCAAGACACAAATATTGATTTAGATTTTTTTTTTCCTCCAGTGTAACGAGCTTCTAAAGTTCAGCAGACACTGAGTCAGTGGGTGAACTGCATTGAGAGAGTTCTGTTCAGTCGCTTCCGTGAAGATTCATGCTGAGCTTTTCTTTTCTAATGTGCCGCCCAGCCGACATTTGCCGACTGTTGTTTAGATTAAACCCTGTGAGGAGTGTGGAGGAATCTACAGCGCCATGGCTGAAGAAATCCTATTTTACACAAGTTCTGTGTTTGCAGTCTGAATTAAAAGGAATAAGTTAAAAGAAGTGATTAAATGGCTACAAGTATTTCTCTTGCATTGTGAGTGCAACCACTTTGAAGAGAATGATTCTTATGAACTGGTTCTTTTTAATAAATCAATTGAAAGGATTCTTGGACATGGAATTTAAAGGGAACTTATTATGTCCCTTTTCACAAGATGTAATAATATAAGTCTCTGGTGTCCCAAGAATGTGTCTATGAAGTTTCAGGTCAAAATACCCCAGAGATCATTTATTATATCTTATATGTCAGCAAAAACACTACATTTTTGTGTGTGTCCCTTTAAATGCAAATGAGCTGCTGCTCCCGCCCCCTTTACACGAGCTTCGGATACTCCGGCAACAACAAAACTGGAGAATCTCACACAGCCAAAATATCAGAAATTGTCAGTAGCGGTGTTCAGACTTACATGTTCGAAACAGAGTCGGACACTGATGGAAGTTACAACTGGACATTTCTGAGTGGTTAGTGGATACATTTATGTAGTTGTTGTGGCGTTAAATTGATTCAACTCATCGACTAGCATGTACCGTTGGTGGATTTTTACTATTAGCCTATAGGCTGGTTGTTTACACATGTGGACACACATCTCTGTTCAAACATCTTATAAAAGGCCCCTTTAGATCAGTTTAACAAATCATTTGTGATTGGTTACAATTAACACCACTAAACTAAGTCACTTATCATCTTAACTTCAGCTCTAAAAATAAGTGAACAAGAACGATTCGCATATCAGCCCACAGTAGTTGTAGATCACAAGATGAGATGGTCTCTACATAAAGCCACTATGTGAGAATCGGTTCTTTTGAACTGTCCATTTCAGTCAATCATTGCAAACAGTGTGTTTTTGTATTTTTGTAGTGCGGTTATACACTTTTTGTATTTTATATTATATATATATATATATATAATATTGTTATATATATATATATATATATATATATATATATCAAATTGTCCTTAAATTCTTGTTTTTTTTGTATTAGTCTATTAATTCTTAAAATGTCTTAAGTTTCATTCAAACAAAAAAATTTGGTACAAAAGCAGTGTGTTTTTGTTTAGCTTGTAGTTAAGACCAATTATTATTGGTTAGGAAAGTTAGTCCCTGTGGTTGAGAGAGGAGACTTTGTGTGTGTAGACAGAGAGACGTCTAGTCGTGTGGATTGGAGATTATGTTCAGGGTCAGGAAGCTGAACACTTTTTTCCAGTTTTTGGACTATATCAATTTATATATCACCATCTCCATCCCAACCCTGTTCAGTTTCCATGTTTTATGGGGACTTTCCATAGATATTTTGATTTTTATACTGTACAAACTGTATTTTTTCCCCTAGCCTTACCCATCACAGAAAACTCTTTACATTTAAAAAAAATAAATAAGCCATTTTCCTCATTGGAACCAAAAAAAGTCCCCTCAAGGTCAAAAATGTATGGTATTACTGAATGTACACACAACAAAGGGTTTACCAGGACCACACACACAAACATGCACGGACATGCTCGCACACACACTCTGTTTATAGAGATGTCATATTAGACTTTTTTTTTTTTTGAAGTCCACTAAGTGATGTTAGTCAAGATTTCATGCACCAGAAGAAGTTGTAATTTATTAAACATACCGTTTTTGCTACTGTACCTTTAAGGTTTCTATATGTAAATGACAAGTATTTTTAACCAGAAGAGAGTGCAACAGTTCTCCTTAGGGAAATTGATTTTTAATAACTTAAGGCTTTAAAGACCCACGTACTGTACTGTGAGCTACGGTGTTGCTAAATGAAGGTATATGCTTTTGATCAAACCATCAATCTGCATAATTTAAACCTATTCTTTAATCTGATTGTCATTTGCAATGCTTCATGGGATTGTAGTTCTTTCCCTCATTAAAGCAGAGTAACTTTGTCTTTTTGTCTGATTGTTTTTTTTTTTTAAGTTTGTAATGTTGTGATTCACCTCATGGCTGGTTGGTTTAGTTCATGGCTTATAAAATCTTTTATGAAGACTTTTTAAAAAATCCCTATGGGACAAATACTTCAGGAACCAATGTATCTGAAAAAGTGGACACACACTGTTGCACTCTGTAGTTCTCATCTTTCATCAGGACTCGCCAAGTAAGTGAATGTGGAACAAGTGATGTGTAATTAATATGTAAATGTCTGTGGTCATATGGTAATGAATCATGGTTTTGACATCATAATCATCATGATCTGCTTTTCAGTTTAGCTTCAGTAAATATTCTGCACTCTTATGTAGAAGAGCAAGTCCACAATAAGACTTTCTTTTTAAATCAAACTGATGTCTGCTGTAAAGTGTGAAATTATTTGATCAATCTCAAAAGATAGTGTTTTTCAAATGTATTGATAAAATATAACATTGTTCCAACACATGCAGCTTTCTAGAATGAATCCAGTGAATCTGCCTTAGTCTGTGCTGTAATTTGACTTTGGCCCTCGTATGAATTTGGCATCATCCTGATATATTGATGTATTTCATCACATGAGAGCTCAGCACGTTTGCTGTGAGTTGCAGCGCTGTTTTCTGTGCAGTGATGCGGTTGTTTCTCTGTAATAAAGTTACTCTTTTCTGCTCCTAGTTTTAAAGCTATTTAATTCAAACCACAACCCTCAATGATATAAACCCAGATTGCGAAATACTTTGGACCCTTCAGAAATGTTCTTTTCCCCTAAAACTGCAGATCTGTATTTTGAGAAGCTCTCTAAACCTCCACAGAAAGAGCGGTTAGTTATGATGGTATCTGTCTCCGTGTCTTTCCGTCTTAGTAAAAGTTTGTGGCTCTCAGAAGGATTATATGATGAAAACAACATCAATTTCCTGTCTGATGAAAGTATGACGTGACTCAGATGAGCTGACTGACTGCTGTTGGCCTGCTTTGTGTATGTTCATGTGTAGTCGCTCAAGCTCCGACATGCTCCTGGTATTCCACACACAGGACATGTTTACCAAGTTCAATCACACCTCAGAGTCCAAATCAGTGGACTGATCACATTCCCTCTTCTACACTGAATGAATTGAATTTGATGAGAGACATACCTGAGTTTCTCTTCAGATCTATAGAGCCTTAGTGGAAAAAGTGTGTGTGTGTGTGTGTGTGTGAGAGAGAGTGAGAAAGAGAGAGAGAGCTGGCATGGATTTGTGCTTTGACTTTGTTCATTCAAAGTTTGGAGACCGGTCTGTGTGTCTCTCAACAAAATAATACTTAATTTAGGATAGTTTGACTCTGTCTACAGTTGGATTCATTTTATATTGAGTTTCCCCTCCAATTTCTTCTCTCAGACTGATAAAATATAATTAGTGGAAGCCAGTGAGATCATTTTACTCAAACCCAAAGTTTTATTGTTACTCTCTCACAGTGATCCGACTTAATCTGCTTTCACTCACATATTTAACTCTATCCATTATTCAGAAACAGTTCACATACTATTTAAAGGCATATTTCAGCCAAAAAAATAAAAGACAAGCGTCATTATTTACTGTTACAGTATGTCCTTCCAAATCTGTGTGACTGTAATAACACAAATTATTTTGAAATGTCTAGAGGATTGTTTGTCAAACAAAAATAAAAGGGGACTGTTGGACTGTCAAGCTCCTAAATTCTAATAATAAAAAAAAAACGTAAGTCCTTTATATGAGGGAAAACCAAAGTCGATATTTATTGAAAATGTCTACCACCATCATAGTTCCCAAATCTTTTTTGCCCTCATGCTTATAAGAAAATAAGGCATACTTAATATTTTTGGAATGAAATGTGGGGTGAATACATAATTACAAATTGGGGTGAAGTAAACTTTTAACTAAACTATAAATAAAATCTAATTAATTATACACAATTACAATTATTTGGAATGTTCAACCAAAAATTTAAATTTTCTAAATTTGCTCACCCTTCATCTTTCAAACACAAATGAAGATGTTTTAGTGAAACCTGAGAGATTTCTGTCCCTCCAACCAAAGGCCATTCACCCAATGATTTGACATTTCAAAAAGTTCATAATGACATTATAAAAGTAATCCATATGAAGTTTTGGTGTAATGTACTGAACCCCTAAAGGGCATGGTGGTGGAAAAAAAATATGAGATGGGAGGAAAAATAATAAGTCAATGCCTTTGGTCTCTCTCGCAAATGTTTTGCTTTCCCCCGAGAAACTTTGCGTTCGCTGGCGAAACCTTTGCGTTCCCCCGACAAACTTTGCGTTCCCCCAAGAAACTTTGCGTTCGTTCGCAAAACATTTGAGTTCTGCCGAAAAACATTGCGTTCCCCAGAGAAACTTTGTGTTTGCTCGCGAAACCTTTGCTTTCTGAGGAAAAACTTTGCTTTGCTCGCAAAACCTTTGCGTTCCCCCAAGAAACTTAGAATTCGCTCGTGAAAGCTTTTTGCAAGCAAAAGTAAAGTTTCTTGGCAGAACGCAAAACATTTGCGAGAGATCGCAAAGGCATTGACAAACAATTTTTCTTCAATCTTTTTTCTTTTGCATGTCCCCTTAGGGGCTCCATAGTAATTTAATTTCAATGGAGAGAAATCTCTGAGATTTCTCTAAAATATCTTCATTTGTGTGTTTCGAAGATGAACGAAAGTCTTGTTTCTGATAGGATTTGTATTTTTGAGTGAAAATTTTTTTTAATGATCTTAATTGCTTAAAAGTTAAACTTTGTAATACATGTTAGTTGACCATGAGCTGCAACAAGAAATAATTTTCTGTTTTGTTTAGAAAGAATTTGTTGTTTGTGGCTGAAAAAAAAAATCCAGCCATAATAATCTATAATAATAAAATAATAAAATGACCATTATATTTGTTGCTTGCCTTGTCCTTTGTTAGACAGGTGCTGTAAGAGCAGCTGCACTGCAGAACTGTGACCCTATCATTTTGTAAAACCATGGAAAAGATTAATCAGATTTCCGTTTTTTTTTTTTTTTAAAACCTTCTGACTAAAATTGACCAAAGAATGACTAAATCTGTAAAAGTGATTTTGTGTGTGTGTGCAGTTATTGTTTTGAAGTGATTTTATTTTTAGTAGACAAGGGCTGCTTTCACCGGGCTGATATTAAAGCAGAGAGGAAGCCCTTCTTTGGCAAGACTGTAGAGAAACTGATTACAGCTTTGATGTTTTGGTTTCTGTGAAATGTCCACTGTTTTTGCAATAACTGAAATACTGACCTGTGTTCTAGGAAGGGGTTTCATCTTCATAATACACATAATAAGCAGTCTTAAAGATTATGAAAGTAAATGAACAGTTATTGTGTGTTATTAGCTGTAATTGATCTTGAGTTGTGTTTGTGGTGTCTCAGGTGTACAGCACGTTCTCCAATGAAGACTACGACCGGAGGAATGACGACGTGGATCCTGTGGCGGCGTCTGCGGAGTACGAGCTGGAGAAACGGGTGGAGAAGATGGACGTGTTTCCTGTGGAGATAGAGAAAGGTGAGGATGTGTCTTTCACAAAATACTCTTGACTCTTTCTGGGATTTATTGATTAAAAAACCAACAGTCAAAACAATTTCAATTTGAGTTGAACTTTTAAAGACCACATTCTTGTTGACCTTTTTGTTCTTGTTATATATCAACTTTTGTTTTTCCGCACCAGAAACGGCCATAATATTAGATTTCATGCTAATTTTTTCCATCCTCTCACTGACCCTTAAATTAAGGCCCATTCACAACAAGAATGATAATTCTAAAGATTACGATAAAGATATAGTTCTAAAAATCTGTCTAAATATATAAGAATAGCAGTTCACACCACAACTATAAGGATAACGACACTGAGAAATTATATCATTGCAATCACTTTCAGAACAATTTTTTTCGATAAATGAACGATAAAATGAATGAGCTCGAGCATTTAAAGTGGCAGATGCCATAACTGCAACGCACACTTCGTTTAACAGAATGATATCGTCTGCTGGTGTGGACGTTAATATAGTTATTGTTATGGTTATATTTATAGTTATCGCTCTTTGTGTGAACAGGCCTTTAAACTGTTTTTGTTGGTGGCGACAAGTGAAGTGACTGTTACGAAAGGCATTTGTCTTGGAATCATTCATTCAAGAGATTCAAGAGAAACACTGATTCATCCAGGAATGAAACAAGTGAAATGTTTATGAGTGAGTCATTTAAACATTCTGCCTTTCTTTTTCTCTCTTTTTACTTGTCTTTGTGTAGGTGATAAAGGGCTGGGGATCAGTATTATAGGGATGGGTGTTGGGGCAGACCAGGGTCTGGAGAAACTGGGCATCTTCGTCAAGACCATCACGCAGGATGGAGCCGCAGAGAGAGATGGGAGGTGAGATCTTTTGATTCATCAAAAGATTAAAAGTTTGCACCGGTACAGTAGAATTTCTCACAACAAGCAGTGAATTACTGAGCAGGGCAGTAATTATTAGTTACCAGCTGTGACACATCTGGAACCTCACATGTAGCCTCCTTTACTGTGGGCTTTTACACCTGCTTTTCATCCAGCACACGAAAAAACACACACCTCTCCTCATCAAGTCCTGATATTCTATATTAGAGCCGCACAATCATTTGTTAAAAGATTGTGATCTCGTTACAAACACACAACCGATCTTATTCCTAAATGACAACAATTCGGCTATGTTTATTAAACACGATCACAGTGAACATTCAGACCTGCGTTGCCGCTGATCCAGAGAGCAGTTGACATGTATAGATATGAAACTGCTTCACAAACAGTCTTTTCAATCATTTCTGTCTTACAATAATTCAAATTGTCACAGAAGTGCTGGGATAAATGTAGTTTGAAAATAAACACTGATGTCTGCAGTAGTGATTAAATTAGAGCAAATCACCTTTCGAAATTAACTTGACGCTTCAAATTAACGATTGTATCACATTGTTACACCAGTAGGTGGCGACAAGTGAAGTGACTGTTACAAAAGGTATTTGTCTTAGAATCATTAATTCAAGAGAAACGCTGATTCATCCAGGAATAAAACAAGTGAAGTCTGCGTGAGTCATTGAATCATTCATTCAAACCGTTTTTTTTTTTTTTTATTCATTCAAATTAAGTAAAAAATGTTAACGTTTAAATCAGGACTGCAGCAATTAACATTTTGTCTGAACCTCTAGTAAGTTACATTTTGTTTTGTTTATTTTGTTCATAATCACAGGGAGAATCGTGATCTCTATTTAAAAAAACACACACAAAAAAAAACACGTGGTTCTCAGTTTATCCAGAATCGTGCAGCTCTTTCATATATTAGGCTATATCATCCTAATCAGACCAGTCGTCCAAATAATTGGAGCCAGCAAGTATTTTTTCTTTTTCTAATATTTTTTCTTTTTTCAGCGAGCATGCATTAAATTGACTGTAAAGACTTTGTTTTTTATAAATGATTTCTGTCAAATACATTTTTTAGACTTTCTATTCATCAAATAATCCTGAAAAAATGTTCATGTTTTTCACAAAAATATGAAGAGGCTCGACTGTTTTTAACATTGATAATAATCAGAAATGTTTCTTCAGCAGCAATTCATCATATTAGAATGATTTCTGAAGGATCATGTGACACTGAAGACTGGAGTAATGATGCTGAAAATACAACTTTTATCACAGGAATAAATTACATTTTAAAATATATTAAAATACGAAACAGTTATATTAAATTGTAATATTTCACAATATATATATATATATATTTTTTATCAAATAAATGCAGCCTTGATAAGCTTAAGAGACTTCCTTCAAAAACATGAAAAAGTCTGACCCCAAGCTTTTGAAGCGTGTGCGCGCTGGTGAACCCTGTTTCGGGTCATGTTGCAGCTGCAGTCGTGTTGGGCATGTCTATGTTCTGCTTCCTGAGGGCAACTGAAGCAGGACACACACGTTTGATCTCTCTGATCGGCTGTCGAACATTCTCTTTCCAAACACTTTCATGGATTTGTCTCTGTCACAGCACAGAAAACACACTTCCTCTTCCCTGTGAATCTCAGCGTTCGCTGCCAGCTGCTGACTCTTTGAAATACTCAGTGCTGTGTGGAAAAAGCAACCCAGCTGGGTATCAGGCCTCAGAGGTGTCAGCCGTAAACATGTTGTGATGTGTAGTTCGAGTGCAGATTAGGTGTGAGAAGTGTTAGCAGTCTGTCTTTGCCCAGAGAGGTGCGATTACTCATTCAGTGAGTCATGAACATGCGCTTAGCTTGTATTTTACGTGTCCCAGTGCAGCATTAGGCAGCACTTTTACAACAGTGTGAAGTACATACAATGAAAAGATCCAGATGTTTAACATTACATTACAGTGGGATTTGGAGCTTTGTTGAGGGCGATGTGTGTTTTGTAATCGGATATTAAAGTAAATTGTTACTTTTTGAATCGCATTTAATTTTATTTCACGCATTTACTTACAAATGCATTTCAAAACATCTGCACAAAGTATGCTGCCATATCAAAGGCCTGTAAAAAAGTATATGATCAGTTAGTCATGGCAACATGTTTTACTTGACTTTAGCTCATAATAATAAGTAATTCAACTTTTTTTTATTCGTTTTGCAAAATTGAACTTGTTTTTTATTTTTATTTTTTTAAATTCAGCTTAATATAATTTTAATTAAAATTAATTATACAGCCCAGATTCTTTTTCTATTTGAACATATTTTAAGCTGTAATTTATTCCTGTGATCAAAGCTGAATCTTCAGCATCATTACTCCAGTCTTCAGTGTCACATGATCCTTCAGAATCCTGAAGAAATGTGTCATGGTTTCCACAAGAAAATTAAGCAGCAAAAGCTGTTTTCAACACTGATAATAAAAATCATTGTTAATAATCGAGAATCAAAAAGTAATTGATAAAAACTGAGCATGCGAAACGGGTATTTAAATTGTGATAACAAATTGTAATTGTAAAATATTTCACAATGTTAATGTTTTTACTTTTTTGTCAAATAACTGCAGCTTTGGTGAGCAAAAGAGACTTTAAACATTAAAATATTGTATCATACCAAATTTTAGATCGGTAGTGTATATTGACACAAGTGTTACTGTAATACACAAAAATGTGTATTGTTTAAGCTACTTTTTATTAGGAATAAATAATGATGAATATCTACATATAACAATGCAAGAATGTGTAACTTTTGAAAGTAACATTTCACTACACTGGTTGAGGTGTCAATATTTTCAGGTTTGAGGCCAACAGTAGTTTGAGGTTTGTAATATTGTTTGCTGTTTGGTTTGTAACTTAAAGGAGAACTCCGGTCAATTTTAACATTGAGCTAATTTTTTTGTACATTTGGAGTGCTGTCAATACAGAGAACAACGACAAAAATACCTGGTTAAAAATTCGGTTGAAGTCCGAAGTAGTCGATTGCCGAGTTCACGCGCATAGGTTTAGTTACCTATGATCACGCGCGTGAACTCGGCAATCGATTACTTTGGACTTCAACCGAAAACAGGATGTAAACACAGGTATTTGCGCTGGCTTAAATAACATCATTTTTAAACATATCTTTCACATCTACTGCAGTCAGATTCACTCGTGTTCACTCTAAAGGAATCACTCACATTAGCTGGGCACTTGTAATGACACATCAAGGATGTTAAGAGGCTAAAAGCAGGTTTAGTACTTGCCCCATTGAAGTCAACAGGGTGCAAATTTTAAAAATAGAATAACTCGGTGTAGGCAACACCGATTTTTGTAGTTGTTCTCTGTATTGACAGCACTCCAAATGTACAAAAAAATGAGCTCAATGTTAAAATTGACCGGAGTTCTCCTTTAAGCATTAATAGTTGCTTAATGAGACACGTGAAATCAAGATTACTTTTGTCAATGCAACACATTAAACCTCATCGTGTTCTGTTCCAGGATCCAGGTGAATGATCAGATTGTGGAGGTGGATGGCATCAGTCTGGTTGGTGTGACGCAACACTTTGCTGCGACCGTCCTCAAGAACACGAAGGGAACCGTCAGGTCAGTTCTGCTCCGTCTGTTTGTTACATCAGCGCTTCTCAAAGTGTGTGGCGGCGACTGCAGGGCAGAAAAAGAAAACAAAAAAAAAACAAAAACTGCTGTGGAAAAGGCATTCGAGTGTGTAAATGGCGGTTGGCTCTGTGCCTTATAAAGTGGCACCAAATGCCAAATTCCTCAGAATTTTTCCTCTTCAGACCGTTGACTTTGCACTGTCTGAACAAGCCCAAGATCATCACCGTAAAGCTGCATCTCTTCAGCGACCGGCATCGCAAGCTGTGATCTTGCCGCTCCGCTGCCGTGCCAGAAGCTGAGCTCCTGAGGCAGCCGTCAAAAGAGCTCACTGCACATTGTTCATACGAATCAGCATCACTGAAATATTTGAAAATCTTTACATTTTCATCATTTTTTTGTGAAATTATTTGGTAGGCAGAGGTGGGGTTGGGGAGCGCCAGATTTATTTTTAAAGGTTTAAAGAGGAGTGCAACCAGAAGAGTGTGAGAACCACTGAGTTACATAAATATGAAGTCTTCTGTTATGAGTTAGAAGTTTTAGAGAAGACGTGAAAAACCTCACATTCAGTCTAGTTAGTTTAGTGTGGTCATTAGAATTTTCTAATAGTCTTGTGTTTGCAGACTTTTAACTGTAATGTGTGCCACATCACACCTTAATCTGGCCTTAAACACCCTCCAAATAGACGAGAAGAGACCTGACATGTAAAGCGATCTAGCATAGCTGTTATTTTTACGTGATGAAAAGGAGCTTGTTGGTTGGTCACGAGACTTAGGGTGTGTTCACACTTGCCACACTTGAGATTGCTCTGTTAGTGTGGTTCATTTGAATGCGTGTGAGAATGCTGCCATCCGAACCCTGGTCCGCACCAAACAAGCGGACCGAGACACGACTTCCAAACGATTGCTCTGTTAGTGCTGCCATCCGAACCCTGGTCCGCACCAAACTAGCAGAACAAACCCCTGAAAACGACCAATTTGTGCTTCAAATGAACACACACACACAGTAAACAACCCTGCTGACACGTACAACAGGTCTGAATTTATGTAAGATCCCAACATGATAAAAAATAACTGCTCAAACAGCTTTTCCCATTTTTGCAAGTGAATGCTGGGCAGCAGATGAACAGTTTTATTTTGCTCACCAGTTAGAGACGGGCCAGACCTTTGAGGAGCGATTAAGTGCTTTGCTTCCTGATCTGGGTCAAGAGATGCAGAAGAAACCAACTCAGATTTAGCAGAATGAGTACATTCAAAAGTCATTCCCTAAGATAAGGCTTACCCCTTTCACTGGAAACACAGGTCGTACACCAAGAGGAACCGCACCTTTAACCAGATCAGATTTAAGGTACACCATATGCACACCTTAACTCAATACCGTGGACCAGCACATCAGTACCAGAGTATCTTTTGACAGAGAACGGCATAATATCAGCTAAAGTAAGAGATTGTGCTGCACCAGTGTCTCTTAAAATTGTAATGGACTTACTAAGAGTGTTGTCAAAAGATTTATCGATACATATTGATACTGAAAAATCGGAAACTCTTCCAATACTCATATTTCGCAGAATAGACACACGATAGCAGCTGCTCTTTCTCGCTCTCTCATCTCTCCGACAGCGAGTTACACACAAACCCGTTTCCCCTCACTCACTTTTTTCATTTGCTCCAGATGAATATTGTTGGTGTTACAGGGCTTGAATTTCGGCATGAGTTTGCACGTATTGCACATAATTGTTAGCCTGGAAATCCAGACCTAAAACTGAAAGATTAATGGTCTGGCGTCGACTAATGTAAATCGGCCAGCTCGAGGGGCGGCACCAAGCATGCATTTGAAAATCTCACTGCATGCAATTGGATAACACTACGACCAATCACAACAACAAACCCCATACGCTTAGCTACCAGCGGAGCTAACTGGTAGATTAGACTCTTGCCGTATCCGTTCGGCAAAACAGCAAAAACGTCTTTCTTGCAAAGGAACGATTCGAGCGCCGTCTTCTGTTCCTCTTTTAGATAAAAAGCCAAGTCTAACTCGTTCATTGTAGCAGCGAAAGCCGTTTCAAACAACTGGTGTTCATCCATAGCCATCTTGCAATGTTTACTAATGACTTCGACGTCACAGCGCTGTCGTCATCTCGCCTCTGGCCCGCCTATATCAGATAACCCGATGTGATTGGTGCAGCTCGGATCGAGGGGCATATTTAATGAGCATCATTACTCGACACCAGAGTAACTCGCTGAGCAAATTCAACTTGTGCTCTCGCGAGAACTCTGGATTACCAGGGTACATAATTGTACTCATTCGCACAGATTTTGTGCTCACACCCAAAGTGTGCGCACATAAAGCCGCCTCTCAGTACTTAATTGAGTTCTTTTTCGCTGCTTATTGTGCTTAAACAGTCAAATACACACAAAATAATGTCAAAATGCCGGTTTTGGCGAGTATTCACGTAAACACAGTCAGTTATGTTTTAAGTACACATGCGTTTTCTTCCCCAGAAGAATCACTAATGAAAACATGAAGGAACCAGATTAGTTAAATTCCTAATTATAAAGGCCTGTACACCAAGAATGACTTTACAGGTGTGCTTTATTTGCTCTCTAGCAATTGCTTAAAAAAAAAAGAATGCTCTGAATGCTCATATTTCTCTGTAGGCTCTGGGCTACCAGTTCCCCACATGCAAATAAACAATATGCACTCTCACACAGGCTCTGTTGTTTTCTCTCCACCTGATCAGCAGATCAGTATACGTTACACACATAATCATCCTTGTTTCCTTCTTGCTCACCTGTCACTCTCCCCGTGCAGGTTTCTGATTGGCCGAGAGAAGCCGGGCGCTCAGAGTGAGGTGGCGCGTCTGATCAGCGAGACCCTCGAGCAGGAGCGCCAGCAGCAGCAGGTGGACGACGTGTACGAGCAGTCTACTGAAGAGGTCAGTCAAGCACATCTACTGGGCCTTTCTGCTTACATCTGTGCTTTCTACAAGTTTGAAGTGATTTTGTGGAGAGTATACAGAGCTACTTTTGTACTGTAGTTTAGTATCAGTGCACTTCTGTGTGTTCCTGTTGATGTTGTTAATTGTTAATTATTGGTTATAGTAGTTCCTAAAGACTCCTAAAGTGTATTTATTATAAGTTCATAAGTGTACCAATTAGCTTACTTCCTCTGAGTTAGTGGTTTGCGGCATGTTATTTATGATGTCAATCATACATCATTGGTATAGTTGTGGGATCTACCAGCTAGGGCTGGGTATCGTTAAAAAAATGTCGATACCGATACCGATAACTTGATTTCGATTCCGGTTCCTGAACGATACTTTTTTCGATACCAATTTTATGAAATCCATTTTAACAAGATTACATAACACATTACCTCAGAAAAACTTTAGTTTTATTTTTTCAGTTTGACTCATGCTCCTTAGTCAGTGCACTAAGGAACAAAAAAAAAAAAGCACAAAGGAACAAAATATTCCTTATACATATACATAAGGAACAAAATATTTTTGTATAAAGAGCTCATGCTCACCGAAGCTGAATTTGTTTGATCAAAAATACAGTAAAACTTGTAATATTGTGGAATGGTATTACAATTTAAAATCTTATTTGAATATATTTCAAAATGTAATTTATTCCTGTGATGTCAAAGCTGAATTTTTTCAAAATCATTACTTCAGTGTCACATGATCCTTCAGAAATATGAAAACAGTTTTTGGAAACTATGATACATTTTTTCATGATTCTTTGATGAATAAAAATTTCAAAAGAACAGCATTTATTTGAAACAGAAATCTTTTTTTTAATGATCATTTTTGATCACTTTAATGCATCCTTACTGAAAAAAAAATTCTGACCAACACATTTTTGAACGGCAGTGTACATTCAGTAGGTCATTATTGCAATATAAACACTGTCAGAGTGATCAACAAGGTATCTCTTCATTTACCAGTCGAAGACGGAGCAACTTTCTGCTCTTATGTTTACTCCGTGCACTGTCAAGGGCTTCATCATATCTGCCGTGGTACCGGTCTTTGCAGAAATTATTTTACCGCAAATACTGCATCGCGCGCTGTTGGCATCGAGCCTGGAGAAATGTAGCCACACTTTTGATCGACTTTTCCACATCTTTAGGGTATTGTGAGTGTGTGTACTGTGCTCGCGTCTCATTGAGTATGTGCGCAAGTTTGTGTGTGTGTGCTCGCGTCTCATATGAGAATGTGCGTGAACAGTTTGTATGCGCGCGCGCGTCTCATATGAGTATGTGCGCAGAGAGTTCCGCGCGTCTCGTGTGTGTAGAGTTTGCGTGTATGTGCGTGAGCGACTTTAGGCGTGTCGTTGTGCATTTCATATGTATTTGTTTGAGCACTGACGTTGACGAGTTAACCCCTCAGGTATCGAAATCTGGTACCGAAAAACAAGTCATTTTTCGATACTCGATAGTATCGAGGCAATTCGGTCGGTACCTAAAAAGTATCGAACTCGGTACCCAGCCCTACTACCAGCAGGGGCTAACTGGATCATGCTAAACTTTGGACTAGACGTACTTTTTTAACTTTATTTTAATCTTGTCATAGGGTTTTAAGGTGCAGTCATATTTAACTTTGCTTGGGGAAATCCATAACAAAAGATGGACGTGTCTGACAGTTGCGCTTGCGTCTTTTGCAGCATCTCAAGCATGACACGACATTCAAAAAACGTGCCGTTCAGTTTAAAAGTTAAAGTGATAGTTCGCCAAAAAATGAAAATTCTGTTATCATTTACTCACCCTCAAGTTGTTCTAATCCTGTATTAGTTTCTTTCTTTTGCTAAACTCGAAAGAAGATATTTTGAAGACACCGCGCAGCCGAGTTTAAGCATCTCCAGGCTTTTTCAGCTGTAATCTCCTCAGAGCTGCTTTGTGTTGAATGTTCTCAAGTATGCAAACTATATGTAAAAATGCACCATGTTGAATGAGGAAACAGATTTGTGAGTTCATTCACAATCGAAATCGGGTTTATTCCTGTCGAGTCACTCTGTTTTTCAGGTACGTTTTGCCAGTCAATTTTAAATGGTTAATGTTTTACCAGTTATGTAAAATAAGAGGCTTATAAAAGAAATGACTTATTTCTCATTTCTGCTCTATTGTTTCTTGTTGCGTGTGTTACATCATGTGTGTGTGTCTGATGTCTTCACAGGACGAGCACTACGAGGATGAGGAGGAAGGGGGGGAGGATGTCATCCTGGGTTCTAGTTTCGGCAGGAGGAACGTGGAAGTGTACGACCTGCCAGAGAGCGAAGAAGTGTTCCTGCCATCAAACATGGACACCACTCAGCTAATGTTCAGATTTAAAGAGGTAGCGCCTTCTGCTTTTCATTTCACTTGTTTTTTTTAAATAGTTTGCCATGAATGATTTCTTAATTCTTTGTATATTCTGTTTTAATTTCAGCTCCAGATTAAACACACCATTGCAGAGGCGGAAGTAGATGAACTAAAAGAGAGAGTACGAACTTACGAACCATCGTATCCATTGGTATCAAACGTATAGCAGTTCCTGTGTGTTTTAACGGTGATGTTTGTTTGATGATGTAGTTGAGGGATTCGTCGGAGGAGCGTGCGGCGTGGGAAGCGAGGGAAGCTCAGTTAGAGAGGAGCGTTCAGGAAAACTCGGAGAGAATCGTCCAGATGGAGAAGAACTGGCTGGAGGCTCAAGCTCTCTGCAAAAGCATCAACGAGCAGCTCAATGACACGCAGGGCCAATATGAAGCTCTGGATAAGAAATACAGCAAAGCCAAGAAGCTGCTCAAAGACTATCAGCAGAAGTGAGTGGAGACAGCAACACTAACCTCTCCATTAATGTTACCTGACATTTTAATTGTCTGTTATGTCTTGGATGGTGTGTTTATAAGCAGTTTATAAGCAGTGTTTATACGCTATCATTCAAAGGTTTGGGGTTTTAAAGAAATTAATATTTTATTCAGCAATGATGCATTAAATTGATTAAAAGTACAGCATAATGTTACAAAATATTTCCAATTTTCAATAACATAAAACAAACAAACAAAACAAATAATTTCTTTTGAAATTTCTGTTCATCGAATAATCCTGAAAAATAAACCATGTCAAATGACCATGTCATTTCCACAAAAATATGAAGCAGCAAAAACTGGTTTCAACATTGATAATAATCAGAAATGTTTCTTGATCAGCATATTAAAATGATCTCTGAAGAATCATGTTAACACTAAAGACTGAAGTAACGATGCTGAAGCTTTGCCATCACAACATTTTTTGTTTATTTTAAATTGTAATATTTATTGCTTTTACTGTGTTTTTGCTTAAGTAATTGAGTGAGTAGAAGAGAAAGAAAGAAAGAAAGAAAGAAAGAAAGAAAGAAAGAAAGAAAGAAAGAAAGAAAGAAAGAAAGAAAGAAAGAGAAAAAAAATAACCCCAGACTTTTGAATGTGTACAAACAATAGTTTTTGTTGAGGAACAAACAGATTACAGTCCTTCTGTCACACAAAGCTGTCATCAAAACTCTGGGATTATAGTCTGCAAGTTGTATGGGCTTGTTTTGTGATACTTTTTTTTTTTTTTTTTTTTTTTACTGCTTTTTGTTCTTTTTACACTTTGAATTGTCACAGTATGTTTTAATTGTATGAACAATTTCCTTCAGTGTTTCACAGTAGAAAGTTATCCAGATCTGGAATGAAATGAGAGTGAAAATCCTTTTCGGTCAACTAACCCTTTAGAGTGGGGCTTAAAATGTTCCTTAAGAGTTCAGAGATTCTGATTCTGTGTGTGTGTGTGTGTGTGTGTGTGTGTGTGTGTGTGTGTGTGTGTGTGTGTGTGTGTGTTGTAGAGAGGCGGAGTTTGAGCAGAGGGAGGAGGAGTTAAAGAGAACTCTGGAGGAGAGAGAGGCTTCATATAAAACTCAGATAGAGGATCTGCAGCAGAGGGTGAGAAGTTGAACATGAACAGAAACACACTCACACACACAGCTTTCATGTTCTCTGACTTCCACCTGTCAATCTCTCTCGGTGTAGTTGGCCAAGCTTGAATCCGGCGGTGGTCGTCATGAGTCTTCACTGTCGGGCAGTAAGTCTGCAGATTCACTTCTTTTGGGTGAGTTAAACCTGTTGTTGTTGTTTTAATAGCTCTCTGATTCCAAGAAGGATTCTTTGATTGTGAGGTCATGCTGAGCCTATACTGAAGTTAAAACAATTGGGATCAGTCACAGAAACATAGAAAAACTGAGGAGTAGCAACAAGAAAGGTGCATTATTAAGCTAAATAAGCATGAAATAGACTTTTCACATGGGAAATCAACTCTCAATGTTTGGATGACCTATTATGCTTTTTTTTTTTTACATGTTCAACTGTCTTTTGTGTGTAATGTTGCTGTTTGAGGATGAAAAAAGTCTCTATATTCTCTATATCAGTGCTCACTGTTTCTCAACTCCCTGAAACGCCTACATTGTAGTCTTGAGTTTTCTTCCGGGAACGAACACGTCACAATATTAGATAGTAATAATAGTTAGTAGTGTGTTGAAACGTGCGGTTATTGTAAGGGATGGGACATTTCCCAAACACACTCGAATCGCTTGACGGGTTGAGCATTTAATATTGGACAATAGAAATGTTGAATGACCGACAGTAATGTCCATTGATGCAAACTAATCTTTATTTTTTTATTTTTTTTTATTTTGCCATTATGAATTGAAAATTAAACATAGTTTGAAGGGCCTTAGAATAACATGTTTGTTGATGTTTTTCTGTTTTTAATTGTTTGTGGGTATAAATGTGTGATTTGTCTTATTGATTGACCCTTATAAAATCTTTCCCCGCCAGACTTTTTGAAAAAAAAAGGGGGGGGGGGGCACAAACAAACAAACAAACAAACAAACTGAATTATTAATGCAGGACCGAATGTAGGCTAATAGTTAAATAACCATTCTAACATTGCAACTTTACAATCTAAAAACAAAATAATGCTTTTTAAAGAAGTAGTTAAATTCACTAAACTTAAAAAAAAAAAAAAAAAAAAAAAAAAACTGATATCATAAAAATACACTTGTAGTTTTGAAATTCTATAGCACATTTATGTTCACCAACAACAACAAATATTCAACAAAAAATATTTTAGGAAAATACATTTATATTTTAGTGTTAATGTATATTTTAGTCAGAATTATTACGCTTCTATTCTATTGCGCTCCGTCTGCATGCACGCGGCGGCGCTCGTTCACGGAAGTTTAGCTTTCAGAAGCTCATTCATGACTTTCTAACATTTACAGATGGAGAATATGTCCGTGAAATGTAAGTTGTGCACTGAGGAAATTATTGGGTGTCACTTCAGCTTAAAGATTATTACTGCAACAATCGCTGCACAAGTTAAGGTTACGTATGATGACGAAAGCACGTTCGTGCAAGCCCTCCCGGAACCCCTAGCGAATGCATTGCAGTGCCTGCAGTTCGAAAAATAAAAATCTTTGTATGGAAGTCTTTGGGAACACTCTGAAATCGCCCAAAAAGGCGGATCTCCACAGAACGTGACTTGACGCTGATTGGACTATATCAAGAGGCAGAACAACAGTGACGGCTGGCGTAACTCTGTGGTTGAATGCGAATGTGATTGAAAAAGTCACTTTCACACTTTGCTTTTGGGAAGGGAAAAGCAGGGAAGTGTTGTCTCATAAATTACAGAAAATTCCATCAATATCGGGTAACGAGTTAAACTCTTTAGGTGCGGTCACATTACCGAAATTTTGAAGGAAAAAAGGTCCATTGTCAGTAGTGTAGCAATGTATGAAGCACTGTTCACACAGAAGTCACTTTCAAACCAAGCAGCTTTCTGACATCAGCGTTGAACACGAGCGAAATCTGCATGGTGAACTTCTTCGCTCTAAGTCAAAACTCCCAATTGGCCAATTGAAATGACTGGATTTCACCCACAAAATTTTGCAGCGCAATGGCAAATGTGACCGCACCATTCTATCTTTTCAAAATATGTATTCATCCAGGCAAACAGAGTTCAGCCAGACATACAGAATACAGATATACGGAAATTCAGTTCCCTGAGAAAACTGTGTACAAATGGACCAGAGCGTCTTAAATTCTGCCCACACTGTATATAGTACAATACATTTACAGGGAATGAGCGAGTAATTTAGACAATTGGAGAGCTTTCCAAAGATCTCCAAAAGCGTTGGTTGATGATTGGTGGGTTGTTCTCCAGGAGCGGACTGGAGTGAGGTGGTTCCCGAGACGGAGCGTTTGGACACCAGCGCCCATCGTGCAAGAGCCCATCTGGCTCAGAGGTCCAAACGCCAGCCCCCGTCCCGAAGCAAACTGAAAGAGACGCTCAGCTCCCCGACGGGACAAGCACAGGTCACGAAGAGCTTGAGATATTCATGAGCAGTTGACTGCTGTAAAAACCCAATTCATCTCGTTTAATGTCTCTGACGTTGGATGCGCTTGTCTCTATTCCAGGGTGAGGATGAGAGCGAGTCTTTGAGTCCAGATTCTCCACCGTCTCGTAGGAGATCAATCCAGGAGAGTTTGTTCCTGCCGGTTGCCATATCTTCCCCTGCAAACCACCCGAAGGATGAAGGATCTGTTACGAGCAGCAGCCAATCAGTGCAGAGGGATCCTCAGGGCCCCGCCCTCTCGCCCCCCAAAGACTCCTCCCCCTCCAGCTTCCTGAGGAACGTGAAGAAGAGAGAGTCCAAAGGCAAGGGCAAAGAGGTCAAAGGTAACTAGCTGGATTTAGGATCCTATTAGCATGGAGCTTTTTACAATGATCTATTTTCCGCCTAGCAACAGCAATATGATCAAAAAAAGACCTATTTAGTAATTATTATACAGATAGATCTGACTCCAAATTCTGATTGGATCATTTTTTTTATATAATTGCTCAATAAAAGAGTTAATTTCTTTAAACAAAAAAAACTTTTAAATTGCATCTACTACTAATGGCATTTGTTTGCATGTCCTGACTGTGTTTCCTGACATAATTCATGAAAGGAATGTCAAATAAAGCACAAACACATGACAATGGGACGCAGTCAGACACAGTTTGAATGGGACAATATGCACAGAAATGCACCTAAATAATGGCTGAATTAAGAATCACAGAGAAATTATACCATTGGAATCACTTTCAGAATGATTTTTTCCAGCTGATGAATGATAAGCATAATGCCAGCCAATCAGAATCTCTATAGAGCTTGAGCATTTAAAGCGGCAGACGACAAAACTCAGCGTATAATAAACAGAACTTTATCTTCCGCTTGTGTAGACGCTGCTATAGTTATCATTAGTTATATTTACAGTTATTGTTCTCGGTGTGAAGTTCGGGCCTGTAGCCTGGCAGACATGATCACTAGAAATGCTGCACTGAAATGGCTTGTTAAAGTAGTCCAGCTGTTGAGTGATTTTGCCTCAAAGAGTTTTCTCATTACTGCGACGAGAAAGTGCAAATCAATTCATGTTAGCCTGGCCATCAGATGTTTGTCTGTGTTTGTGCTCTGATACATTTCTGTTATTTATTTCAGACGAGTCTAATGATGCAGCTGGAAAAACCAAAAGAAGATTCCCAGATTTTGGGTTGGTGCAAAACAACAAATCCCCACCATCCTCCATAGTATCTTACAATATCAATAAATGGGCCATGAATGGTTTACTGTGAAGTTACTGTTTTTTTTTTTTTCTAATTATGGATTGTGTTGTATATAATGCATGTTGTTTCTCTGATAGTGGTTTAAGGAAATCTGGAGGAAAGGGGAAAAAAATGAACAAAGAATCTACAAGGGCGTCACTGGACAGCAGGTACACATGAACACACACACACACACACACACACACACACACACTGATGACACACTGATGATCCAAATCCATTTGACCTTAGAGGTTTGTCACTGTGAAAGCTGTTTTCCCAAATCTGCTCCTCTGTGAGGAACCATCATTTTGTGTTCTGCAAAGTTTGCTGCTTCTGTATTTGAAGATTTTTTTGTTCACGTTTTTATGGTATGCTGGAAAACAATGATCAGCATTTAATTTTTTTAAGGTTTTAAAGGCTTTTATTGCCAAAAACATTCAATGTATGCAAGGACTCAATATTTACAGTGTTGAATCATCATCATCATCATCTTCATAACCTCTGTAATTCACTCAGTCATGCTGGATATCAGCGGGTGGGCCAAATCCTGACGGATGGCAATCCATTCTTGCTCAATTTGTGGACTTCTGCTTGTCCACTCGCCTTTTGAGGACTGACCACATGTTCTCTATGGGATTAAGATCCGGGGAGTTGCCTGGCTACGGATCAAACATTTAAATGTAATGATCTCCGAGGCACTTCATTATCCCTCTTGCCTTGTTGTGACATGGCTCGCCATCATGCTGGAAAATGCACTTATCACCAGATTGCTCCTGGACCGTTGGGAGAAGATGCTCATGCTGGACGTTTTCAGACCATTCTTTATTCATGGGAGTGTTTTTGGGGCAGAATTGCCGCTGCCTTGGATGAAAAGCAACCCCTACACATGGACGGTCTCAGGATGCTTCTCTGTTGGCACGACACCAGACTCAAGGTAGCGTTCACCTCTTCTTCTCCGGATAGTTGATTTTCCAGATGTCCCAAGCAGTCGAAAGGGGGCTTCATCAGAGGAAATAACATTGCACCAGCCTTCCACTGTCCAATCCTTGTTCCTCCTGCTGAATTTTAGTCTGTCCTTGATGATTTTCTTGGAGAGAAGTGGCTTCTTTGCCGTCCTTCTTGAGTCCAGGCCGTGGTCCAGAAGTCTTCACCAAAGTTCTTTCAGATCCAACATTCTTTGCAGCTATTTCCACACATGCAAGGCCATTTTAATGCAAGGCGATGATGGCTGCACATCTTTGTTTGAAAGTAACCTTTGCAAACACAAGAACACATTGGTTGGAAGGGAACCTTTAATAGTTTGCTTTGATGATCCAATCAGAATGATAGAGTGATACTTGTTCATGGTTTCCCATATGCTGATGATATGATTAGTGAAATGGCCAAAACAGGGAAATTTGGGTTTTAAAAAAGTTTAAAAAATGTGGCTTATGAAGCATTTTGCAATTATTTAAAATGCATCTGTTCACAATAATCTAGAAACATTGTGAATCAGCACCACAACAACTGAAGCTAAACACAAACTTTATGTCACTGCCAACACTGTATTGGCTGTATGTGTATTGGCTCTTCTCATGTCTGGTCTTGGTGTTGCAGGGGTTCAGCAGAGTTACTGGACGAGTCCGGGGGGCGAGTCTCCCCCTCAGAGTCCATGACCTCCATCCCAACCTGCATGCCCTTCTCCTGGTTTGGAGAGAAGGACAAAGAGCGAGACCGAGAGCCGTCGTCCTCCACCAGCAGTCTCCCATACACCACTGCAGAAGCCAGCGAACACACACACAACTCCAAGAACAAGGTGAGAACTTCTTCTCTCACGGGGCCGTTCTGCGCAAGAAACCTGAATTTGATTCGCTTGCACGGATTAAAACTAATTCAGAACTGTTAATTATTAATTATTATTAATTGACTGAGTTTGTGTATGGGAATTTGACACCATTTATAAAACAATTATCTTACTTGGAGTGTGAATTCTGTCATCACTATCTGGTATCATTACTTATTACATGGCTTGGCTGAATTCCAATGTAGAATGCGGTCTGTTATTTCTTTATAACAGACCGCTGCGAAGTATAACAGACCGTTGCCATGAAAAACAGCGCGTTGCTATGGACGCGGAATGGACTATTTTCTTTGGCGGAAGCAATACAATCGTTTTTAAATCAATAAACTCCTTTTAAAATCAATAATTCGCGGCAAATTATTTATTTATTTTGTAGGTAGCCATGTAATAAGCGGGATAATGTATAGTGAGCCGGTTGTTATAGTGAATAACAACCCCTTCAGGCTGATTCAAGATCCCTCCGCTTCGCGTCGGGATCCCGTTCAGCCTGTCGGGGTTGTTATTCACTATAACAACCGGCTCACTATACATTATCCCTTACTTAATATATTGATCCTTGTAGTTT
Source organism: Scardinius erythrophthalmus (assembly GCF_964197995.2). Classification (NCBI taxonomy): domain Eukaryota; kingdom Metazoa; phylum Chordata; class Actinopteri; order Cypriniformes; family Leuciscidae; genus Scardinius; species Scardinius erythrophthalmus. Next base: position 38,828,920 of record NC_138226.1, on the reverse strand, counting down.
CAGGGCTAAATAATATGTAAATCAAAATATATTTTAGAAGTATTATATCAGCTTTTTTTTGTGTTCATTTATAACAATAAACATTAAACGAGCTTAAAAAATCAAGCAAAATTGATCAAATTAAGCCTAGTTTTTAAAACTAAATAGTATTCATAAGTGAGTCATGGTTTAAAATAGTTTATGCTTCTCTTTAATGCTTCTCACAACAAAAACATGAGATCTGTGCATTTAAGGCTTTTTTTTAAGTCAAGGGACACCAAAGTGTATCATTTGATTCATATTCATTAAAAAATGTCCATCTACATACCGTTCACAAGTTTGGGTTTGGTAAGATATTTTCGTGTTTTTAAAAGAAGTCTCTTCTGCTCACCAAGGCTGCATTTATTTGATCAAAAATACAGTAATATTGTGAAATATTATAAGAACTGTTTTCTATGTGAATATATTGTAAAGTGTAATTTATTCCTGTGATCAAAGCTGAATTTCCAGCATCATTACTCCAGTCTTCAGTGTCACATGATCATTCTAATATGATGATTTGATGCTCAAGAAACATTTATGATTATTATCAATGTTAAAAACAGTTGTGCTGCTTCATATCTTTATAGAAACTAGGATACATATTTTTTCAGAATTCTTTGATGAATATAATCTGAAATATATAAATATTTTGTAATAATGTAAAAGTATTTACTGTCACATTTGATCAATTTAATGCATCCTTTCCTAAAAAAAATAAAATAAAACTTGGTGATCCCAAACTTTTGAACAGTAGTGTATGTACTATTGACACTGTCTAGTTTATATCATCGCTTGTAAAAGTGAGTCATATGGGAGAACTAACCAGCTTTCTAACAACACACGACTAAAACTAAACAACAAATATCTGGCATCCAGCTGGACTTGGTTCAGTTTGTTTTCAATTGTGAGATGCTAAGGAGAAGCAGTGTCAGAGTGTTCTGGGATGAAGTCTGCAGGCATGTGGATGTGATCAATAACCGGACACGTGCGTGTGCTCAGAATATGACTATGAACTGCCTCCGGCTGAAGCGTGTTTGGGACAGTGATGTCATATTATTAACCCCTCTCCCCGAACAGACAAATCTCTCCTGGTCTTCTCTGTTCAGTCGCTCCTTAGATTTGGTACAGTATATTTTCTCTTATAGACGCTCAAATTGAATCTAGCAATGTAGTGAAATTCTAGCTGAATATCAGACCTAGTGTCTAGCATTAATAGTTGTAGAATCACATTAGTGTGTATGTGTTTGTTCTGAATGCAGTGCACTAGATGCATGATGCTGCTTATTATTTAATCAGATTTATTTGTACAATCACTCTTTTTTTTCTTCTTCTCTCTCAAATGATTATTTTTCCAGCCTCCGAATAAAGGCTTCTGTTGTCATTAAAACAACGTTGTTGCTTGTAGATGCATTACGCTGCTTATCTGATTTAGTATGTGCTGTTATGTTGTAGTTGTAGGTAAGTGGGGATTGACCGATATGAGTTGGGCGATGTAATGTAATATTAATAGGGCTGGGTTGAAAATATTGACTACTTTCATTTTGATGAGCCGATATTGATTCTTAAATCCCAAGATCGATTCTGTTGATGCATGAAAACACCTCAAAATTATTTGTAGCGCGCTTCCCATCCAGTAATCGCAACAAGCTTTTTAGTTTAATTACTTTTGATAAGAAACACGAAATTCAAACATATGTGGTTTTGTCGCTCTTCAAGCAGCACAAAAACCGATCGTCTTTACTACTAGTTATAGCATGAAATTAACAAAAATGAACATCAGAAGGAATGGTGAAAGAAACAGTACTTTTACTTTACTGTAACTTACTGAAATGTCTCATGTAATCGCTGTTTCAACCGCAGAAAGACGTCTATAAAACAGCTTGTAAACAATGTTGAGCGATGTTACATTTGCCTCAGAAAAGCCATTCAGTGACCATATCTCAATAGTTAGCTGTACAAAAATAACTAGAGAGGAGAATTGTAATAAATGTATGCATTATATTGTGTATTCATTATATTTTTACTCAAGCTGTCAAATAAATCTTTCAGGAAAACAACCATTGTTTAAATGTTTATATTTGAACAAATGGATTATAGTATATAGATTTTATGAATTCAATTAAAAGAAGTTAAGATAAAAACTGCCTTCTGTGCAGTTTTAAATGTTTGTATACAACTCAGTTTTAATTATATCTAAAAAATAAATAGCAAGATAGTTTGGACTCTTGATAATTTTAACCTTTAATATTATTGTAATGTACCAACGGACAGGGTTTCCTGTCTAGTTTACAGCATTATAGTTGATATTTTATATATTATATTATGTACTGTAGCTGATATACAGTATAAACAAATGAATCAATATCAAATCAAAACTGAATTAATGAAAGCTTGTGAACTGGAATCTAATCGATTCAAGACACCAGTATATATATATATATATATATATATATATATATATATATATATACACACCAGAATCGGAATCGGATAGATTCAATGATTCACTCATAATGACTCCACTTGTTTAATTACTGGATGAATCAGTGTTTTAGATGAATCTCTTGAATGAATGATTCAACGATAAAAACATTTATAAGTCATTTGTCGCCACCTACTGGTGATTTAATTGATGTAATAAACCTTTATCCTAGTACTTTTGAGATCATTTGAATTATTGTAAGACAGAAATGATGATACCGTAAATAATGTGCTGTACACACATATACACACACATGCAGCGTATTATGTACAATCAGCAGGATTGGAATGTGTTTGTGTTTTAGTAATCTTAATTGATTACGAGATGCTCTGTGGCTGTGCATCAGCTCATTCTCTAGGCGTAAAGAGCTGAAAATCCCCCTGTCTTTGTGTCTGGATAACAAATCCTGCTTTCTGTGCCTGTTCCAGAGTTTGTCAGTGCTAGATGATTCGAACCATAGCAGTCCTGCTTCAGATTTTTCTGGGCTGGTGGTGGAGCCCAACCTGTCGGGCCGCTCTCATACACTAACCTTCTCCTCCAGCGAGGTGAGTGCAGATCAGACACGTCACGTTCGTTTGCATGGCTTTCCTGTGGCGTGTGAAGGGTCCCCTGGAAGGTCAAGTATTGTCTCGATCCCCCGGCCCTTCGCTCGCGGAGTTCCTGAGTTGAAGTTATTTTTACTCTGAAGCGCTGCATGTGTGTGCTGATGGCGATCCCCGTTTCATTTCATGTGTCTGTCGTCAGTAGAGTTTGTTTTGCATGACGAGAGGATCGGCGGGATAAGCGGATAGCATTCATTCCATCCTAAACACATGCTGTGTGTTTTTTGCATTATGGTGTTAGAATTTGGGATGAAAATGTTATTGAAATGAGATTTCATGAGATTCACCTGGCTGATGTGTGTGTGTGTGTGTGTGTGTTAGATGCTGGACGAGGAGCCTTGCTCTGGAGGGAAGGAATATCACTGGCAGACCCGTCCGGTCTCTGATTGGACGTCCCAGCAGGTGTGTCATTGGCTGATGGGTATGAACATGGATCAGTACACACCTGAGTTCAGCACACAGGCCATCGATGGACACCAGCTCCTGAACCTGGACAGTGACAGACTCAAGGTGAGCGGGCGGAGCGCTCCGAGGAGGATATGATGTCAGAACTGTTTCTAATCTGATCTTAAAGGGATAGTTCACCCAAAAATATAAATTCTGCCATCATTTACTCATCCTCAAGTTGAGTTTCTGTCTTCTGCTGAACACAAAAGAAGATATTTTGAAGAATGTCGGTAACCAAAGAGTTGCTGGTCCCCATTGAAGTCCATCAACTGTTTGGTTACCCATATGCTTTGATGGACTTCCAAAAAAATATACCCATTATAAAGCTTGGAAGAGCCAGGACATTTTTTAATATAACTCAGATTGTATTCGACTGAAAGAAGAATGTCATATACACCCAGGATCAGTGTTGGGAACGTTACTTTAAAAAAGTAATTAGTTATAGTTACTCACTACTTGTTCCAAAAAGTAAGTAGTAACTGAATTACTATATAATAAAAGTAACTCGTTACAAGGGAAAGTAACTATTTGCGTTACTGTAAAAAAAAAGTTGCTATGTCAAAGAATTTGGATTTTTTTTTTTTTGCAGTTTTCACAAGTCAGTTGAAATGAGTAGAACAAACAGGTGTTTGTACATAACTTTCGATATTTATTGCATGTCGACAGACAGCAAGAGGTTTATTCTGCACTTCAAGCATTATCTTTGTAAGAAAAGTAAACAGTTACACCATATAAAGTGCATTTAACTCTAGCAAATTAAATCAACCTCTCTCAACTTTTTATTAAAAGTTGTATTAATAAAGTAAAGGCATAGATGTTTTCCTTAATTTTAATTAGCAGTAACTTAAACACTTTGCCGTTTGAATTTCCATAAACAAAATTACGGAGTATGTTTTTATGTTTCCACTGCTCGATCGCGTCTGCGCCTCACACACACACACACAAATGTAAACACTTTGCGCCTTTTCGATCGCGCCCGCGCCCCTCTCTCTCTCTCTCTCTCTCTCTCTCTCTCTCTCTCTCTCACACACTCACACACTCACACACACACACACACACTCTCACACACACACACACACACACACACACACACACACACACACACACACACACACACACATTCCAAATTACATCGCAGCCTGTTCAGAGCTAAGACGGGGCTACAGATTTGGTGTCCCTAAAGAACCCGCGTATCTCACAGTAGATCAATGAATTTGAAGTAGGCTAGTGCTTATATCTCCACCTTGAAAATGGCAACTTTTCATCGGATTGCTCCTGACTCGCCATCTCTGCGGCTTCATCGAATCTTTGTTTAGCTGGTGTGTGTGTGTGTGTGTGTGGCACGTGTGCTGGCATGTGTGTAAAAACACTGGCTCTGATTGGCTACCATGAAACACATGACTCTGCCTTAGCCAATCATAATCTCTTACCTCGTTATTAACCCACCTCATGACTTCAGGGTGAGAAAATCATGGGCTAATTTTCATTTTTGGGTGAGCTATCCCTTTAACCAGTATATCACCCACCCTTAACAATAGTGACATGAAATTATTTTAGGGATATTTTGGCTTCATAGTCTATGATATGCATGCAAAAAGGAAAGCACAATCTTTTAGAAAGATCTCCCCCTGGTGGCTGGCTAAAGTATAGCTCATAAACCCGCCCTCTTCATGTAATCCCGTGGGATGAGTCAAATTACAAAAATGCAATTTTTTGTCATTTTAGGTAGTTATCATGTTGGCGTATGTTCAAGTGTTAGTCAAGTGTTTTCCAATAAGTTTGGTTTTAGTTTAGTTGGTTATTTGATGCTATTAAAACGGGGTGTAACGTCATGATTGACAGCTGTGCTTGCCAGTGAAGGCCTGGTGCACTTTCTTTTTATTTCAAAATGCAGATTTAAAATATGCATTAATATCACTTCAACATTAAAGACGGTGCTTAGTTGTATATCGCCAGCCGTAAATGCCTCATGCCACTGTCGTCTGCTGATTCGCTTGTGTGTTTTTGAAACGCTCTCCCACAGGCTCTGGGTGTGTCCAGTCAGAACGATCGCGCCATCATCAAGAAGAAGCTGAAGGAGATGAAGAAAGCGCAGGAGAAGATGGAGAAACAGCGGGAAAAGCGTGAGAAAGAGGCCAGACGCAGCGGACGCCTGCCCGCCAGCACTGACTCGCTCTGCTGAAGATGATGTCGATATCTGCTCTCCTTCATGTTCGGCACACTCCAGCGGCAGACTGGGACCACTTCCTTCAACACACACACACACACACACACACACACACGCCGTTCTAAAGGAGTCACTGTCAGTGAATATCCTCACATATGGAGTACGGTCAGTAATAACCTGTGCGTAAACACTAATGAAGCTGCTTATGAGAACATCTTCACACACAAATATGAGCAGAATGTTCATCTAGAGGTAGTGAATTTAATAAGAAAAGCGTTTACAGACTCTACCCATTTTTGGGCCTGTTGCCTTCACTGTTAAAAAAAATATATTTTTTAAACAGTATTTTTGTCTTTTTACCGTTAAAAATCGAAACCTCCTAAAACAAGATAAATGCATAAGAAGCTAACTAAATTTAGCTACATTTTGTTAATTTGCCAGTGAAGAAAAATACATTTAATTGATATTCTCTTTCTTTTCAGAGAATATGAAATCAAGACAAAATACTGATAAGAAAATGATTTTTTTGCCGTGATTTTTCTACTAGGCTAGCTTGTGAGACGATGAATATGGCTGTCCAATGTATAGCAGACCAAAACTTTTATTAGTTTTAATTGTATTTTATGAAACCACTCTAGGGGCTTTAAAAACACTCACTAAGGGATATATAAATATTTAGATGCCTATTTTCACAACTTCGCCACTAACATTGTGGCACGGATAGTGCTTTTAAAAAGATTTCATGTTGTATTTTTAGTACTTTTTGCTGGAAACTTGTACAGTCGAGTGATATTGAGCACTATATTTTTTACTATAACAAAGGGGAACATGGTTTATAAATGTACAAATGAAATATTTTATACACGACTATTAGCATAGCTTTAAGGAAAAGACATTAACTTTTGTACACATTTTCTACTAAGTAGAATAGCTTGTTGGTTAAAACCATTTTGCTAATTCTGAAAAGCAGAGAGTGAAACTCAGTGAAAGGTGTTTGTACATCTAATCTTGATAAATACATACTGTTGGTTGTTTTTATTTGGACGGTTACTGCTTTTTATGTTATGGATGTGGTGCAAAAATACTTAATTGTTACAAAATATAGCATCGTTTTATTAGTTGCCATCACCCAGATTGAATTTCACTAATAACAAAGGATGTAATGAATACTGGATTATCATGATTGTAAGCTTGCCACCTGTGCTCATGTCATCATGATTCTGTGTCCTGTGGTTATATTTTTCTACCTTGTAAAATAGATGATTTTGGACACAAAGACTGTAAGACAAAATCAAGCTTTCTATCTGGTACAAAGCGCATAAACTGCTAAATAAATGCTTTCACCTCTCGTAGAAAAGACTGTGTGTGTTCAATTCAAAATGATTTGATTTAAAATGATCAATTTAGAAAGCCTTTTCAGTCACAGCTCAGTTACCTATTAAAGGTAGGGTAGGCAATTTTTGGAGAGGCTAGCAATTTAGCGAGTTAGCTTTGAAAGCAAAAGATCGCACCCTCCCTTCAGAGCGTCTCCAAAGTCACGTCTCCTTTAAAACACATGAACACGTACAGCAGGAGCAAACAAAAGCGTCACGAGAGACGGCGTTAATCTACCTCATGTCTCAAAGCACATAACATTACAATAATAATGAGCATAAACAGCTTAAAGAGCTCTTGTACCACCAGACTGCTGTAGATTCATTTCAGTGTTGCCATTAAAACATATAAATTTGAGTCACAAACCGCTCCGAGTTTAACATCAGGGGTTTCCATCTCCTCCAGATTACAGTAGTTATGGTGTGAACTCAGCATAAGCTGGTTGTTTGGTTCAGGAGGAACTGTAAAAGACGGCTGCGGTTTCGTTCGTGGCTCTCGGTGACTGACGCCTGTCTAACTCTGCATAGCATGAGACGCTCTGATGACGTGTGATGTCTGTGAGAGTAGGTGGTTCGGACCGAATGCAATGATTGGACGAACATTTAAGGGTCCTACGCCTTGCACAGACAATATACAGTATATAATATATACATGCATATATATATATATTTATACCATTAGACCACTTAACTTAGTGATTGCTGTCATAAAATTGTCATTTACTCACCCTCAAATTGTTTCAACCCTGTATGAATTTCTTTCTTTTGCTCTACAAGACATTTTGAAGAATGTCTGTAACCAAACAGTTGATGGACCCCACTTTCATAGTAAGAAAAAAAAAGTAGTTTTAGGCAAAACCATGATTTTCTCAGCTTTTTGTTCACGATGTTGCTTTAAAACAAAAACATAAACCTTTAAAATATTGAAAAAAGAAAAATGCATTCTGACACTGTGGTATGTGATTCATTTTTAGTAACTCTGTAAGAAAACCTGCATGAACTGACTTCACATCCACTAAAAATCCTCAAATCAATCGTTGACTAACTTATTGCAAAAGTGGCAAAAAAAAGTTCGATATTATGAGAAAAGCACGTGCAGGGAAGCGCAATGACAGACATATTAAAGCGTCCAATCCATTTGAAATGAGGCTGCAGTTCCAGTCCGTCTCCAGTAGAGGCCACTGGAATTAAACTCAGTCCTTTATTGACAATGAACAGAGTGAGTTTCAAACAGCTTAACACTTGTTTAAACCTATTTTTTACAGTCTATGGTTTAAACCCATCAAGAGAAGCACACAATTCACACAAACATGCGTTTTGTCACTTAAGTGCCTGAATTGTTACTTGGCTGAAGCTTAACATTTTCTGGTGGTGAGAAGCATTTAACACTTTAAACTATTCACGCTACACTCAGTTTCTTAAAAAAAAAAAAAAAAAAGCATCTTTTTTTTTAGACCTTTCGATCTTTTCATCGTCTCTGAAAACAACGTAACACGTGGGACTGTGTGTGGAATGTGAAGTCCCAGTTATGCTGGTGCCAACATTTTAAACAATGATCAACATTACAGTCCATCTCATGATGAAGGATAATAAATACTGACTAACACATTCAAATATAGAAGCAAGAAAACGCACACTGGATCTCACTCAAAAGTAATACACACTCAACATACACCAGAACAGCAACTGCATTATCGTCTATCTGGGATGTGATGGCACTAGCAACACCTGTGCTAACTTCTAACACTGGCATGTGACATGAAGGGCAGATGCGCTGGACGAGTCTAGGCGCTGCGGAAGGTGGTCATGTCTTTGGGCTCTTTGCTGGGAACACACCAGTCGTCGGCCTCGTGGATGGTTTTGTAATGTTTCCAGGCGGATTTGTTGTAAACGGGAAGCCTCTCGATGGACTCGGTGGACAAAGCCTTCAGGAATCAAAACAACACGGTATTATGAATGGAATTCAGGAGTGAAAAAGAAAATAAATCAACCACTCTTATTTCAGAAAAAAAAAGCTGGTCATGTGGGTGAACCTAACAAAAACATGTCCAGTTCTTAAATTGTAATATTTTAATAATAATAATAATAATAATAATAATAATATGTATTATTTTTATCATACATGATCCATTAAAATGTTTGGGGTTGGTTAGAATTTTTTATTTTTTCTAAAATAAGTAACTTGTTCACCAAGGCTGCATTTATTTGATCAAAAATACAGTAAAACAGCAATATTGTGAAATGTTAATATTTAAAAACTCTTTTCTATTTTGAATAGTTTTTTTTATTTCTATATATATTATTCCAGTCTTCAGTGTCACATGATTCTTCAGAAATCATTCAGTGTTAAAAAATTGTTGTACTGCTTGATATTTTTTCAGTATTCTTTGATGAATAGAAATATTTTTTGTAACAATGTTAGTAAATGTCTTTACAGTCACTTTTGATCAATTGAATGCATCCTTGCTGAATAAAACATTAATTTCTTTAAAAAAATAAAATAAACGTAAATCTTACCAACCCCAAACTTTTGAATGGTAGTGAATATATATTTTTATAATCTAAATAATAATCATTTTATAATTACTGTGTTTTATAATAAATGCAATATTTATTTAAAAAAAATTTTTTTTAATTATTTTAGAACCGTTTTAGATTGTAACAATTAAACATATCGGTAGAGGCTTCCCATTTTTTTCAAATTCTCAGTGTAATGTGTCAAGATATTTTTCTCATCACATTCTCATTACTGTAAAACAATGTTTTAGTTTTTTCCCCATATTACTGTGATGAGAATTGTTATTTTGCATTACAGTAAAAAGAATGTCATATTTCATAATTAACAAGAAATGCAAAGCATCTGAATGGACTTAAAATAGAATTAATTTTCTGTAATAATAATAATGAAAATAAATATATCATTTTGAGTGGATGAAATACAGTTTTCAAGAGTTACTCACTCTAATGTAAATGACGGCATCTGTGCCGTATCCCTCCATAGAGTAGAGCTTCAGGTCACCCTGGAAATATCTGGCGTAAAGTTTGGAGAGGGGCAGCCCGTAACCAAAGCCAGCCTGAGACCACGACACAACACATGCCATCAACACAACAAACTTTTACTTTTGCTTCAACGTCTCATTTAAGACTGTACAGGAAATATGTCATTCAAAACAATGCCTTTGCCATTTTTAGTGATCGAAAAGTTGAGACGGGGCAGGAAATAATCAGGGTGTCTACAGATATAAACAAGTTAAATTTAAGACTTTTTAAGACCTTTTTAATGCCACTTTAAATAAAATTTAAGACCAAACCTGTGATGGAAATACACAATATATTACATGCGTATATGTAATATTTAAGCTAAGTAATTGAAATAATTTAATAATCATTACTTGTTTATTGAACTAAAATCAATGTAACATTTGCAATCGTGAGAATATTCAGCAAAATAGCTCCTGTCATGTTATGTTACTCAGGGTTTTTCCTGGCTCAAAATGAGGCGTAGGTGGTAAAATCCTAATAATGTATTTTAATAATAAGATAATTAAATTTGTATTTTTTTGTAGATCATCATATGGCCTAATGTGTTTCCCACATTATTTTTGTGGGTGGTGCTTGGTACTTGTAGTACATGTATGCATGCCCCCCCGGAAGAAAATTTTGTACATTTTTAAAGATAAATTCATTAATCTGGTGCACTTTGAGTCATCCAAATCCACTAATAAAAATAGATAGTCCACCCGCAAACCACCCAAATTCTTTGATTTAGATATCTGCATCTGATCATCACATTACAATTATTTAAATGATCAGTGTTAAGCATGATAATATGGTAAAATATCACACTGAAGTAGCCTGATTTAAAAGGAACATTTATTTAAAATAAAAGTTCTTCTTTTGGCAAAATTACATTTACTTAATAGCCTAAACAGAGGCTTTACTCCCTTCAAACTTAAATTGTCAATATTTCATTACATCACTGTTTGAAAGCACTATTTTTTGTAACTTTTATAAAAAGGCATTTTTCCCCTAATTTTATTAAATGTATGCTTCATCTTTCATTTCAAATTCTTAAATTTGATCAATATATTCAATTAAAATAATAAGACACTAGGCTGTTAATCAAATTAAACAATTTACATTGAAAAATTATAACTGTATTAAATTGGATTATTTTAAATATTTTTGAATATACAAATAAGGAATGTTGAAAAGATGATACTTTATGAAACTAAACCGCCAGTAGGAGGCGGCAGGCGACCGTCTTAATGAGCGAGTCATTGAGTCATTCATTCAAACGATTCGTTCAAACGGCTGATTTATTCAGAATGAGGCAGTTTATGAATGGGTAATTGATTCTTTGACTCAACCGATTCGTTCAAAACGCTGAATCATTCAGTAATGCTGCTGCAACAAGTGTTGCTGTGAGATGCGCAATCTTTGTTTGTAACTATTTTCGCTGCTGAAACAGAACAAAAACAGTCATTGCGTCTAAAATGTAAGTGACTTAATTTTAACTATTTGTTTATTGAACTGTAATGAAATCAGTCTCGGTTTCAATCTTGATGGCATTCAGGAAAACAGCTCTCTGGTCGTGTGTAGCCTAGCTATTTATGGTTTCTTAACTATGTTATAAATAACTGCGCGAGCCTCAACAGCGCAACATTGTTACCGTATACATTAGGTAGGCCTATATTATTATCAACTATAGGCTATCAATCGCCACTTACATTAAATGAAATAAAACAGAACCATCCTCATTTTTACCTCAGTATGTTTCTTTGTTTGCCGTTATGCTCATTTGTTTTGATTTCTTCCTTTAAAATCTATGACAGACACAGAGACAAGCAGCGCGAGCCTCAACAGCGTTACCAGAAAAAGCCTACATTATCATTATCAATAGCTGTTTATGTAATAAAATCTGAATCATTCTGGCGATTCGATGCTTCACTGCTTATTTGACGGACATTAGGTCCGTCAGACTGGAGACATTTTTGCGGTAACGTTACCAGAAATATTTAAGACCTATCGAATCTGAATTTAAGACATTTTAATACTTTTTAAGGTCTTTTATTAGGAAAACTTTATTTAAGACATTTTAAGACTTTTTAAGGACCCGCGGCCACCCTGAATAATGAAGGCAAGAGATCGTGATCGAGAAATGCAGGCTCGAACGTCCTACATCCGTAACTTTCTAACCATAAGAAATGAACCTGAAAGATTGCGGACTGGGTTATATGTCTCATACTGACCAGAGGAGTGGCTCGAGACGTGTCCATCTGAGGACGAGGAGCAGTGGAGTAGGTGTACGTGAACAACCTGTCAATCTTCCTCAGTGGAACTCCGCCTCCACGATCACTGACCTATGACAGAGCAAGATGAGAGTCTGTGATCATGAATCACATTAAACTTAGTTTTTATCGTTTAATAGCCAATCAGCGATCAAGGATTCTGTCAATAAGTGCACCCTTATGTGGTTTCAAATCTATACGACTGACTGACTTCTGTGAAACATAAAAGAAGATACAATGGAAGTCAATGGTGACCAAAACTAAAACATCTTTTATGTTCTGCAAAAGATCATGAATCATAAATGATGACAGAATTTTGGGTGAACTATCCCTTTAGTAGGTTTTTCTTAATATGGAAATGTGTTTTTTTGTTTTTAATGAAATGAGACTCTAAATAAGACACTAAAACTGCCAGTAGGTGGCGGTAAATGTCATTCATTCATTCAGCTGATTCATTCATGAATGAAGTAAATGGCTCTTTTGAATGGCCACTGAATCATTTGTTCACCCTATTAGTTGAAAACATGGATTCATTCAGTGATGAAACACTGCTGTGTGTTGTTTGGAAGACACACCACAGTTCTGGCAAAACTCGTTGGTAAAACTGAACAAAAACAGACAATATTATGTCTAAAATATAACACAATATTAACTACTTATTTAGTGTACTGTTGTATAATTGAACTGGCGAGTTAAACGCGCTAATCATTTAACGAATTTATATTAATAATTGTAAAATGTAATTTTCAGCATCATTACTCCAGTCTTCAGTCACATGATCCTTCAGAAATCATTCTGATATGCTGATTTGCTGCTCAAGAAACACTTCTGATTATTATCAATGTTGAAAATCAATGCCTGCTTTATATTTTTGTGAAAAAAATATATTTTGATGCACAGAAAGTTCAAAAGAACAGCATTTATTTAAAATAAAAATCTATTGAAACATTTTAAAAAGCATTTACTGTCACTTTTGAACAATTTAATGCATACTTGCCAAATTAAAGTACTAACATTTTTTTACTGACACCAAATTTTGGATGGTAATGTTTGGATGAAATATGTGAGGAATCTGGTAATGTCCTGGAGTTATGAAGAAGGTCTAAAGGTGATGATACACAGGGCAACATTTTGGGCAATGTTGCCGTCAACGGGCAACCAGATGAGACACAGGGCCCATGACCGATCTAAATTACCCAGATATATATTTATTGGCCATTTTCAATGGGAAAGTGCCCAAGCAACAATCGATTGGCAAGATTGCCCAGCAACATTGCTCAAAAAGTTGCCCTGTGTATCATCACCTTAAGAAGTGATTGACTCTAACTGGCTGTTCAGCTTTAAGACTCTTATTCCTCGGCTGGGATCGTGTCGAGACTTTGAAGCTGCACTGAAACTCACATTTGGTTTCATTGAAGTCACTATATGGAGAAAAATCCTGGAATGTTTTCCTCAAAAACAATCATTTCTTTTCAAACTGAAGAAAGAAAGACATGAACATCTTGGGTGACGTGGGGGAGAGTAAATTATCAGGAAATTTTATAATTCTGAAGCGAACCACTCCTTTAATAAGTCGAGGTGAGGCGTTACCACAGATTTGAGCACAGCCAGTCTGTCCGTACCTTGACGGTCAAGTCTTCGTGTCCGAGGACGATCTGGATGTGCACCGGGGGATATTCCATGGCATCTTCATAAAGTTCCATGGTAGCGCGCATGGCATTCTGCAGGAGTCACACAACATATTTATAGCTCAGCACTGCTGCACATCTAAAGAGCAAAGCCATTCACACCACAGGAAACCAGGCACACGCCGCACAACTCAATTCTTCACTCAACACACACATCAACACTTCAGAGATGTAAAACGATGTACAGCACCTTACAGAGCTCAAACACCATGTGGTACAGATGAGACGGCACATACACCACAACAATGGGTTTATCCGGTCCTTTAACTGCAGAGGAAACACATGAGAAACAGCAGTCACACTTCCGATCATCCGTGCGGAATGCTGAAGCATTTACCGATCATGAATGCAGTCACATGACATGCGTGTGCAGCAGAAAGTTACCATTAAATTCTTCCAGTACTACCTCAGGTGAGCTCATGTAATACCGGTCACACAGGTTTTGGGCATTTTCATACGCATCTAAAAAAGAAAAGAATGTTTGAATGTTGATTAGAAAAGTAGATTTTTACATATACTGAAGAAATGTGGGTGGTGCTTGTCAATGCAATGCTTTGGGTGGTAAGACATTTTGATCAAATTTCACCTAAAAATACTCAAAAATGAACTAGATTTCCTTAATGAAGTCTACAATGTATATATATATAATGTTATGCCATGGTATCTTGCCAAAACTCAAAGATCACATCTATTTGAATGAACAAGTCTAATTTAGGATTATTTAGTTTTTTTGCATTGATATTATTTTCATAACAATTAGGCAAATTTCAATTCTCAGTGATGTTTCTCATTAGATTTTTATTAGTTGCTGTATAAAAATGATATTATCTAAATTGTTTTCCTACATTTAAGTATTCATCCATCACGGTAGCATTTGCTGTACTCAATTTAATTCATGCTTATTTGAGTCATTACCCCACAAATAAAATATTTGAAACTATTGCAAAATGTTTATATGAAAGAAAAATCCCGGTCACCTTTGACCACATCAGTGACGAGACAGTTCGGGTCGATGCTGCCGATCTGTTTGGGATGAGCAGGATTGACACGCACCTTTCCCCCAAACAGAAGCGCTGAAAACACACAGACATCATCATGTTATTGACATATTGACATAAAAGGGTGGCGATCAATGAATGAGATTCAGAAATGTGGGGCACTGATGGCTGTGAAACCGTAAACACGCCAGTCGCTAAACCAAACGACACTACGAGTGAACATTCCAGGATCCCATTCAACTGACTTTACATTTCTGCTGTCCATAATGGGCTCTATTATAAACTACAGCACTAGAAGAGTGTGTGTCTCACTGTGCTGGTTCAGGAGCATTCTGATTGAAATCCTGCTCATGTAGAAGCGGTCCAGGAAGTACTGCATGTTCTGGCTGGTGATTGGGTCGGTGCCGTAGGTCTCCTTGTACTCCACCACTCCTTGAGCCATGGTGGGAACTACATCATTGTGGCGGTTTCTGATCTTAATCACAGCATCTGTGAAGCTAAAACAACAGAGGTGTGTGTTTATGTGTGTAAAAGTGTGTGTATTTGTAAGCACAAGCAGAGCTGGAAGGTAGAGGTCTTCACGGGTCCACTTGGACCTGGGAGGGTTCAGGTCGGTCCAAAACTTTTGTATAAAAAAATTATTTTAAATAAATGTATTGTGCGAATTTCCCCCTTTGGGAATAAATAATGTTTATAATCTAATATAAAAGTCCCCCTGTAGTCAACCATTTTATCCCTTAAAACTCATCTTTGATCACCAAAATGACATATTTAAGCAATTTCTTCATCGAGTTACATAGCTTGAATGTAACTCGACACCCTTGCCTCATTTAGTATACGTGGTTTATGAATATGCAAATGAGCCCCGCCTCCACTCACTCAGCTCAGCTCAGAGATCCACTGGTTGACGATCACACGTTGATCTGATTGGTTACAAGGTAGTTTGTGACGTCAGAAACGCCAGCGGTTTCAAAAGCGTGTTTTTGAGACTGTCTTTGGTTCACTGCCGTTTTAAGGAGAAAATACTCAGCAATGGTGTCGACTTATGAATTTACACATGGTTTGTCTTAAAGCATATTAAAAACCCCACACAGACATATAAACAACATTAAAAGCTGGATTTTCACCACTGGGGGACTTTAAAAAATGCCATCCTTTTGTTTTTCATTTTGAGCATTTAGCAATATTTTACTACTTAAAACAAATACGTATCAATAATTCTATAACATTATTATTATCATCCCCACTTCTCTGTAAATTCGTGCTTCTATGTAAATAATCAATCCCTTCTTGACATTGGTGCATGCAGCAGCTCCAACTAAACACTCATTTAACAATGAGTGCTTATTAATATTAATATAAATATAAATTTCCTTGCAAATAAAATTACTGATAAGATTTTGGTCATATCGCCCACCCCAAACCTACCGTGTGTTTCTAATTGGTCATATCTGGTTGAAAAAGTCACCACTCATCTTTATTTTTGGAAATATATTTTTGAGCCGGATGCGGACTCTGTCATAACTTTTGTCTCGTTTTAAACTCCATTACGCACATTGGGTTTGGGTGTGAAATGACTGGGGTCTTAGATCTTAGGACCAGAGAAGACCTCTACTGCAGGGTATTTGATGTTTCTCTTACTCTTGTGTGACTGTTTGATCATCCATATTCCTGTCCTTGAACTCAAGTATATCCTGGAAACTTTGCATGTACCTGCAGAGATGCAACACAACCAAAAAAAATGTAGCTCAGATTTGCAAACATATCCCAATAATAGCACTACACGCATGTATTCGCACTGACCAGCTCTGCACCAGGTGCACTGAAGGAGTTCTCAGTAGGTTATCAGGCAATAAATCGATTTCCTTCAAAATATTTGCCAGCCTGACAGGAAGCTCCTGCCTTAGAAACGTGAATGACGTTTTCTCACACGCGTTCTCTGAACCTGAAGAGAAAAATGTGTACAGAAAGACAGAAAACATAATCATCATTTGGTAATTTCACCATTTAATTGATAAAGGTGGGACTGAGTACAGGATTCCCAGAGTTACGGGTGCTTGGGGGTCCAATAAACTGAACAAGGGGCCCAGAAAACCCCTGCCTAATGCAACGTAAACACCATGATATAAAGACATATAGATATGGTAATCCAACAATACCATAGTATATGTAAAATTACTGTTATTTATATCAAATACCATCATCACATGATACTTTCCCCACCTATCATTCTATTATAATCTACTTAAAATTACACAAATAGAACAGGGATTAAATATTCAAACTTTTGTTTTTATTGTCTCTCGATTCTACTCCACTGTAGGATTGAATCATGTTAGATAGCCTACTTTACTGTTCTGTTCACATATTAAATTGTATCTACTTGATTCCAGACTTACCAAAATCTATGAACTGTTTCATAGAGAGAGGAGAAGGAGAGAATCTGGAGTAAAAGTCGATTTGCTTGGAAATAGACGCAGCCTTCATCAAGGTCCTGAAGATTCTCATATTGGCGTCTTTTGCTGTTTAGTTCTTCAGAAAATCTAGAAAAATGTGTCCTGTTGGTTTTCTGAGCTCATATTATTTTGTCCAAAATATAGTCAGCAGAAGACTGTGCACTTGTTTCTCGTGGTGTAAAGTTGAATGTCAGTCATGTTCGCACATGCATCGTCAGTTCACTCATCCAGAATCAGTGATCCCGGTTTGTCCAGGACTGTCTGGAAAATGCAGTTCCACTCTGTAGAAAATGCAGTCCTGTATTGACCGGTAATGGCATTGCACACATTATATGATGGCCCTACACATGCAGGTAATCCCGGAGTAATGCTTGACGTGTGTGAAGACAGATAAGCACTCCAGCAGCGTGTGTGTGTGTGTGTGAGCTCATCTGATATGCAGGAGCATCTGCGCACACAGGGCCTCTGACCGCAAGACACACGCTAAACAACACCGGCTGAGCTCCGAGGACAACACACCCTGAAACAAGCTGTAATCTCTGACCTGTTATCTTGATTGTCTATTTGTTTTTCCAGGTTGCTGTAAACACGTTGACTCGCGTAAATGCTGCACTGACATAGATGTTTCATTAACGCATAGAGCGTCCACTCTGTTTACTTCCGCGTTGTGGGAGCCGCTGAATCACGTGACTGTCTGCGGCGTTCCCGATAGCACGTCTGTTAAAGATCACTTCATTAGGAAAGCAGATGCTGTTTACTAACATCTGACAGACGTCTTTAAGATGCCAGTTTTACATACATTCTAAATCATGAACATCTTATAGACATGCTAAAAGTTTTGACATCTGACAGGAAACGTCCTTTAGACGTATTGCAGATGAGCAAACAAACATGAAAAAAATGTGTCTTCGAAATGCAAACACGCACATCAAATAGATGTCTCCGTGATGTACGTGTGTCAGGGACGTAAATGCTGAATAAATGTTTTCAAATAATTACGTGTGTGTGTATTTTGGGTATACCCAGAAATAATTATGTTAAAAAAGGTGTCGTGTAAATGCCCCCCAAAGATAGGCTACATATGTACAGTTCAGTTCAATACAGTATGGAAATAGCTTCTTAATTAGAAGATTTACTTGTAGCCTAAATAAATATTAATGATTTCACATTGTAATTTTGGCTGCCCCTGAATTATTAATTAATCAGCTAAAGTAAATTATGCTATAAAACCCCATTCATTCATTCATTCATTCGAGACGTGCATTTGCATGCGATGCGTGGGGCAACATAGCATAATGATTATTATTATTATTAATTTTAGGTTTATCAACAAAAGCACAAATGTATACAACTGTCACAGACATTCAGTAATTTTTGTCTTAGTTTCATTTTCATTAACTTTTAGCAAGTTTTCATTCGTTTCCCGATTTCCTTTGACCAGTTTTCCCAATCCCACCACTTCTAAGTTGTCATGGAGATTAATTTAATGATCACAGGTGTTTGTCATTATTACCCTCATTTGCCTTTTATTTGCAGTCTTTTCGGTTCTCATTTGTCCGGTCTCGTTTGTTTTAAGGTTGTGTTTACTTTGATTACCTGTTCTTGGATTTTGTTTTTGGAGTTTATTAAAAACTGTTAGCCTGAATCTTCTTCTTCGTGTGCTTTACCACAACTGTTGCTACAACAACCATGTAAACAACAACATTAAAAGTGAGAAAAGTAAAATAAACAGACAAACAAAATACACATACGGTAGGCCGGCCAAGGGTAATATAAATTACATTATATAAAGGTGCCTCAACTGTATATTATAGGAAAGAATGAACATTATGTACACAACGTTATGGAGTGATATCCATTTGTTACAATTCCCTTGATGTCACACCCTCCTGGTAAAACAAGTCTTTAGTCTTTATATTCTTGTTCACAAAAACAATTATTTATTAACACCATTTATGAATTATGATGACTCCTATGGCTTGCCACTCTTCTTTAACTGTTTTTCTATCCTCCTGTCAAAGTGCTTCTGCTCACTGATAAAAAAAATTAAAAGGATATCCATGGTGAATTTGATATTGTCACTGTGTGTGTGTGTGTGTGTGTGTGTGTGTGTGTGTGTGTGTGTGTGTGTGTGTGTGTGTGTGTGTGTGTGTGTGTGTGTGTGTGCTGCCATTGATGTCAGGTGAGTGTGGATTGCATCTATTTGCTCCTGATCTTCAAAGTACAACGGCACAGGCACTTGTTGGTGGAACACTTTTGGAAAAAGTGTCAAGACACTTTGATTTATTTTGGCCACTGATGATGGACTGTGCAGAGAAAATTGAAAATGGCATTAAAAACATGTCCATGTATGTCTCTGTAAGTCGTTTATTTACTAGACAAGCTATTGGTTGGGAATGCAGTTAAAATTTTATACAAGTTAAGATAGAGATTTTCATTTTCTTAAGTAGCTAAAGCAAACACACACCTTTATGAGATGAAAGTTAAAAAGAACTTGGTAAAGACAGAGTATGATAAAACCACATAGCACACATAGCCTACATTTTAGTCCAGATCAGCAAGCTATTTTAAGAAAAATGTATATTAAGATATAAATTAGATAATTAGATCATCTAATTTATAAGAAACAACTAGCATCATGCTAAACAACAACAACTTTAGCAGATTATTTAACATAGGCCTACCTCAGTTAATGTCGCTGTACAGCCTCCCCCTACTGGACGCATCAGGAACAACAGGGCCTGGGGTCGGTAAAATTTACAGCAAAGTCCTGGAAGTTTAATGCATATTTTACCAACTGAAAATGTTCCTAAAAGGTGGAACCTTTTTTTTTTTTTTTTTTTTTTTTTATATACGCCTTTGCAAACATGGTTACTCCCTCACTACACCAAACCACGGTTATATTACACTGCATCTACAAATCCGCCTAAATCATCGCATTTGCTTCAGGATTTGATGTTATACTTACACTTGGAAAAGATAAAATATTCAATTAGAGGTTCTCATACATTTTCTTATATCTGGCAACCCTGGTAATGGGATTGACATTGATATTGTGACTTTTTCTTTTTCACACACCTCTCTATTATGGTGGTCTTGTGTTGTTGGATGCTTAGGCAGCTTTATATATGTCAATAGGGTTTATGTTGTTTACTGTTGTATCATTGTTACACCTTGATTGTGGTATCCATCCCTTTTTAAATACTGTCATTATTTAACTATTGCATAATTTTTGTATCTTCATTATTACTAATAACTAATTTATTTTCATTTTCAGTATCTTTTTTTTTTTTAAACATCCTAACTAACTAGCATCCTGTAAGGCAGTAGCCTGTGCTCGGGGTTGAAGATGTAAAAATACAGTCTCTGTACAAACCAATAGCATTTGTCTTTGTAATAAAAAAGAGAGGGGAAAAAAACACCAAACTACAAAAAGTCCCTAAAATTCCGTCGCCAGTAAAGTTCAGCAGACACGCAAAGCGAAATATGCATTGAACAGAAAGTAAGGCTTGGTTAGTTATCGACCACGTGATATTATAACAACAATAAGCCTTGATAATATGAAGCCTCTTTTGAAATTGCCCCGCATAGCTCGATACACATTGGAGCCTCAGTGTCATAACATCACTACAAATTACTGAAGAAGAAGAAGAAGAAGAAGGAGGAGGAGGAGGAGGAGGAGGAGGAGGAGGAGGAGGTAAAGCCTACTGTGGGAAAATTGTTTTTATATTAGACATTAGTTTGACATTGAGTTTCCTTTCTATCTTAATCGGAATGCGGGCGAAATATCATGTTGGTTAAAACAGTGTTTTAAATGTGTTTCCAGTTATATCATTTAAACAAAAAAGATAAAAAATACACTCTGAATTATATTTATTAAATTCAAGTCGTGTAGCTCTATGCTAATGCATTGCAGCTATAACAACATGTTTATTTGAGTTCATTCATGAAAATGGTTAAAAACAATGTGAAAACTGTTTCTAGTGAATAACACATTCAAACCTTTAAATTGTTTTTTCTCTCTCTACTTTTTTCACTTAATTCACACCATTACATCCAATTTTTTTTGAATGCTACATATATTTTTGGAATGAATGATTTTTGTTTATTATTGTTATGCCCTAATATATGAAAGTCCCTCAGTGAACTTTTTTAACAAGTACATCTTGAGGACCAAATGTCCCCACAAAGTTAGTAAAACCTGAAATGTTTAACACATATGTTTGAGCCCAGCTTATAAATCATAAATTATGTGTGTGTTTTTTTTCTTTCTTTCTTGTAAATGTAAAAATGCAGAATGTTTTCTGTGAGGGTGTTTAAGGGTTAAGGTTAGTTTTTGCACACGTTTCTTGAACAGAACCAGGAAACCGTTTTAGCTGTTCCGAGAAAATGAAACTTACTGGGCTGTCATGTCTGTCTTTCACTGTCTGTGTGTAAATACAGTGAAATGGCAGAAGCCAGTTTTTCTCAGGAGCAGTTCAGCTGTCCAGTGTGTCTGGATCTACTGAATGATCCGGTGGCCATTCCCTGTGGACACAGCTACTGTAAGATCTGCATTACATGCTGCTGGGATCAGGAGGATGAGAAGGGAGTCTACAGCTGTCCTCAATGCAGACAGACCTTCACTGAAAGACCTGCGCTGAATAAAAACACCATTCTGGCTGAAGTGGTGGAGCAGCTGAAGAAGACGAAACTTCAAGCTGATGTTTCTGCTCGACCGAAAGATGTGGAGATGTGTGCTGGAAAAAAAAGCAAGAAAGGAAAGAAAACGCCAGGAAAAAAACATCTGGTGTGCCTTAACTCTTACTGTCTTTGCTTTGTGACCGTCTCACATTATATGGGTTGCAAACCCCATTCACATAAAATCAAATGAATATAAGTATCCAATATTGTATGTACTCGTTTATACAATACTTGCTACACTGTCAGAAATAGGGGTACAGTAGGAGTCCATTTCTGTCCCCCAAGGTACAATCTACACTAATGAACCCCATAGGGCTTATAGTAATTGGACCTCAAGGTACATATAGAGGTATGTACCTTTTTGAGGGTCAAAAAGGTACATATATGTTCCCAAGCATTAAAAGGCCTATGCCAAGGGTACAAAAGCTGTGCCCTTGAGGGAACAGCCCCAGTGACAAGCCATTGTACCCCTAAAGGTACAATAATGTACTTTATTTTCTGAGAGTGTACACAAAATAGTTTTTTTTTCCTCTCTCACATTTACAGTTTTACTTGTCTTTATATCCAGACGATTGTAAAAGAGCGACAGAGTAAGTTCCAGCAGAGAATCCAGCAGAGAGAGAAAGATCTTGAGGAGTTGAGAGAGGCGGTGGAGTCTCATAAGGTGCGTTTAGAGAACAACAGTAGTTTAGACTCTCTTCCAGTGTCTTTCAGCCCCGCTGAAGCCTGTCGTGATACACAGGCCACGTCTCCGGGAACAGAAAGAGCTGACTGTGATGTGTGTCGTGTGTCCTATACAGCGCTCTGCAGAGGCAGCGGTGGGGGACAGCGAGAGGATCTTCATTGAGCTGTTCGGCAACATTGAGATGATCTGCTCTGAGGTGGCACAGCGGATCAGAGATCAGGAAAAGGCGGCAGTGAGTCGAGCTGAAGGACTCGTGGAGCAACTGGAGCAGGAGATTGATGACCTGAGGAGGAGAGATGCTGAGCTGAGGATGCTTTCTCACACACATCGTTTCCGCAAGGTAACAGAGATCTGGAATACAGGACAGTAGTTTTAGAAACACCTTACCGTTAGATACTTTCTTCATTTTAATTCTATTTAATTGGAGGAATTTGTTATAGGCCTACTCACACAGCTGAAAAACTGTTTAAACTTTAATACTTATCTCGTCCTGCACCGTTTGTGCTATACAGACATATATGATACATTAAATCATGTGGCTTTTTGAGAAAAGGTGACACTATTACTTTTCTTAACCATTAGGATTTTCACCTGATGGATGATAAAAAGCATAAAAGTCCCAAAGACTTGAAAGAGGGGGTAACATTTACATTGTATTCCATTTAAACTGATTGGATTTCTAAGATCTGTGGAAATTACTAGAACAGAAGTGCTCGACTAGACCTGAACAGCCCAGTAGAACACCATGAAAACGATACAAGACACAACTGTAGCAAATAAAGCATATATAATATCAACATAGGCGTCGATTTCGGTGGGGACGGTGGGTACGTCCACCAATCATCATTGATCGTTGTTTAGGTACATTAAACCACGTTAAGCTTTTTCCTTAGGCTCTAATGAAGCAGAAACGCTTGATGTCAGATTACGTCCATAATAATTTGACTTTTGGTTTGATTTTTTGACCGTTTTCAGTGGTTATGAGGAGCAATATGAGAGAGAAATTTGGTAATCATTGTTTAGGTACATTAAACCACGTCATGTCATATTGTCAGCATGGTACTTATGAAGCAGAATAGTGGGTCATATGTCTAATGCTTTTTGAAAACTTAAGGCTTTCTTCTTCATAAAATCAGAATCGGACATCATCACATTTTTGTATACGTTTTTATTTATTTACATTAGTAAGCTACAAGACATCGTCTTTCAAAACATGACCTGCGCGAAAGATAAAAAAAAATGAATGCGTCATTGTACCCAGCACTTCTGAAAATGCACTTCCGAATGCACATTTCAAACCAAACTGACGCCCATGAATAGCAAACTGGTAGTTCAAGTATACACAAGTCACTCAAGATGATTTGAATAAACAAGCAGAGTAAATATCATTCTGTTCATGAAGGTTTTTGTCTTCCTGTAGAGTTTCCAGTCTCTCTCTGAACCTCCTGAATCTACAGATGTTCCCAGCATCACTGTCAGCTCTCTCCTCGCTTTTGATGATGTGGGAAAGTCTGTCTTTCAACTGAAAGAAAAACTGCAGGATTTCTGCAGAGAGGAGATAGACAAGATATCTGGCAGAGGTAAAGTAGTGGACATTTATGAACTCTTAGACTTTTTAATGGGAGCTATATATTAACTATGTCTGTTTCATTTTTTAGTAACATACATTGAAATCATTCCCACCAATGAACCCAAGATCAGGGAGGAGTTCCTTCAATGTAAGACACAATTTACATTTTCATTTAAATATTATTAAGTATGTTACAAAGACAATTGGGATGTCCTCACAATACAGATATTTTTTGTGATTTCAAATATTCTGAGGCCATTTTTGGTATTTCAGTCCAACAGTAATATGCCTTTTACTGTTTGTTTACTCTCCGCTTGTCTGTGCATTAGTGGTAGGGATTTCTCAGTGACTGTTTCCATCCAAAGTTGTGAATTTAGCTTATGCACAAAATTGGAATATCGCATAAAACAATTGCGCATAAAGCACCATCTCCATCCAGCAAGTCGAAAGGAGCAAAATTGCCACTTCCTGATAAACCTGTGAAATAAAGTTCGCTTTCAGTCAGTCAAGTTGATTGACTGGTGCATTGGGGTCTCACTTGGGAGCCCAATCCCCTTCGATGGTAACAAAATGGGCCAATGAATGGACATTGGCGAGTTAGATTTGCATGGCAAGCCACTCCCCCGGACATACAGGAATATAAGCTTGCCTGCAACTCATTCATTCAGATTTTTGCTTCGGAGCTGAGTGAATTTGTCACAGCGATCTGCCATTCGCCTTCGCACTGAGAAGGAGAAGCTTCTTCAGTTGGAGAAAGGGCACATATAGCTGTGTTTTCACCTAAAAAGAGCAAACTTGCACAGATAAGTGAGGTGATTTCATCCCTGGGCGCTTCAACAATGAAAACAGTAGTTTCCCAAAGGAGCAAGCACAGGTAACGTCCAACAAACCGCAGCTATCGACCGTCCCCTTAGAAAGTTCTGTCTTTCCATCCCACCAAGTACAGAGGTCTGTCCGACTTACAGGGGGCACTGGGAAGGGTCAGAGGTTGTTGTGCTCTCCATAGGGACCTCAATTCGTAACGTCGAACATGATGTCCTAACCCTCATTCACTGAAGGAGGTTAACGGGGACGTTACGTCCCATCTGCCACAACCCTGTATCCCTCAATGCCTGTACCCCTCTCAGCTCCTCAGCACAAGCCTGAATGAGGGAGTTGCCAGCAAGCTGTATGTATATACCCGTATGTTCGGGGTAGTGGCTTGCCATGCAAATCTAACTCGCCAATGTCCGTTTTGTTGCCACTCGAAGGTGATTGGGCTCCCAAGTGAGACCTCAGTGCATCAGTCATTCGACGTAACGTCTCCGTTCCCTCATTCAGGGCTTTTATAAATTACTTGCGCCTCAGAGCACACAGACGAAACGCACTATAATCAGTCATGGTATCTTGCTTTCGGAGGAGAATGCCTGCTGTTTTCAAATGTAGTTGTGCGAGACATTTCTGGGAGGTACTTATACCGAACCACTTTGACGACAGACTTTGGCTCAGGCATTTCAGAAAGAATGAAAAACAACATTTCATCGGTCCGCTGGTTGGACCAGTTATGCCGTCCCATTCCGCAAAGTCACCTGTCTTTTTTGATGGACATCAAGGAATTTTATTCAGTAAATGTGTTTCCATTGTATTTATTATGCACATGTTTTCTTATCGGATAAAATAAATAATCAGCCTCAATTGAGTGCCTTAGTTTTTAATGCATATTTTTTTAATTTATGCACATCTTGGCGTTTGCATCCAGGGTTTTTTATGTCATATCACAAAATGTGCTTAAAAATAAGGGGGATGAAAACATAGCTATTGACACACCAAAATGGAGGATGAATAAATGATTTTGTGTTTTATTTCCATCAGATTCCAGCCAGTTCACTCTAGATCCAAACACAGCGAATAAACACCTCCATCTGTCTGAGGGGAACAGAGTGGCGACTTTCACTGCCAGCGTCCAGCAGTATCCTGATCATCCAGACAGATTTCATTATTATCCTCAGGTGTTGTGCAGAGAGAGTGTGTGTGGACGCTGTTACTGGGAGCTTGAGTGGAGTGGGAGTGGATTTGTGGGTATATCAGTGTCTTATATGTACATCAAGAGGAAGGCACAGAGAGATGAGTGTGTGTTCGGATATAATGATCAGTCCTGGAGTTTGATCTGCTCGACCTCCAGATGCTCCTTCATTCACAGTGACAGTCATACTGAACTCCTTGTGCCCTTCATCAGCAGTAAGATAGGAGTGTATGTGGATCACAGTGCAGGAACTCTGTCCTTCTACAGCGTCTCCGACACAATGACCCTCATCCACAGAGTCCAGGCCACATTCACTCAGCCGCTCTATCCTGGGTTTGGGGTTATAAATGGGACAGCAGTAAAACTGTGCGATCCAACACTGTAGATTACAAAGAGCTGACTGCAAATATTACTACAATGTGGCTTTGAGTTGCATGATAAATCGGGAACAGTGAGATATTATTATGGTGTTTCGAAATTATCAAGTCAAGTATTTCAACACGTAAAGTAATAAAATTTTCTCATTAGAATCATGTTCTGAGAGCGGTGATGAATAAATATGGACAAAATACTAGCAGAAACAACGAATATCAGAGTGATCAATAGTAATGTAAGATAAATGTATTAAAGGGTTTTTTTTGCCTTACTGCGACATCCCCAAACTCATTTGGTCATTAGTCCTAAATAGTAGGGGTGAGCGGGGCACAATTTAAAGCGGAGCTACACGTGGTTTAAACGCTTCCACATATGCTAGCATGACGAAACTTAGTGTGTTTACTAGTTGTCATATCAACACCAAAGAAAAAAATCTTCAGAAATCATTAGCAATTTCTTTACTATAGCCAACTTACTGAAGTTAAGAGGTTAAGTTAATTTAAGTGTTACTCAGTTTTAGTACTGAAGGGTGTGGATTGGAATCCACTTCTGCTTTAATGTGTATGTAATGAGTGATTATAATCAAGGTATTAATCAATATTTCTCCTTCTAAATATCAAATGAGTTGAATGACTTCTCTGGAGATTTTACTTTGTTATAGAAGTTACCAGTGTGATTACTGAAATGTTCTTTTCATGTATTCTCTAATGTCTGTATTTGATATCTGAACGCAGTAACAGTGCTTGCTTATTTAACCCGGCTTCAAGAAATGAAATAGGGAAATGTTTTGTGTTTAAGAAAGGTCTTCAACGTGTTAAAACACATGTTGAAGCCAATAGTTAAAGGGACCATTTCTCAGTTAAAGCCTTACTTTCCAGTTAGACTAAAGTGTAGCTTTCCTTGAGAGAATGAACGCATTATCTTGATGTTTTGAGAGGACTCTCCTGTTTATAGTTAAAGCCTGGCCAAATCCAACCTGGGAAAAGCTGCGTGTCGGTGTGTGTGTGTTAGTCTTCTTGGTTACAGGTTAAGGAACCACTGGCATTATTGGAGATTGACTGAGTTGTTGTTCGGGACATGCTGGCACCCAGCAACCCAAATCTGAGAACTGGAAGGTCACGACGTGCCTGACTTCAGGGTCCGAGTGTCAGCTGCATAATCAATGGAGATATGCTTCAGTCTATCTGTATATGTGTGGAAAATTACTATGTTTATCTATTTCTTAGCCAATCAGAAACTGCAACCTGAATCAATGACGTAGCTTATACCTTGTTGTAGGCTATAACTGCTGTGATCTTTGTAACTGTAAGCGCGAGGCGGCCTACGAACTCCTGGGTGAGTCTTGAAGCTGACTTCTGCTGATGAAACTGCAAACTATCTTAAGTAAAACTTCTCTTTAATTTATTATAATTTTGACTCTGGGTCTTCTTTCAAACATCTGGTCCTTGGGTCCTAAACTGTTAACCCCTAACAGTGTTTATTTAAAACAAGACAAATCTGCTATTTTAATCTCTGATCTGCTATTTAAAAGTTTAGATACTTCTTAAATGCTTAGCTAACTAGCAGAATACACTAGCCAGGTTAAAATCCCTGTTGTGTAGTGTGAGCATGCCATGTTGTAACACTGTGCCCCGCTATTAGAACTATGTGGTTATGATGTTAGAGATATTATTCACATTAATTGCTTTAATGAATTTTATTGAGAAACAGGTGAACAAATACTGAGAGCTCAATGTAAAGCAAAGATATGGAAAGCATTCTGGTTCGTCTGTTTGTGTCCTGTTCAGTGAGAGCTGTGTGTGGCGGGAGGGAGGAGTGTGTTTTGTTCAGCTCTTCGTTTTTCTGAATGTGTTTCTTCATCTATTTGCCCAAATTGTTTTGAACTATGCTGTACAGATGTGTTATGCAGTGTTCATGGTCAAACTCCAAAATGAGTTCATTTTTATGTATTTAAAAAGACATTATTTTATATGAAAAGGTTAATAATGTTACTTTATTGTGAAAATATTTTGCTCATAAAGCTGACATTTTCATATGATCATGTTACAATGTGCCTCACCTATGGTGTGTTTGTCACATTTCATTTCTTTTGGGGTAAATAAAGACAACATGTATACACTGTAATAATGAAACAAACCCACATGTAGCACGTGTGGAATTAATGTGGAAAAAAAAATACACTAGAAGGTCAAAAAGGTAGGTTGTGCACATTGGTTTGTGCACACCTCTGTGTATCTACCAATCTAGCATTCTGTTAGATTTATAAACACTTACATTGGTATAGGAATGTTACTGTAGTCCAACCCTAATCAAACACACACTTGCCTGTCATTTTTAAGCAATCCTGAAGACATAGATTTTTCAGGTGTAATCTTTTCATGTGTTTAATCATGTACATATACACATTTGTGTAGTTTAATATTTGTCCTGTTTTTAAGCATTTTGTACTTTCTTATTCTTAAAAAAAAAACAAAAAAACACACACACACACACACACACACATTATCTTCTGCATCTCTATCTTCTGCTTCTTGCTGTATTGCCAGAATAAAATGGTCAGGTGGAATGTGCAGTTCTAGACTCTGTGTTCTTCCCTGCTGGACTCAAGCCATGCAGACATTTCAAGCACTAACCCAATGGTCTCCAGTCCAGGGACCAGAGGCTGGATGTATAAACGTTGTCGCAATTTTCCCCACACATATCGGGATTTATAAAAAAAAGAAATTGCAATATAAAATGAAATAAAAGCATAACATAATATAGCTATACCATAACCTACATGGTATATGCCCCCAGAGGGTAATAACTGAAAATATAGCAATGAGTTAACAAAAAGCAATAACTGTGTCATGTTTGCTGTTTTCTTTTTATGGAGAATTTTAGCATTACTCTTTCCTTTTCTTTTTTTTTTTTTTACATCTTTGAGAAAACAATCGCGTTTTTGACATTCGGTTATATTGATCCTCCCCGGCACCCGTCAGTCGCGCCTCCTCCGCATCCGCGCACCCGGAAACTGATCAGTGCAACAAAAGCATCGCTTTCTGCAGGCAATAAACACCACCAGGTCTGTTCACAACATGCTTTCAGATAGGAGAAAACATTTCAGCAGTATGTTTATAATACAAATCAACTGTTTATCCTTCAGTATGTCACTTTTAATGTGTAGGGTGTAGTCCAGCGGTAGGGTTTTACTGGGGCTGCTACTACTGTGAATCAGATGGCAGTAACACACATTAAAGTCCTCTGTTATATATATATATATATATATATATATATATATATATATATATATATATATGCATGCTGTAAGACTGTGTGGTTGTTGTTTTGTTGTTTCTGCTGTGAGAAGGCAGAAGTTAATCTCATTCAGATTAATCCGCTTTAAAATGGATTACAGTAAATGTTTATGTGCTCTCAGAATCAGAGAAGTGTACACAGACTTGAAATAGATTATTGGACTTTCAGTTTTGTAGTGCCTAAACAAACAATGATATTATTATCATTATTAATGCATATTGTGATCCCATGAGTTGTCTGTGTCTCTGCTCTCTTTGCTATAAGTTACACTGCTATAAGTTAAAATGCTGATAATGCTAGACTTGGACAGTTAATTCAAGCCTAAAATGCACAAATGCCATTGTATTGTATAAACACATTCGCATGCAGTGTCATTCAAAACATTAGATGTAAGGTTGTGAGATCTTGTCAGATGTAAGGAGAGATGTTCATAGTTAATGGGATGAACTCGATGAGAAATGACTAGCTAAATATATTCACTCAAATTCACAAAAACATCTGTTAAAGTCATTGCGCAAGAATGAAGAAGGACAATATAATTCTGAGAAAAGATCAGTGTGTTTTGCCACTTTAGATAATTCAGGAAGCTGGTTGAAAGAAGTGCGTCTCTTATGCTGAAATGACTAAAATGATCTTGTGTGACTGTTTTTAAAGTGTTGAGTTTAACAGTGGTTATATTGTGCTGTGAACTCCTCCTAAGATCACGAGTTATGATCTGTATCAGGACTCAGACAGTGCTGGAGTCTCCAGTGGAAACTGGCCTGCTCACTGCACTAAACTACTCCGTTTCAAGTGCATTAATGTGGTCGTTCAGAGCGGTCTTTGAGACACACAAACACGACTCCTGAACGTCTGTCTGAAGAGCCTGAGACGAGACTATGTGAAGGAAGGGTGTCTCTTTCTTTCCCTCAGCACCTTACGCTTTTCTCTTACTGTTTGCTGAGGATGTAAATAAGAAATAAGTCACACCTGAGGTTGTGTGTTACAGTAATTCAGCAGTCAATTTTTTAAAGCTTACTATATCATATTTAATACACAATTCTAAAGCCTCTACATTAACATATATATAGGCTAGTAGTTGGTAATTCATACTTTTTATCAAGTATAACCGCCTCAGGTTGTTGTACGCTTGTCTTTTCCTTTGAAATCTTATGAAGTAGACAAAAGAATAACATTTATGTATTGAAGATGAACATACATTTCTTTATATGATACCTCAGGCTTTTGAGGATTTATCTCTCAATCATCATTGTATTGCATTGCATTATATGTTTTGTCCCCACAATAAACACTACAGAGCTTTGATCATAAAACTAAGCACTTAAATATCATCTTACTGAGACATTATTTTAATAGCAGATATAGAGTGAAGACTTGTATTTATATGCATTTTATTAGTAGCCTGCTTATAAAGATCTCACTGATTTGTATTACAATCAGGATTTTACTTTTTGGCCATATAAATGTCAGTAACAGCATAACATTTACATTTTTTGCTAATTTTGTGCCTCTGAATAAATTGTGTTTTTTCCTCCTCGAGAATGAGCTGCTTATTCTCACTATATCAAACTATATTAGCCAAAAATAACTTAAGTGATCAAATATGATACTCAACAAAAACACATATGCAAACTATTTTTTTTTTAATTATCTAAATATACAAAAAAAAAAAGGCTGAGACTGGCTGTTTTTCCGTATCTTTTTGACATTGTCTCTCTAAATAATTTTAGATGTTATCATTTTGAATGCACATTATACAGAAAAACCTTGCATAACACACATATTCTGGCTTCCTTACACTAAATTTTCTTTGTGTGTGTGTTTTGTGAAGCATCATGTCGGATAAAAGTGAGCTGAAGGCTGAGCTTGAGCGAAAGAAACAACGCTTGGCTCAGATTAGAGAGGAGAAGAAGAGAAAGGAGGAGGAACGCAAGAAAAAAGAGGTACAGACTTTTACTTGCATTAAAGGGATAGCTCACCCAAAAATTAAAATTTTGTCATCATTTGCTCTCTCTCAAGTTGTTCCAAACCTGTATACATTTCTTTCGTCTCTTGAACACAAAAGAAGATATTTTGAAGAATGTCGGTAACCAGACAGTTGGACCCCATTGACTTCTATAGTATGGAGAAAAAACACTATGGAAGTCAATGGGGTCCATCAACTGTTTGGTTACCCATATTATAATTATAATATCATTCCATAATACCATAATATTCTTCAAAATATCTCCTTTAGTGTTCCGCAGAAGAAAGAAATATATACAGCTTTGAAACAACTTGAGTTCGTTTGAATTTCCCATAAAAGAAAGAGAAATGTTAGTTTGTTTATCTTACTATAACTTTAACATGGTTGAGCTTGATGAATTCAATCAACACTGGGTTAGATTGCTGGTTTTTGTTCTTTGGGAACAATAGAAAGTTAGTTTTTTTGAATGAAGTGTTTGATCGCCTGTGTTTGTGTCAGGCTGAGCTGAAGAAGGAGGCCGTCCCGCAGCAGGATGATTCGGACCTGGAGAAGAAGCGCAGAGAGGCTGACGCTCTTCTGCAGAGTATGGGCATCACGTCAGACACGCCTGCGGGTAGGACCGTTTCACATTTACCTGTCCTAAGATATCAAACTCTGAACAGTGAGACGACCTCTCGTGCCAATGTTCAATAATAATAACTTATTTTTGGTATATTATCAGGCCACAATTTATCCTACAAGCGCAGTCACAATATCAGAAATTTGTCAGAATTTTACGGGCAAAGCAAACCCATTGTCCATTATCAGTAGTTTAACAATGCATGAAGCACCACTTACTCATGGGTGACTTGAGTCGGCAGCTTTTGCGAAATCCATGTGTTCGTCTAATGCATCATCACGTGAAATTCCATATTACATAGATATTTTTTTACGTTTTAGTTTTTTACCCCTTACACCAGTTTAACCCCCCCCCCCCAAAAAAAGTACATAAATAAAACTTAATAAATAAGTTGCACAATATAAACTAATATTTCTAAAAACAGCATGAATAAAGGGAAAAATAAATATAAATAACACATGCACAGATCAATAAAGGGTTTGGGCAAATAAATATATAGTTTAGACTTTATAGAAATAGTAGGTAGAACAGATAAAGGACATATTTGGAAGTGCTCTTTCTCAGAGAGATATAGGGACCCCAATTTTGTCACATAGATTCCTATGAAGATGACTTCATTTCGGCCCCGGAATTATGCTGTGCAAATTTAGATGTTCAAAATCTGTCTCTGCAAGACTATGTGCATTTCATACAAATGAAGAAACCCAGTGCAGTGTGCTTCATTGATTGAACACGAGGGGGCAGAAGTGCACCACACTAGTTCTGATGGTGTCTCTGCAATTTCATCAAGCACTTACATTTTCTATATCTGAACTGTGTCATTTTTTAATTAAGAACATTGTTCAAATGGAATAGAAACGTTGACAATCTTGGTCAAATGTTTGATGCTCAGGCTAATAATCATTTAACAGATATCTATATCCATTTTAAAATGATTCTGTTTGTAATTAGTTGATATTAATCCTTTTTTTTGTGTGTAGTATTACATACATCCTCTAAAAATCGCCAAAGCACCAGTTCATTAAAATACATTGAGCAAAAATGTGTTTTAATGAACTGAATCTGCAAAAATGCAGATGAAAGTATGTTTATCTATTTTTCTCTTTCTTTAGTTCCTGCACCCGTGTCTCCCACAGCCAAATCTGTGGGAAGTCCAAGCGAGGCAGGGAGCCAAGACTCAGGAGAAGGAGCCACCGGACCAAGGTATTATCTCTCTCTCTCTCTCTCTCTCTCTCTTTATATATATATCTATCATGCATGTGTCAGCGGAGAGGTGTGTGGCTTTAACATTGCATGAAGGACAAACCGTCAGGGAAAGGGTTGTTGTATTGTTGTGTCTGTGCTGTGCAGGTCTGAGCAGGTTGGGAAAGGTTCTGCTGAATACATCTCTGTCATTAGCTGTTTTCATCTGTAACTTAAAAGAGAATTTACTGCTGGAAAACCCCTGAGAAGAGAGGAGGAAAACATGTTCTCCAACACCTAGTGCGCTGCCCATCTAGTCTGCGTTTGAGAGCACCATAGATGTGCTCTTAATGTAAAAGCTGTTCCAAAATGATGATGATGATGATGATGCGGCCTTCTAAGCCATATTCTAAAGGAGAATCATATCTACAAAGAAGGCTATCCCAGAATGCACTGCAAAAAGCTCCAATCAATGATAATTGTATGGAGGGCTGCACTGACGATGTGTTTTTGTAGGCCAATTTGAAAGTTTGGCAAAACGATCTGTGACCAACAAAAGTTTATGATTTTTACATGTTTTGTTCATCACGATAATCTTCACAATTTACTTTTATGAATTTTGAAACCTAAAAACAAACAGCAGAAGTAAAAAGCTAAACGTATGCTATAAACAAACTACACTGCGGTCACATCACATGACTTGTTCAACGCCTCTGCCATTAAACTTCTGACGACTCTTTCAGTCTTTATTCTAAAAAACATTTTCCCTGAAAGTTTGAGTTATAATAGTTTGCAAGAGCTCGATTATAAAAAAGCGACTAGTTAGTAGATGAGTTTATCTGTTCGGCTGATGACGTTTGATGTCCCCGACAAGCTCTCTAGTCCCTTTTAGACACTTGTTAGCAGTTTTTAAAAATCACATATTACTGATGCATTTTATGTTGTAGAATAAAACATGAAAATATCCTGAGCTTGAGTAAACCAAAGACCTTGTTTAACCAAAAACCTGTTAAAAAAAGTAAAAAAAATACATCATTCCTACATCACTCCAAGAGAATAGTAAAAACAGTTCAGTCTCATTACATTTTTTTTAACCCTTTGCCTATAGTGTTGCTCAGGCTTACATTATATCTGTTAGGAGACAGCTGTGAATTATCAGTACCAGATTCTAGTTCAAAAAACTGGTTGTAAAACAATATTGCCACTAGTCAAAATAGAGAGGGAAACTGGAAAATATTCTGGAGTGTTAAAACGCGATCTCTATTCCCTGACGACACTGGCTAGAACCGAACACGCATTTCCCACAGTGCTTTTCTGAGGCACATGAGCTAAGCACTACTAGGCCATGGCTCCAGCTAGTAAAACAATATGAATATAGAAATGTTATAGATTTTTATGCTGGAATAAGACCTGTGGGAGCAGTGAAGAGCTGCCGTGGAGAGTGTTTAACCCCTGATTACAGCAGAGGCTCTCTCACACACACACACACACACACACACACACACAGAGATGCCCCCGGGGCTCCGTGTCCACTCATATCCCGCACCACTTCACCACTTCCTACACACATGCAGGTCATGTTACCGACTGCACACACACATTCTCCCTCATCACAGTCACACTCCGTCTGATGCACTCATGACCACACACAGCCTCAGGTTGTGCTTCCACTGATGTGGGTCGGTTTAGTGTCAGGATCTGTTAGGATTTCATTGCCTTTTTAAAGTCAGCATGAAATAAAAGTGAACCCTATTTATTTTCTAAATGCACATTATAGATATGCATTTATTGTGAACCAGTCATTGATGCCTGTTTTTTTTTTTTTTTATATATTTACTTTGACCTCATAATGTTTCATCAAAATGCCATGACTGGATCACAACAGACTACTCTCTGGTGATGAATGCAGGATTTCTCCAATCATTAAAGGCCCTGTTTACTCCTGGTATTAAGATGTGTTTTGGTCGATCGGATCACAAGTGGACGACGCTAAATACAGGAGTAAATAGTGTCTAAAACATTTTAAGCTTGTCCACCGAAAACACATTTGACCGGATTTCTTTCGTAGTGTAAACACTCATGTGATCGAATGTGTTCAAACCAAGCGTGCCGCACAAGCCCTGAAAAGTGAAGCCAAAACGTCTCGATCGCCCCCCGGTGACTGGTCCTAGTATAGGTCATAAGCCCCGCCTCCCCGTGTTATTCAACGGGACGTGAGACCAACTAAACAATTAAATTACACTTTTTTCCAAAGGTGGTTTCTTTCATTTGCTGTCGTTTTATCACGCTGATATAAGTTCAAGTGTCTGTTTCAAAAATAAGTTGGTTTTAGTTAGTTACGTGATGCGGTGGTGTGACGTCATGATTGACAGCTGTGATTGACAGGTTCTCTGAGCGAAGTAGTCACTGAAGCACCAACAGACTTTTTTTTCGGGATCTTCGGAGGACTGAGGAGATTGTATTTACTTTATTTTAACAAGCCTCTTGTCGTACTGCAATCAGTTTTTAAAAAAGTAACTCTCCCTGAGGGCATTCTGCGAGAGTGAGGGCGGAGCGTGGATTTCGCGGCTTTACTTCCTGCTCACGACTGCGCAGGTCTGGTCCCGAGATCGCTACTGCGCAGACTCAAGTTGCAATATGTCAGCGCCATATCGGGACACTGCCGGCTTCAGTTCTCATCAATGGAAGAGAGCGAAGGGGCGTCGTCCATCTTTTTTTACAGTCTATGGTTCAAACAGCCACAAAACACCATCTGCTCTCCGTCTACTGATCTAATGAGTAACATTATGAGAAGAGCTCTAGCCAGACGGGATTTAAACTTTGTCGGCTGAAGACCAGAGTTTGGCTTGAAAATGAAAAACGCACCAAGCACAATGTTCTCTCATCATTCCTGATTTCTAACACACACTCACAGCGTTCCGCTGGTCTTGAGCAGAAACTAAAGCTGATGATCTCCATGTGTTTTTCCATCGTCTCTGGTTGTGTAAATTGCATGAGCTTATTTCATCATATATATAAATATGTGTTGTGTTCTTTGTTCTCAATAACAAAATAAACACACAACAAAATTACAGCGGTGAGAAAACAGCAGTTAAAGTCTTTTTTTGGCTTTTAGTATGAATATGTTGTTAGCCTACTCTTATAAGCTAGTGTGCTCCAAAACAATGACAAAATTTACATTTAGAAGATGTAAACGTACAGTCTCTCACTTCCGCCAATATGTATCAAAGATTTTAATGACATCACTCTGCACTTCAGCTTCTCATCAGATTTTCTGTCCAATCAAATGCTCTCTAGAATCTGAAGCTCCGCCCCCTACACTATAAATAGATGCTGATGCTGCAGCTAAAATCGGTCAGTTGTTCACACATTTACTATTTTCTACATGGTGAATGGCACATAGTGCACTATATAGGGAACGATTCAGACAGTGTAAATATGCTTTCCATTGGGACGAATGAAGTCTGGTTTCACGATAGTGTCACTTGAACACAGTCCGCTCCGGTCCAGAGACAAGGATCATATGAGCGAGTCCCACAGACCAGAAAACGTATCGGACCCATTTGAATTCTTCACAGAATGCTGTATTTTAAAGCGATGGAGGAGATTAGGAGGAGAAACGGTTAGAGATTAGGAGGAAACTACGGTTTTACCGAGCTCAACTAGGCCTGTCACGATTATGAAATTTGGCTGACGATTAATTGTCTAAAAAATAATTGCGGTTATGACGATTAATTGTCAGTTTTAGGGCTTTGACGATTAATTGTCTGTGTTAGGGCTTTGGCGATTATGCCGATTAATTGTCTGTTTTAGGGCTTTGTGCTTCATTCATTAAATAATTGTGATAAATTTAATCCTTTGTAAGTTATCATTTTGCAGTGTAAGATTACAGTTAACACCTTTAAATAATAAATAAATATATTCAATAGCTATGACAATTTGTTTATTAAACTTAGTGAGTGTATAAATCAGCAGCAAAAAGTAATTTTTGAAAACATCTGCACAGTAATTTAATAAAATCTAAACATGTTAATAAAAACAAATGTGCACAAACCATGATAATATGATACGCTTCAAAACAGAGCGGAACAAAGCGCGTATGCGCATCGCGGGTGCAGAATGATGTGCTTAATGCAACATGGAGTCACAGTGCGCAGCGCTGCACAAGTGCGCATTTAAAAGTTCACGGCACAAAGTGAAGAAATGTCGAGGGCACAAATCCTAGTCTAGGCTATATCAGTCCAACAGTTTATTGATCATTTGTTTCTTCACAGTTTTAAACTCCAGTTATTGCGCGTCTGATGCCAATTCATAAAAAAAAAAAAAATTC
This sequence comes from Scardinius erythrophthalmus, assembly GCF_964197995.2. Taxonomy (NCBI): domain Eukaryota; kingdom Metazoa; phylum Chordata; class Actinopteri; order Cypriniformes; family Leuciscidae; genus Scardinius; species Scardinius erythrophthalmus. The sequence continues at coordinate 38,790,686 of NC_138226.1, read as the reverse complement.
ATATCCTTGTGCTGTGTAGGCACACGGTAGCAAGCGAGTCATTTAGAAACAGCAAAAAAACTCCAAAATAAAGTCATTTTATGCAAATCCACAGTCCTTTATCTACAGATCAAGCATTATAACGTCAATGTCACATTGGAGAAAGCTTTACCGTGTATCCTGTCGTAACCGGACGACGCGCGCTGTTTGAATGCTGAACGGAATGATTGACAGCTGCAGACGAGTTTGTGAACTTTAATTTAACAATGTAAATATACTACTGTCCCTCACATTAAGCTTTGAAATGGCTTCAGATGACTTTGAATATGTTGCTGGAAAACGTAATTAGTGCTTGTCTATTTATTTTGGTCCATGACTCCCCCTTGTGCCGTAGGCCTATAAAAGAGCGCAATAATCGCGGTTGTCTGAAACAATCGCGGTTAGATCAAATAATCGCGATCAGACGGTTATTTAATTATCGCGACAGGCCTAAGCTCAACGCCTCCGGCCGAGCTGTGATATAAACTAAACGCTATTGGCTATTTAAAAAAGGGGAGGAGCTGTTCGATATGTCCCGCCCTGTCTTCCTGTTACAGTGGAAATTACGTCACCACATTGAATAATGCTGTGTGTTTCAAGGCACTTCAGTGGACTTTTAAGAAGGCATCTGATCATAGAGATGTGGATATGTTTGTACCAGCTCTGCAATTCAGCACTCTAGTCACGTCACGATTATTTAAACAATAGATTGCTTGCTAGCACTTTACTTTACAGTCCTGTTCCCCATGTACAAACTATGTACTTCTTATAGTAATTGCAATAACTGGGTAATAACTAGGTACTAACCCTGAACCTATCACTAAACCTAACCTTATCCCATGTAGTTACCTTATATTACCAGTACTTTCTTAGGGAAGTACATGTAAGTGCGCGTACTAAAAAATAAAGTGCAACTGATTGCTTTAATTGTCTCTTTCAATTAGAATAACAACTTCAATTCCTGCTATAAAGAACCTCTCCAGTGTGTTCATGTTTTTACTCATGTTTGACCTCGACGGACTGAACAGAAGAAGTAAACCAGAGAAGATTTACACGTCAAAGAAGGCGAAGCCTCAGAGCCACACGCTACCTGTCACGTCAGTGCCACGGACTAACGGTGTTTATCAGCTGGAACAAACTTTTCTGTAAAGTTCACTTTGGCAAGCTGTTTCAAACTCCAGAAACTTAGTTGGCCTGATTTTGTCCGAAATGACGTCACGCCAGTTCGTTTTCCGATTTCACTTGAAGATTATCGGGGCCTTAATGGAGTGGAGAAATCACAATCCAATGTCTTTTTCTATCAAAAATGGCCAAAAATGATCTGTAGATTCACATCAGTCTGTTGTTTTGAGAGATGAAGGCTATTTCATGCCCCACTGTCTTAATAGAAGAAAGCCAAGACTTCAGTTTCAGACCCTGCGCTGGTGCTCAGCTAGAAGCTTCATCGAACACCACACATTATACACCAGCTGCATTCGCAGTCAAGAGAGTTTTCATCAATAGCTATAGAATAGTTTTATACATTTTTTTGTTATCTTTTTTTTTGTTATCTTTCATCATAATGTAAACGCCTCTTGTGCTACTTTCCTTTTTGACTTGTGTCACTCCCTCTTATTTTTAACTCAGAGGGAAAATGACCCATACTTAGAAGTTAGAGGTCTCAGACCCCTGAAAATAACCAATTGTGACAACCCCAAATCTGCACACGCATTTTTCACCTGCTGTGTAGACCTTACTTAAGACAATTGTTTAGGGGACAGACAGCTTTTCGGCCGAACATTGCACCAATTTAGTGACCAAATAATATGCACTCCTGTATCTGGTCACATGAAACATGATTTTGATGGCATTTCTAGTATTTACTTAAAATTCTCGTATTTATGGTGCATCTATGATGGTGTCATTTAAGGTTTATTATGTACTGGAGGAGTGTGGTTTGTCTCCTGGACATCAGAACAGATGATTTCCTTTAGAAACATAGCACTACATGGACATCTGGTTCTGTTTCTGTGTTTGTGGTGTGTGTGTGTGTAAGCTTTTCTGCTTGTCTCTTAACTGCTCTGAAGTGTCGTAACATTGTGTTTTTAGCCAACTTTCATATAACAACCTCTCTCTGTCTCTGTCTGTGTCTGTAACCCTGTCCCGTGGCTCTGACACTAACAGGACTCTGCACTGGGACTGTGACCCCTCCACTCTTCTGCTTCACTCTGAGCTGGGGTACTGCACACTTTCTGCTCTTTCTCCTTCACTCTTTCAGACCTGTAGAGGAGTCATGAGTGGCATATGATCGAGAGCGAGATGGTTTAAATGCCACACAGATGTGGATGTAAATGTAACCAGACTTATAAAGCGAGCACAGTGATGTCCAGAGGACATGTAGGGACTGTTTACACCTGTATGAACATCTGGGAGTGATTCTGTGAGTTTGGTGCATGTTGACTCTACATGTCAATAGTTTGGACACACTTATTTAGTATTTATTCATTAATGTTAATATTTTTACCCCCCGTTTCACAGACATGGGTTAAGCCTAGTCCCAGACTAAATGCATGTTTGAGCTGTTAACTGAAAGCAACTTGCACTGACATATTGCACTTGAAATATTCAGTGTTTTGTCTCGAGATGAACACCAGTAATGTTTTATAGGGCATGCTTATTAAAGCTACTAATATGTCCTTATAAACCTAAGGCCTAATCCTGTCTGTGAAACCAGGCCTTAGAATAATAGTAAAGTCATCAAAATTATGAAATGACGCAAGTGTATATATATATATATATATATTAGGGGTTGCACGACTACTGATTTCTGCTAGTCGATTTCTTATCAAAACAATACTCGAGTTACTCGACTACTCGTCGTTCATGCTACTGTAAATGAAAAGACATGAAATAGCTAGATCTTATCAATAAACATTTATTTATTCATAGCCTAATGCAACAATTACATAAGTAAACTCTCAAAACATTATAATTATGACATTTCATTTTTAAATTTTCATGTAACAGTCAAAAGCCAAATAAATGGCCGTTCTTGCCTTTCATTTCAGACGTCTAGCTTCTAGGGGCCGTTCACATATCGCGTCTTTTCCGCGCTCAAGGTCGTTATTTCAAATGTAGGCGAGCGCGCTCATAATGAAAGCAACATGGTGCGCTAGTTTTTCCATGCGGGTTTTTCCTTCTCATCTCCAGAAATATATCTAGTAGTAAAGCTAATGCAAGGGCTAGAAATAAATTAATCCTTTGCTGAATGATACTTCTTCGTCGTCATCATGGAGAGCGCAGTTTGTTTGCATAGCAACGACAGACGCCACGGGAGCGCGAGCGCTTGTAGGAGACAGCGGCACGGCCGCGCGCGCTTTCCACACGTTTTTAGACGCAATATGTGAACGGCCTCTTGCAGAGTTGGCCAATTACAATATTTTTGTCATCCTTGATGAAATACTTCCACACATCTGACGTGTGGTGTCTGTTGGTGACGTTCGCCATTTTTAATTCATTTATGGTTAATGGACGCTCGAGTACTCGATTGTTTCCGACAGCGTCGACTAGTGGTTGAAGTAGTCGATCGATCGACTACTCGACTAGTATATGCAAGCCCTAATATATATATATATATATAATGACCAAAAATGTTAAACAAATCAAAACTATCTGTATTTAAAGCTTTTCCAACAGTATTGAAGGAGTTCCCAAGTTCAATGTTGGCAACTTTTTCTTCACAACCCAGTCCAACTTTTCCATTATAATTAATTAATTCATTGAAAAAAATGTAATATGGTTTTTGCTTTTGTTTTGAAATTAATTTATAGACCGGTTATATGTATGTACAAAGGTAATTTTTAGGCATTTAACTAAAAGCCTTTTGAGATCATGAGTAACAAATTTAAGTCAAGTGTGTCCACATTTTTTATATTTTTTCATGTCAGAATGTTACATGCATTTCTAGTCCCCTATAAATGTGTGTAGGGGTGATTGGATCACAATGCTTTTCTTAGGCCCTGTTTACACCTGTTATTAAGATGCGTTCTAGTCGATCACAAGTAGACGAGGGAGAGACATTCCCGTTCACACCTGGATTTTTAATCCATCTCTTTTATCCACTTTCAACCACTTCTGTCCTGATTTCTTCGAGGTGAGGGTCTATGGGGGGGGGTAAATGTAATAAAAAAAAAACCTTTTGATCTAATGGACAAAAAAAGCTTGTGTAATTTACATATGAACGCTCACGGAGACGATGGAAAAACATACGGAGAGCATCAGCTTTAGTTTCTGCTCAGAGTCGCAAGACCAGCCGAACCCTGTGAGTGTGTGTTAGAAATCAGGAATGGTGAGAGAACATTGTGCTTGGTACATTTTTCATCTTCAAGCCAAACTCGGGTCTTCAGCCGACAAAGTTTAAATCCCGTCTGGCTAGAGATCTTCCCATAAAGTTACTCATTAGATCAGTAGATGGAGAGCAGACGGTGTTTTGTGGCTGTTTGAACACATTCGATCACATGAGTGTTTACACTACGAAAGCAATCCGGTCAAATGTGTTTTCAACAACCTCTGGAAGTGGTCAAAGTGGACAAGCTCAAACGTTTCACACCCTGTTTACTCCTGTATTTAGCGTTGTCCACTCGTGATCCGATCGACGAAAACGCATCATAATACCAGCTGTAAACAGGGCCTGAGACGCATTGGACCCCGTTTACACCGGTACTGTGATTATTGCTGTTCACTTATGATCAGATCAGCTGAGAGGGCTGTTACTAGGTGTAAATTAGGCTTTAAAGGATGAATTAGCTGAATTTTAATTTTTTGTATTGTTACAATGTCGGTAGTTGTAAAAATACACCCGAAACTGGACTTTTATTAAAACTACAGATTGAACTTCTGCAATTTTGTATTCCTGCCCACAGACAATCGGATCAACAGAAGGGTGGCGCCAAAATCAAAAGTGCATTATGAGTGTTTTTGGCGAAAGGGAACAGGCCTTTTTCTCTAGCAATGTGGCATCAAGTAAAAAAAATAAAAGCCTTTCTACTGCATAGACAGCAGCATTTTATTAAAAGCCTGTGTGAATTTGTATATGTTTGAGCAGTGTGTGCACAGTTCCTCCGTATGATTTGTGTGTTTGTGCGCTCTCCCAGACGTGGTCCTCTGAAGTTGGCAATGGCGAAGACGACCCATGTGGATTTCCCACCCAAAGAGGTGGTGTCCTACACCAAGGAGACCCAGACGCCCACCGCGACACAGCAGAAAGAGGGTAAGCTGTGATCATGCACGAATTATGACTAATACCATTCAATACCATTTTTTTTATGTTATGGCCAGTAAAGAAAGCAATTTCTGATATTGTTATATATTTAGTGTCCTTGTTGTATGTTACATGTACTTATCAGTAATAACAGTAAATTATGCATAATTAGCCTACATGCAACTTATCCTAAACCAAACCCAAACCTTATAGTAAGTACATGTAGTTAATTATTATTACTCAGTACTTAAATATATAATTACACTTTAACAATGATGAGTAATTTAATAATCATTCTAATTCTGTGTGAATAGTGAAGTGTAAACTACAACTATAGCGATAACGACACAGAGGAACAATATCGTTGGAATCACTTTCAAAATGATATTTTCCAGCTGATAAAAATATTGACAGCCAATCTGAATCCACCCAACTTTAAAGAGCTTGTGCATTTGAAATAGCAGACAACAAAACTACTCTGCTCTGATTGGTCAGATGACCCAGTCTGTTGTGATTGGTCTACAGCTGCTCTGATTGGTTAGATTACCCAGTCTGTTGTGATTGATCTACTCTGCTCTGATTGGTCAGATAACCCAGTCAGTTGTGATTGGTCTACTCCGCTCTGATTGGTCAACCACTTACAGTGTGTTGGAAACGAAATGTCCATTATCTGAATTTCAGCTCTGGATCTTCCTCAGCACTTGATGCACAGTGATGCAAACAGTAATGATGGCACTGGTTTTTCCGTATTTTTTTTCTCTCGCAAGTCCTCATCCTTTTGAAAGTGCATCAAAGTGGATTTGCTTCTACAGCGCAGAAAACAGCGTCTTCTCGACATGAACAACATGAACCAAACTCTTCCAGTCTCAGCTACAACTACAGTGTTTGAGGCTCAAAGTGTATGTTGTTCCTGGGCAGACAATGAAGATTATGCAAATGTGTTACAAACCTACGTAAGAAGTAAGACCGGAATCACTGATGACTCGTTTCAGGAAGTTCAGAATGTTTTTTTTCTTCTTCTTTTGGGAGTCAGTTACTCCATTTATCTGTACTTTGATCTTGGCAGACCTTTTACATTCAGAAACAGCTATAGGACACGCTACATGAAAGGTAAAATGTGAAAGAGCATAATGGAGCACTTTAATGCTCCAAGTGAACATAGTAATCGGCCAATGCTGATAATCTCAAAACGGCATTAGTCTATCACTAATGTAGAGTATAGATCACAAACAGTATATTTCCTTTAAAATCTGTTATAGAAACTGAATTTACTGTTCAAATAAACTAATGCAAATAATCAAAATCCAGTAGTTAATAAAGAATAAAGCAGTATTTATGATTGTGGTATAGTTTATGATTGTGGACTAGTATATTGTGCATCTCTATTTTGGATCTTCTCTTTTACCCATAATTCTTTTTGGTTACTAATGAAACATGTCTCAGGAACAAGTAGAACCTGATTATATAATGCTGAGGATGCAAATCTTGGTCGAAACAAGCAACCCCAAACATCACACAGCGTGATTGACACGTCAGTCATGGGGGGGGACTGCTGAATGACACTGCATTTGCACCCAGAGTTAGAGCGCAAGCCTCTGATCTAAGAGCTATTCAGATGTGTGTGTGTGTGTGTGTGTGTGTGTGTGTGAGAGAGAGAGGCATCAGAAGTGTGTGACCCTTTTTGGAAATGATCTGACCATAGTGAACATGGAGATGAAAGCTGAGGGAAAATTGCAGAGACTCGAGAAACATAAGACGTCAAGGCAAGATTAAACACACACACACACACACACACACACACACACACACACACACACACACACACACACACACACACACACACACACATCCGTTTACAGAGACAGCGAGAAGGGGCACAGGAAATGAGCAGAAGGTTAGTGGAGATATCGGAGTGTGTGTGTGTGTGTGTGTGTCCAAAGGCAGGTCAGGATTTGTGTAATTGCAGTTGTACCCTTTCATGTGGCCGTTCGTGCATGTGTGTGACCGACCCACTCATGACAAACACAAGATCACTGCTTTGCCGTGTGTGTGTGTGTGTGTGTGTGTGTGTGTATCTTTGAGATGTTTATTCTGTTGATGTTTTTTCAGGAGATAATGAAAGAACATTTTAATGAAAGCCGTTTATGGGATCTATTTTTAGGGATATCATGACTATATAATTATTGGACAATTAAATTGCCATTTGTCTGATTAGGCTGATAATTGTTGCAGATATTATCAGGGATAATTTTAGATTTTTACTATTCTTAAACTTACTCTCCATTACAGAATACTTTATAAGTTAAATATGTTTTATTGGAAGCACTATTATAATTTTTTTAAACTAAAACAGACTAAAAATAAATATTTTAATAAATTAACCCTAAATAGCAATATATAAAAAAATAACAAAATAACAAGATACATAATTTTTTTTTTTAAATTAAACTAAAAATATAAAAATCAAAGGTAAAACTGAAATAACACTTTGTATAACAGCTTTGAGACAGATAATGCAATATATATGAGAAATGTCAAAAGTGAGAGTAAAGACTTTTACTTTTTAAAGTAAAAGGTGAGCAGTTGCTCATTAACATTTAAAGAGACATGCACTGAAACGGGTCGCTGTGAACAGCTGTTTTTGGGGAGGTAAAAAGGGTGTTGTTTTACACAACCATTCAGGAATTTAAACTAAAGTATGTTACAAACTTTACATGAAGACCCTAAAGAATCATACCAACTTGTGGAAAATGGGCATCCGATGACCACTTAAAAAAAAAAATCTCTCATCTCATCTCCCATCTCTCCTTCCATTCCTGCCACTGTATAATCATTTCATCAACTTTCACGCTCTCTTCTGTCTCTCCTCCAGCACATAACAAATCACTCTGGTTGAATTTTTTTCTTCATGTTCAGTCTGACCTGATATGACCAATACCTGAAGGTTTTAGATCGAGATTCTGTTTTCCAGTGGCGCTTCATCCGTCCGTTTTATGGTCTTGGTGTGCATTAAAAAAGCTGTAGATGTGTGTACGGAAATCACGTTCATTACTGCCCGATCCACAGCTCTGCTTGCTGCAGCACCAGGAGTTGTGAGAGTATGAAATTGAATTAAATATGATTGTTTTAATTGCCCGTGTGCTCACGGGAGGGTTAATATCCCGTGCTAATCACAAGGATCCTCTCATATGGAGAGCATCTCTCTTAAAGTGAGGAACCCTCAGCCTGGCTCTTCACTGATCCCAACATCTCTAAATGAATACTATTGTCCATCATCTCCTAAATACACTTAGTTCATCATTTATCAGCTATCAGTCAATGACACAGGAATTATCAATACATTGATCATAGGGATAATAAAGCCCCCGCTTTGCTCATTTTATTTTTAGTTTGTGTCTTGCACAAAAATCTGCATGACCAACTTTAACCCGTTGGGAAATCTGCATTGGGAAATCTTTCGTCCATTGGCGACAATTCCCGATCTCATGAAATAACTGGATTTTGCCAGCAAACATTCACTGAACAATGTTAAATGTGACCGCACCGTAAGATTTTAAAACATTGGGGCATTAGAGGTGTATTTATTTATAATGTCTTTACAACAAAATGAAATAAATACAAGTTGACCAAAAATGAATGCACCTCTTGATGGAAATAACATCACAACATTTATTTCCATCAAGAGATGCATCAGTCTTTGGTCAGATCTTGTATTAACAATGCAAGAGTCCAGCACTCTGTAAAGTCTCCTCCAGCACATCCCAAAGACTTACGATGAATTTAAGGTCTGGACTCAGAGGAGACGATTCATGTGTGAAAATGATTCTTCATGCTCCTCACAACCATTCTTTCACAGTTTGAGCCTGATCAATCCTGACATTGTCATCCTGGAATATGGCCATGATGCGTCTTCCTACATGATTGTTTAAGAAATGAAAAGCTACACACTCCATCAATTAGGGCTAGAAGAGCTGTTGCCAAACATATAACATGCTAGAAACATAATAATCACTGCAATAATGATCCAATCATAGACTCTTACGCATTTGCCTATTTAAATCCAAACAGCAACTTGTTGCCGTTTCAGCCATTAGTGAAATTCCAAATCCTGTGGATTCCTATTGAAATAACTGGATTTCGCCCTCAAAAATATGCTGAACAAGGGTAAATGTGACATTAAATGTGACTTTTAAAACATTAAAATCCAGGCCTGTGATGCCCAAAAGTGGCATTGAACATTGATCTGTTCAAATGATCTTCCTGTGTGAGCTCTAAGCGCACATCTTTCTTTTGCTTTTTCTAAGGGGTAAAGCCAATCACAAACAACCCGTTCATTGAGTTGCAGAAGTCCCGTAGTCTTATTCACAGAGCTAAGGTTTGCTCGGTCCTCTTTCACAAACACAAACAAGGAGTCGGCGTTCGGAGGGTCTCTCTGTGTCCTCTTTCCTGCGGGCGTGCGACGGAGTCTGTGCACCTGCAGAGGACATCAAAGAGCATTAGTCTTGTTCTCGAACAACCTCTGACCCCATGGGGCGCTCACATTAATACATTGTCCTTTGACAAAGCCTGCCGATTACCGGCCGCTCTCTTTCTCTCTCTGCTTACGCCCTCCCCCCTGCAAAAAAGCTTTTATTTCTTGAGGGATACAAAAGCTATAATTGCTGCAGCTTTGAGATGAGGTGTCGATGGGAAGGGGATCTGCCATCAGGGTGAATTCTGTTAAATGTTTTTCTCTCTCTCTCTCTTTCTCTCCTCCCCTCTGTGGGGTCACCAGGATCACTTGCTTTTCTCCAAATGGGCATTTTTGCTGGCAGGTGCATTACACCCCTTATTTTCAGATTGTCTTTCCGCTGCTAATGCCTGGCAGGTTGATTGCTCGGGTCTGGCTGGCAGAGAAAGGGCCGCGCTGCGTTCGGGCCCCGGACTGAAAGACACTGATTACTGTTTTCCTCCAAGCCTGATTGAGGCCCTTGAAAGGAAAGATTTTAACCTTCTCTCCTCTCTCGTTCCTGAGTACGGGCCCGGCACGGCGAGATGGCCCGTGTCATCAGAACGACTCCATAAACTCATCAGAGCGAACCCCCCCTCCCCCCCTCTCTCTCTTCAAACCCGGCCTTTCCAGAGAGAGCCGTGGACACGTTTCCGATGTAAAAGCTGACAGATGACATTATCATTTTGATTATTGCAGGAAAGGGCGATTTCGCTCTCTATTGAAACAAGTTTTTCTGGTCATGCAAAACAGCATGCCATTAACATGGGCGTAACACAAAACCTTCGTTTTGATTATCGAATATGACTGTTTGTCGAGAAATTAAAGGAAATTCATTATTTTGGCTTGGTGTCATTAGGTGAGAATCTTTGAAGAATGGCCTAGACACTTTTATTTCCTATAAAATGGAAACCAAAAGCAGTCCATTAGACTGATTTACAAAGTCTTTAGTTGTAGCGCTATGTTCATAGTGTTCTGAGGTCAGAGCTTTGTGTGAGGAGAACATTGAAAGTCGTTATTAACTGATAATATTCACATTTAAAATGGTTCAAGAAGTCATTTTGACTAGAAAAATGGTGCCAGTGGTTCTCATGTGTCGTGGCTAAATGGCATTTGCTGCCTTATTTCATTTGAGAGCCGCGGCGGACGGGGGTATTTTCAGTGAATAATGACTTATTTCATTCTGTTTCTCACAGACAAGCTTGTCTTATGGTTTACTATAGACTAGGGCTACACGATTAATATAAATAAAAATGTTTACATGTGAGGAACTTGTGACCTATTGTAGTCAGTAGCTATGTTTCCATCGTATTTTTATGTGTATTTTGGGACATCACGTGAAAAAAACCTGAATGGAAGTGCCAAGACGTGCATAAATTCGTAAAAAAAACGTACGCGTTCAATTGCAAACTATGCTTGAAACACATTTACTGAATAAATCTCTCGATGTGCGATAAAAAAGCTGTGACTGCAATGGGACAGCATAACCGGACTAACCGACGGCATCTGAAATGTTGTTTTGGTCATTCTGAAATGCCTTAGCCAAAGTTTTTGTCGGAATAATACCTCACAGAACTGTCTTGGGGCCGTTAACATGATACTGTTTTCAACTAAAATCAAAAAACGCTTTATGCGTTTTAGCCATTCATTAACACCACATGTTTTTGGGGACCTGAAAACGCAAACGAAAAGTGCACATTTTTGAATGCGATACCATTATCGTCACATGTAAACACACAGGTGTCATACACTAGGTGGCGGTATGCCCCTTCGAGTGGGTTTGCCAACTGCCATTAAAAGGAAAAGAAGCAGCTCATAGCATATTTAAAGGAACCGTATGTAAGAAATGTATTTCAATTAATCATAAAATGGCCCTGATGTGTCACTAGACATTAAGAAATCATGTTCATTTCAAATACTTATATCACTGACAACAGTAGTCCGGCCAGGATATTGTCATTTAAAAGTGAAGTTGCAGCCCTCAACTGATGTTGATGTTGTCATGTTGTGTTTTGGCCTGATGCCCCACCCTCCACCTATCTACCAATCACAAAGTCAGTAGTGTTTCGGCATCCAGGTTGCCAGCTCTGCTCTAGTTACCACAGCTGCAGCTACAAACGTGTCGGATAAAAAATGTCTAACGTTATGAAACCTTAAAGACCTCGTTATGAATCCGAAATACGTTGTGACAGAGTCCGAAATAAAACAAGGATTTGTATAGGAGATGCAAGTTAGACTAACAGCTACTGTTCTAACAATGTACTGTCACATACGAGCGTACATCTTTACGATTATACACCGCTCTACAGTAATTTGAAAGTGATTGCAGTACCAGTTTTGGCCACAATCTTACATATCTAGTTTTATCAGACTATCTGATGTCGTTGCCATATGGGTTGTGTCTTGCTTTGGATATTCTGTCATTCTGACACCGCGAGATTCATGCTTTCTAACCTTATTTCCACTATTTTCATTCTGCTGCAATTATTCTGCTCATTGTACATATAACATGCAAGACGTTTATATATTCATAATTGTAACCACACTGTTTACAATGTCGGAAGCAATGTCTTGACTCTCTGCACATCCCTGTGTGCATTGGAGGGATTTTAATAACTTTAATGTACTTGAAGTCTGCAACAAACACTAGGAAAATACAAGTATCGGATTGGGACTCAATATTCAATTACTCTGATGGGGGGCACAAAAAACTTGATCGGGACATCCCTAGTAATATTTTGTATTATGTTTACATTTACATTTATGCATTTGGCAGATGCTTTTATCCAAACCGACTTACATTGCATTTCAAGGTACTCATTTTTACATTGTTATCAGTTCTTGGTTTTCCTGGGAATCGAACCCATGACCTTGGCGTTGCAAGCGCTAATGCTCTACTGTTTGAGCTACAGGAAAGCTTATATATTATATATATATCCCAAAGTCATGCAGCCTTAAATGGACTACTTCTAATGGTATTTTTATGGTGGTTATATTTTTTTACAGACCTACCTTTTTTTATTTGACTGAAAATGTAATGGGGCTATAATAATATTCTTCAGATATTCTCCTTTTCTGGTGCATGGAGGAAAGAAAGTCATACGAGTTTGGAATTGCTTGAAGGCAAATAAATGAAGACATTTAATTTTGGGAGCTATTCCTTTGAGGTATTTTTAACATGTTTTTCCCCCTGAGCTTTTGCATTTGTTCAGGCTTCAGTGGTGAGTATTGTCGGAGATGAGCTGTGTGTGTGGCTTACAGCTGGTCAGGGCAGCAGCTTCATTTAGCTGCTCGTGTTTAGGGGTGAATAGCGGCCCATGGACCCCCTGCCGACTCTCTAATTGCATGAACTTGTGTATCCGGAGAGAGTCTTGACTAAAAGCAGTCAGGCAGAAACCCCTGTGCCATCCCCGTGCCACCACACACACACAATTGCAGCAGAACCATCTGCCTAATACACACAGCCAGCCGTCAGCTGTCTCCGCCACTGGCACCTGCTGCCCTGCGTGTGTCTATGGGATGCGCTGCTGAATAGTCCCTGTCTCAGTTACACCGGGAGTCTGTTGGACGGGCTGTAGGTTAAGACCTCTGTGATGGCGAAGACCCCTGTAGATTAGAGAGAAGACAGACTCGATACAATGTTCACACACACACACACACACACACACACACACACACACACACACACACACACACACACACACACACTCTCTCTCTCCAGGTTGTTCTTGAGCAAACAATCAGACAAACTGTCTGTCAGCAGTCCTGGACTTGGAATTCGGTGGCTGATTCACTGGTTTTTCCACCAATTCAATTGATATTAATCAGAACCAGTGAAATGAAGCAAATCCTCCCACAGTCCTGGTTATTTTCTGTTACGGGCATTCGGGGTGAAATTAACATCTATTACCTGCTAGTTCTTTTAGCAACATCACTTTTAGCAGTGATGGGTAATTTTATCTTAATACTTTTATTGTATTTGTTCAATTTCAAGTACCATTTACACTTAAAAATCTGCGTTACACATTCTGGAGCCTCTTTATATAGTGAGTTATTTTTAAAATGGCAGATAATATAGAGCATGTAACTAACCGCTATGGTCGATCGGTAAAAATACAAGGAAATTTCCCACTCTGAATGCTCGAAAAACAGTGGTTTAATCTGTGTCCTGTTTTTACAGGTCTGCTTTTTTATAGGTATCTCGGACCAAAAGTTGTAATTTTAGATTTTAATAGCATTTATCGGTAGCGCTTTACAGTAGTCTCATTTATATAAACATTAATATGTTAACTAACATTAGCAAACAATGAGCAATGCATTTTTACAGCATTATCCTTTGTTAATAAACATTTTCATGTTAGTTCATAATGCATTAACATACAACTTTTGATATTTGTTGAATTGTATTAGTACATTTTGAAATTAATATTGATTAAAATTAATAAATGATGTAGAAGTATTGTGCATTGCTAGGTCATGTTAACGAAAGTAGTTAACTAATGTTAGCAAATGAAACCTTATTGGAAAGTGTTACCCATTTATCTCTGACCCTTACATTTAAAAAGGCTACTGTTGCTTTAAGAGGTCGTTTACATATGTTAATGACCTCTGTTATGATTGGCTGACTTCATGCAACAGTTCATATTGTCCTTAGGCCAAGTTGAAAGCAGTGCTACATTAAGTTGTTAAACACCAATCAGAAACTTTCTCACTTCTATCCTCATTGAATATATATAACTAGTAACACTTTTGTTTAGGGTCCAATTCTCACTATTAACTAGTTAAGTGTGCTTGCTGAAAGCGCACACTTATTGTTCTTCTTAAGTTTTCTTCTTATTATTATTATTATTATTATTCCCGGGAGAAAAATTTTGGCCAGCTCCTGCGCCTAGGCCCTTTGAGACAGAGACACCGTTCCAACTTTAAAACGTTCGGTCAGTACCGGTGTAAGTTGCTCGCGAAGATGACATCACAAGTCCATGTCGTTCATCCGCCATAGTGGATTGAACAGAAAGCGAAACTAAAGTTTCACAGGTCACAAATTTGGTCCGAACTTCACGAAACTGGACGTACATGATCCTTGGAGCAAGCCACACCAAAGTTACTAGAAGGATTTTTGATTTTCGGAAGTGTTTGCCCGTCACAGCCAAACGAAATCGGCGGCGTAGTCGCCAAAACAGGAAGTAGTTCATATCTCAGGAACGTTGTCACGTATCGAAACCAAACTTTGTACATTAACTCGAGACTCCAATGTGAGGATGTACAAGATAAAAAAAAAAAAAAAAAAAATTACATTATTTGGCAACCCCCCCCCCCCCAGCTATTTGGCCAGCTCCTGCGCCTAGGCCCTTTGAGACAGAGACACCATTCCAACTTTAAAACGTCCGGTCAGCACCGGTGTAAGTTGCTCGCGAAGATGACATCACAAGTCCATGTCGTTTGTCCGCCATATTGGATTGAACAGAAAGCGAAACTAAAGTTTCACAGGTCACAAATTTGGTCCGAACTTCACGAAACTAGACGTACATGATCATTGGAGCAAGCCTCATCAAAGTTACTAGAAGGATTTTTGATTTTCGGAAGCGTTTGCCCGTCACAGCCAAACGAAATCAGCGGCGTAGTCGCCAAACAGGAAGTCGTCCATATCTCAGGAACTCTGTCACGTATCGAAACCAAACTTTATACATGAACTCGGGACTCCAATGTGAGGATGTACAAGATCTGAATTTTTTTATTTTTTTTTTATTTAAGGGCAATAGACAAACCCATTTACCTATGTCTATGCAAGAGTTTCACCTTTTTATGTTAGGTAATGCATTTAGACAGTAGGTGGCACTGTTGTATTACATTTCACAGAGCAGCCAAGTCAGTGTATAGACTGCATTCGTTTTTACCAGGTTTGTCTTAATAAATGCAGGCATGAATTTCGTTTTTTGCTTTGGTCTATTTTAATCATCTTCATTTATTAATATATACAGATTTGTATGCATGAATTGTGCATTTCCAATCCTCAAAGCAGTTAATAAAAAAATAAAAAAACTTTATACAAAATACATCATGCTCTTCTTCGATAACCGAACAAACAATTAATTGTCTGTGGCTGTGTTTGTGCGCGCGGGAAATATGCTGCGCATAACAATAGAAAACAAGGAGAAACGCGCAGTCACATGCTCAAACAATCAACAACGTCGCTCTAGAGGTGCGTTGTGGACTGCGAAGTGGACTTCACAGGGTATTCCGCCATCTTAAGTTAGAGTCTAATCCGAAGGGAGCGAACATGTTCAGTTCGAAGGGCACTGCGCACAGCATAGGGAATAAGGGAACATCGATACATCACTTCACAGGAAGTGGAGAGCGATGATCACACACCCAACTGTCATTTCGCGCATCAGGTCATCACCAGTCAGAACGGTCATAACTAACGATGGAGGAGTTGTGTGTAAGTAATACATTTCGCCATTGTTATACAAATGACAGTATTTTTAATGGTTATTGTTGTGAATATTACATATACTATTTTTGATGATTATAATTTACCTCAGTGAATGCAGCCAGCTTAGCTAGTTTGTGAAGGAAAGTGATTTTATTTTAGGTAGTTGTAAAATAGTGCAATATAATTGTAAATATATAATATAATAATAAAAATTAAAATATGAATGTAGTCCTATATATATTTCTTATATCATAATCTGCGCGACTCCGTCGTTGACTTTCTTTGATGACATTTGCTGGGCGTTTCTAATGAGCGATTGTCAGTGAAGTCCACTTCAACTGATATACCGTGCTCAGGAAGTAGGGGAGCAGTGAACACTGCATATGGACCCTGTCGAATGGAACGCACATTAGATGTGTAAAAACAAGTGGAAAACGCGAGCGCGCCGCTGTCTCCTTTCGCTTGTTCTCCTGTGGCGTCTGTCGTTGCTATGCAACCATGAACTGCGCTCTCCATGATGACAAGAGCTGTGTCTGAAATCGCTCCCTATCCACTATATAGTGCACTATTTAGGGTGTCGGCCATTTTGTGTCCGAATTCTGAGTGAACGACATCATTCCCTACATTCTTCACTACTTTTATCCACAATCCTCTCTGAATTCGAGTGTACATACGATGTACACTTGCTGAGACACTATTTCCCACAATCCATCACGATAAGGCGATTGAGCGCGAATGAAAAATAAACAAAAATGCCACCATGGCAACGGTGCACCCGAGTTAGAAAACAATCATTTATAAGACCAGACGCCTGGTTATTTATTTATACATACCGTTATGTCTATATTTGAAAAATCAAATGTGTTGTGTAGTGTTTTGTTCTCTTTTATTTTCACATATAAATTAAAAAGTAAATAAATATGACAAGCAAGTGTTTTTATTATCTTTTTTTTTAATCAAATAACGCAATAAACGTGAAAAATACATACATACAATGGTTACATACAATTCACACAGCCAAAAAAAGGAAATATTAAAGATGGGTAGGTAATGTTTATGACAAATTGTCTGAGCTCTCTGGCGCGTGATAATTATGTCAGCGTCCAAATTCTTTGCTGATGTAGTGCACTCAACTATGTAGGGATTAGTGAACGAGTGAGCGGTTTCAGACACAGCTAAGGAAGTATCAGCAAAAGATTACTATCTTTTACTACGATAATTATGTCAGCGTCCAAATTCTTTGCTGATGTAGTGCACTCAACTATGTAGGGATTAGTGAACGAGTGAGCGGTTTCAGACACTGCTAAGGAAGTATCAGCAAAAGATTACTAGATTTCTAGCCCTTGCATTAGCTTTACTACTAGATATATTTATGGAGATGAAAAATAATAAGGCGCCCTGTACAGCTATGATCAGCTTTTCGGCCGAGCATTCAATGTTGTTACGCTGCAAGCTGATGGTTCGTTGCTGCCACGCTCTATCACTCGCACACCATAAAGAGCAAATTGTTTTTTAATGTTTCAATTTCGTGATTAAAATGACATAATTAGGAAGCGGATAATTTCTTCATAAACAGCTCATTATGACTCAATGTTAGAATGCTGCACCTACACTCGATAGTGTGAATAAGATCAGCGCAACGCAGACCACTGCATTGACAGGGTAAAACACATGATCTGTCTACGGCCAGGGCTCAGCGGAAGACAGAAAATGCCGGTCCAGCGCTGATTGAGGAATTAAATTCGAAAATAAAAGACAGTTTGACATCTTTTTTCTCGCATTCTTGCATTTTTTCTCGCATCTCGCATCTATCCACTACCTGCTTACGTTAGTGCACTGCACCCGAGCAAGCACACTTTGCAGTTCCTCCGGAAATGCATTTTTCTAGTTGCTTATTAGTGTGTGTATTACTATGATCTTGGCTGTTTATTAGCACTTATAAAGCACATATTAATGTCTTATTTTGCATGACCATATTCTACATCCCATAATCCTGGCCAATACCTAAACTTAACAACTACCTTACTAACTATTAATAAGCAGTAATTAGGAGTTTGAGGCAAAAGTCATAGTTAATAGTGAGAATTGGACCCTAATCTAAAGTGTGACCATGTAACCTCATAAATATCCACATAAGAACTTTAACCAATGGTTTCCAAATGCAATGTACTTAAAGGGATAGTTCACCCAAAAATGAAAATTCTGTCATTATTTACTCACCTTCAAGTTGTTCCAAACCTGTATGAATTTACTTCTTCAGGCGAACACAAAAGAAGATATTTTAAAGAATGTCGGTAACCAGACAGTTGGACCCCATTGACTTCCATAGTATTTTTTTTTTTTTCCTACTGGAAGTCAATGGGGACCAGCATCTCTTTGGTTACCAACTTTCTTCAAAATATCTTATTTTGTGTTCAACACAACATAGAAACTCATAAACATTTAGAACAACATGAGGGTGAGTAAACGATGACAGAATATTCATTTTTGGGTGAACTATCCCTTTAACCCAGGGTAAAGTATTAACAGTTTAAAGCATGGCTCCTTTAATAACACAGTACTGCAGCTCTGGTGTAAATGATGTTTGTGATGTGGCTATTGCAGAGGAAGATGAGGAGGAAGAGGCCCCAGCACCACAGCCAGAGGTCGAGGCAGAGAAAGAGAAACCAGTGGAGAAACAAGAAGAGGAAGGTAAAGTACTGAACACATCTCATGTTCACTGTCCTACCAACTCCACTGGAATGCATTACAGATCATTTGGTGGGTTTGCATATTTTACATGTTTCACTATAATAATCCAAACACTGATATTTGTTGACATTATATTATTCATGATTGAAGAAGACAATTCACATATGTTCTGTCTTTGCCTATGAAAATTGGCAGTGGGTGTTGCTGAAATCAGATTTTTAGTATAATGTTGGTAGTTGGTAGTAGAGAACATAATGCAATGGGGAAAAACAGACTGCTGAATTATTTACTATTTAATGCACACAATTTCAGCTCCAAGTTATGGACATATTTCCACCTTGAGTGTGTGTTCAGTTTTCAATAGTTCAGTGGTTCGAAATAAATGTTTCCACTTATGTGCAGTTACCCTGTACGATATATACTTGTGCTCAGACATTTAGACAACAATTAAGCATCTTGGTTGGCTCAAAACTGGAACAAGAACAAACCTGGAACATTTGTTAAAGGGATAGTTCACCCAAAAATGAAAATTGCCCTATGATTTACTCACCCTCAAGCCATCCTAGGTGTATATGACATTCTTCTTTCAGTCGAATACAATCTGAGTTATTTTAAAATATGTCCTTCCAAGCTTTATAATGGCAGTCAATGGCTTGTTCTGTTCGGAAGCTAGTTATTTTACTATATAAAGTTTTAAATATGGATATTTTTCTTACACAAACGCATCGCTTCGCTTCAGAAGGCCTCTATTAAACCACCAGAGCCATGTGGAGCACTTTTATGATGGATAGATGCACTTTTATGATGGATAGATGCACTTTTATGATGGATAGATGCACTTTTATGATGGATAGATGCACTTTTATGGACTTCAAAACAGAAACAGCCATTCACTGCCATTATAAAGCTTGGAAGAGCCAGGACATTTTTTAATATAACTCCGATTGTATTCGTCTGAGAGAAGAAAGTCATATACACCTAGGATGACTTGAGGGTGAGTAAATCATGGGCTAATTTTCATTTTTGGGTGAACTATCCCTTTAACCATTAGAATCAAGAATTCAACTATTCTGATTTATAAATGGATTTAATTTCATCCGATTGCACACCTGTCATTTGTTCCCTGTCTGTGGATGAGTGCAGCGGCCCCTCGTGAGCTGACAGAGGAGGAGAAGTTGCAGATTCTGCACTCGGAGGAGTTCATGGAGTTTTTCGACCACAGCACACGCATCGTGGAGCGCGCTCTGTCCGAACACGTGGATGTTTTCTTCGACTACAGCG
The DNA here is from genome assembly GCF_964197995.2 of Scardinius erythrophthalmus. Classification (NCBI taxonomy): domain Eukaryota; kingdom Metazoa; phylum Chordata; class Actinopteri; order Cypriniformes; family Leuciscidae; genus Scardinius; species Scardinius erythrophthalmus. The sequence continues at coordinate 38,770,535 of NC_138226.1, read as the reverse complement.
GCCGTGACATGGAGGAGAAGGAGGGGTAACCATCAGCCCTAAAAAAAAATAATCACAGAGCAGCTCATATGCACTGTTTAATGTGAGATGTGTGTGTGTGTGTATCTAAGTGAGATGCAGGCTGGGGCGAAACTGTCTCTGAACAGGCAGTTTGTTGATGACCGCTGGTCCAAACAGCGAGTGGTAACCTGTCTGGATTGGTCCCCACAGGTACGGGACCTCAAAACTTGACTTTATAAATCAAGCATGCATGCATACAGTACAGACAATGATAATAACACAAGAAATTAGGTGTTGATCAAGTTTTAATAACTTATACTTCTTGTAAGTGATATAATATCGGATATAATATGGATGTAATATGTATTATAAGTCATTTACTGTAATCAGGAATGGCTATTTATTATAATCTAGTACCATTTGACTGATCTTCAAAACCATTTAATCTACAGATGTACAGGTCATTTTGATTTTACAGGTCAATTTGACCCTGTTTGGATGAAGTTTAGGATCTGTAATATCACAGAACACTTCAGTTTTATACTCATAATTTCAGAGCCACACACATTTATTATTTATTCACCGTGGATTTTCTCTGAATTATCTTCACTACATTTCAAAATTAACCATGATGTTTTAAAATCTGCTTGTATTTCTGATGGTGGTAATAGTGAATGTGAAATAAAAGAGGAATTTGTCTGAAACCGTCAAAAATGTTGAAAATATTCGTAATATTTAAAAAATTTCTGACGGTTTCAGACAAATTCCTCTTTTATAATACTGTATAATATTATATTACTGATCCTCTTAAAACAAGCAAAAGCTCTAGCTCATCTGGTAAACATAAGAAAATAACAATTTTGGACTCAGTTGGCAGTATTATTTGTCCCTGCATGCTGGGATGTGATAAAGTATATACAAAATACACTCACCTTCAAAGTATTTAAAATAGAGTCATATGACTCGTGGAAAAAAGGTGACAGCATCAAACCCCAATTGATAAATTTACAGTTAATAAAACAAATTAAACTAAAAATATCTTAACTTATAAGATTTAGTTAAAATCTTGCACAGCTGCACTGAAGTGTCATGTTACGCCTTGGCTTGTTAAGTAAAGTTGTTGTTTTTTCTGATAAAGCTATTTTTATTATTATAATTTTTTTTTTAAAAGCATGACATTTCAGTGATTTACTCAACTACGTGTTATTCCAATATGTATGACTTTCATCACTGAATAACAGCTTAAATTTCAGTCTGAATATAGCATGTAATTGAAGAACTGCAACATCGACACTGTTATTGAACTGAATTGAATCAACATTGAATGACTTTAAGAATGATACCATTGCCTTCTGCAGAGCTGCTTTACAGCTTTAATTAAGATCATTTCATAATTTATGAATTTTGCAACAATAGTTTTTTTTTTGTTTATTTCTGTGAATCTGCTTTGAAACAATCTACCGTATATTTACAAGGCGCTATACAAATAAACGTGACTCGATATGAGTTGTCTACTTCTTTTTATAAGTCATACATGGTTTAGAATGCGGTGAGGTGAACTACTTTGGTAGCATTTATTTTGCATTTTAAATTATTATTATTAAAAAGTATATTTAGTCCCTATGAAAATTATTTAGTTTTTTTTTTTATATATATATATTTGTAACAGTCAGCATAAAAAAGATTAAATGTGTGTAAGTGGGCGGTTCTTTGTCAGAATGAGCTGTACTGTGGACTTGATGCCTGCAGTCAAAAGTTGTTCTTAAATAGACAAAAGTTTTGTTTTCCTGACCTGTACACGTGTTCACAGTATCCAGAGTTGCTGGTCGCCTCTTACAACAACAATGAGGAAGCCCCACATGAGCCCGATGGAGTGGCTTTGGTCTGGAACATGAAATACAAGAAGGCCACACCGGAGTATGTCTTCCACTGTCAGGTACGCGCACACACACACACACACACACACACACACACACACACACACACACACACATGCACCTCCTGAAAACTCGATTTGGTACTCATGCATTGTCTGATCGACACTTTTCTGTTCTATGACGTTAATGTTAATCAAACAACAAAAGAAAAAGTGAAAATCTGCCACTGCACTTGACTGAATAACTTTTGTTGCCTTAATAAGGATTAATCTATATTTATATTTTTACACAATATATACATTTGATAACATTTAATTTCTGAAGTATTTTTGTATCTGATTGACCTGAAAAACTTAAAGCATTGTTTATTTAATTTATATCTTTGTTCTGTTCATTTTGTGTGTGTGTGCTTCTGCTTGTAATTTGTATTTTTACAATTGTGTACAATTGTGAAATTTCACAACAAAGTCGTTGTGAAAAATGCAAAAATTCTAATAAAACTTAATTATTAGAATTAAAGGTTACATGGATCAAAAGTAGGGCTGCACGATTAATCGCAATTAACATGAAATCGCGTTTAAACCGATTTGGCTTTTTGCGATTTCGAAATCGCAAATGCTGCGATTATTTTTTTTAATGCGCGGCTTGTCGGTGACGCACGGCTCTGTGATCGGTAGTAAACGCGGCTCCATATGAAAGCACTGTGAGTTTGAGTCGCTTATAACGTGCATTTGAAAAACCAAACATGAGAAGCATTTATCAACCTCTTATCCAACAAAAGACAACATTTAATAACATGGTTTTTACTCCAAACTCACTTCATAACAACAGTTGAGCATCCTTCTGTGAGATGACATGGCTTCTTACACAGAATAAGCACACAACATAATGATACTGTATTATCATGAAAATACCCGAGAAGACTTGAAGAACTCTGATAAATCACATATTGTCGTAATCGTGTCGTGTTTATTAGTCATGTTTAATCAATCAAAGCGTTTCATTCTACTGTTTATTCAGCTACAGATAGTATGATGCCCATTGGGATTTCCTGGAATGACCTGTTATCTACTTCTGCGGGGCATGTTTGCGCGAGAGCGCCCTCTATCTTTCAGATGGAGCAGCATTTACTTCTGATCACAGAGCCGTGCTTCACCGAGAAGCTGCGCATAAAATAGTCGCAGCCTTATCCAAGTTGCGTGCGGTTTAATTTTGATTAATTTTAATTTTGCAGTCCTCATCTCAAGCAACAAAAACAATTTATTTGAAAATGTTGGCAGGGTAAGTAGAAAAACTGCTATATTTTTTACTCTTTTACAGTGATTTCATAGACTTGTGTGACGTATAGACCCAAATTTAAACTGTTGTTCATTGACAAACTTGCCCTCTGCTGTAGACATTTAATTTCAATTCCACGTGATAAAAGTTCGTTTTTTCATGCACACAAGTGTTTGGCATCAACCTAGTGCAACATCTCAAGTCATGCTTAAATTGAACACAAGTGAGGCTGAGATTTGAGAAATGCCGTGAAGGGGAAGAGTTTCAGTGAATATTGAGTTAATTTGAGTTAATTGAGTTAAGTCTTCAGAAGACTTGAAATATTGTCTTATGGATTACTTTTATGTCTTTTTTGGAGCTTGACAGTTTTAGACACTGACTCATTGTATGGAAAAAAGCGGCACATTCTGCGTAACGTCTCCTTTTGTGTTCCATGAAAGAGAGAAAGTCATACAGGCTTAGAGCGACATGGGTGAGGGGGAATTTTCATTTATGATTTAACTATTATTTTAAACTCTCTGCACACACATGCGCATTCATGCACATACTCAGGTTCGTGGTGTTAGCTGAGGTTTATAAGCATAGAGTCAGTAACACTTCTTATATTCAGTATTCTGCTTCCTGAATAGTACTTATCCATCTAAATACATTCAAAATCTGCATACGTCTTTTGCATTCCTTAGTTTTGACTTGGTAGATCTTAAGCTTATGAAACATTTATAACTTTAAGTCCCCCTGTAGCCAATCATTTTATCCCTTAAAACTCATCTTTGATCACCAAAATGACATATTTAAATGTTATTTTCTTCATGCCTTAAAATAGCTTGAATGTAACTCTACACCCTTGCCTCATTTAGCATACACGGTTCTATGAATATGCAAATAAGCCCCGCCTCCACTCACTCACAGCAGCTCAGAGATCCACTGGTTGAAAACAGCACATAGACATATAAACAACATTAAAAGCTGGATTTTCACCACAGGGGGACTTTAGGATTACGAAACAATTATAACTTAATACTTTTCAACTAAAACCATAATGTATCTAATTAATAACTTCTTAGCAACGTGTGAATGTGTAAAGATTTAAACATTTTTAAAGTTACTGTGTTAATAACCATGTTAGTACTACATTAAACGCCATTGACCACCATAAAAAATTTAGAAATTCTTTGAAATTTCAAATTATTCATGAACTATGGCAAAAGACATTTTTACCAATATTTTATTTGAAAATATCATTATATTAAATTTGTAAGAACTTATAACATGAGAATTACCAGTGTGAACTCTATTGAATTCAGTTGATTAAACACTCAGTAAAGTCATGAGACTCAAAGATTTTAATCATACTAGCCATAATGCTGCATTACAAGCAATACAGAAGCAGATTGTGGCATTTCTTGGAAGGTTTTATCTCTCCGGATGTGTATTTGTTGAGTGTTACTGTATGTTCAGTGTGTGTTTGGCCTGAGGTGATCCGTTGTGGATAGCCTGAGTAGAACCACATGTGCTGCCCTCAGGAACGGATACACAGCTCGCTCGCTCGCTCTCTCTCTCTCTCTCACACACACACACACACACACACACACACACACACACACACACACACACACACACACACACGCACACACACACACATGCAGTTTAGACTTGTTACTTTTTCCATCTTCTTAGCTGAGTATGTTGGGGCTGGTAAACTGGAGAGTGTGATGAGCATTGATCAACACATACATGAAGCACATCAAATATGTTAAACGAAGGCTCAAATCTGCTTTCTTGATGCCTGAGAACCAATGAGTTTTGTTTTCACATCACTCCAGTAAGTTTGAGCTTCCCAATAAGGTTTAATCTCACGTGGCAAACAAGCACAGCTGAGCTGCCTTTGACTATATTTGATCAATATTTATATGAATTAAAGCCTAAATTAAATCTGTTCATCATATAAAGCAATAGTGTCTCTACAGAAGACCTGAATTAAACTGCTTGATTTATATGGATTACTTTTATGTCTATAAACTTTTTAAAAGTTTGTATCTCTCTCTCTCTCTCTCTCTCTCTCTCTCTCTCTCTCTCTCTCTCTCTCTCTCTCTCTCTCTCTCTCTCTCTCTCTCTCTCTCTCTCTCTCTCTCTCTCCTGTAGTCTGCGGTCATGTCTGCAGCGTTTGCAAAGTTTCATCCTAACCTGGTTGTCGGTGGCACTTATTCAGGACAGATCGTCCTGTGGGACAACAGAAGTAACAGGCGCACCCCTGTCCAGAGGACCCCTCTCTCTGCTGCGGCCCACACGGTACATGGCATCACACACACACACCACGCAGAAAAGGAGGCGAAGCCGTAGCTGCGTTCCAAGAATCTTGAGATATTAATACTGTGATGTCCTAAATCAAAATACTGGCTGACAATAAAGCACTGAGCTTAATTTGAGGTGTAGATACAATTAACTTTAATTATTATCATTCATAATGTCTTAATATTAATTCAAAAGCAAAACGAGTGAAAAAATAGATATTAGGGAGATATTAATGAAAATAACCAATAAGCGTCCTCTGCAGCCACCTACTGGTTACAACGATAATTTAAACTTTTTTTTATTTTTAAATAAGTGTGTTTTCCTACATCTTGAAACTTTTAGTTTTATAAATGGGGACAATCTTTGAAGGATGAACAAACATTTTTTTGGTCATCACATTAAAAATAACATTTAAATATGATATTATAGTTTTGAAAAAGATGTGTAGTACTCATAAGCGTTTGACTATTTCTGTCACAATACAATAGTTATGGTTAGTGTTACTACATTAAATCCATGGTGAATGTTGCTGATTTGTGGACTTCTATATCTTGTTCATTCTTGGCACAATGTTTCTCCTGGTTTTCACTTCAGCGGTGTTTGATCTGATATGTATGGTTTAGCACAGGGATGGGCAACTTCGGTCCTGGAGGGCCACTGTCCTACAGAGTTTAGCTCCAACCCTGAAAAAATCACCTGCCTGTAACTTTCTAGTAATCCTTAGGACCTTGATTAGCTTGTTCAGGTGTGTTTGATAAGGGTTAAAGCTAAACTCTGTAGGACAGTGGCCCTCCAGGACCGATGTTGCCCATCCCTGGCTTAGCACAAGTGAAGCACAAATGAGTAGCGCAGTTTCGTTCCACTTTCATTTCATTTGCCATTTGATGCTGGGCAACGTTGTGGTTGCTGACCTATATCAAATTTTGGTCGCACTGACAGGAAAAATGGTCGCAAAATGCAACCATTTGGTCGCAGTCTGGAGCCCTGCCCTAACCTTAGTTTTCTGTTTCTCTTCCAGCACCCAGTGTACTGTGTTAATGTGGTTGGCACACAGAACGCTCATAACCTCATTAGCATCTCTACTGATGGAAAGATGTGCTCCTGGAGTCTGGACATGCTGTCTCAACCACAGGTACCCACAATTTCCTCTGCTCTCACGTTCTCGCTCTCTTCATGTTTTCAGAGTTTGAATATCATACTCAAAGAAAGCAACTTGCTTACTCAACCTGTAAAAATAGTGAATGTTGTATACAAATCTTACCGACAAATGCCAAGGGAAGTGATTTGTTGGCTTCAGAAGCACTGACTCACTGAGAGCCACAACCTCTTCCCTGCTGCTTTACACACACACTCACACACACACACACACACACACACACAGAGAGCTGCGTTTGGAGTAAGTATACCATTAACTCATCCTTGAGTTTCCAAAAACATTTGCCAAACCACAGTGTCAGATGTTAATGATTGTTAAAACGCCGGCTGAATTTAAATTGCGCATTTCTAATCTGTGAGAGAGGCTGTGGTGTTATTGATGTGTGTGTGCGTGTGTGTGTGTGTGTCAACAGGACAGTATGGAGCTGGTGTTTAAGCAGTCTAAATCCGTTGCGGTCACCTCCATGTCCTTCCCTCTGGGTGACGTTAATAACTTTGTGGTGGGGAGTGAGGATGGATCAGTGTACACAGCCTGTCGCCATGGCAGGTAATACACACACTTACACACACTGTTCACTTCAGGAGATCTCTGGATCTGTGCATGTAATCTGATTACGCCAACAAACATTTTCTCTCTCACAAAATTAGTGGTCGACTGACAGATCGGCCAATATTTGGCATTTTTTAAATATCGGCATTGGCCGGTAAGTTTTCCTGTGTGGCCGATATATTGGACGCGTAACTTTTATTTTGACGAGACGCCAGACTTTTATTTTGACGGCGCTGAGAACGCCCTGGGATACTGCAGCATCTGAGCACATGGTGCTCCCGTTCTTCACAGGGGGGCAGGGTTTCATATTATTTTGAAGCTTCCTCGGGCGCCGCCATTGATTAGCGCACCCTCACCTGCTGTTAGCATTCCATTGACTCCCATTCATTTTGGCGTCACTTTGACAGAGAATAACTTTACATCTGAGGTGTTTAAAGACTCTGTTTGTCCATTATTTATTTCTAAAGAAACACAAAAATGTATAAAATGCTCCATTACCTTGTAGCTTACGTTATGGCCCCGTAGAAGCAATTTTTGTAAAAATAGGCTAAATATATATGTATATATGTGTGCGTATATATATATATATATATATATATATATATATATATACGCACACATATATACATATATATTTATATATACACACTATTTATCATTCAATTGTTATTTAATATATATATTTATATATATATAAGTAAATAGTAAATGAATGTGTATAAGTAATTAATATTAATTTCTATTAATAATACATTAATAGTGTCTACTGTAGAGCTTTACTGAAGCAGAAATCATGTTATGATCGTTATCTGTTATCTCCCAAAACTTTATTGCTCTGAATGGAAGTTCCTGCACAAATGTTTTTTTAAATTAGAAATATGAAAATCAACTGTTTATGAATGGAATATAGTAGATGTGTTTGTGTGTGCTGTACTGAGCTGAGAGAGCGAATGTTTCCTCTTCATTTGTGATGCTGTGATTATCTCATCCTCTACACACACTCTCAGCATCTCACTCGGCTGTTTACCTCTCACAGTAATGAGCTCACACACAGCTCACACACTCAGCGGTGTGTGTGTGTGTGTGTGTTAGTAATGTGAAGTGTTACCTGACTGATGGAAACATGCTGAGATCATTAACCCTCTGTGTGTGTGTGTGTGTGTGTGTGTGTGTGTGTGTGTGTGTGTGTGTGTGTGTGTGTGTGTGTGTGTGTGTGTGTGTGTGTGTGTGTGTGTGTGTGAGCAGTCGGGCAGGTATCAGTGAGATGTTTGAGGGACATCATGGTCCAATCACAGGCATTCACTGTCACACAGCGACTGGGCTGGTGGATTTCTCTCATCTCTTCCTGACCTCCTCTTTTGATTGGACCGTTAAACTCTGGAGCAGCAAGGTAACAGATCATTCATACACACTCATTACATTACACTGTCATTCATGAATCTCTCAGCTGACTGTGTGTTTCTCTCTCTGCTGTAGAATAACAAGCCGCTGTACTCGTTTGAGGATAACTCGGATTATGTTTATGATGTGATGTGGTCTCCGGTACACCCCGCCCTGTTCGCGTGTGTTGACGGACTCGGACGCATCGACCTGTGGAACCTCAACAATGACACTGAGGTTACAACTGCATACATGCCATGAAACATCACTGATACACACACTAGCATATGCAGAATTAACTTTATTTATTTTCACCACACAGGCTTCTGCACTGAGAGACAAAATCTGATTTCTTTTAGTAGTGCTGGGAAATATAAACAATTATATCCAATATATTTTCAGTTTAAAATTTTCTTAAAGTCCCCCTGTGGTCAATCATTTTATCCCTTAAATCTCATCTTTGATCACCAAAATGACATATTTAAGGTTTTTTCCTTGAAAAAAAAAGTTCTTCATGCCTTAAAATAGCTTGAATGTAACTCTACACCCTTGCCTCGTTTAGTATACGTGGTTCAGTGAATATGCAAATGAGCCCCGCCTCCACTCACTCACACCAGCTCAGAGATCCACTGGTTGACGAGCACACGTTGATCTGATTGGTTACAAGGTAGTTTGTGACGTCAGAAACACCAGCAATTTCAAAGCGTGTTTTTGAGACTGTCTTTGGTTCACTGCAGTTTTAAGGAGAAAATACTCAGCAATGGTGTCGACTTATGAATTTACACATGGTTTGTCTTAAATCATATTAAAAACACCATATAGACATATAAACAACATTAAAAACTTGATTTTCACCACAGGGGGACTTTAAGTACTGTGGCTGCGGGTTTACCAAGCAGGTCTCTTGGTTTGTTGTGATCAGCCTTGTCCTGTTTGTAGTTCAACATGCGTTTGACAGCAAGTTATTTTTCAAATATCAGCATGAAGTCCTTCTGTTACATGTTACATGACCTCTTTGATTAATAATGTGGATGGATCAGATACTGACTGAACAAATGGTATTATTGGTATTATTAGTCAAGCTCAATGTGTGTGTGTGTGTGTGTGCAGGTGCCCTCTGTCAGCGTGGCTGTGGAAGGGAGTCCTGCTCTGAACAGACTGCGCTGGTCTCAGTCGGGCAGAGAGATCGCCGTCGGGGACTCAGAGGGACAGATACACATTTACGACATCGGCGAGGTGAGAGAGTAGAGTTTACTGAACACACACATCACAGACTGACTTCACATCAACACCTTCAGCTCCGGGGCGGCTTTCTCACTCTCGCTCTATCACGAGACAGTCGTGTAAAAAGCCCATGCGGAGCCTTTAAAGATGACACACACCACAATTACACATCTGTCACAGAGGGGCCCTTCAGGGGCCACAGAGGGCCTCTGTCACTCACAAGAGGGGATGAAAGCAGATAGAGTAGAAGAATGAGATGGGGGATTGTTAGCCAGGGGTCAGTTCACTCTAAGAATAGCCTGATCGTACACTGTTTACGCCTCTTTACAAAACGATCACATATTACACACTGTTTACGCCTCTTTACAAAACTCTTGCATATTCAGGGTGGCCGCGGGTCCTTAAAAAGTCTTAAAAAGTCTTAAAAAGTCTTAAATAAAGTTTTCCTAATAAAAGGCCTTATAAAGTATTAAAATGTCTTAAATTCAGATTTGATAGGTCTTAAATATTTCTGGTCACGTTACCGCTAAAATTTCTCCAGTCTGACGGACCTAATGTCCGTCAAATAACCAGTGAAGCATCGAATCGCCAGATTGATTCAGATTTTATTACATAAACAGCTATTTATAATGATAATGTAGGCTTTTTCTGGTAACGCTGTTTCGTTATTTCAAATGTAGGCGCGTTGCGCGTGGCAAGCGCGCTCATAAGAGACGCCGGCGCGACCACAACATTGCCCAACATCAAATGGCAAACGTAAAATGCAAGCGGAACGAAACTGCTCGTTATTGTGTGGTTGAAGGACCGTTTATCAGTTTGGACCAAAGCAGCGCGAGCCGATCTTGATCAAGCGACACTGTTACTAGATTCATTTTGGAATCTAAAAAGACACATCTCTCAAAAACATGCAGTGTGCTATGTGAACACGCTGGGAAGAAAGCAAAAGGTTCGCAAATTGAATACGGTAACTTGTAACAAAGTGTAAATTAAATATAGCGTAATATTCAAACAATTGATACAAGCCCATTTAAATTTTAATCCTGCGCGCTGCGCAAAAGTTCAGTTATGTTGGCCTAATAGTTAATTTAGCCTACTTTTAAAACATTTATGTATTTTTTTTATATTTTTGTTTATATAAATTGTATTTATATTATTAGGCCCATTTATTCGTTTTATTTTACAGCAGTTTGTGTGTACAATGGATATAAGCCCATTTAAATTTTAATCGTGCGCGTTGCGCAAAAGTTCACTTATCAAAATTCTGGCCTAATAAATTTACTTTTAAAAAATGTATGTAGGCTATATTTTTGTTTATATAATTGTTATTTATATTATTAGGCCCATTTATTCGTTTAATTTTACAGGAATTTGTGTAGGCTATATTCCTTCTTACATAGGCCTAATTTGTCATTTGAAATAAAACATTTCTGTTTGAAAAATGTTGTTGTTGCTCATTAGTTCTTTAGGAGGTAAGGCTGTGGTCTAAGCTAAAAGTGATATACATGTAGATTTTTTTTTTCCTTTTTTGGAGCGAGCGGGGTCGATTTAAGTGGAGCGCGGAGCAAACTGCGTTGAGCGCTGAGCGATAATGAGCGGAGCGGCCTGATGTTGAGCGGGGGAGCGGAGAGGTGAACATTTCCGTGAGCGATGAGCGGAGATTCTCACCGCTCCACTCCGCTCATATGCTCTCTAGTACTATATAAATTACAAAGGTTTAATTGGCATCTTTATTTCAAACGACCCGACCGACCGCGACCCGAATATCATTAAAAATATTTTTGGATGACTTGTAACCGCGGGTGACCGCAGGCACCCGCTCATTTCGGATCAACCCGCGCATCACTGGTTACTACACAGCGCTAAGAGATCCAGTAAAGAAAGCATTCGATTTCACCACAGAAGTAATAACATCGCTGCGAGATCTAGTGAGAAACATTCACATTTCTCTGTTATTAATGGATCAAACAGCGCTGACGTGGAAACCAGGAAGAAACATTGTGCCATGAATGAACTATCAGTGTCCATAGATCAGCAACTTTCACCATGGATTTACTGTAGTAACACTAACTGCAACCATGGACGTTTGGCAGGAATAGTACAGGCTATAATGCTTTCAAGTAACACGTCGGTTTTATTTTGACATTATGAAAACAATTGCTGCCCTCAAATGTTAATCTGAAATCAAATAAACCTTAGTTTATAACTACTACAATATCACATTTCATTTTTTCCAAGGAGCTGTTTTGTTTTATGTGCTCCTAAGAAGAGTCAATTATAGCTCTAAAATTGCTCAAAGTAAAACAAATATATCATACTTTATGATGTTAGTTTTAATATAAAAAAGAATAAAAAATTTAAATCAAGGAAATTTCTCTGCCATTTATTTCTTTATGCTGTATCAAAAACGTACCGAACCGAACCATGACACAAGTGTATCGTATCGAACTGAACCGTGAATTTTGTGAACCGTTACACCCCTAATATATACGCATGTAATATAATGTGTATTTCCATCACAGGTTTGGTCTTAAATTTCATTCAAAGTGGCATTAAAAAGGTCTTAAAAAGTCTTAAATTTAACTTGTTCATATCTGTAGACACCCTGATATTACACACTGTTTACACTCCTTTACAAAACATTTGCATAATACACACTGTTTACACCCCTTTACAAAACGCTCACATATTACACACTCTTTACACCTTTACCAAACGCTCACATATTACAAACTGTTTACACCTTTACAAAACGCTCACATATTACACACTGTTTACACCCCTATACAAAACGCTCACATATTACACACTGTTTACGCCTCTTTACAAAACTCTTGCATATTACACAGTTTACACCCCTTTACAAAACATTTGCATAATACACACTGTTTACACCCCTTTACAAAACGCTCACATATTACACACAGTTTATGCCTCTTTACAAAACGCTCACATATTACACACTGTTTACACGTTCGCATATTACCCAATGTTTACACATTCGCATATTACACACTGTTTACACTCCTTTACAAAACGCTCACATATTACACACTGTTAACACCTCTTCACAAAACGCTCACAGATTACACACTGTTTACGGCTCTTTACAAAACGCTTGCATATTACACACAGTTTACACCCGTTTACAAAACGCTCACATATTACACACTGTTTATGCCTCTTTACAAAACGCTTGCATATTACACACTGTTTACACCCATTTACATAACGCTCACATATTACACACTGTTTACACCCCTTTACATAACGCTCACATATTACACACTGTTTACACCCCTTTACATAACGCTCACATATTACACACTGTTTACACCCCTTTACATAACGCTCACATATTACACACTGTTTACACCCCTTTACATAACGCTCACATATTACACACTGTTTACACCCCTTTACAAAACGCTCACATATTACACAATGTTTACACATTCGCATATTACACACTGTTTATACCCCTTTACAAAACGCTCGCATATTACACACTGTTTACACCCCTTTACAAAACGCTCGCATATTACACACTGTTTACACCCCTTTACAAAACGCTCGCATATTACACACTGTTTACGCCTCTTTACAAAACGCTCACATATTACACAATGTTTACACGTTCGCATATTACACACTGTTTACACCTCTTTACAAAACACTCACATATTACACACTGTTTACACCCCTTTACAAAACGCTCACATATTACACACTGTTTACACGTTCGCATATTACACACTGTTTACGCCTCTTCACAAAACGCTCACAGATTACACAGTGTTTACACCTCTTTACAAAACACTCACATATTACACACTGTTTACACCTCTTCACAAAACGCTCACATATTACACACTGTTTACACCCCTTTACATAACGCTCACATATTACACACTGTTTACACCCCTTTACATAACGCTCACATATTACACACTGTTTACACCCCTTTACATAACGCTCACATATTACACACTGTTTACACCCCTTTACAAAACGCTCACATATTACACAATGTTTACACATTCGCATATTACACACTGTTTACACCCCTTTACAAAACGCTCGCATATTACACACTGTTTACACCCCTTTACAAAACGCTCGCATATTACACACTGTTTACACCCCTTTACAAAACGCTCACATATTACACACTGTTTACACCCCTTTACATAACGCTCACATATTACACACTGTTTACACCCCTTTACATAACGCTCACATATTACACACTGTTTACACCCCTTTACAAAACGCTCACATATTACACAATGTTTACACATTCGCATATTACACACTGTTTACACCCCTTTACAAAACGCTCGCATATTACACACTGTTTACACCCCTTTACAAAACGCTCGCATATTACACACTGTTTACACCCCTTTACAAAAAGCTCACATATTACACAATGTTTACACGTTCGCATATTACACACTGTTTACACCTCTTTACAAAACACTCACATATTACACACTGTTTACACCCCTTTACAAAACGCTCACATATTACACACTGTTTACACGTTCGCATATTACACACTGTTTACGCCTCTTCACAAAACGCTCACAGATTACACACTGTTTACGCCTCTTTACAAAACGCTCACATATTACACACTGTTTACACCTCTTTACAAAACGCTCACATATTACACACTGTTTACACCTCTTCACAAAACGCTTGCATATTACACACTGTTTACACCCCTTTACAAAACGCTCGCATATTACACACTGTTTACGCCTCTTTACAAAACGCTCACATATTACACAATGTTTACACGTTCGCATATTACACACTGTTTACACCTCTTTACAAAACACTCACATATTACACACTGTTTACACCCCTTTACAAAACGCTCACATATTACACACTGTTTACACGTTCGCATATTACACACTGTTTACGCCTCTTCACAAAACGCTCACAGATTACACAGTGTTTACACCTCTTTACAAAACACTCACATATTACACACTGTTTACACCTCTTCACAAAACGCTCACATATTACACACTGTTTACACCCCTTTACATAACGCTCACATATTACACACTGTTTACACCCCTTTACATAACGCTCACATATTACACACTGTTTACACCCCTTTACATAACGCTCACATATTACACACTGTTTACACCCCTTTACAAAACGCTCACATATTACACAATGTTTACACATTCGCATATTACACACTGTTTACACCCCTTTACAAAACGCTCGCATATTACACACTGTTTACGCCTCTTTACAAAACGCTCACATATTACACAATGTTTACACGTTCGCATATTACACACTGTTTACACCTCTTTACAAAACACTCACATATTACACACTGTTTACACCCCTTTACAAAACGCTCACATATTACACACTGTTTACACGTTCGCATATTACACACTGTTTACGCCTCTTCACAAAACGCTCACAGATTACACACTGTTTACGCCTCTTTACAAAACGCTCACATATTACACACTGTTTACACCTCTTTACAAAACGCTCACATATTACACACTGTTTACACCTCTTCACAAAACGCTTGCATATTACACAGTTTACTCCCCTTTACAAAACACTCACATATTACACACTGTTTACACCCCTTTACATAACGCTCACATATTACACACTGTTTACACCCCTTTACAAAACGCTCACATATTACACACTGTTTATGCCTCTTTACAAAACGCTTTCATATTACACACTGTTTACGGCTCTTTACAAAACGCTTTCATATTACACACTGTTTACACCCCTTTACATAACGCTCACATATTACACACTGTTTACACCCCTTTACATAATGCTCACATATTACACACTGTTTACACCCCTTTACAAAACGCTTGCATATTGCACACTGTTTACACCCCTTTACAAAACGCTCACATATTACACACTGTTTATGCCTCTTTACAAAACGCTCACATATTACACACTGTTTACACCCCTTTACATGACGCTCACATATTACACACTGTTTATGCCTCTTTACATAACGCTCACATATTACACACTGTTTACACCCCTTTACATAACGCTCACATATTACACACTGTTTACACCCCTTTACAAAACGCTTGCATATTACACACTGTTTACACCTCTTCACAAAACGCTCACATATTACACACTGTTTACACCCCTTTACATAACGCTCACATATTACACACTGTTTACACCCCTTTACATAACGCTCACATATTACACACTGTTTACACCCCTTTACATAACGCTCACATATTACACACTGTTTACACCCCTTTACAAAACGCTCACATATTACACACTGTTTACACCCCTTTACATAACGCTCACATATTACACACTGTTTACACCCCTTTACAAAACGCTTGCATATTACACACTGTTTACACCTCTTCACAAAACGCTCACATATTACACACTGTTTATGCCTCTTTACAAAACGCTCACATATTACACACTGTTTATGCCTCTTTACAAAACGCTTTCATATTACACACTGTTTACGGCTCTTTACAAAACGCTTTCATATTACACACTGTTTACACCCCTTTACATAACGCTCACATATTACACACTGTTTACACCCCTTTACATAATGCTCACATATTACACACTGTTTACACCCCTTTACAAAACGCTTGCATATTGCACACTGTTTACACCCCTTTACATAACGCTCACATATTACACACTGTTTATGCCTCTTTACAAAACGCTCACATATTACACACTGTTTACACCCCTTTACATAACGCTCACATATTACACACTGTTTATGCCTCTTTACAAAACGCTCACATATTACACACTGTTTATGCCTCTTTACAAAACGCTCACATATTACACACTGTTTACACCCCTTTACAAAACGCTCACATATTACACACTGTTTACACCCCTTTACATAACGCTCACATATTACACACTGTTTACACCCCTTTACATAACGCTCACATATTACACACTGTTTACACCCCTTTACAAAACGCTCACATATTACACACTGTTTATGCCTCTTTACAAAATGCTTTCATATTACACACTGTTTACACCTCTTCACAAAACGCTCACATATTACACACTGTTTATGCCTCTTTACAAAACGCTTTCATATTACACACTGTTTACGGCTCTTTACAAAACGCTTTCATATTACACACTGTTTACACCCCTTTACATAACGCTCACATATTACACACTGTTTATGCCTCTTTACAAAACGCTCACATATTACACTGTTTACACCTCTTCACAAAACGCTCACATATTACACACTGTTTATGCCTCTTTACAAAACGCTCACATATTACACACTGTTTATGCCTCTTTACAAAACGCTTTCATATTACACACTGTTTACGGCTCTTTACAAAACGCTTTCATATTACACACTGTTTACACCCCTTTACATAACGCTCACATATTACACACTGTTTACACCCCTTTACATAATGCTCACATATTACACACTGTTTACACCCCTTTACAAAACGCTTGCATATTACACACTGTTTACACCCCTTTACATAACGCTCACATATTACACACTGTTTATGCCTCTTTACAAAACGCTTGCATATTACACACTGTTTACACCCCTTTACATAACGCTCACATATTACACACTGTTTATGCCTCTTTACAAAACGCTCACATATTACCCACTGTTTACACCCCTTTACAAAACGCTCACATATTACACACTGTTTACACCCCTTTACAAAACGCTTGCATATTACACACTGTTTACACCCCTTTACATAACGCTCACATATTACACACTGTTTATGCCTCTTTACAAAACGCTCACATATTACCCACTGTTTACACCCCTTTACAAAACGCTTGCATATTACACACTGTTTACACCCCTTTACATAACGCTCACATATTACACACTGTTTACACCCCTTTACAAAACGCTTGCATATTACACACTGTTTACACCCCTTTACAAAACGCTTGCATATTACACACTGTTTATGCCTCTTTACAAAACGCTCACATTTTACACACTGTTTATGCCTCTTTACAAAACGCTTTCATATTACACACTGTTTACACCTCTTCACAAAATGCTCACATATTACACACTGTTTACGGCTCTTTACAAAACGCTTTCATATTCCACACTGTTTACACCTCTTCACAAAACGCTTTCATATTACACACTGTTTACACCCCTTTACAAAACGCTCACATATTACACACTGTTTACGCCTCTTTACAAAACGCTTTCATATTACACACTGTTTACACCTCTTCACAAAACGCTCACATATTACACACTGTTTATGCCTCTTTACAAAACGCTTTCATATTACACACTGTTTACTCCCCTTTACAAAACACTCACATATTACACACTGTTTACACCCCTTTACATAACGCTCACATATTACACACTGTTTATGCCTCTTTACAAAACGCTCACATATTACCCACTGTTTACACCCCTTTACAAAACGCTTGCATATTACACACTGTTTACACCCCTTTACATAACGCTCACATATTACACACTGTTTACACCCCTTTACAAAACGCTTGCATATTACACACTGTTTACACCCCTTTACAAAACGCTTGCATATTACACACTGTTTATGCCTCTTTACAAAACGCTCACATTTTACACACTGTTTATGCCTCTTTACAAAACGCTTTCATATTACACACTGTTTACACCTCTTCACAAAATGCTCACATATTACACACTGTTTACGGCTCTTTACAAAACGCTTTCATATTCCACACTGTTTACACCTCTTCACAAAACGCTTTCATATTACACACTGTTTACACCCCTTTACAAAACGCTCACATATTACACACTGTTTACGCCTCTTTACAAAACGCTTTCATATTACACACTGTTTACACCTCTTCACAAAACGCTCACATATTACACACTGTTTATGCCTCTTTACAAAACGCTTTCATATTACACACTGTTTACTCCCCTTTACAAAACGCTTGCATATTACACACTGTTTACACCTCTTCACAAAACGCTTTCATATTACACACTGTTTACACCCCTTTACAAAACGCTCACATATTACACACTGTTTATGCCTCTTTACAAAACGCTTTCATAATACACACTGTTTACACCCCTTTACAAAACGCTTGCATATTACACACTGTTTACACCTCTTCACAAAACGCTTTCATATTACACACTGTTTACACCCCTTTACAAAACGCTCACATATTACACACTGTTTACGCCTCTTTACAAAACGCTTTCATATTACACACTGTTTACACCTCTTCACAAAACGCTCACATATTACACACTGTTTATGCCTCTTTACAAAACGCTCACATATTACACACTGTTTACGGCTCTTTAACAAAACGCTTTCATATTACACACTGTTTACACCCCTTTACAAAACGCTCACATATTACACACTGTTTATGCCTCTTTACAAAACGCTTTCATATTACACAGTTTACACGTTCGCATATTACACACTGTTTACTAGGGGTGGTTAATCTGTCTGATTTCCCGATTCGATTCGATTACGATTATTGAAGTCCCGATTCGATTACAGTCGATTTTCGATTATTAACGATTTTCGATTAGCGATTATTGATTTTCCAGTTCACAACAGTAAACAAAAATACACTAAGTGATTGCAGTATTAAAAAAAGTCAGCTGCTGAATTACTTAACTCTTTTATTGAGTAACAACTCAAAGCACTTTCTGTGTCGTGTAGTTATAACTTCAGAATTATTTGTATGTAGCTTATGTTCTGTAGAACACAGAAATGAATACATCACATTGTGTTGTGACTCATCAAGTTGAACCAAACTAGCTTTTAATACAATGTTGGTATGAGCCACCACAGTATTTTACAAATATAAAAAATAACACAAAGTGAAAATAAAGTGGCATTTTGGCGTTAATATTGAAACGACAGTTACCATGGTGAATACACAATACTAACAAGAACTGTTAATGAAACATGGAAACTGCTCCTGGTGAATAGAATGAAAATCATGCCTGCATGCAAATCCTTCTCAGCTAACACACGACGTACCAGTAACGTGATTTATTGGTATTTTACTTTTATTTCATGACTTACTAATTTACAACGTAACAACGTTGCATGCTCGTAGTTTCCTTTGCACTTTGCACTATACAGTGAAGCGATACACGGCGCGCCCCTCCGCATTTGCGCGTGCAATTGAAGAGTGTGCGCTACGAGTACAGTATAACGGCTGACAGGACAGGAACGTCCGTTTTTCTGAGGTGAAATACTTTTTATTTCAGCGTACACATACGTCACTGCCTGGTAGTTCCTATACTGTGCTGGGTTTTCTGAAGTAGTTGTGATTCGCCTCTCATAACATAACATGCTCTAAATGCACGCAGAGTGGATTTTTTTTTTTTTTTTTTTTTTATAAAAAATCGATTTTTGAAAATTTGATAATCGATTCATACTCGTCCATAACATACTCGCGATTAATCAATAATCGATTTTTTTCACCACCCCTACTGTTTACACCTCTTCACAAAACGCTCACATATTACACACTGTTTATGCCTCTTTACAAAACGCTCACATATTACACACTGTTTACACCCCTTCACAAAACGCTTTCATATTACACAGTTTACACGTTCGCATATTACACACTGTTTACACCTCTTCACAAAACGCTCACATATTACACACTGTTTATGCCTCTTTACAAAACGCTCACATATTACACACTGTTTATGCCTCTTTACAAAACGCTTTCATATTACACAGTTTACACGTTCGCATATTACACACTGTTTACACCTCTTCACAAAACGCTCACATATTACACACTGTTTATGCCTCTTTACAAAATGCTCACATATTACACACTGTTTACACCCCTTCACAAAACGCTCTCATATTACACAGTTTACACGTTCGCATATTACACACTGTTTACACCTCTTCACAAAACGCTCACATATTACACACTGTTTATGCCTCTTTACAAAACGCTTTCATATTACACACTGTTTACACCTCTTCACAAAACGCTCACATATTACACACTGTTTATGCCTCTTTACAAAACGCTCACATATTACACACTGTTTACGGCTCTTTAACAAAACGCTTTCATATTACACACTGTTTACACCCCTTTACAAAACGCTCACATATTACACACTGTTTATGCCTCTTTACAAAACGCTTTCATATTACACAGTTTACACGTTCGCATATTACACACTGTTTACACCTCTTCACAAAACGCTCACATATTACACACTGTTTATGCCTCTTTACAAAACGCTCACATATTACACACTGTTTACACCTCTTCACAAAATGCTCACATATTACACACTGTTTACACCTCTTCACAAAATGCTCACATATTACACACTGTTTACACCTCTTCACAAAATGCTCACATATTACACACTGTTTACACCCCTTCACAAAATGCTCACATATTACACACTGTTTACACCCCTTTACAAAACGCTCACATATTACACACTGTTTATGCCTCTTTACAAAACGCTTGCATATTACACAGTTTACACGTTCGCATATTACACACTGTTTACACCTCTTCACAAAACGCTCACATATTACACACTGTTTATGCCTCTTTACAAAACGCTCACATATTACACACTGTTTACACCTCTTCACAAAATGCTCACATATTACACACTGTTTACACCTCTTCACAAAATGCTCACATATTACACACTGTTTACACCTCTTCACAAAATGCTCACATATTACACACTGTTTTCACCCCTTCACAAAATGCTCACATATTACACACTGTTTACACCCCTTTACAAAACGCTCACATATTACACACTGTTTATGCCTCTTTACAAAACGCTTGCATATTACACACTGTTTACACCTCTTTACAAAACACTCACATATTACACACTGTTTACACCCCTTTACATAATGCTCACATATTACACACTCTGTTTTTCCTCTTCTCTCCATAGCAAATCGCAGTCCCGCGGAGCGACGAATGGACCCGGTTTGTGCGAACGCTGGCGGAGATCAACGAGAACCGCGACGATGCGGAGGAGCTGGCCGCCCAGCGCCTTTCCGCTTGATCGTCATGGAAACCAGCAAAGCTGTAATCATCTCTCTCTTTGGAAATGAAATGATTTCTGTCTGCAAACCTTTGATTCTGCCTTTTGTTTGGAATGAAAATAAGTAACGTTGACCGTAGGTGCGATTCATAGTGCGAGAGCAGAAGGTCTCCCTGTCGCCCCACAACCAGAAGCCTTAACATTTGCATGCAAAAACAAAAACCATAATGAATGTTTCTGTTTTTCTATCCAGGTATCGCTGAGCGTGCTAATCTCAGCTCATTATGCACAACCAAATATAAACCATTTACACAGATGAATCTCATTAAACCGGTGTCTCGCTCATAGTTCATCCCCAAAATTAAAAAAAGAAAAATGAAAGAAAATACTTCTTTTTTTTTCATGATAGTTAAAAACATTTTCAGTTTCAGTTTAAGGCAAAACAAAAATCTTTAATTGTCAGATATACTGCCTTAAATTTACACAGATTTGAGCAAAACTAATTTTGTATTTCAGGGTTTTTTTTATTGTAATACAGTAAGAATGGTTAATTGGAATTAAGTAGAAAATGTCCTAAAAATATCCATTCGTTCCCTTTAAAATGTGGTTGTTTTCTTTTGATTTGGGAGTTGAGATATGGTAAATGAAATATCTTTGAGAGGTTTTGTAAGATTCACCCTAACATCAAACTGTTGTCAATAATAGTAAACTGTTGTATTCTATCAGACTCGATCACAGACCTAGAGAAATCTCGAGATCTACCTCTTGTAGATGGTTTCAGTGGGACACATTCAGCATCACGAGTGGAGATTTCTGCTGTCTAGCTCTGGACCAAATGCTGGAGTAATTTGTGACTTTTTTTTTTTTTGCTCTTGTTTCATTTTTTTTTCTCCTGTTAATGATTGATCTTGTTCCTCTCCACCTTAGCAGAGGCACAATCACGTATTTATTATACATATCAATATACTGGGTTGATTTTCAGACTGTCTGAATTGCTCTTTTCAAGATCAAGGTCTTCCTTTTCCAGTGTCCCTCTCCTTTTTGAAACGCTAACATTATCTTTTGCAGGACCTCTTTGAATGTCTTTGTATATCTCAATACTTTTTCTAAACCAAAACTTTGGTAAATGTCTTCTGATTTACCTCAATCAGTTTGAAGTCATCAGTCTTTCCTGTAGTGTTCATGAGCAGAAAGTAGGTTTATGAGGATTTCAAAACCTTGTTTCCAACAGTGTTCCTCATGTTTAAATGAATGTCCAATCATTTCTGCATTTGAAAATAACTATTGTGATTTATTTCAATAAATGACAATACAATAATAAAATGCATTTAAACACAGTCTATCTTGTTTTTTTTTTGTTTTTTTTTACATTTTTATTCCCTGTTAGATCCCATAACAGTATATACATACCATGATTCCACAGTCAGGCATAATTGTACTTTGGTCATTATTTAAACTTTTGGCTCAAAAGGTCTGATTGACCAGTCATATTAAAAAAACACAACCATTTTCAACATTGATAATAGAAGAAAATATCTATTGATAATAGAAAAGAAAAAAAAGAAGAGGGCCGCACACAGGAGTTGCCCTCACAATTTAAAAGATCTGGAATGTTTTTGCAAAGAAGAATTGGAAAATATTCCCAAGACAAGATGTGCCAAACTATCTAAACAGACTGAGTGCTTTAATAAAATCAAAATCAAGTTGAACTAAGTGCTAGTTCAGGGGTATGAACACTTATGCAGTTACATATAGCAGAATAAGTGATATATACATACAACCCCAAATCAAGAAAAGAAAATTCTGTAAAATGCAATAAAATCAAGAATCTATGATTTGTTCATTCTCTTTCAAATTTATTTAACTGACAAAAGTACAAAGAAAAGATTTCCAATGTTTTCACTGAACAACTTAATTGTATTTTGTAAATAGCTTCAACACGCTCCAAAAAAAGGCTGGGACAGAGGCAAAAAAAAAAAGAAAAGAAAAGTGAAAAGCTCATAGAATATCCAAATTAAACTCTTTTGAAACAGCCCATAATTAGCAGGTGATTTAGTAATAAGTGAGGGAATCGTGATTTAGTGTAAAAAGAGCATCTCAGTCTTTGCAAGCAAATATGGGTCATGGCTCACCACTTTGTGCCAACCCAGAGAGCAACATAGTGTCGGCCCAGATCCGGCCCACATCTGGGACCTGTTGAATCCACATGTGCCAGATGTGGCCCAGATCTGGGCCGACACTATGTTGCTGTCTGGGAAATATCATGAGAATTGTCAAAAACACATTTCTTAATGCAAAACTGCAACAAATTGATGTCTTTCACCATCTACCATACATAATATTGTAAAAAGATTCAGGGAATCCAGAGAAATCTCAGTC
This sequence comes from Scardinius erythrophthalmus, assembly GCF_964197995.2. Classification (NCBI taxonomy): domain Eukaryota; kingdom Metazoa; phylum Chordata; class Actinopteri; order Cypriniformes; family Leuciscidae; genus Scardinius; species Scardinius erythrophthalmus. The sequence goes on along the minus strand of NC_138226.1, from coordinate 38,746,300 downwards.
CGTGTAGGGCAAGGAACGAAACCTCTGTTGAATGTGCGTGACCTTTGACCCCTCAGACGGCATTGCATGAGAAACCATCATGCTACTCTGTTAAATAAATTTAGCCACATTTTCTCTGGAGAACTTTGGAAAACCGTTGTCACTTAATACAGTCTGTCGCTGCATCAAGAAATGCAACTTGAATCTCTTGTTAAGCAAGGAGAAAGCTATACATCAGTTCTATGAGGAGATGCCGGAGAGTTCTCTGGGCCCGAGCACATCAAGACAATGCCAGGCCTCATTCTGCACATGCTAAAAGAGTGATTTTGAAGTCACTCTGCACAGTAGAAGGGTTGTGCTTTAATGTCTGCCTGCAGTCCAGATCTGTCTCTTACTGAAAACGTATGATGACCCATCATGAAAAGGAGAATCAGACAACGATGACCACAGACTGTTGAGACTGTTATATCAGTCGAGAATGGGTAAAAATTCCACTTGAAAAGGAAAGGTGATGTGACTCAGTGGTAAACAATGACTCAAAACACAATTAAGTTGTTCAATCTTTTCTTAGTAAAGATTGAACTTTTGTCCATCTTTTCTTAGTACTTTTGTCAGTTCAATAAAGTTGAAAGGATGATCAAATCACAGATTCTTGATTTTATTGCATTTTACAAAATGTCCCAACTTTTCTTAATATGGGGTTGTATATACGATTATACCTGTCACTTAGATTTCCAGTGGCATTGCATAGGTTCTCATTTTTACATTAAACATGCAAAAGTTCTGATAATGATTTATGGTGTGTAGACTTACCCACTCTAAACTGTGGAAGTATTACATAACTGTATTTGTAACTGCAGCCAACTGGAGTCTCCCAACATGATTGACACTAACATGAGGAAGCTCTGAGGTTGAGGCAAAAACATCTCCTGTAATATAAACCACAGGCATTCTTGTAATGCACACTCACCTAAAGGATTATTAGGAACACCATACTAATACTGTGTTTGACCCCCTTTCGCCTTCAGAACTGCCTTAATTCTACGTGGCATTGATTCAACAAGGTGCTGAAAGCATTCTTTAGAAATGTTGGCCCATATTGATAGGATAGCATCTTGCAGTTGATGGAGATTTGTGGGATGCACATCCAGGGCACGAAGCTCCCGTTCCACCACATCCCAAAGATGCTCTATTGGGTTGAGATCTGGTGACTGTGGGGGCCATTTTAGTACAGTGAACTCATTGTCATGTTCAAGAAACCAATTTGAAATGATTCGAACTTTGTGACATGGTGCATTATCCTGCTGGAAGTAGCCATCAGAGGATGGGTACATGGTGGTCATAAAGGGATGGACATGGTCAGAAACAATGCTCAGGTAGGCCGTGGCATTTAAACGATGCCCAATTGGCACTAAGGGGCCTAAAGTGTGCCAAGAAAACATCCCCCACACCATTACACCACCACCACCAGCCTGCACAGTGGTAACAAGGCATGATGGATCCATGTTCTCATTCTGTTTACGTCAAATTCTGACTCTACCATCTGAATGTCTCAACAGAAATCGAGACTCATCAGACCAGGCAACATTTTTCCAGTCTTCAACTGTCCAATTTTGGTGAGCTCGTGCAAATTGTAGCCTCTTTTTCCTATTTGTAGTGGAGATGAGTGGTACCCGGTGGGGTCTTCTGCTGTTGTAGCCCATCCGCCTCAAGGTTGTGCGTGTTGTGGCTTCACAAATGCTTTGCTGCATACCTCGGTTGTAACGAGTGGTTATTTCAGTCAAAGTTGCTCTTCTATCAGCTTGAATCAGTCGTCCCATTCTCCTCTGACCTCTAGCATCAACAAGGCATTTTCGCCCACAGGACTGCCGCATACTGGATGTTTTCCCTTTTCACACCATTCTTCGTAAACCCTAGAAATGGTTGTGCATGAAAATCCCAGTAACTGAGCAGATTGTGAAATACTCAGACCAGCCCGTCTGGCACCAACAACCATGCCACGCTCAAAATGGCTTAAATCACCTTAAATCACCCATTCTGACATTCAGTTTGGTTGATTAGATAATTGCATTAATGAGAAATTGAACAGGTGTTCCTAATAATACTTTAGGTGAGTGTATATGTCACCTGCAAAGAAAAGGTGCAGAATACATGGCTACTTTTAAAAGCTCGAAATCTACAGTCCCAGCAAGGACACCAACTTAACCAAACCACTAACCAGTCAAACCTCGACCCGCTGGTTAACACACATCCAGCCGGACAGCAGAATGAAGTATTAGAGACACTGTCCTCCAAAGTTAATGTAAAACAATCTCTGCAGAAGGTCATAGAGTTACAGCAGTCTGTGGAGATGGTCTGAAAACACAGAGTCTCAGTGTTGCGTCCCAATGCAATCTCACACACATCTTGCAGACCGCAATTAGAGGAGTCCTGGAAGGACTGTGAAACCTCTAATTTCACCGTAGTGAGACATCACAGGTGTGTGTTTGTATCTCCTGGCCCTCCGCAGAGCTCTGAAGCTCCTCTGTCTCCATTTTCCTCAGTCAGTCAGTCAATCTCATTGCTGCACGTTCACGTTGTCCGGCCCGATCGAGCGGCCACCCGCGTGCACGTTTAGATGACATCAGCAGGGGCCACCGGCGAGCCAGCAGGAGCAACTATACAACAAATGCATTACAATGCAAAGACAAACTATCATAATACCTGCAGAAGAATCTCACATCCGTCGCTCCTGCTATGCCGGATTCACACAGGGTGTAAATCATCTACATACATAACACTGACAGCAATTTAAAAAAAGGTGAGCTGCAATCCGAAAGTCCTTTTCTCGAACCAGAGGCATCATGACGATGCATTCATATGCAGATATTGACTTCAGCTGGAATGGAATATCTATGAGACATTATCCAAAACAGTGATATGTAACACGAAGGCTATTATAGGTGTGGGTCATTCTCAGGTGCCTCGTTTATGACTTACTGCTGATATTAAAAAAATAATAATGCTGAACTGAATCATATTTGATAGACTAGATTATGGGTGGTTGCTGAAAATTCAGCATCGCCATCACAGGAATAAATTACATTTTAAAACAGTTATTTTAAAGTGTAACAGTATTTCACAATATTACTGTTCACTGTATTTTTGATTAAATAAATTCAGCCTTGGCATAAGAGACTTGTTTGAAAAACAAATATCTTACAGAATCTAAACGTTTGAATGGTAGTATTCTTCACATTCTGCATGATTTATTGAAATGTAGCCTATATGTCTATGTGTAATTGTTCTGAAATGCATATTTCTTTAGGCCAGCCCATAAGTTCGCACAAAAGACATATACATTTTCAATTTGCTTTTGGATTATTGCGGGAAATAAACTCTGTGTGACTAACAAAATTTTTGGATTCTAGCATGTTTAATTTATCATGATAATCTTAACAAATGAATACAGCTTTTGAAGCCTAAATTCCCTTGGAACCAGAAATGCTTAATCATTTACGGTTTTGACCTAACATAATACATCATACATGCAGAAGTTCTGTATTAGAATGTAAGATTAATTATATGACTAGGCACATACTGAGTGATACAACTTTAACTTACAGTTTTTTTTTTAAATTGCTAACACAGTTTTGTCCAATCTGTAGTCATTTTCAAAACTCTAAACACAATTAGCACAACGTCCGTCTGTTGTGACCATACCATTAACACGTTTCTAAAATATTTTAATATTCTTTTCACACAAGCTTACTCAATACCAAAATCCAATATCTTTCTGGTCTTATTTACAAATGCTTAAACACAGCATGACAGAAATGAAGACCTTATGTCCCAAATCATAAAGCCTCTACTCCTGCAACAACAGCAACTCAAAAGTACTGAAAAAAATATGTAAAAAATATTTAAACAACTGATAAGCATTTTTGGGTAACAGATCACTGAAATATTGAGAAATAGCTGGATCCAATCTCAGTTGGAGGCATAGTCAGGTGTTGAAGTTCTTTCCATTACTTGGACACAGTAAAATAGGACTCTTTGAATTGGTTTTGTTCAGTGTGGTGCAGAACAACTCAGCTGAGAGAGCAGAGAGAGAGAGAGAGAAAATATATCTGGGCTAGGGAGAGGAGTATTTGTAGGAGGAGAGGAGTAGATGGAGGAGGGAGAGGAGTAGTTGATAAAAGAGAGGAGTAGATGAAGGAGGAGAGATGGAGGGAGAGGAGGAGAGGAGTAGTTGATGAAGGAGAGGTGTAGATGAGGAGGAGAGGAGTAGTTGATAAAAGAGGAGTAGATGAAGGAGGAGAGGAGGAGGGAGAGGAGTAGATGAGGAGGAGAGGAGTCGTTGATGAAGGAGAGGAGTAGATGGAGGAGGAGAGGAGTAGTTGATGGAGGAAGAGGAGTAGGTGATAAAGGAGAGGAGTAGATGGAGGAGGAGAGATGGAGGGAGAGGAGTAGATGAGGAGGAGAGGAGTCGTTGATGAAGGAGAGGAGTAGATGGAGAAGGAGAGGAGTAGTTGATGGAGGGAGAGGAGGAGATGAGGAGGAGAGGAGTAGGTGATAAAGGAGAGGAGTAGATGGAGGAGGGAGAGGAGTAGTTGATAAAAGAGAGGAGTAGATGAAGGGAGAGGAGTAGATGAGGAGGAGAGGAGGAGTTGATGAAGGAGAGGAGTAGATGGAGGAGGAGAGGAGTAGTTGATGGAGGGAGAGGAGTAGGTGATAAAGGAGAGGAGTAGATGGAGGAGGGAGAGGAGTAGATGAGGAGGAGAGGAGTAGTTGATGGAGGGAGAGGAGTAGGTGATAAAGGAGAGGAGTAGATGGAGGAAGGGAGGACTAGATGAAGGAGGGAGAGGAGTAGATGAAGGGAGAGGAGTAGATGGAGGAGGGAGAGGAGTAGTTGATAAAAGAGAGGAGTAGATGAGGGGAGAGGAGTAGATGGAGGAGGGAGAGGAGTAGTTGATAAAAGAGAGTAGATGAGGAGGAGAGGAGGAGTTGATGAAGGAGAGGAGTAGATGAGGAGGAGAGTAGTTGATAAAAGAGGAGTAGATGAAGGGGGAGAGATGGAGGGAGAGGAGTAGATGAGGAGGAGAGGAGTCGTTGATGAAGGAGAGGAGTAGATGGAGGAGGAGAGGAGTAGTTGATGGAGGGAGAGGAGTAGTGATAAAGGAGAGGAGTAGATGGAGGAGGAGAGATGGAGGGAGAGGAGTAGATGAGGAGGAGAGGAGTCGTTGATGAAGGAGAGGAGTAGATGGAGAAGGAGAGGAGTAGTTGATGGAGGGAGAGGAGTAGGTGATAAAGGAGAGGAGTAGATGAGGAGGAGAGGAGTAGGTGATAAAGGAGAGGAGTAGATGGAGGAGGGAGAGGAGTAGTTGATAAAAGAGAGGAGTAGATGAAGGGAGAGGAGGAGTTGATGAAGGAGAGGAGTAGATGGAGGAGGAGAGGAGTAGTTGATGGAGGGAGAGGAGTAGGTGATAAAGGAGAGGAGTAGATGAAGGAGGGAGAGGAGTAGTTGATAAAAGAGAGGAGTAGATGAAGGGAGAGGAGTAGATGGAGGAGGAGAGGAGTAGTAGTTGATGGAGGGAGAGGAGTAGATGGAGGAGGAGAGGAGTAGAAGAAGGAGGAGAGGGGTAGTTGATGAAGGAGAGGAGTAGATGGAGGAGGGAGAGTTGGAGGAGAGGAGTAGATGAAGGAGGGAGAGGAGTAGATGAAGGGAGAGGAGTAGATGGAGGAGGGAGAGGAGTAGTTGATAAAGGAGAGGAGTAGATGAAGGGAGAGGAGTAGATGGAGGAGGGAGAGGAGTAGTTGATAAAAGAGAGAAGTTGATGAAGGAGAGGAGTAGATGGAGGAGGAGAGGAGTAGTTGATGGAGGGAGAGGAGTAGGTGATAAAGGAGAGGAGTAGATGGAGGAAGGGAGGAGTAGATGAAGGAGGAGAGGAGTAGTAGTTGATGGAGGGAGAGGAGTAGATGGAGGAGGAGAGGGGTAGTTGATGAAGGAGAGGAGTAGAAGAAGGAGGAGAGGGGTAGTTGAAGAAGGAGAGGAGTAGATGGAGGAGTAGATTTGGAGGAGAGGATTAGTTGATGGAGCAGAGGAGTAGAAGAAGGAGGAGAGGAGGAGATGGAGGAGGAGAGGAGTAATTAATGGAGGGAGGGGAGTTGCTGATAAAGGAGAGGAGTAGATGGAGGAGGGAGAGGAGTTGCTGATAAAGGAGAGGAGTAGATGGAGGAGGAGAGGAGTGGTTGATGGGGAGATGAGTAGGTGATAAAGGAGAGGAGTAGATGATAAAGGAGTAGAGTAGATGGAGGAGGAGAGGAGTAGATGTTAAAGGAGGAGAGTAAATGGAGGAGGAGAGGAGTAGATGGAGGAGGAGAGGAGTAGATGATAAAGGAGAAGAGTAGACAGAGGAGGAGAGGAGGAGTTGAAGGAGGAGAGGAGTAGATAATAAAGGAGGAGAGTAGATGGAGGAGGAGAGGAGTAGATGATAAAGGAGAAGAGTAGACAGAGGAGGAGAGGAGTTAAAGGAGGAGAGGAGTAGATGATAAAGGAGGAGAGTAGATGGAGGACGAGAGGAGTAGATGATAAAGGAGAAGAGTAGATGGAGGAGGAGAGGAGTAGATGATAAAGGAGAAGAGTAGACAGAGGAGGAGAGGAGGAGTTGAAGGAGGAGAGAAGTAGATGATAAAGGAGGAGAGAAGAGGAGTAGATGATAAAGGAGAAGAGTAGATGGAGGAGGAAAGGAGTAGTTGAAGAAGGAGAGGAATAGATTGAGGAGGAGGAGAGTAGCTGTATATATATATATACAGCGGGGGAAATAAGTATTGAACACGTCATCATTTTTCTCAGTAAATATATTTCCAAAGGTGCTATTGACATGGAATTTTCACCAGATGTTGGTAACAACCCAAGTAAGCCATACATACAAAGAAACAAACAAAAATATGTTCAGAAATTAAGTTATGTGTAATAATGTGAAATGACACAGGGAAAAGGTATTGAACACATGAAGAAAGGGAGGCGCGAAAAGGCATGGAAAGCCAAGACAACTGCTGAAAACTTACAGTAATTAAAAAGCAATCCAGCCCCCTGTCAGTGGAAATTAATAACAGCTGGTTCAGTCCCAAATGATGGCCTACAAAAAGGTCTCACTGCCAAGGTGTCACACAAGACACATCTCATGATGGGTAAAAGCAAAGAGAACCTAATTGTTGCAAAACATAATGATGGCATTGGTTATAGGCGCCATTCTAAGCTTCTGAATGGTCCAGTGAGCACTGTTGGGGACATAATACGGAAGTGGAAAGACAATAATTTCACCATAAATTTGCCTCGACCAGTGCTCCTCGCAAGATTTCTGACAGAGGAGTGAAAAGAATAATCAGAAGATTATTCTTACTTGGGTTGTTACCAACATCTGGTGAAAATTTCATGTCAATAGCACCTTTGGAAATATATTTACTGAGAAAAATGATGACGTGTTCAATACTTATTTCCCCCGCTGTATATACAGTGCTATGCATAAGTTTAGACACCCATGCTAAAGTTGACTATAAAGAGGAATAAAAATCATCTTTTGGAAATTGAACTTAATGCCTTAATTTAAAAAATTAGGAAAAATCCAACCTTTAAGGACACCAATTTTCTTTGTGAATGAATAATGTATCATAAATAAATACGTTGATATCAGAAACCTCAAGTCTGCTCATCTGCGAATCCTAATGCAAACCAGCCGGCTGATTCAGAGAAAGACTGAACCCAAAAGAGACAGCAGAGAAGAGGCGCTGAACTAGAATCAGACCGCTCCATCTGAACTGTGTGTGTTTCAGGCAGCACAGCTGATCCAGGAACAGCGCTGAGAGGGTTTATGAGTGAGATTGTAGGAGGGCAGTGGAATAAATCTGTGGTTAGACTCAAAATGAAGCCAAACCACGGCAGTATAATACAAGAAGAGAGAGAGAGAGAGAGACCACTGGCCACTAATACATACATGCACACACTGAAAAATAATACTGATACCCACAAACACACACATAACTCTACTTCATAACTCTAAGACTCAAATACAAACATCATGGTGTGTGTCCAGGGGTTCATATCTTGTTTTAGAGGGGATTTTAACATGGACATTTTTAACATAGCCAAGTAAAAAAGAAGTGTGCTTAACTGTGCTGAATGTGCACTTCAAATCTTAAAGGGATAGTTCACCCAAAAATGAAAATGTTGTCATTATTTACTCACCCTCAAGTTGTTCCAAACCTGTATAAGTTCATTCCTCCAGTCGAACACAAAAGAAGATAAAGACATTCTGAATAATGTTGGTAACCAGTAAGTTGATGGGCTCCAGCATCTCGTTTATTACCAACATTCTTCAAAATATCTTCTTTTGTGTTCGACAGGAGGAAGAAATTCATACTGGTTTGAAACAACATGAGGGTGAGTAAATGGCAACATGATAAAGGAGTTTTCATTTTTAGGTGAACTATTCCTTTAAAAGTATATATATATATTTTTTAAATGTACTTGCAGATAATATAATATTAATGATAATATAATATTAATAAAAAAAAATAATTTGACTGCACTTAAAAAAAAATTAACATTTAAGTGCTTATGTTTTAATAACTTTTGTCACACTTATTTTGATGTGTTGACTAACATACTAAAGCACATAAAATACTTGATTATATTTTTTACTGTATTTTTTTTACATTTAAAGGTAATGTATTTAAATGTGCTACACTGCAACTTCGTCATTATATGTATTTACAAATATATTAGAATAGATTAAATTCATGAAATACAAGTTTAAATAGAAATTACATTAAAGTATATTTTAGTTTACCATAAATGTTTGTCAATACATTCAGCAGAACATATTTCAAAGACAATAAATGTGAAAATAGAAGTGAAATTACCTAAGTCTTACTGTAAGTGGGTCAATTGCAATTAATAAAAAATTAAAACTATAATACATTTTCATTCAGTTGCAATTAACATGAAATTAAGTGCATGAAAACATAACATTCAGTTCACACGCATTCAGTGTATTCTTTTAAAATATATTAATTTTCACAATAAGGACTCTTATTAAAAGTATGCTGAAGTGAGTTTTTCCACAAGGGCAGATATGAATATCCCCCCATTTTCTATATATAGAATCTACACCCATATCCCAAAAATTATAATAATAATCCATTTTATTCGTAATGCGCCTTTCTCAAACTCAAAGCGCTACAGCATGCACAGAACAAAATAAATGAACAAATTGCCTCTGGACATCCGCCTTGCACCTTCAATTGCTATTTTTAAATCTAAATTGAAAACTTATTTTTATTCCCTAGCATTTTAATTATCTCCTGATGCTGTTTCTGTCTGTTCTGTTTGGTTGTTTCTATGTTTCATTCTATTTGTTTTTACTTTGTTCAGCACTTTGGATAGCCCTGCTATGTTTAAATGTGCTGTATAAATAAAATTGACTTACTTACTTACTATAAATCAAACAAGGAGAAATATCCAAATCACTCAAAAGCAACCACCCAGAACATAAAATCTAGAAATGGATGAATATAAATGTTGGCTCGATACTCAAGGCCAGAATGATAAAAAGGACATGCATCAATGTTTTACTGTTTCGCACTATGAAAATCATAGCAGAAACAAACATTCCTCAACATTCATTCAAAAGCATCTGAACTTTCTTCGGCTATTTATAGAAAACATAACTCATCTGACGGCCTTCTTTATGAAAACTGAGCAAAAACAAAAACATTTAGGCTCCTTTAAAGCCTGAATTTGCAGTGATGTATGGGGTAATCAGATAGGAGGGGGCATTTGAGGCAGACAATTTGGCCCCTAATTTTTGTCACATCAGGATTGTGCACTCCAGTAAGTGTTTCTAAATCAGCTACATAAACCCGAAAACAAAGGTCCCTTTAAGACGTGATGTCACTGTGTCAGAGGGACGGAGCGGGCGAAACAAGCGTCCATTCAGAGCCGAAACACAAAGGTCATCAGGATCAGGGTTGGTGTGAGACGGATTCTGGCGGGTCCTGACCTCCAGCTCCACCCCCTTTACTCTCTGCGCGTTCCCCTTGGGGGCTTCGCCTCACTGGGCCCGAGAGCCCACCTCGCCCCCTCCTGTCCCCGGAGAGAGCACCCCCTCCGGGGCGTCCCGGCCTCTGACTCGGGAGCATCTATCACTGCTCCGGGACCCTAATCAGGGCCAAAGAGGGGCGGAAGTGACACCCGGGGTCGAGGTGGACTCTGTAAACATCCGAACGGTTTCTTTAAAAAGGCTGTCCGTCAAGATCCGAGAGGTAAAGCGGGATATCCGTTACTCTAAAAAAAGATCCTATCCGTCATTTGATTCATTAATTACTCCTCTTAAGTACCCGAGTGATCTATCAATAGCTCTAATTAGCCTGTTAGCGTAACTGTGGTGGATGGGTGCAGCGCGAGGCGGTGCAACTCAATATAACTGATGCTGCCTTCTGAACAGTGTTATTTTAGTGCCACTGACGTCTGGAATTAGATTTTATTTTTGGTCACTTTATTTGATGGTCCCCTTTAGATATTCTACTAACTATAAGTAACTTTGCAACTACATGCCAACTAACTGTCATTAGAGTACTGTAGAAGACTGTTAGGTTTGGTTAGAGTTAGTATAATAAGTTGACATATAGTTGCAGAGTTACTTATAGACCGTAGAATGTCTGTTGAAGAGCATCACAATAAAGTGTTAGCAGATATTAATACTCTAATGAGAGTTGGTTGACCTGTAGTTGCAAAGTTACTTGTAGTTAGTAGAATGTCTAAAGTGGGCCATCAAAAAAAGTGTTACCTTATTTTTATGGTTTCATTTACATTTTAGTTGTAATTTTGTTGTGTTTATGTCATTTTTATTAGTTTTTGCTTTTTTATTTAAGTTTTTTATATCTTATTTCAGCTATTTGCCAAGGCAACATTTCTCGTTTTCGTTTAGTTTAAGTACGGAAACTAAAACTTAATAAGCTATAACTAAAACTATATAGACATAAAAAAAAAGCAATGTAAGTCTATAACAATCGAGATCTGAGAATAAAAATCCCATTCATTTTGTGAAGGAATCAAGTGTGCCATGTTTGTTCAGTAACAAACTGTGAGTGACGAGTGCTGAATAATTAGATTTTGTTCAAACCACTAACCATTGAGGATATTAATAGTGATGAAAAATGACTGGCCATTATATTGAACAGAGGCATGTTTAATGGTGGTGGCAGAAGTGGTCTTCTATGTGCCGCGCTTGTAAGTGTGTTGGCGGTTTCTACATGCCGTAAGAGTGGAGGCCGCAGGTACACACACTGCTGTCAAACTCAATACACTCACAGTGCAGCCGGTTAGACACAGTCCTGCAGGGCATCTTGCCCCAATTATGCCCTGACAGAGGTCACAGCCCCGCAGACCTGACCTTCTCTCTCTCTCTCTCTCTCTCTCTCTCTCTCTCTCCCTCTCTGCATTATCTGACACTTGTGTCTGCCTACATGTGTACAATTAGCATTTGATAAAAATGGGCTTCAGTTATGCAGCATTCTTGAAAACTGCTGTGAATTAGAAGGTGTGGACAAAAGTCAAATGTGAGCTTGTCCGGGTTTTAATCGAGTCACCAAAACAAGTAGTGTTTCACTAATGTGTTTTTTTTTTTAATAGCTGATGGTCCTAACAATATTTAGAGAGCAGGATGGCTGATATAATACCACAAATATTATAATTATAAGAAATGGATCATTACACCAAAACCTCAACAAGCTACAAGATTTAAGGTAAGAGTTAGAAAACAAATACATCAATGCACACTCTAAACACACACACACACACACACACACACACACACACACACACACACACACACACACACACACACACACACACACACACACACACACACACACACACACACAAACACACACACACACACACACACACGCACACACACACTCTTCTCTCTAGTACTGTAATATGGCACATACATAGTCTTCGGGCTCAAACATGAATTGGGGCTCAGGTCAGGAGGCAGACAGACTGGCTAAACCGACCGTCTGCTAGCTGTCTCACGTCACTGAGGTCAGATCAATCCCATCACATAGAGGCTCTTTCACCTAGAAATCATACAGTTTTTTACAATCACTTTGCTACTATTTTCAGAACCTTGATCTCATTTTTCAAAACTCTAGACACAAAACTCAAAACGGTTATCACTTGTAACACAGGCTGTCTAATGTTCAAAACACTGCATTGTGCATTCACATCTTTAAGGAAATCTTGCACTTGCACAATCATTGGTTCAAAAAACAAATTTACTGTGAAATACCGTTGAGACATAACTATAGATCACACACAAGCAACCGATAGTTTCACTGTGCCATTGTTCGTACAATCATTAAATATTGTAGAACAAAATAGGTGATACAGGTTTCATTATGGCACTACATGTACAGTAAATACATCTCTGTAAAGGCACTGCAGTAGTAGAGAGAATACGACAGACAGTGGAATCATTGAACAAAGTTTGTAATATATTGATGCAAAACACTACAGTACAATCACAACATAGGGTTATTTGAATCAAAGCAAAAATAATTAGCTATGAAATAGAAAAGAAAAGACAGTACTGTAAAACATCAAATGCAGTGTTCCTCAACTTGCTTGCTTGTACTGTAAGAAACAAAAGAGTGATTATCTATACAGTGCAGTGCTGTCAATACTGTAAATAGTCTGAAAAGGTGGTACAGTATTTGGGACCATAGACTGATGAAGCATTATGATACAAATATTACAGTAGGCTACATCCATGGATATTGTAGTCTAATTGGTTCATGCTCAATTAGCGTGGAGCAAGGACCAATTAGACTACAATATCCATGGATCGTTATCTTGAAACTTTCATGATTTACTGTAAACATGGAAGATTGTTTGTCTGTTTCCATACAACTATGCATTAAGAGTAATGCAACAGTAACTTATCATTTTGAGCAGTTGTATCAATTGATAGTTAGATCATTGTAAGGAAATGAATAGACACTCTTTTGAAATGTAATGTGTGAATTGCCTTTTGAAATAGCAGTACTTTGATGTTAAGTTGTGTCATATTGAACAGGTGATTTTTGTTGAATGAACAAATGATCTAAGTTTTATGTGTATTGTATCCAAGCAATTGAGAAAAGGGTTAGAGTTTTGAAAAATGTGCATTTTGATCATTGGTTGTGAGTTTTGTGTCTAGAGTTGTGAAAAATGACATCAAGGTTCTGAAAATAGTAGCAAAGTGATTGTAAAAAACTGTAATATAGAGACTGTGTCTGTTCCCCGAATTAGGAAATACAAAAAAGTTCCAAACCCATCTAAGGGTAAAATTTTTATTGATGTTCAACAAATAAAAAGCATATATAATATGGATGAACAAATGATAAAGCTTGGGTTGCTGAATATTCAATCCCTTTCTTCAAAAGCACTTATTGTTAATGATATGATCACAGACTATAATCTAGATGTTCTGTGTTTGATAGAAACCTGGCTAAAACCAAACAATTACATTACTTTAAATGAGTCCAGCCCGCAAGATTACTGTTAGAAACACGAGGCTCGTTTAAAAAGAAAAGGGGGAGGTTTTGCTGTAATTTATAGTAATATCTTCAGTATTACTCAGAAGTCTAGTTTTAAATATAATTCTTTTGAAGTGTTGGTGCTTTATGTAACACTATCTAGTGTAAATGATAAATCACGTTTGACATTTGTGCTGGCTACTGTATACAGGCCACCAGGGCACCATACAGACTTTATCAAAGAAATCTTTATTGCTGATTTTCTATCAGAGTTAGTATTGACTGCAGATAAAGTACTAATTGTTGGTGATTTTAATATACATGTAGATAACGAAAAAGATGCATTGGGATTGGCATTAAAAGACATTCTTAACTCTACTGGAGTTAGACAACATGTGTCAGGACCTACTCATCGTCATAATCATACTCTAGATCTAATATTATCACATGGAATAGATGTTGATGCCGTTGAAATTCTGCAGCAGAGCGAAGACATCTCAGATCATTATCTAGTCTCGTGTAAACTTCATTTAGCCAAGGTTGCAAAGCTGACTCCGTGTTACAAATATGTGAGACCTATCACTGTCACTAAAGATTGCTTTATTAATAATCTTCCTGATCAGTTTCATCTCGTCAGCATCCCAGATAGCTTAGAAGAACTCGATGTTGCAACAGAAATGATTGATTCTCTCTTTTCCAGCACTTTAGACACAGTTGCTCCGTTGCGCTTAAAGAAGATTAAAGGAAATAGTCCAATTCCGTGGTACAATGAGCACACTCGGGCCCTTAAGAAAAATGGAGAATAATTTCGCGTTTCATGGAGAAAGAGCACGATTGCGTACAGAAAGGCCTTAAAAATGGCTAGATCTGCTTATTTTTCAATACTTTTAGAAGAAAACAAACAAAAGCCTAGGTATTTATTCGAAACAGTGGCTAAATTAATGAAAAATAAAGCTCCAACACCGGACGTTTCCAAGCAGCACAACAGTAATGACTTAATGAACTTCTTCACTTACAAGATTGATAATATTAGAGAGAAAATTATAACTATGCAACCATGTATTACAGCAGGGATGGGCAACTTCGGTCCTGGAGGGCCACTGTCCTATAGAGTTTAGCTTCAACCCTAATCAAACACACCTGAACAAGCTAATCAAGGTCCTCAGGATTACTAGAAAATTACAGGCAGGTGATTTTTTCAGGGCTGGAGCTAAACTCTGTAGGACAGTGGCCCTCCAGGACTGAAGTTGCCCATCCCTGTACTACAGTATCGCATCAGGCAGTGCATTGTAGTCTCCCGGACGAAAAATTTCATTCATTCATTCCTATAGGAGAGGAAGAATTGTCTAAACTCATTAAATCATCTAAATCTACAACATGTATGTTAGACCCTATACTGACTAAGCTACTGAAAGAGATGATCCAGAGGTCATAGATCCTCTTCTTAATATCATTAATTCATCTTTGTCATTTGGATATGTACCGAAAACTTTTAAGCTGGCTATTATTAAACCTTTAATTAAAAAACACAACTTGATCCTAGAGAATTCGTGGTTGTGTCTCTCTATTAGTGTTACTTGATCTTAGTGCTGCATTTGACACTATCGACCACAACATTCTTTTAAATAGACTCGAAAATTATGTTGGCATTAGTGGAATTGCACTAGCATGGTTTAAATCATACTTATCTGACCGTTATCAGTTTGTAGCAGTAAATGAAGAGATGTCTCATCGATCACAAGTTCAGTATGGCGTACCACAAGGCTCAGTACTAGGACCACTGCTGTTCACTCTGTACATGCTACCCTTAGGAGATATCATTAGGAAACATGGCATTAGTTTTCACTGTTATGCTGACGATACTCAGCTCTATATTTCTTCAAAACCTAACGAAACTTACCAATTCACAAAATTAACGGAATGCATACACTCTCAGAAAAAAACGTACAAAAGCTGTCACTGTGGTGGTACCTTTTCAAAAGGTACACCTTTGTACCTAAAGAGTGCATATTAGTCCCTCAAAGGTACATATTGGTACCAAAAGTGTACATATTAGTACCTAAATGGTACATATTAGAACCCTTTTGAAGGGTATTGTCCCAGTGACAGCTTTTGTACCTTTTTTTCTGAGAGTGTAGGTGATATAAAACATTGGATGACTAGTCATTTCCTACTACTTAATTCTGAAAAAAAAACAAAGATTCTAATTATTGACAAAAAACCTCTGCACGTAGAATCCAGAATACTGTCTAACACTTAATGGCTGCTCTGTTAAGTCTTCGTCGTCGGTTAGGAACCTGGGTGTGCTCTTTGATACCAATCTTTCCTTTGAAAGTCACGTGTCTAGTATCTGTAAAACCCCATTCTTCCATCTTAAAAATATCTCTAAATTACGACATATGCTTTCAATGAAAAATGTGGAACAGTTAGTTCATGCGTTCATGACCTCAAGGCTAGATAATGGGTTATTGTAATGCTCTACTGGGTGGTTGCCCTGCACCCGTAATAAACAAAGTCCAGTTGGTCCAAAACGCAGCAGCTCGAGTTCTTACCAGAACCAGGAAGTATGACCATATTTGCCCGGTTCTGTCAACACTGCATTGGCTCCCTATTAAACATCGTATCAATTTTAAAATATTGCTGATTACTTACAAAGCACTAAATGGTTTATCTCCCCAGTACTTGAGCGAGCTCTTGACGCAATATAATCCTTCACGTCTATTGCGATCTCAAAATTCTGACCAGTTGATAATACCTAGAATATCAAAATTGACTGCTGGCGGTAGATCCTTGATTACTTTGGAACAGTCTTCCTAACATTGTCCGGGAAGCAGACACACTCTGTCAGTTTAAATCTAGACTAAAAACGCATCTCTTTTACCTGGCATTCAAATAGAACATTATACATTTCTATTATTCAAATCAGTTAAATGATTATTAGGCTGCATAGATTAGGTCAGCTGGAACCGGGGACACTTCCTATAACACCGGATGTACTCGTTACATCATAAGAAGAATGGCATCTACGCTAATGTTAGTCTTTCTGTTTATTCCGAGGTTTACTGAAGTCAGCCAGATCTGGGCCGTATCCAGATCAGATGGTGGACCTGCGCCTGGACTCATCCATGACACATTCCTGAAGTGCCAGCCTCATCAGCCCTGTGAAGGCCTCATCGACACGACAACCATCGGCACTGATCCTCAACAAGCTCGTCTCCATACCGGCACGATGACTCCGACTTCCAACCAGATGGAACTGGATAATATTCTGAATGTTCTGATCCGATCTGACTTCTGACCTGTAATGCTGACTGAATCATAATCATACACTGTTCGCTCGTTGACCAGAGGAGAACTGAGCGACTGAGCCTGGGCTCTCCCAAGGTTTTTTCTCCATTCTGTCACTGATGGAGTTTTGGTTCCTTGCCACTGTTGCGTTGGCTTTTGGCTTGCTTAGTTGGGGACATTTAATATTCAACAATATTATTGATCTGCCTTACTTCAGGTGGACTATGACGCAATTTTCTTCTAGAAACAAACTTTGTTGTATTATTTTCATGTTATCACTGTGAAGCTGCCTTGATACAATCTTTATTCTTTAATCTTTTAATATTGTAAAAAGCACTATATAAATAAAGGTGACTTGAGTTGACACACACACAAAATATTAGCATGACTTCTCTGTAGTGTAATGGCATTGTCTCCAGTGGTCAATTTATCTCTTAAAATTCATTCACCTGCATAATCGCTAACCACCTCACACACACCCAACACAATTACATTGCTGCCGCAATAACACCCATGGCCGTGACATGAGTTTGACTTTTCTAAATAAAGCCTTTTTGGAGTGATAATTTCAGAGGTCTAGATGTATAGAAGTGTGTTGCAAAAGTGAAGTGAAATTGGATAATTCTTCTTAGGATGCAAAATCATTATAAAAGTACCACGAACGTGGTCCATGTTATATAGCCTATGCTATATTCCAAGTCTTTGGAGGTCATACAACATTTGTGTAAAAACACTGTATTCCCTGATAATCTTCCCCTCTAGTGGCCTGTCAACCGCTGTGACCGGATCATTGAGTCAGTGAGTTGAACCAGAACCAGATCAGTATGATTTTCATTGTATACTGACTTACATTTCAGTCTGTTCCTCATGAATTTAACACGTGGGCTTTGAAGTAGCATAGTCAAATAGTTTTGTATGGTTATTCTGTGTAACTTCACAAAATCAACAAGGTGTGTGGGTAAGAACAAATGAATTTTAGGACAATATCAGCAACACTTGTTGAATGAAATTAAATGATCACAAAGTGGAACTGAAAAATTATACTTTTTTATTTCACCTCAGAAAATTGTATTTTTAAACAGACAAAACTTAAACTTACAAATGGCCAATGAGAAAGTTAAAGCTAGTCAGATGTTATAATATCCACCACCAATCACATATCAGAGTATCAAAATACAAAGACATGATTCAAACGTACAGTTAACCAATATAGTCAATGGGCCGTTATTGTGATACTTTAATGGTGTACTTTTTAACATTTAAAAAGATTTAAAAGAAAGGTTGTAATATTTGCACAGAGAAAAAAAAAAGTTGTAATATTTGCTAAACTGAGCTGTTGGAGGTGCTGACCCCTATTTAAACAGAGGACGAGAGAGAGAGATAGCTGTTTAACCAGAGCATAGTATGAAAGAGAGAGAGAGAGAGAGAGAGAGAGAGAGAGAGAGAGAGAGAGAGAGAGAGAGAGAGAGAAACACCAAGGCAGAAAGAGAAGAATGAAAAGCCAGAGGCAGCAGTAGATGGCAGTATTGATCTCCATCATGTTTCTAAACAGATTCTCTGTCTCTCTCTGTGAGTGTGTGTGTGTGTGTGTGTGTGGATTAGCGGAGTGTAAGGAGGCACTCTCTCTCTCTCTCTGGTTTATCTCTGTACTGTTGACATCTTAAGAGAAAAGAGTAACACTAACCACTGGCCCATAATCCCCTGGGAGGCAGACTGCCTAAAAACACAGGTCTGTCTTCAGCGGCGTGTGTACAATACTGTGAGAACATCACACTCTGCGGCTGGCGCGTAATCTTCAGATTTGTAAAATAACTTATAATTTGTAAAATAACACAAATTCAGTGGGGTCCCTCTTATTGTTTGCAAATCAGCAAGTACCATATAAACCTCAGAACTGAATCTCTGTGTCTGTATAAACTGAACTGACTCCACAGGTTGCTTCTGCATTATCACCTCAGCTCTAATCGTATCAGTCATTCAGCTCAGCTCTATCATTAAACTCCAACAAAACAATTTGACTTTAGTGAACCATGATGGCCGATTCAAAAACATTGTGTTTGTCTTTAAGGTATCAAATTACAGTAACAGAGCTGACATAAAGCTGATAGTAACATATTTAAAAGTAACAGACCTATTAGCAACAAATATCATGGAACAAGAGATGATTTGCTTCAAGCTCTCATGGGATGCTCCTACTTACTGTAAGAGATCCAAAAATCTTATCTATAATGTTAGATGGCCTGTTTAAGAGATTTTGGCCAGAATATAATGGATGCATCAAATAATTTCATATTCTTTATTAATCAAAATGAAGAGCCAAGAATGGAGATTTTATTAATAGTTGAGGTTTTATCTAAAAGAGCTGACGGTAACATAACTGATAGTACCAGGTAAGATAGTAACAGATATTACGGATACATAATAAAAAAGAGGTAACAGAGATGACAGTAACGGAACTGGTGTTAAAAGATTTGATAGCAACAAAGCTGATAGTAACAGAGCTAAAAGAAACAGAGCTGACAGTAACATATTTGACAGTAAAATCTAATTGATAGTAACAGGACTGAAAGTAACATGCTTTATCTAATTGAGATAACAGTAACAGACACGAAAGTAACATGCATTCCAGATACTTAGTGAAAAGGAGGTGCCAGAGCTGATCGTAAAAGATGACAGTAATAGAACAGACGTTAAAAGATCTGATAGAAACAAATCTGATAGTAACAGAATTGACAGTTACAAAGCATACAGTACTGTAACTGATTTTAAAATAGTTTACGGTAACAGGGGTGATAGTAACAGTGGTAACAGTAACAAACCTGAACATAACAGACATTATAGTAACAAAGCTGATTTAACAGAACTGATGGCAACAGTGATGACAGTAACAGCCTATAGAATAACTGACAGTAACAGAGCTCTCAGTGACATCTGATATTATAACAGATACTAACAGCTAACAGACAGTAACAGAGTTGACAGTAACAAACCTAAATATAACAGATAGGATAGTAAGAGATTTTAACAGAGCTAATGCTAACAGAGATGAATGTAAGAGACAACACTATAACTGATAGTAAAACAGCAGACAGTCAGGGCTGACAGTTATAGAATTGATATTAACAGAGTTGACTGTAACAAACCTAAATATAACAGGCAGGATAGTGACAAAGCTTATTTTAACAGACACGACAGAAACAGAACTAACAGTCACAGAGTTGACAGTAACAAACCTAAATATAACAGGCAGGATAGTAACAAAGCTGATAGTAACAGAGCTGACCGTGGCAGAGGTCACAGTAACAAACCTGGGTATAACAGAGATAATATTAACATAACTGATAGTAACAGAACTAACAGTCAGAGAGCAAACAACAACAGATGATAGTAACAAACCTAAATACAACAGACATAATATTAACATAACTGATAGTAACAGAGCTAAAAGTCACAGAGCAAACAGTAACAGAGCTGATAGTAGCATATGTGACAGTAACAAACCTGAATATATCAGACATGATAGTAACATACTGTAGCTGATTTTAGGAGAGCTGATAGTAACAAACTGACAGTAACAGCTATAATAACAGAGTTGACAGTTCATGTGTTAACTCTGTGGAAGCCAAAGAGGCCTTCATAACAAAGCAATTTCTTGATGCAGTCAAAGCTATTTTTGTTTTATGAGCTAAACTTTAAAGAACTCATCGGACCTTTGTTTCTGTGTGCAGGTCTTCAACAGGTCGAAGAGTTACACAGCTGTCGCTCCTGTTGCTTCTCAAGACAACCGAGTAAATCTGTCAATCAAACCCTGAGCACTCTCCATCAGTATTCAGACACATGCACACATACACTTATAGTCAAAATATGAACTCTGAACTACACACTCACACAGAGACAGAACCACACACACTCAGAGCAGATGTCAATCAAAATATGAACTTCCTGCTGCAACAAACATGCAAATGAAAGTGAATCAGTTTGCAGGGAAAATCTGCAGACCAAGTTTAATGGCCTTTGATGGGATTTCTCACCCTTGTTCTTTCTCTTATTCTCTCTCCTTAACTAATTGTGGAATTGTCAATTGAGTATGACAGTGTGAGTGAGCGTGTACTTATGTACACTAGCTTTGTGTGCAATAAAACTGTTACTGAATGTTTGTTGCAGACTCTTTTGATTTGTATCTTTTGTTACCTGCTCAGGAGACACTGTCACGACACACCATTGCCACATTCTTGCAAGCAGGTTTGGTAAGAAAGCATCTGTCATGGGCATCAATGAGAATGTAAATGAAGGTATGAGTGCAGCAGCAAGTGACAGTCTCAGAAACGTACTTCTCTGGGGTGTGAGCTAGCGCAAGACTGCTGCTTTAAAACACAAAAAGATAGTTCTGTGTTTTTATTACACAGTACAATGTAAAAAAGAATGGTAATCCACAATTGTTACGTTAAACAATTATTTCTATCTGATTAAACCCATGGGTTTGTGCGTTTGTTACAATAAATGAATGCATTAGGTTAATTCAGTGATGTTAAATAATATGTTTGACTTGAATAAAACCAATTACTGTTTTTCTGAATTGCTAAAACACATTTCTTGAAACCATCACTCACTTTCTCAAAACCTCAAACACAAAACCAAATTCTCAAACCACATTCAGAGAACCTCTGACTCTTCTGGCAAAATCAAACAATTGCCTCAAAACCATTTTATCTGTGCTCAAAATCAAACAATGCTTTCAGATCATACACACAGCGAGTCAATATTATAAACACTACAGATCATTCATTAGACACTACATCAAAACATGGAGAACACAGAATCCAAAGCAAGCAGTTACAGAAAAAAAGTATATTGTAATAAAATAAACTAATTTTGCCATTATGTAAAACATATGACAACTTACAGTAGTAAGGTGAATAGATGGTATGCACTGCAAGAATAGTATTCTACTGAATATTGTATAGTATTGAATATCTGTATATTCAGCACTTGCATACTCTGAAAATGCAGTGACCCAACTGCAAAAGCCAAAAAGGTTACAGTAAAAAACTCAACATGAAAAGCATGTTACAGTCACTCAGAAGAGTTGTGCAACTGCAGAATCAAGGTCAGTGAGAGATTGATTCTGCTTCAGCATCACGTCTTCATGTTGAGTCTGTCTGAGGAGTTTGTCCACATCACAGACAATCTCTGCAGAAAAAAACCCTAAAGCAGATTCAGCCTTGACAACATTCTCCACACCTTCCTCTTCCTCCTTGTTCACCACCTCTTACACACATACTCTTCCTCCTCTCCCTCTTATATTGTTCAATCCATTGTTGGTATCAACATTCAGTGCAACATTTTGAGTCAATTTTGAACTGACTTGTATTATGTACAGTTGGTTTTGATCACATCATTAGAAATAAGTGTGAACAATTTTGAGTCATTGTGTGTAAACGATGACAACTTGTAGTTGTGTTCAACTTTTGCCTGCCTGTGTTTAGTGTTTTGAAACATAAGTGCATCACAGTGCGACATGTGTTTTAGTGAGTGAGAATGTGTTTAGAGTTTTGCAAACAGTGTTTTAACTACCAGAACTTGTTTAATGTTTTACAGAAAGAGTGATTATTATCGGAAAAATTGTTTTAGGCTATTGATAATTTGCATGGTTCAGATTATGGGGTTTAGTGTTTTAGTAATTCAGAAAAACTGTAATTTAGATGTTAAAAATTCTTCGCTTTTCCTACCATTCAAAATGTTTTTTTTTTTTTAATTCTTTTGATCGGACAAAACACATTAAATTGATCAAAAGTGACTTTAAAGACATAGGACCCTATCTTGCACCCAGCGCAATTGACTTTGTACACCGACGCATGTATCATTCCTATTTTGCACCCGCGCAAAGCGCGCTTTTCCCTCCACAGAAGCACGTCGCTAAACTAGGGAATGAACTTGCGCTCCCTGGGCGGTTCAGCGCAAAAAAGGAGGCGTGTTCCGGCGCAAACGTTCCTTCATGCTATTTTGCAGGTTTAGAAAACAATTGCGCCACTAACCAGGAAAAAATAGTTTAAAGTCAGTGGGGCTATTTTAAGGGCGCATGCTTGGCCATAATCAATGTAGCGTGTGCACAACGCGCATACACTTTGATTCTCTCATCTACACAGAAGCAGCAGTTTTCATTTTTGCAAATCATACATTATTACGATAGATAGATAGATAGATAGATAGATAGATAGATAGATAGATAGATAGATAGATAGATAGATAGATAGATAGATAGACAATTTATTATAAAAGCATACATCTAGCTTACACATTTACCCAAATTATCATACGCCTTTTTAACCGAAGTTAATTTGGGTGGGTTTCTCCTTCCCCAACGTCCCTGACGAGAGCGTTGCTCTCCTCGGCTGTGAACCGCTCCTGGCGCGCGCCTGGCAAATCCACCGTTATAATAGGAATCCGCTTTAGAACAAGCGTGCCTGCTCTTAAAGGGAATGTGAGATGACGCTCTGATTGGTTTATTTCATGTTACGCCCAAACCACACCTATGAATAATGAAGCTACTTCAGACCAACCCATTTTAGATTTGCGCCGGGCGCAAGAGTCATTTATCCCGCCGGGAAAATAGCAACAGCGCCAAGACCCGCCCACAAAGTTACTTGCACTTTGCGCTTTGACACTTGCGTTTCAGATCGTTAAAATAGGGCCCATAATGTTACAACATTTATTTATTTTTCAAATACTGCAAATGCTGTTCTTTTGAGCTTTCTATTCATCAAAATATTGTCACAGTTTCCACAAAAATATTACGCATTTTGTGAGCTTTTGTGAGCCGGGCCTTGCACAGGAAAAAGGGCTCCTCTCTTATAATTATTTATGAAAAGTACATTTACATATTGTTGATCATCTTTTATTTAATTACACTCTTTAACACTAGACACTATAGGGCTGTATCAACAAAGACCATTTTACCATTTATTACAGTTTTTTTTTTCGATTGCTTAAACACGTTTCTTGAAACTATGCCTCGTATTCTCAAAACTGTTAACACAAATCCATAACGTCTCACCCAATTCCTCAAACATCCTATTTTCAGGTCAAAATTAAGCTCTACACTCAAAACCATTCACTCTTACTGAAAAAACAAACTTTACCCTCAGACAGGACACACAAGCCCTCAAAATCACACACACTACAACAGTCTAACACACTGGTGCAATAAATCCAAAACAACATTTCCAAAACTGGTAAGTTATGTTGATTGTGCCCCCCAACCCACACACACACAAACCTTTTCACATGATGAACACAAAAGACACAACCAATGGATACATTGGCACATTTTTATTCATTCATGTACTACACAGTACAACACACACACACATTTCTTTTCCTGTTTTACTTTTTTTTTATTCTCTCCTCTCTCCCTGAAGGTTCTCGAGGCGACGTTAAAGCAACTCAAATTTGGCCTTACTCGTAGCCCAGCCTCCCTCATAGTCATACCATTGATAAAGACATGGGCACCTAGAGTGGCTTGAATTTCATCTGAGACTGCTTGTTTTCTTTCCCTTGCCCTTCGTCCTCCTCCTCCTTCTTATCCCTCCTCGATCTCTTCCTTCATGTCTTTCTGGATCCATTGTTCCAAAACCCAATAAACTGATTCGGGCCCTTTTATCTATCTATTGAAGGATCTGATTGATGTGTGTTATATTTTGACTCTTAATGTTTCCACCTGGGTAATTGTGTGCTAACTGAGCTGAAGCTGTGACTTGAGTGAACAATATTGAATGCTAGTGCTTTCTAAATGACAACATGGTCCAGGCAATGAGAAATGAAGGGATTTGTGTGTAGAGTTTTGCAGTGACAGTTCAACAAATCTGACTCATGTGTCAAAACAGGGAATAGTGTTTATAGTTTAGGGAAATGGGTGTGCTTTTTGATAAATGGCATTATAGTTTTAAAATTTTAGTTCAAAAGTCTGGTTATAGTGTTTAAGCAATCGAGAAAAACTGTAAAATCCATTTACACTGCAGTTTCCATTGGCTAAACAATGTAATGAGATTAATGTTCTAAATATAACAGTTTGAAAATAGAAATATGAAATGTTGGGAAAAAATTTATTATACTATTATATATGAAACTAAAAACGCCAGTAGGAGGCGGCAAGTCGTAATAAGTGAATCGCAGAATCATTCATTCAACTGATTTGTTCAAACCGTCTTATTCTTTCATTAAAGAAGCAAGTGTCCACTGATTTTATAAATGGGTCATTGAATCACTGACTCACCCGATTTGTTCAAAAACAGTGAGTGTTGCTGGGAGACGCAACATTTGCTGATATTCGAGAAAAAAGCACTCTTGCATGTGTGATTTTGCTTAACTAAATTATGTTATAAACACAAAATACAAGATATCATATAAGGGCAATCTTGAATTTTGGGGGGTATTTTTATTCATTTTGGTGGCATTTCTGAACTTGCTATTTGACGTCAATGTCAGATCAGTTTGCTTGTTATTAAGCTTAATGGAGGGTTATTGCCTAAGTCAAGTCAAGTCAAGTCAAGTTTATTTATATAGCGCTTTTCACAACATAGATTGTATCAAAGCAGCTTCACAGTAATACATTAAAACAATACATCAATGTTTGTTTCTAGTGGAACGTCCACGTTTGGTAATGCTGATCAATGGTATCGTTGATTGATTAATTCAATTAAATATCCCCAAATATCCCCAACTGAGCAAGCCAAAGGCAACAGTGGCAAGGAACCGAAAAACTCCATCAGGTGACCTAATGGAGAAAAAAAAAACCTTGGGAGAACCCAGGCTCAGTTGGGGGCCAGTTCTCCTCTGGCGTTTTGAACTAGAGGTCAGATTTACCTGTCAGATTAAAAGAATTATATGAATGCCTGGCTGAAGAGATGCGTCTTTAATCTAGTTTTAAACTGGGAGAGCGAGTATGAGCAACGAACAGTTTCAAGAAGGCTATTCCAGAGTTTTGGAGCTAAATATGAAAATGCTCTCCCTCCTTTGGTTGATCTGGATATCCTAGATATGACCAAAAGCCTCGAATTTAGTGATCTTAAAGAGCGCGATGGATTATAGGGCGATAGAAGATCGGTTAAATAGACTGGAGCTAAGCCGTTTAGGGCTTTATAAGTCAGTAGTAATACCTTGTAATTAATACGAAACTTTATAGGTAACCAATGTAGTGATGATAAAATTGGTGTTATATGATCATATTTTCTTGATCTAGTTAGAACTCTTGCGGCGGCATTTTGGACTAACTGTATCTTGTTTATTGAGGTTGCAGGACAACCAGCTAATAAAGCATTGCAGTAATCTAGTCTCGATGTCATGAATGCATGAACTAACTTTTCTGCATCAGAAACAGATAGCATATTACGTAATGTTCCTAAGTTAGGCTGGCTGTATTGGAATGTTTTAATAGTGGTTTAATTTCACAGTGGTGACAAATAGTGCCGAAGTTTAGGGCAAACACGTTCGTTACTTCGGTTCACCAATGAAGGCAGGTCCGGGTGTGAGATGCGGCGGCTGTGACAAAGGATGTCGGAGAGTGGGAGAGGCTTGTATGGTTGGGAAGAATTATTAAGAATAAGTTGTCGGACACACACTTAATTAGGAATTTTAACAAAAAATTAAATAACATCTCATGTGGTCTATCTGTCCACGTGCTTGTTTGTGAGCATAAGAGTCATCTTTCAAAAACATTTTAAAAATCGTATTTATTCCAAACTTTTGAACAATAGTGTATGTTACATAAATATAGCAATTAATGCTGCATTTTGTCTTATTTTACATCTTCACATAATCCTTCTTCTTTAATTAATGTTATTTTCTAATTTTACTTGGTCTTCTTTTATAAATTATACATTTGCATTTTATTTTAATAAATAAATAGCTCATAAAAACTGCTATAATAGAGGAAGACGTTTGTGGTTGTGTAAGTGTGTGTGTGGTGAGACCTCAAGCATGTGCGTTTGCATTATTATACAGTGGTCTCCTTGTATCAGTTTCCTTAGCCATAATTAGTAAGAGATTCCTCTGTGGTTCCAGAAGATTTGAGCCATCCGGATCTGAGGCCTCCAAAGCTTTAGATCAGACACACATGTCTCTCTCACTGTCTGTCTCATTCTCTGATGGGACGTAGTACGTACAGCTATGGTTACCCACAGAGGACAGACCTCACTCACCTCCCACAATGGAAACCAGAACGAAACAATATGCAGACATCAGAGCTGGAGATAGAGAGAAAGTATGAACTGAGATTTATAAAACACAGGCATAGTACTAAGTGGTTGCTCACATAAGGCATAGTTGACATCAAAATAAAAATTCTGTCATCATTTAATGTCATCATCATTGTATAAAAGGCTCCCGGAGAAAAGAAGACTTTTATTGTTGGACTTCTATTTTGATAATAGTAAAGCGCATGCTTTCCCGATGCTTCTGGTAGGAGGCATTATTGTCAGAGTTCGCTGCCTGCTACTGAGAGAACATCAGCTGTGTGCCTAGAAGTTTCTCCCTGCCTGTTATCCGTTGGTGTTCACAGTGTTAGTACATGACCATAAAACTACTATTCAATACACTTTGGAAACAAGCTCTAGTCTCCTCATTCTTTGTGTCCTGACTGACACCCAGGAGTGTATACCGCTTATTAATAGAACCAGAACCTAGCAGTCTCTTTCCCAACAACAGGTCCTTCGATCCTGATGCAGTGTTTATTCCTGGTATCATGGAGTCTGATGAAGAGATTGTTGGGGCAACCAGACCAAAATGCAGAACACAACTCCAAGTGCAGTATGTAGGGGGCAGACCCGTAACTGAACATACTATCCTACCCCCCTGGGAGGTACCTACCCATGTGACACCTCTCCAGTAATCATGGGACAATCCTGACTACCTCTATGACAATGCTGCTTCTTGCACAGGCCCTCGGTGAAGACCAACAAGCTTTAGTTATACAGAGCGAAGTTAAAACCTACCTCAGTTCTTCACATCAGCCCAGCGGAACAGTTTCTCCCGAGCTTGAATAGTATAATGAACTGCAAGCCATTCGCAGAGAAAATGCGCAGTTGCTGCGATCACACCAAGCCTTTCGTGCTGACCTGATGGAGTTGAAAGAAGTTAGTATTAAGTTAAAAGAACTGGTCAGATCTTAGCACTACTAAAAGCCATGACAGTCCTCCAGTATGACCAGACTCCCAACTGCTGTCCTATCCTCTCTGACATGTAGACCAGCCACATCAGCTGATGATGAAGAGTGGCCTGAGCTTCCACCTTGGCCTGAGTCAGAACTGAAAAGGGTTATGGAGACTTTAAAGTTAAAAAAACCTGGCACAGCTACATACCAACCACAGGTACAAAAGTATTTAAGGGTCTCCCAGGCTCACCTTTTACAAGCATACCGCCATTCTCAGTATTACTGTCAAAATCCAGATGGGCTACGGGGCCTCCAACACCCAAAGACCTCAAAGAGCTCATCCCTCATATCGCAAACCCTTACAAACCCAAATTCCAGTTTCTTTACCCCAACTTGGGTCCATGCCAGCTCAGTCCAGCACCTGTGGTTAAGGTAGAGTCAAATATGCCACATTTAACCCATACATCAGTGTCAGAGTATACATATAGAGGGCCTCCCCTACTATCCCCAAGTTCAGCCGGCCGGATCCAAGCGAGTTTGCCAGGCTTAGAATAGCTTTGGAGAATCTGCCTGAACTCTTTAAATATCAAATACTTGTGGACTACTTAAAGTTGGATGAGGCTAAGCTGATTGCAGATGCTTATTTGAATTCACCTACCCCATTTACTGATACCATGGGACTGAAGGATCACTGAAGGACCACTCCATGAGAAGTTTTAGGCAGCCCCACCAACTAGTTCTGAGGAATTCTGCCAGTGTCCTGGAAGCCCCTAATGTAAAGCATGGGGATACCGTTGCATTCCTGAAGTTTGATTTTTAGGTACAGTTGTTGGTGGGTTTGTTGAAAACCATAGGACTGAAGATGACATTGACCTGAATTGTGGGTCCCATGTCGCACGTCTTTTGAGGAAATGTCCTTCTGAGCAGCAAGTGGATCTTCTGAGCAGCAAGTGGAGTTATGCCGTCACATGATCCGGCAACCTTGAACTGTACTGACTTTATATGATCTCTCAAACTGGCTCCGCTATGAAACCTGGTGCCTTGACTTTGATGTAGAGATTGCCTCATGAGGAGTTTAAGACTGACAGACTTCTAGATCTGTACAAAGTAAAAAACTGTAGCCATTCTTCATGGGGTTGGAGATGCTCAAAATGTAACTTCCCTGTCACATCAGAAGGGTTACTACTCAACAGACCAAGCCAGAAACAGCCTCCTTGGCCAATACAGGACAGGGAGAGATTTCAGAAACAGCCTCCTTGGCCAATACAGGACAGAGAGAGATTTCAGAAACAGCCTCCTTGGCCACTACAGGACAGAGAGAGATTTCAGAAACAGCCTCCTTGGTCAATACGGGATAGGCAGAGGAGGTGGGAGTAGGAGCATCCACAACGACACAGACTTGGTGCTGGGCAACGAAATAGGCATGGTGGTGGACGACGAAACAGGCTTGCTGCTAATCCTTTCACACTCCTCAATCTTAATTCTGGGGCTCGAAGTCTTCGAAAGGTGAGTCTTCGAAGTCACTTACATCACCTTTGGTACTTTTGGTGGAGCTCTACACCATGTCCTCGTACAAAATGAGAATTCCCACCAGAACGGACACTGAGATGATCCACCAGGATGAACGTATGCCTTCAGGGTATGCTTCATTTACTAAGTGATGGCCAGCATGACACAGGTGAGACACATGAGGGCACATCAGAAAACTGGAAAATGGTTCAAACCCAGAACAGATGTAACAAATATGAAACAAATATTGTTATGTTTGATCTTGGCGGAATAGATCTGCTACGCTACTACTGCTGCTTTAGAGCAAGTACAGGACTTCCTACTGCAAATACATAGACGACACGCTGCTGTGAGCAAGTAAGACATGCTGCTGCTGTACAATACATATAGCGTACGGGAATTACCCATAGCAGAACTATACAGGTGGAGCTGGGGAAGGTGGAGGGTTTCTGAAAGCGCGCTGCACTGCTAAGGGAACCAAATATTTTAAGGTTGAGCACGCAAGCTCAAGGACCTATTAAGGTTAAGGGTTAAGGACCTATTAGCCTGCACCATCTAGAGTTTCATGACATAACTTTGTGTTTGTGCTGCTTAATATTTTGTGGAAACTGTGGTACTTTTTAAATCAGGATTCTTTGATGAATAAAAAGTTCAAAAGAGAACAGAATTCATTTGAAATATTTAACCCTCAGAGAGTCTTCGTTTAGCAGTCACACTCAGTGCCTTCCCGGTCAGAAGTGACCGGACACCTAAAAATGAAACTTCCTCCATCCCAGTAAAAACCAATGCAATTTATTTTTGTTCTATAATATTTATTCTTTTTAAATTAGTATTTTGAGACAATTTGATTGAACTTATTAATATTTATGCAATATTTATAGTCCATTTTTTGCCATTGAAAATAATGTTTTTTTTTTAATTATTATTATTTTTTATTTTTATTTTTCTATGCGGTATTTTCGGTTAAAATAGAGACTAGGCTTTCAGAAAAAAAATAAAAATAAAAAAAATAAATCAATTTATTAAACATAAAATTAAATAAATCATGTTATTGCATGGGTTTACCACTAGATGCCTGTAATAGCTCTAAATGGAGATGCTTGTGAATTCTAGTTGTTTTTGGACCAAATTACTTACTTTTAAGATGTGGATTGATTGTATTTTTTTAGAAATTCTCAAATAATACTTTTTGCCAAGGTTTATAACATTTTATTAATTATTATTTTAATAATTTTAATAATTATTATATTAATTATATATATATATATATATATATATTAATTATAATTATTAATTATGTTATGTTTTTCACTCTTGATGTTTTAGAGTTTCACCCCTTCATTGCTGAGCACTTTTTTTCTGCATCGTGGCCGATTTGTAGCGAATTTTTGTGTTTTTGTCAATTTCCCATTCATTTACTATGGGGGTCATTTTTGACCGAAGACCATGAGTGTGACTATTTTTTTTACGACCACTTAGCATGCTCGGATCATGACCTCAATTTTTTTCTGTGTTCACATACCTAATGCCAGAAAAGTCATAAAGTTTCGTAACATTCCAATGAAGCTGTGATTTTTAAAAATTCAAAACAGATTTTTTGTAATCTGAATTTATTGGTGTGTATGTGTATAAAAGTGTGTTTCTATGTGTGTGTGTGTGTGGGTGGGTGTGAATTTTTTGCACTCTTGATGTTGTAGAGTGTCACCCCTTTACTGCGGTGTACTTTTTTTTAGAATCGTGGCCGATTTGTAGATTGTACAGACAAAAATTCAGAGAATTTTTGTGTTTTTGTAAATTTCCCATTCATTTCCTATGGGTCGGTCATTTTTGACCGAAGGCACTGAGTGTGACTATTTTTTTTACGACCACTTGGCATGCTCGGATCATGACCTCAATTTTTTTTTGCATACACATACCTAATGCCAGAAAAGTCATAAAGTTTCGTAACATTCCAATGAAGCTGTGATTTTTAAAAATTCAAAACAGATTTTTTGTAATCTGAATTTATTGGTGTGTATGTGTATAAAAGTGTGTTTCTATGTGTGTGTGTGTGTGGGTGGGTGTGAATTTTTTGCACTCTTGATGTTGTAGAGTGTCACCCCTTTACTGCGGTGTACTTTTTTTTAGAATCGTGGCCGATTTGTAGATTGTACAGACAAAAATTCAGAGAATTTTTGTGTTTTTGTAAATTTCCCATTCATTTCCTATGGGTCGGTCATTTTTGACCGAAGGCACTGAGTGTGACTATTTTTTTTACGACCACTTAGCATGCTCGGATCATGACCTCAATTTTTTTCTGTGTTCACATACCTAATGCCAGAAAAGTCATAAAGTTTCGTAACATTCCAATGAAGCTGTGATTTTTAAAAATTCAAAACAGATTTTTTGTAATCTGAATTTATTGGTGTGTATGTGTATAAAAGTGTGTTTCTATGTGTGTGTGTGTGTGGGTGGGTGTGAATTTTTTGCACTCTTGATGTTGTAGAGTGTCACCCCTTTACTGCGGTGTACTTTTTTTTAGAATCGTGGCCGATTTGTAGATTGTACAGACAAAAATTCAGAGAATTTTTGTGTTTTTGTAAATTTCCCATTCATTTCCTATGGGTCGGTCATTTTTGACCGAAGGCACTGAGTGTGACTATTTTTTTTACGACCACTTGGCATGCTCGGATCATGACCTCAATTTTTTTTTGCATACACATACCTAATGCCATAAAAGTCACCAAGTATCATAACCTTCCGATGAAGCTGTGATTTTTTAAAATTCAAAACAGAAAATTTTTCGGTCAGAAGTGACCGAAGACTCTCTGAGGGTTAATGTAACAATTATTTATTTTGACTTTTGATCAATTAAATAAATTTAATCAATGTTTTGCATAATATGTTTATTAGTGAATTTAATAAAAGTTATTATAGTGTTATTGTACATGAAAATCTAGCATTTTATATTAGTTGGTCTCGATACGGACTCAGTGTCTGGGTGGGGGGGGGGGGGGGATTGGGGGTCAGAAAAGACTCTCCGCTAAAGAAAAAAAAAGCCAAAAGATTAAAATATGTTCCTATTTGACTTAGCAGTTCAGGTTTTTATGGTTAGATTTTAAGGGGTCAGACTGGGTATTGACATGTTTAATGTTTTTAGAAAATCATTGAGCTCTGTTGAGGAAGGTGAACTGGGTGAAAGGTTTAACCTTCTATTTCCTTTCATCACAATTCTCTCCATCCTGCAGAAGCTGGGTGAGGGAGCACATTTGGGTGATTATACCTGAGGGATTTACCCTGAGCACTGAAATCTACATACAGCAGTGTGCTCTACAGCTGAGGATCACGGGTCTCTCTCTCTCACACACACAGCTGTTTTTACTGTAGGGCAGAATGCTAACGAGGCTGTGCTTTGATCAAAGAAGTCACAAATTACACACCCAGTGAGGCCTGTTTGTGTGTGTGATGAAGAGCAGAGAGGATGGCCCATAGGCACCTCCGACTCTGCCTCCAGACTTTCACACTCTCACGACAGATAAATGCTCTGCTCCAAATCCCAGTGAGTTACCTTTTAAGATACCTTATTTTAGCCGAACTCACATTAGCCCAAAAAATATATATATAACAAAAATCTTTTATCAACAGTGTTGCGACGAATGAAGCCACTTTCAAACCAAGCAACTTTCTGTTGGTCAGCACAGCAAATTTTCATGACCAACTTGACCACACCTGTTCTGTTTCACCCTTGAGTTCATAAGCCCTGTGTTCTTTCAGCTCTTTGTTCGATCTTGTTAATGGAAAGTGGTTGTGTTTCCTGAGTTTCTCCAGCTTGTTTTGTGCATTTTTGGATTAAAGACTATTTGTATTGTATTCTCCTGCATCGTGCGTTTTGTCTACAGCCGTGCTGTTACATCATTATGTACATATATGTTTTTACATTTTACTAATATTATTATAAGTACCTGCAAGTAATTACATCTGTAATTAATTTCGGCAATTACATCTATAATTACACTGTTGATCTTTCCCTTCCATTTTAACCCACCCTTAAAGCGACCCATACAACCTAACCTTAACCATATCCCATCACACCTCAATAGAAGCAGAAGTGTTTCGCAATACAACATGAATACAATATTTACATTTTCCTTGTTTTGTGGTGTAAGTAAATAGCAGTTAAGAATACCTAATATAAAGCGTGAGCAAAACATTTCAATGGAAAATAGGGTTTGTCACTAATGTCAATAGTGTAATTATACATACTGAATGACTCAACGCTCACACAGGAGTAATTTTCAAGTCAAGTCAAGTCATCTTCATTTATATAGCGCTTTTAACAATGTAGATTGTTTCAAAGCAGCTTTACAGAGATAAACGTATAATTTAAGGTAACAGAGATTGTTTTGGCTTTAATTTTCAAACTAACCACCTGTGTGACCAACTTAAGTTGAGCCTAACCCAACTAACCCTAACCCTAACCCTAACCCTAACCCTAACCCTAACCCTAACCCTAACCTGCCCTCACAAAATTTAAGATTGAGTGGATCTCTATAACAAAAATTACTGGATTTTGCTCACAAAATTTTGCAGAACAACATTAAATGTGTCCTCACTTTTAATGTGCGGTCACATTAGCGAAATATCACTGGAAAAAAAGGTCAATAGTGTAGTGATTTACTGTATGAAGGAGTCTTAGAAGTCACTTTCAACCTATGCAGCTTTCTGTTGGTTAGCGCAGAGAATCTGTGAGACCAACTTGAACCAGTTGCGAAATCTGCATGGGGAAAACTTTCGTCCTGACGTGAAATTTGAGATTGTGGATTCCTGAATGACTGGATTTCGCAAAAGTTGCTACATACTGAATGATTAAACACTCACACAGGAGTAATTTTCAAACTAACCATCTGCGTGACCAACTTAAGTTGAGCCCTTTGTGAAATTTGCTTTGGAAAAATGTTTGAGCTTACATAAAATTCACAATCATGTTTCTATTTAAATAACTGGATTTCGGGAACGAAAATTCGCAAGAACAACAGTATATGTGTCCGCACCTATTTTTTACAGTCTATGGTCCGCACCTTTACTGTGCATAATAGTCAAATTTCACAAGCAAATAAGGTCTGTCTGCTGTCAATAATGTAGCAAATGAAGTATGAAGCACCACTCACACAGAAGTCACTTTGAAACCAAGCCTCTTTCTGTTGGTCAAATCTGCATGACCAACTTGAACTCATTGAGAAATTTGCTTTTGGAAATTTTTTGCCCACACAAAATTTAAGATTGAGTGGATCTCTATAACAAAAATTACTGGATTTTGCTCAAGAAATTTTGCAGAACAACATTAAATGTGTCCGCACCTTTAATGTGCAGTCACTTTAGCGAAATATCACTTGAAAAAAGGTCAATAGTGATTTACTGTATGAAGCCCCATCCACACTACTGCGTTTTCGTTTAGAGACGGAGACCTGTTGCTACGTTTGCACCTCCCGTCCAGACTAAAACGGCAAAAACGAAGACCTAAAATGGAGAAGTTTAGAAACGCTGCCGACCCCGTTTTTTGAATCTCCGGAGGGCGTTTTAGTGAAGACGGGTCAAAACTCCACCCGCTGGAACATTTTCTTACGACTTCTTACTTAAAGGAGCTGTATGTAAGAAATCTATTTCAATTAATCATAAAATTGCCCTGATGTGTCACTAGACATTAAGAAATCATGTTCATTTCAAATACTTATATCACTGACAACAGTAGTATGGCTAGGATATTGTCATTTAAAAAGTGGACTTGCAGCCCTCAACTGATGTTGATGTTGTCATTTTGTGTTTTGGCCTGAGCGCCTCCCTCCACCTATCGACCAATCACGAAGTCAGTAGTGTTTCGGGATCCGGGTTGCCAGCTCTGCTCTAACCTAACCTACCCTAACTCTAGTCGGATAAAAAAGTGTCTAACGTTACTAAATCAAAAAGACCTCGTTATAATTCAGAAATTCGTTGTGACAAAGTCCGAAATAAAACCAGAATTTGTATAGGAGATGCTTTTGAAAGATGGAGACGGCTGAAAACGGAGAAGAATTTGAACACAGACGCCAACGTTGCTAATTTTCTCCTAGACAGGTAAGATTCATCTATGCTTGGCTAACTTGTACTGGATGTCAATGGACATTTCATATATTCATGACAGTCGAACAAAGTTATGCGTGTTCAAGCAACGTAACGTTAGCTCACATGGACGTATGCATTTGCAATGCATTATAGGAGCCCGTTTCTCTGTCATTATGCTGAGACGCTGATGAAAACATTAGCACGACCATTATGGCAATTTGAAACATAATTGAGACAAGCCTAACTTTACCTCAGAAAAAAAAATTCGTCATTCGTTCTTCACGTATATCGTGGACTAAGTTACACATGCTGCAAGTTGACCTGTATGACCATTGCTAATGTAATTTAGTTACTCTAACAATATTTTCTGATGGGACTGAAAACAACCCTGTGATAGCCATTGGTGATATTGAATTTGTCCCATGTTATAATTTCTGTGGCAAATGTTTATTCTGTTTTTAGCCTATAATATGACAAAAACTTTAGCACTTGTAAATCAAGGTTTTTTTTTTCGTATTGAAAAATAAGGAAGTATTATTTTGTTGTTTAAGTCTATATGTTTTTTTGTTTTCTTTTACTATTATCCTTTTTTTTCTCGGATTTTTTTTGAATTGTAATTGTATTTATATGTTCAAAATAAAGAAATCAAATCAAATTAAATATCAAATCAAAAACGCTTATCTCTTCAGCTATTATGGCCCCAGCACCTCAACAATTAGTAATTTTTTAAAATAAGTAATTACTCATCAAAATATCTCTCATAAAGCATAAACACAATTAACAGAAAAAAAAAAACTTACTGTGTACGTCTCGTCATCACTTGCCATTGGAAGCTCATTGAAGCAGCATACGTTTCTGCTGAATCCTGCAGCTTATCTGGCAACCTCGAGTCAGGGTGGAGGGGGAGGGGATACACGGCTCTACAGTATTTTTAAAGTGATTGCAGTACCAGTTTTGTCCACAATCCTACATACGGTACCTTTAAGAAACTGCAGCATCTCAGGCGCGGAAAACGCGTGCATGCTAGAAATAGAACTGACGCCTATATTTCATGCGACACGCAAGCATGTTGGAAGTGTTTCCAGGCAAAATAGAATAGGCAAAGATGTTTATATGTCATTTTGACACAAATAGATATTAATAAATGACATTTTGATGTTTGAAAGTCTCTAGGTTTACACCGGCACGCGTATGCCCAGTGTTGGAAAATGGTCATGTGATCCGCGTTTTCAGTCGTTTTAATGTGGACGAAGATCAATAATACACAGCTAAAACGCTGGTGTGGACGGAGATTGTATTCGTTTTAATTCTCCGTTTCTAAACTAAAACGCAGTAGTGTGGATGGGGCCTTAGAAGTCACTTTCAAATGAGAATTCGCAGAGAATTTGTGAGACCAGCTTGAACCAGTTGCGAAATCTGCATGGGGAAAACTTTCGTCCTCACGTGAAATTTGCGATTGTGGATTCCTATTAAAATGACTGGATTTCGCAAAAGTTGCTGAAAAAATGTAAATGCGACTGCACCTTAACGCAGCATCTCAAATAGTCGTTGCAAAAGCTATTTCACTTAGCTCAGTGAAACCCATCCAAGATGGTGGACAAAAATTCTGTAAGTTTATTGAAAGTTATAATTAATTAAAAACTGACCCAGTATTTGTCCCAATATTTCAGTTAGGAACCTGCCTGAAGAAGCTAGGTCTGTCTGGTTTCTTCTCTCGCATGAACAGACCTCTACTGAGAATCTTCACACAATAACGTAGCAGAAAGCCCTGCCCTGATAAAAGCAGCTATTAAAGACTCTCAGATGTGAGTGTGTGTTTGTGTGAAGTATGCATTCATTCAGAGCGAGGACAACAAGCCACTACTGCAGGAAATTGGGGATATTTTTTTCTTCAATTAGTTGTATGTAATGCTGGATTACAAAAGACTGCATGTCCCAGCGCTAATTCTGTTTTGGAAAAAGCCTGTGTCATTTTCCCTGTAATAAGCAGGTGATTATGGCATTATAGAGGATGAGAGACCCAGGAGATTAAAGCTTCCTTTAAAACCTACATCATAACAAAAGGGAACTGCTGAAACTCCGAGGCCCATAGAAAAGAAAATCATCAATGAGATATCTTCAGTATATCAAATGTTTCTGCTAGACAGCAATGAGATTAAATGAAGAACAAAAAGAAATCTCTTGCTTCTCAGAGAAAAACATCACATTAATCTAAAATGTCAGTGATGTCTTATTAATCTCAACTATGTCTCAAGGTGTTCTCAGATTTACCAAGATATCAAAGTCTGCAATCAAAAGTCATTTTGAGATTTGAATATGTTGCTTAATATATGTTTGAATATGTTGAATATGTTTGGTTCTTCGACCAAATGATCTAAGCTATGCTTTACACATTAATTGTATAGCTCTGTTGTATTTGACTCATTTATATTTGTATGTTCTGAGGAAGATAAATCTGCTACAGAGTGGATAATAAAAGGAATAGTTTACCCATTTTCCATTTATCAACTTTTTTCCCCTCCATGTCACACAAATGACCACACTTTTCCATAAAATGATTGTGAATGGAGACTGGGACTGTCAAGCTTCAAAATGAACATAAATCACCAGAAAAGCACCAACTCATTGATCCCATTGACCTAAATGTGTGTCTTGCGACAAAATGTCATTTGTGTCAATCCTGCCATGTTTGATTGGAGAGCTGTTGTGGAGGGAAAGATATTAAGGTAAAATTACATACATTTTGTTCTGTTGTGGTTTGTTACTCACACAAAACTATTGTCATTTTGCAATTTGGTGTAAAATCAGAACATACACTTCCAGTTTGGAAAAGTTTGGAATAATTCAGTTATTTTTAATGTTTTTGAAAGAAGTCTCTTCTGCTCACTGAGGATGCATTTATTTGATCAAAAATACTATTACCATTTAAAATAACTTTTCTATGTTAAAATGTAATTTATTCCTGTGATCAAAGCTGAATTTTCAGCATCATTACTCCAGACTTCAGTGTCACATGATCCTTCAGGAATCATTCTAATATGCTGATTTGCTGTTCAATTATTATTGGTGCTCAGTTATTAATAATGGTTCTTATTATCAATGTTGAAAACGTCTCGGGTTACGACTGTAACCGTGATTCCCTGAGAAGGGGAATGAGAGACTGCGTCTTGCATTGATGCTATGGGGGAGTTCCCATCAGCATGACCGGTGTCTGAAGCACATGTAAACACACGCCAATAAATCATCGGCAGTCCATGACGTCACATGCAGAGCGCCCGTGAGCATAAAGTAGGCGCCTGAATAAACGTCATACAACTTTTTGCTCACAAGCATTGATGTTCTGATGTTCCCCATAGCGTCAATCTAAGACACAGTGTTGAGTTCCACTTCAAAAGTGAACAGTTTTTGCTGCTTAAATGTCACATCTAGTCTGTTAAGTTTGGGTTCTTTGAGTTTGGTTTCATTACCTGTGTTTTGTCCCAGTGTCTTTGTTTGTCTTGGATTCTGATTTGTTAATTGATTAGCCACACCTGTTCCTTGTTTATACCTTGTTAAGTCTGTGTACATACCTTGCCCTCGGTTTCAGTCATTTGTTGTCTATTCTCGTCAATGTATGGTTTAGTTTTTCCTGTGTCCTCTACTGGTTTGTTTTCATTAATAATCTCATGCTGGCATCTAGATTCTCATCCCATCTCTCCTGGTTTGAACCAACCCTAACAAAAATATTTTTGTGGAAACAGTGGTATACATTTTTTTAAGGATTCTTTGATGGAATGAAAGTCTAAGGAACCGCATTTATTTGAAATAGAAATCTTTTCTAACATTATAAATGTTTGATGAATGTATGGCATCCTTGCTGAATAAAAGTGGTATTATTATTATTAATATTATGCTATTTTTAAATATGACATATACTTTGAATGGTAGTGCATCATGGTTTCCACACAAATATGAAGCAGCACAGTGTTTTCAACATTGATAATATTCAGAAATGTTTCTTGAGCAGCAAATCATCAGATATGATTAGAATGATTTCTGAAGGATCATGTGACACTGAAGACTGGAGTAATGATGCTAAATATTCCGCTTTGATCACAGGAACAAATTCAATTTTAAAAATATATTAAAACAGAAAACAGTTATTTTAAATTGTAACACAATTTCACAATATTACTGCTTTTACTGTAATTTTGATCAAATATATGCATCCTTGGTGAGCATAAGAGACTTCTTTTACAAAAATCTTAACTGTTCAAACTTTTGATCAGTAATTAATTAAAACAATTAAATGTGACCAAATACTTGATTGAAAAAAATGTCTTATTCCTCCTAACCACTTCATTGTTCCCAATGATGTCAAAGCTATTTCAAACTTATCAGACTGCAGTAAAAATATTATTAGTATTATTTATCATACATGTGATGCAGTAGGTAATTGTAACTACTGTGGGTTGTAATGGGCAAGCATATATAAGGTCCCAGGCTGATTTTAGTCCCAGTCCATCCCAGGGAGGAAAACTAAAACGAGAGAGGAACAGAGGTGTTAGAGAGGAAGGCAGGCTTCAGCTGTCCCCGCTGGGAAGCCCAGACTTGCTCCCAGCAGCATGAGCTCATTTTTTCCACAAGCTTTTTACAGTCCTATAACCTGCTTTACTGCCGCGTTATAATGTGTGTTCGCACACACAAACAAGAAAACAAGACTGGACCGGAGCCATAACACACACACACACACACACACTGACTACAGGCTGCAGGCGTCATTCCAGTTTTCCCTCTTTCCCAAATAAATCAACCCAAGCAGCAACTGCTGTTGAAAACCAGCAATAATGTTAAATTTACGAGCTATAAATGCAATTGTACTGTTTTTATACCCTTTAGCTTTAATCACAAAGGCTGTTCAGGTTGAGTGTGTTTAATATGCAAGACTAAAAGGTGTAGGCAAAATATTCCGCCACACGTAACAGACGTACAGGGTGTTCGGAGCCTCAAGCTAAAGCATCACAGAAATTGTATAGAAAAGCGGTTTAACGAGAAAAAATACTGACATCAGAGTTAATAAGTACTTGGCCAGACAGTGGGAACAGTGTGTTATTACCCTCGATTATTTAAACACCTCTTGTGCTGGCATTCAAAGTGCTTAACTTGAACTAAACAGAGATGAGGAGGAGAGAACTAAACAGGGCCTGGTGGATGTGACCTCTGCACAATCCAGTGTTGATTTCACTTTATAAAAGCGGGCCAGTGGGACATTTGTGCTTTTAACCGACTCACAGATCTTTTATATGAGCGTCTTCAAAGTCAGCCTCCTTTTGATGTGTAATGTCTTTTTATCAGCTGGTGTTTTTTAGTGGATGTATGAAGTCAGTTCTCTTCAAGGTTCACATCACGTTTCCTATCAACATCCACTAACACAGAGTGTAGCGTACAAATACTTTTTGACTTGATCTTTAAAATTTAGAATAATTCCGTGCAATGGCATTCATACATTTTGACTTAAGTATCTAAATATTTCTTAGGTCACTTTGAGATGACTCACAGCGTTTATCTTACGCACTCCTCTTGTGAAAAAGAAGTGTGCTTAATCGTTTTGGATGTGCACTTGTAGCGTACTTCAAATCTTGAAGGTATATATATATATATATATAAAAATGACTTAAGTGTCATTTAAGTGTAGCCTACTCAAAGAAAGTACAATTTCAGAAATGTTTCTTAACACTTAAGTGCACATTATGATAATGTCAAATAAAATGTTTTATTTTAAAGTAGCCTTTGTTTTAAACCTTGCTTTAATCTTTTGTCATGCTTTAATGAAGCAGCAACACTTATTTTGATGTGACTAAAATACTTTTAAATACTTGATTAGAATTTTAGCTTTAGTGCTATTTAAAGTTAATATAATTTAAAATGTACTGAATTTCAAACCATCATTACAAATGTGTACCGACAACAAATACATTTAAATACATGACAAGCAATTTCTAATAGAAATTTAAAGCAATTTTAGTGTACTTTAATGCTTGTCAGTGCATTTACCAGTACACTTTAACCATATTTCAAAGACAGTTGAAGCTATTATGAAATTACTTTCACAGGCAGGTCTTAGATTAAGCCAGGATTAGGGATAGTTAAATTAGGACATTGAAGTAGCTTTTATAAACGTGCCTTAGAAAAAACAACTACAACAACAACAACAAAAAAAACATCTTGAAACAACTGATATATTTTGTGCAACAGTGCAAGTTGTTTTCAGCTAAGACAGCTTAAACATGCATTTTATTCTGGGACTAAGCCATGTCTGTGAAACCAGCCAATAGAGATGTACTTCTAAATCCTGCGAAGTGGGATTTAATATTACAGTCTGCATTTACTGATAGAAATGTAAACTATATTTTAATTTAATTGCAATTAAGTATCTGCAAACATTACATTCAGTTGCACTTGCAAAAGTATGTTAAAATGTAAAATGTTTTTCTGATCCTAACTGAGGTATAAAATGTGTCCAAAGCAGAATCCTGCGCATGTGCGTTTAAAACATTTTGTCAGTCTGAGTCATAGTTCTTCATCTTATGGAGATCACAGATGTGAAGATTTTGACTGGCAGTTGTTGGAAGCTCTGCTGGTGTGTGTGTGTGTGTGTGTGTGTGTTCTGTGAGTTTGCAAGTCAATATGTGTGTTTAATGAAAGCCACATCAGGTGTAGCCTGATCCTGAGCTTTGAGCCCCGGAGAGGAGGCAGGTGCTTCCGGAGATCCAGGCGGACGGCCCCACAATCAGCCGCAGGAGATGGGGGGGTTGTGAAGGAGTCAGCGCTGCTGTCAGGACTCATCACATATTACCAGCGCAGAGCCTCTGATCTCCACAACTCAACATGCTATCAGTAACTGCAGCCAGGTCTGCTTCAAGACCCGCAGAGTGGACAGAAACAAATCCAGAGAGCCTCAGACAGATACATGAGCACTCTCATTCGCTGTCTTTACCTCAATTGCTTTTCTGGAGATTTTTAGTAAATTAATGAAATCAGTTCCCCTCAGGTTCACACAGGTGTCCTAAATGGTCTTAAAATATAACACTCAGTGTGCCTGGGCCTATCTTTCTTTTAAATATTTGATATTTTGTAATGTTATGCAATGGCATTCAGACATTTAAACGTTACTTAAAGGCACACTATGCAAGATTTGTACCTTAATATAACAGCTTCGAAATCATTTAGATGGTAAACAAACTCGTAGTTGGGCGAATCCCGATAGCAAAGTGTGTGTGTGTGTGTGTGTGTGTGTGGGGGGGGGGGGGGACGCCGCTGTCAAAACCAGTAATGCAGGGGTTTCAGAGGTGGCGCCCCGACAAATCTCGCGAGAATCATGACTTGCTTTACGGCACGACGTCACATCAGAAACATATGAAGCAGCCTCTATGGAAGACACTAGCACGCATTTCAGACGTGAATCATGGCAGAGTCGACAAAGAAAACAAAGAAAGCGAGGTTCGGAAGAGTGCAGAGACGGCTCTGCGTGAGTGGTATTTACGACAGTAACGTTAAATACAAGCACTCCACAGCGACTCTAGGGGGCGCTGTTTGAGAAAAACAGAAACTGCATAGTGCCACTATATTAAAAAGACATTCCCCATAACGTAAACAGAGGTTCTCTTGTGAAAAGGAAGTGCACTTTATTGTATTGAATGTGCACTTGTAGTGTACTTCAAATCTTAAAAGTGTACACACACACACACACACACACACACACACACACACATATATATATGTATATTTAACTGTAATTGCAGATAATATAATATTAAATAAAAGACCACTTAAGTGTAGCTATTTAAGACAGTTTACTAGATTACTTTCATGAATGTTTCTTCACACTTCAGTATAATTAAAAAAATATACTTTGTAATAATGTCAAATTAAAGTTTTACTTTAAAATACATTTTAAATCCTTTTAATAATTTAAAATGTATTTTAATACAACTTTAACAATCTTTTATTATGTTTTAACTGTGGTGTGTTATTCGAAATTACATTCGAAATATGCATTCAGGCATGTAGACACGGTCAAGATGGTCAGCTGAAGTTCTGATACTGAGCATCAGAATGGGGAAGAAAGTAGATTTAAGGGACTTTGAACATGGCAGGGTTGTTGGTGCCAGACGGGCCCATCTGAATATTTCACAAACTGCTGATCTACTGGAATTTTCACACATAACCATCTCTAGGGTTTATGGAGAAGGGTTAGAAAAAGAGAAAATATACAGTGAGTGGCAGTTCTGTGGGCAAAAATGCCTTGTTGATGCCAGAGGTCAGAGGAGCATGACCATGATTTGCCGTAAACAAAATGAAAGCATGGACCCATCCTGCCTTGTATCAGCGGTTCAGGCTGCTGGTGGTGTAATGGTGTGAGGGATATTTTCTTGGCACATTTTGTGCCCCTTAGTACCAACTGAGCAATGTTTAAACACCACACCCAACCAGAGTATTGTTGCTGATGTCTCATGTCCATCCCTTTATGATTACGGTTTATTTTCTTTCAATTTCTTTATGACTTTATGACTTCTTTATGAGTGTTACCCATCTTCTGATGGATACTTGCAGCTGGATAACACATTGTCACAAAGCTCAAATCATCTCAAACTGGTTTCTTGATCATGAAAGTGAGTTCATGACCCCTTC
Source organism: Scardinius erythrophthalmus (assembly GCF_964197995.2). Lineage (NCBI taxonomy): Eukaryota > Metazoa > Chordata > Actinopteri > Cypriniformes > Leuciscidae > Scardinius > Scardinius erythrophthalmus. Next base: position 38,702,067 of record NC_138226.1, on the reverse strand, counting down.
CATAGCCAATAACCCTCTCTCCTCCTTCTCTCTGCTAACCGAGGAAGAAGTATCTAAACTTATCCTCTCCAGTCATCCTACCACCTGCCCTCTAGACCCCATCCCCTCACACCTTCTACAAGCCATCTCTCCCACACTTCTCCCAGCACTCACACACATCATCAACTCATCCCTCCATACTGGCATTTTCCCTACAGCATTCAAGCAGGCTCGGGTAACTCCACTGCTTAAAAAAACAACACTAAACACATAATTTGTAGAGAATTACAGACCTATCTCTCTCCTACCATTCATTGCAAAAACACTTGAATTTTCAGCTGTTTTCAACCAAGTAACATCCTTCTTGTCTCTGAACAACCAGCTGGACGTCAACCAATCCGGCTTCAAGAAAGGGCATTCAACAGAGACTGCATTACTGTCGTTCACAGAAGCCCTACGGTTCGCAAAAGCTGCTTCCAAATCTTCAGTCCTCATTCTCCTGGATCTGTCTGGTACCTTCGACACTGTAAATCATCAGATCCTTCTGTCCACCCTGTCATCACTGGGCATCACAGGTACTTCCCTCCACTGGTTTGAGTCCTATCTCACAGGTAGGTCCTTCATGGTCGCATGGAGAGGCGAGGTATCCAGAGCACATTAACTGACCAAAGAGGTTCCTCAGGGTTCAGTTCTTGGACCCCTCCTCTTCTCCATCTACACTACATCACTGGGACACATCATACAGGCACATGGTTTCTCCTACCACTGCTATGCTGATGACACACAGCTCTTTCTCTCATTTCAACCAGATGATCCCACAGTAGCTGCACAGATCTCAAGCTGTCTGGCGGACACCTCGACATGGATGAAGGAACATCACCTGCAGCTCAACCTGGCAACGACTGAGCTTCTCGTCCACCCTGCCAATCCGTCTCTACAGCACGACTTCACTATCCAGCTAGATTCATCATCAATCACCCCATCAAGGTCGGTCAGAAATCTTGGAGTAACATTGGATGACCAGCTGACCTTCACAGACCACATTTCTAAGACAGCTCGATCATGCAGGTTTGCACTGTACAACATCAGGAAAATCAGGCCTTTCCTAACTGAACATGCAACACAACTTCTCGTCCAGGCCCTGGTCATCTCTAGGCTTGATTACTGCAATGCTGTTCTGGCTGGACTTCCATCATGTGCAACTAAACCTCTACAAATGATTCAGAATGCTGCAGCTCGTCTTGTCTTCAACGAGCCCAAGAGGGCCCATATCACTCCTCTGCTCATCTCTCTGCACTGGCTACCTCTCGCTGCTCGCATCAAAGTACAAGGCATTGACGCTTGCTTACAGATCTATCACAGGCTCAGCTCCCTCCTACTTTCACTCACTTCTACGAGTCTACATCCCTACCAGAAGCCTACGATCGGTCAACGAGCGACGTCTCGTGGTTCCATCACAGAGAGCCACAACATCACTTTCCAGAACATTCTCATTCACGGTTCCATGCTGGTGGAATGCTCTCCCCACCCTCATCCGGAACGCAGAATCCCTGGCAACATTCAAAAGACAGCTGAAAACCCATCTCTTCCGTGAGCACTTAACCTCATAAAAAAAAATAATAATAAAAAAAATTCTTTCCTTTTCCTTTAAATCCTCGCTTATCGGGCTTATACTACTCTGAAAAATGCCTGACCTTCGTATTTTGAGCACTTGCGTTGTTTTTGCCTCTTCATGATGACTTAATTTAGTCCTAATTTGTAAGTCGCTTTGGACAAAAGCGTCTGCTAAATAAAATGACTAAATGTTCACTAAACTCAAATGGCCTCCACAGTCACCAGATCTCAGTCCAATAGAGCAGCTTTGGGATATGGAGGAACGGGAGATTCACATCATGGATGAGTAGCAGATAAATTTGCAGCAACTGTGTGATGATATCATGTCAAAATGATGATCATGTCTCTGAGGAATGTTTCTAGCACCTTGTTGAATCTGTGCAACAAAGAATTAAGGCAGTTCTGAAGTCAAAAGGAGGTCCAACATGGTACTTGCAATGTGTACCTAATGAAAGTGTACCTAGGTAGACCAACTAGAGACTTTGTGCTGGACGGGATCAGCGGCGACGGGAGAAACAGGAAATTATCCTCTTCCAAATCAAAATAATTCCCAGAGGCCAGGCACAACACATCCACAGCGGTGTGTGTGTGTGCGGGGCTTACCTCCATGCCCTCGAACTCCACAAGCAACCCCACAGGGACGGACGATGTAGAGGGATCACGCACTTGGTCAGATGTTTACGAGGCTTGGGCTCCAGGGCGATGGTAGGCTCTGGCTCGAGCATCACGGCAGGCTCAAGCCCTCTGTCAAACCTGCAGTTCACCAGCACCCTCTCCACGGACTCGGCAAAAGTTCCCCGTGGACCGACACCGGGGAGTCGAGCCTTTTGCGTTCATTCATAATAGAACGCACACAATGAGTGGTCGGGAAATTATGTAAGAAATCCGCGCGTTTGGTCCTCGAGGCTCTTCCTGCTCTAGGGAAAGCAGCTTGGACTGCCGGTAAGTCCATGGTTTACCCTTGTGGCTCAATTTGAGGGTCTGGTACTCTGTAACGTGCAGTAGCTGTAGAGAAGCACGCGTGACGACAGGAAATCCGAAAGAACAGTCTTTATTAATCCACAAAACTCAGGAGATACACTAACAACCAAGCAAACTGAAACGCAAACAATACTGGACAAAACAACGTTTTCAACATAAAATGTAAAACTTTTTTTTGTGTAATGTAAAAGGTTTATTTGCCTGAAAACGCGAACTTTTGAAAACGGTTTTCATGTAAACAACAAAAACGCGAATCTCTATAAGACAATGACGTCATGCACATATTACGCGGAACAATGGTGCAATGGTACGTGGAAAACTTCTCCATTTTAAGAATATCTTTGTCATGTAAACGTACCGTGAGGAAACACAGGGCTTAAATAACAGGGAAAACTAATAGAAAAACTGGTGAACGAAATCAGTAATTAAGGGAACTAACTGGCACACATTAGGAAACCAGGTCAGGGAAACAAACAACGCATTGAACAAAACATAATCCCCACACACCCTAATTTCAAATCCATGAGTTCTTAGATGGAAGTTATCATTTGCAGCCACTTACTATAGATCCCAGTCAATATTTACGCAATTAAACGGTCCTACTTCTTGTGTACATTGGCATTCCATTTGCTTGTTAAAAGTTCCAAGTTCCAAAACAAGCAACAGAACATCAATATTTCACTCCATTTACACAGACTCATGCCAATACCATCTCTTTTTTCCCACTCAAGGACACTGACTAATATGTGGTCTGTCATTGCCACTAAAGTGCTCATCCCTAAATCATTCCAAAGGCTGAAATCGAAGAGAGCAAAAAAAAGTATTTTTCATTCAACAGCACGTCTGGTGGCACTAATAGCAGTGGGAAATGAAATGCTCCACACGAATAAACATTTGTTTGCTCTGTAAAATCTTCTGAGGGAACATGGAGGAAAATCAACCACAATCACTCCTTTGTATCATTGTTCCCAGAGCGATCAGAAGACTTCTTTATTTTCTCAGAGCTAAAGCTGCTTTTCACTCCTTTTTATTCTGCCTGTGAAAAGACCAAAGTCATTGATTCCGGCTTCCCAACAAAATCAGTACATACTCAGTCTGAACTGGATCGATAATTTTAAACTCTTTTCATAGATTCCATTGATGACAAAAAATGTACAGAAAGGTTTCAATGTTCACCTGTCATTCTGCTGAAAGGTAGCTCTTTATTCTCAACACAACAGCTTCAGATTCTGAATGACTTTAGGAGGAACAAGAAAAAATCATTTGTGTTTCAGATAGCTTGTTACAAAACTTTTCTCTGTGCTCTTTTTCACTCTTTTACTTTTTCTGGCAGTGGCAGAGTTCACAAATACTCTGAGTCTGAGCATTCACAACCTGTTTTAATTCCATAATGTGATGTGATTTCCAGATGAAACAATATAAAAAATGAACACTGATTAAAATATCCATTGCAGATTGATTTGATGGTGTAAAATGTATAGGAGTCAGTTTGCAGTGGATTGTGGAGGTCTGGTCTACTCCCCTCCTAAAACACCAGCTGCACACACTTTTCAACTGAGACGTGGAGGCTAAAGGTCAAATTCACTCTCAAGAGCATCTCCACATATCCTAATTGTGATGCTTATTGCCATAACCTTCATTACATTAACATAAATTTCCAATATGCTGATTATATTTTGCTGCTACTTGGCTTTTGGTTCATAATATCCAATGCCCTTTTTGCAGCCTTGAAGACAACAGATTAAATTTGATTTGTTTTAGAGGTAGAGTAAGTTATTATAATTTGATGAAAGATTATGAAGACAAACATTTTTTTTTTTTTACAATGTTCGTTGATGAAAAAGAATGTGCACTGAAAAAGAAATTTGAGGCTACGCTATCATATTTTGATCAATTCATTTTGACACAATATCAAAGCTAGACCACTAAACTTGATTTCAAGATGTATTGTTCCCGAAAACTGGATAAATAAAAGGCAGGAAATAAAGTGGAAGAGCAAACAGCTGTCCATAATTTTTTTTTTTTTTTTTTGTGCAGTTTTGTTGGTCTGATGTGGTTTTAATGAAATGTTATATGCTGAGAAATAGAATCCAAATGAAATTCACTGAACTCGCATTTATTACTCACTTCAGTTTTGCAGTTCTGCAGAAGGCCAAACAAATACTGATGTGTTTTCTGCTGTTTTAAATATTCTCACACATTCTGATGTTATTTAGACCAGATTTACACTTCATACCTCTCAAATTCAGATATCATTTATCCACTTCATTTACATGGCAACACAAATGCATCTCATATCTGATTGCATTCATCATGCTTTACTTGCATCACATGCAAATGCAGGAAAATTTATCTTCAGTGTCTTATTGCAATCAGGCACACTAGATGATATATAAATGTATGTATGGAGATAGGGACAAGTTGTATATGCTGTCTCATAAATTATTGTTCTCTGTTGCAGTGGATATTTATGTTCATTTATTATTAAATGAAATATAGAATAACTGAAGAGTTGAACTGTTTTCCCATAAACATCATTTTGGGGCATGTTGTCACATTGATACCTCATCTGATATCATCAGACACTCTTTCTTGTTTGCTGTTTTAAATGTTGTCATTTTCAAAAAAATTATATTTAGATGTTTTTTTTTTTTCTGTTTCTGACATTTTTGACATGCAAATTTTGTATTATTTTATTTCTGCTAATAAATATAATGTTTTCACATACAGATATGTTGTGGAAGATTTTTTCTACTTAAGTATTTGGTATTTTAAACAAATACATTTTTTTTTTTTTGCATTATTGAACAGCAAATTCTTTTTTTTTTTTTTTACCCTATTAAATGAACTGCATTTTTGGGCAATTACAGTGGAAATATTTTTAATAGCATACTCAAAACACTGGACACGTTCAATGAAATGTTCAACAAAGAACATCAGTGTGTAGCTCTCACATTGTATTCATATTCATATTTTCACAGTGTGAGAATGACTTTAATCATCTTTTTATTTTTATTTTTTAGAAGTAATACAAGCGGTGATCCTTTAGACATGTGTCTGTCACAGCCGGCACACACACATTTCCTAAGTCACACCTAAGAGAAAACATTAATTCCAAACAATTTATTTAACAGCTTCACTACATAATTAAGCACAAGTTCAGCTTGATAAACACGAAGGACTTCATTGCTAAACCAAGCACGCCGGCGCTGGGATGAAATTCAGCTCTTGCTAGCAGTGGTTCCTTTACACATTAAAGCAGTCTTAATTTGAAAGAGCTACTTAATTATTTCATGTGACAAGGGGGGTATTAAAATCATAACTCCATCAATTATAGATTTGATCATTTACGGGCAAGGTTAACTATGCAGTGATGTGTGTTGAGAAAGTGGCTTTTAAAATGGAACTGGAGCTCACTGTCGAGAGTAATGAACAGTGACAAGTGGGTTCAATGACTACTGCTGCTATTAACAAGAATTCAACAATACTTAATAGTTATTTTCTTCAAAGATAACTGGTATTATAATACAATACACACTGTAACCACATTAATATGTTAAATGTATATACTTTTGGCCCTCCAGCGGTTAAAAAACTAATCTGAATGCATTTTGCAGAAGAACATTGTTTTGGTTGTGCTTCGGCTCTGTGTGACTGAGCGGATGAATATGAGCCTTCACAATAGATCATGCTTTACAATGAACTCTGTTAGAGAGCTACAATTTACCTGTTCAGTAAAATACCTTACTCACATTTCATCGTGTTTTCAACCGCTCACGTGTTCTCCGTCATCTCCGCGTCGCTTTTACAACATTTCAAATCCCTCAGTTCTAGTCTCCGAAAAGCCAAGCCAGCGTTGATTCTGGTTTTATTACGAGCTCTGTCACGTTCTCCTTTCTCCAGCAGACTCTCCTCTGTTCTGCGTTTGTTTAAAACGGGTGATTCCCCAGAGGTTTGAGTTTACACGTCACCGTTTTCAACTGAAAACTTTATGCATTTTGATCATTCATTTACACAACAATGGCGTTTTGGGGCCTGAAAAAGCACGTTTTTGAAAACTATACCGTTACTGTCTCCGTATACAAAAACGGCAATTTTGTGAAAATGGTGTAATGACAAAAATTAAACAACAATTATTTTCTTTACGTGTTCAGTCTATAAGCGTGTGGTTTTTCTTTACAAAGTGACATCGCCAACTACTGGCCTGGCAGCATAACACAGCGTTTTTGATCATTTTCAGGGATCATTTTGACAACATTGTTGTCTGTACGCATTAAAATGCTAAGGAAAAAACTTTTATCGGTTTAACGGTTATCATGTAAACGGACCCTAAAATTTAAGCTCGTTTGAGATGTGCCTAGACTCGCCAGAAATTTAGGCAAGAATAGGCGAGGAGTAATTATATAATCTTTATTTTTGTATAATGGATTAATTCAAAATTTGTGAACACATTAACTTATACTTCTAAACTTCTTTTTGTCAGCATGGTCAAAAAAGACCATGCCAGTCCCGTCACGAACCAGAGGCGAAATAGGGTTCTGACGCCATACCTGCGCCACTGCATTAAAGTCGGCTTTATTCATCATGTGGTTGTTGTGTGCTTTAATATAGCCACAGTCTGTTACAACACACACTTGGTAAACTTAAAATATTTTATGCCTTTTTCAGAAATTTCAAAAAGTTTCTCTTTGAACGTTTTCATGGAGGTTTCAGAGACGACCACAATTCACATTTCACTGCCTGTTTCTCCTAATATCAGGTGGTGGCTTTTCCCAGGGATCCGCCTCACAGATCACAAATCAGTTAACATGCTTTACTCTTCTATGGTTCAGGCAGCCCTGTAACGTACAAGAGGTCATGAACGTGCTTTCAGTAAACCACTAATCCAGTGCTGTCAGGGAATCAGTCAGGATATTACAGACACAAGCGGTTTCAGTAGATTGTCCGGCACCGCTCAGAATCACCATGGCAGGGATAATGACACAGGATTTCCCCGGTTCAGTCTGCACAGCTATTCCATCTTCCACTCCGTAAAGGTCATGTTTTTTATTGAGCTCCCACACCGTCTTCCCCGTTTGGAGGAAATTTTCCCGGTGTATCTAATCTATGAGTCAACTGACATAATGGCCCACTTCATAAAGGTCCAATTTAGTGTTTGACAACATATTACATCTTACCTGATCTCTCTTTCTCTCTCTCTCTCTCTCGTAGAGGTATTTTATGATCTTTTAAGATCGTCTAGGATGAATTTGGTCAGATTATAGAGACTAACCCTGTCATTTATTGCATTTGAGCTTGTCTGTTTTCATATAAATGCCTGATGGTGACTGCTACTTTTCTGAAATGCCCATATCAATCCATATGAATTGAGTGGTTTAGTCCAAGTTTTAGATCGCTTTATATAATGAACAGATTAAATTTAGGCTTTTATTCACCTATAAACATTGATCAGTGAACATAAACAGAAGCTCAACCGAACCTGCTTGACGCGTGAGAACAAACCTCTCGCTAAAACTCAATCGTGCTGCGTAACAACGAGAATGAACCTCATTGGTTCTTGCTGAAGCTCAAACGTGATGCGTAACACGACAATGAACCTCATTGGTTCTTGCTGAAGCTCAAACGTGCTGCGTAACACGAGAATGAACTTCATTGGTTCTTGCAGAAGCTCAAACGTGATGCGTAACACGACAATGAACCTCATTGGTTCTTGCTGAAGCTCAAACGTGATGCGTAACACGAGAATGAACCTCATTGGTTCTTGCTGAAGCTCAAACGTGATGCGTAACACGAGAATGAACTTCATTGGTTCTTGCAGAAGCTCAAACGTGATGCGTAACACGAGAATGAACCTCATTGGTTCTTGCTGAAGCTCAAACGTGATGCGTAACACGAGAATGAACCTCATTGGTTCTTGCTGAAGCTCAAACGTGATGCGTAACACGAGAATGAACCTCATTGGTTCTTGCAGAAGCTCAAACGTGATGCGTAACACGAGAAGGAACCTCATTGGTTCTTGCTGAAGCTCAAACGTGATGCGTAACACGAGAAGGAACCTCATTGGTTCTTGCTGAAGCTCAAACGTGATGCGTAACACGAGAATGAACCTCATTGGTTCTTGCTGAAGCTCAGACGTGATGCGTAACACGAGAATGAACCTCATTGGTTCTTGCTGAAGCTCAAACGTGATGCGTAACACGAGAATGAACCTCATTGGTTCTTGCAGAAGCTCAAACGTGATGCGTAACACGAGAATGAACCTCATTAGTTCTTGCAGAAGCTCAAACGTGATGCGTAACACGAGAATGAACCTCATTAGTTCTTGCTGAAGCTCAAACGTGATGCGTAACACGAGAATGAACCTCATTGGTTCTTGCTGAAGCTCAAACGTGATGCGTAACACGAGAATGAACCTCATTGGTTCTTGCAGAAGCTCAAACGTGATGCGTAACATGAGAATGAACCTCATTGGTTCTTGCTGAAGCTCAGACGTGATGCGTAACACGAGAATGAACCTCATTGGTTCTTGCAGAAGCTCAAACGTGATGCGTAACACGAGAATGAACCTCATTGGTTCTTGCTGAAGCTCAGACGTGATGCGTAACACGAGAATGAACCTCATTGGTTCTTGCTGAAGCTCAAACGTGATGCGTAACACGAAAATGAAACTCACTGGTTCTCGCATGCCGAGCGAACATGCTGATGACCGAAAGTATTAAGGGTTTGGATTAGAACGACATAGGGTAATTAATGACAGAATTTAGGGCGAACTATCCCTTTAAAAAATAAACTTTAAATGGACTTTTACAGGACTGTTCACATTTCTTGTTAAGATTCATTGACATTTTAATAATTACAAATTTAATTACCCCCTCCAGATTCATGTGAATAAATAATTATATGTTATTAAAATTGTGACATAGGCATACTAATATTAATTTAGTATTTTTGTAAAGCCTTTCATTTATGCTGATTTTATGTAAATAAACAAAAATAATTTTGGAAGGAAAATAATTAAATGGAGGGGTTATGTTATGTAGTCACAATCTTATAACCCCCCCCCCCCCCCCCCCCCCAAAAAAAAAAATCCTAAAAGGCTTGCTTTATTTGTTCGGTTACAACTTCAAGGAAGCAATTTTGCCTTTTATGATCACACGATCCTTCGTTTTTAAACCCGATGTAATTAAGATGTTACCTGCATTTAAACCATATTCCTTGCATATATAGCCTCCCAGCAAGCAATTTTGCGTTTAAAAGACGTCTAATAGCTGTTCAGACCTTTTTTTACAGTCTATGGTTCAGACCCAAATAATAACTGTTGTGTTGACGCGACCCGTGCTCGCTCTACCATGCGGCGCTGTTGAAAAAGCGTAGGAGACAAATCGCAAATCGGATTCTGCTGCGATGAGAAAAACAACGCGAGACGTTATCCAATGGCTTTAGCGAGCGGAAGCACGTGGGTAAACAGGAAGTAGTTTTGGCATTTGGCGGGTTGAACGGAGAAGACGCGCAAAAATGGCGGGTGAGTGTAAAAATCCTTTTATAGCGTCCGTGTTTTATTACTGATGCTGTCATGAAGCATGTGTGTGTGTGTGTGTGATGCTAGAGCTCGAGCGGTGCTGTGTGCTGATATGTGCGGGTGCAGATAGAATAGAGAAGCAGAGTTTTAGCTGCGGCTAAATGCTAATCATCACAGAGAAGAGCAGCACATGTTTGTTTTCATGGGTATCTGTTCGTTTTTAAATATCAGATATACTAACAAACACACGAACTCACAATATCACACAGATTAAGCAGTGCACACGGGTGGCTGCTGCAAATGAACTCCCTGAGAGCTGTCAGTGTAACGTGCATTAGATGTGTTCATGTCTGTATGTCTGAGATCAAGTATATTTCTCACAGAGAGCACGAAAGATACACATATAAGATAGATATATAAAGATAAATATATATATATATTCTATGACGCATAGTTAATATAAATGTAATATAAATGTATACTCTTGAGTCCAGAATTATAAGACCAGAAATGCAATGCTTCTCTTTTGTATTTTTATATATTTTTGTCATTACAAATTACATCAGTATGACAAGTCAATAGTTCAAAGCCCTCAAGGACAGGGACTTGATCTTGTTCTCCAGTATGAGTTGAGATGAGATGTTTCAAAGAGGAATATTAAGAAAGTCTGATTGTGTGCACAATGAAGCGCACGTGGTCAATATGCCAAATTAGTTTTATTTGATTAGTGAACTTATACATGTTTTATTAATCTGTGAAGTATGTTAGTGCAACGACAGACGCATTATTGTATTGTGTCATATTGCATTGAATTGATTATTGTATTGTATGAAATTGAGTTAAGCTGATGACAGAAATGATATTTTGAGCATTAAATTATGATGTTTCTCTTTCTTTCCTACAGCTGTGAATGACATGGAGAAGAAACTTGCGGAGTACAAATGCGACACTAACGAAGCTATATGCCTGAAATTAGGTAAATCAATAATCATCACTATAAAAACTGAATCTGTTGTTGTACGATCATGTTTTGTATTCAGAACACATTTGTCCTGCAGTATTCTAGAAGTCGACATGAAATTTACCATATTGAATTTTCCTAGTTTTGAATGATTCATCAGAAGATGTTATTCAAGATTTAACATGTTCTTCATCTGAAGCAACTTTTCTTTTCTGCTTCGGATTTGTTTGGATGATGATAATGTTAAACAGCAATTTAAGCACTTTTATTTAATTTGACTCATTTCTGATATGTAATGCTCACCTTCCATTCAATTGCCAATGGATAAAGTCAGTTTTTTGTGTGATGTAGTGCGGTTCCCAGAGGATGTAGAGGATGAAAGCACAACGTTTCACCCGGAGTTCAGTCATCAGCTGTATGGAGACGAGTATGTATAACAAACCTTCCATTGCATATCAATCACTGTTATACATTTATTATTATTTATGTGTTAATTTACGAATATGTAGTGTGTGTGTGTGTGTGTGTGTGTGTTTTCCTGTTTCTCTGATGTTTGTGCTTTGTTTCTGCACAGTGAGGTGGCGTTTGGCTACAAAGGTCTTCAGATCCAGCTGTACTACAGTGCAGGGAACCTAAACACCCTGTTCAAAGTCAAGTACACTTCCAGGGTCACAGACAAGTTTGACTGTGTGGAGGTACAGCTTCTCATCTCACTCACTGTGCTGACATGAACAGTTTTTATATTCATACAATCTTATGAAATTATCCATTTACATATGCACCACATTCTGAACAAAGCATGCACACCATGTGCCTTTCCAACACATCCAGGACTCGAGAGTAAGCATGTGCTTGTTCTAGTCTATGCAAACTTAAATATTTGGTGTTTTGTCACATATTCAACATTGTTGTTGCAAATTCTACTATTTTAAATATGTTGAGACTGTAAAGTTATCCAGCTGACTAATATAGGTGAGTTATTGTCAAAATACTGAGAATAATACTTGTGGTAGTCTTGAATTAATAATAACTAATTAATATTAAGCCAATCAATAATGTTTTGCATCGCATGCCACTGTTTTCCAGGAAAAGCATATTTAGGAATTTATCCACCTTATTTTTAACGTGAGTGCGCCGCGGCCATTTGTAACTTATATTATATATTATATTATATTATATTATATTTAACTGTTTAAAGTAGGAATATAACGGAAGTAGCGACAGCTCTTTTACTTCTGTGTCTGGATGTACATCAGGTATATAAAGTTAATCTAAAAACAAACATTTTTGTCACTTGCATTAAAATAAACAATACTTTTTTTCATTTAGTTTTCAAGGCAACATTTCTCAATCTAATATAGTATAACTTGATGTACTACAATAACTAAAACTGAAATAAAAATTAAGAAAAAATATAGACTAAACTACTAAAATGAAAATGAAAAGGGAAAATATAAAAACAAAAACTAAACAAACAAATGCAAGCATTTAAGCGGTTAAGTAGAGAGGTTTAGATAAAGGGTTTGAGTGACTAATAAAAATCAGCATTTAACCTCATGAAAAATATGTATTTAATGTTATCCGTGTTATATTTCATCTGCAACATCATCTCATCTCTGATGAAAGACCCACGACTGGCAGATCAACGTGCTCTTTCTTTTCTCTCCAATACAGAAGGACATTCATTTAAATGAAATGTGAAGGATGTTAACTGTGACAAGATGATTGACAGGCCAGTTTACAGTGACAAGATGCACATAACTAGTGACAGGGCGTCTGTTAAAGACGCAATTATAATCAATTTAACTTTCAATTTATCAAAGGAATAATGTAATATCATTTGCCAACAGTATATTTCTTTAAGCTATTGCCATTTTGTGCATTTGCATTTATACTAAATGTGTTTAGGAAATTGTTTTTCATAAGCGTAATAATTAATTTTCATACCATGGCAGCAAGGTACCTGTGGGGACATCTACAAATGTATTATTTCATTTTATAAGAGTATATAGTCCTAAGTCAGTCAGTTAGCATATTTACATTAGGCTATAAAAATGAGGTTGTTTTTACAGATATTATTGTTTTTGTTCATGAAAATAGATTTACATCCATCCGCATCCCAACTCAAGCAGTGGCGGAACTAGAGTTTTATACATGGGGTGGCCAGGGGGGGGGGCACTGCTACTTGTGGGGGTACACAGTACACACACACACACACACACACACACACACACACACACACACACAGTGGAAAAGCTTATGGAAGGAATTGGGTCACTCTGTTTGTGTCTATAAGTGTTGAACATCCAAAATATTTGCAGAAAACAAAGCTGAAGCACCAAGGAGATAAGATACCATAGCATGTGCCTGTTATGAACTGCTGCGTTTATTTACAATTTTTTTTTTTTTTAATTAGATATAGCAGGCATCAAGCAGACATGTACTTGAAAAATTTAAACAATTTTATTGCCCATCAATATAAAATCTTATCCTAGGAAGATTTAATACAACATAATTCTTTCATTATAATAATTTATAATTATTCTTTCTAATTATAATTATTTAATTTATAATGATTTTTTTTGTGTTCATTTTTGGGTGAAATATCCTTTTAATCTGGCAAAATCATCTCAACTTAAATTCCTGAATTGGGTATGTGATTGACTGCCTGTGTCTGGTAGATGCTCTGACCTGTTCCTGGTCCTGAAGTCTGACCACACTGACTCTGACTAGCCAGTGGTGAAGCAAGGGCTGGGGTCTGTTTGCATCTGATGATCTGCCTGTTAGTCCAGTCATTTTAAGCCAAAATGGGGGTAAACCTTGAACAAATTGCAACAGAAGCAAACTCAACTGATTTTGTATCCTCAATATGTCCTGAGTAAGGAAAAACAAGTCCCGAAGAATCCCATTAGGGGAACGTTTCGAAAAAGACCCAAATATAGCCTATTCATTCTTTCTCTCACATGAATAGGGTAAAAATTGTAACCTTTAGATATCACCATGAAAATTACTGAGTTGATTACTTGCATCAAGACAAACAAAAAATGTATTACAAGTTTTTGAAATTGTTTGTTAACATGGACAAATGGTGCATAAATCTAATTATGTATGTGCTAATTTGCATAAATACCACAACAGGTCTAAACATTGGGTCTAGCCAGGTGAAAATGTCTTGTTGAATCTTGTTGACATATAACTGTAAAATACTTAATGTTAATGTCTGAATGGAACCCATTTAGCCATGAGCATTAATACATAGAGACAGGAAGTACTTTAGAAACCAGCCTTTATTAATTATTATTGCAGAGATGGGGTTTGGGGCTGGGTCTGTGGGACTGTTTCTGGGGGACGAGTCTGAGGGAAGAACAGGAGACAATGGTAAGGAGAATGCAGAAGACAAAAGGTAGGTAAAATAAAAAGTGAATCCCCAGAAACAGTTTTCAAAACTTTCCCCTAATGGGATTCTTCTGGATTTTTTTTCCTTACTCAGGACATATTGAGGATACAAAATTATTTGAGTTTGCTTCTGTTGCAATTTGTTAAACCTTTTTTCATAAAATGACTGGACTATGTTTGTGCTTATTAAAAAGAACTCTTATAGCCTATCTCTCCCTTTCTTTTTAATTGACCCTGTTCAAAAATATGCCAAATTTAAAATATGATTCCAATCATATTCATATTCTAATCATCATCCAATTACCAACATTTTTATCTTAACTCTTTCCAGTATAAAAAAAAGTGTTTTTTTGGTAATTTTCATGGCACCCCAGAATATTTTGTTGTATGAATATCTGAACATACCAAAATAAAGAACAGACCCTGTGCTTTTAAACAAAAAAAATCTGTTTTATTCTAGCTTCGTGCGTCTTTTTATCAACACTTAAATGTTGGCAAGTTTCATAAAAAGCAACATGAGCAAAAAGCTGAGAAAATCGCGTTTTTATCAAAGACTACATCTAGATCAGATTTAATGATGATCAAAACACAGTAGATCGAGTCCATCAACACCCTACACCCTACACCCATAAAGCTTCACAGTCCTAGTGATCGCATTATGATATCGCTTGTTTCTGCTCTTCTTTGCCTGCGTTTTGATCTCCTATCCTCACATTAGTTAGAATATTTGTATACTGTAACGTACACACGGCAAGGTAGCCTACTGTATGCGTGTATTAGGCCGAATGTATTCGGAGCAAACCCCCTTGATGCTAAACCTTAAAAACTTACTTCAAATATGATGTTTTCTTATTCTGTGAAGTTCGGGATCTTGCAACCATCTCTCGTCCTCTGCTCGTCCGTTTGAAAACTGCGCGCGCCGCGCTGCCGGTGAACGTAATTTTTTTTTTTTAAATCAGCATCAGCAACTGCCAGTAGCAAATAAAATTTTGGGGTGGCACCCGGGGTGGCCAATCGCATGTCAGGGGTATCCAGTGCCACCCCGGACCCCCCTCTGGCTCCGCCACTGAACTCAAGGTTATTTTTAACCAATGCAGGTAAAAGACTGTTCCAGTCATTCGTGATTTACTGGGAAAGGATTAAGAAAAAGTGAATTCTTTATTATAAATATTTCAGCCTTAGAAATAAAACTTTTAAAAGGCTAGTAGCTCATAAGGGAGGGAATTTAAATAAGAAACAAGTTGATTTTAATTTGCTTATTTTAATGCTTGTTTTGTTTTTAAGCCATT
This sequence comes from Scardinius erythrophthalmus, assembly GCF_964197995.2. Taxonomy (NCBI): domain Eukaryota; kingdom Metazoa; phylum Chordata; class Actinopteri; order Cypriniformes; family Leuciscidae; genus Scardinius; species Scardinius erythrophthalmus. The sequence continues at coordinate 38,686,328 of NC_138226.1, read as the reverse complement.
TGAGTCTCCTTGAGGCCCTCTGATCGAGAGCCAAAGCTTTAGAGGGCACGGAGTATAGCGCAGACAGTCTCACTTTATTATCAAGAAGAGTAGAGTCAGAATATACCTTTTGTATGGAAGTCATGTAGTTTTGGGAGTGACATTAGGGCGAGTAAATTTGTATTTTTGTGATATTCTGTATTCTACCACTGCACACACACTCTTTACAGGCCTATTCAATTTTGCAACTCAGTCTTTCTACAGTGATTGAACAAGCTTGCTTGTACATGTGATTGAATCAGGCAGTTGAGGTTCGATAAGATCAGACCTGAGCTGTGGTTTTTTTTTTTATTATTTACTGTGTGTTGACACCACGTGACTGCCGTTTTTAGAGCCATTTCTGAATATCTTTCACCTTTACGTGTAGCATGTAATTATTGTCGCTAAACATTCTTAAGATGTTTATTTTATTGTGTCTTTTACAGGGCTCCACCGTTGCTCATATTGGGTTCTTTTTTTCATCTTTTTTCCTCATAGATGAAGTCTTTGATTAGAAGGGTTTTTTCCCCCCAGTGTAATTGGATTCAATGCCTTTATTGAACCCCATCGTATAAAGAAGACATATTCTCAAAACGAAGCTCAAGTCTCTGAAGAGTCTTGCATCCTTAAGCGCCATTAGTTAATACAGGAACGCCACAATGCCACGCTTTTATTTGTGCGATCGAGCAATTTGCCCGAGAAACTATTTTTTACAATTTTCTGTCTGCTCTGTTTTTGTCGTCCTCTCTTCGCTCCCATAATGCAGCAGGACAATAGTGAGTGTTACTGAGCTGCAGGTGCACCGATCCCCTTCTGATATTAGCTGATGTCTGAATGAGCAGGAATTAGCGGCGTGTTGCATTAGCCTTTTGTCGTGTGTTTTGTGGCCGTTGTGAATGAAGAGTCCCGCGACACAAGTGCGGCCCATCATGCGGCCAAAGGGCCCTGCTTAGCAACTTAATACAAAGTGTTCTCATGTCAGGCCCGCTGGAAATGGATACAATGCAAACATGGGTGCACATTCTGCTGGGTAAAAAAATCTCAGAGCGGGTGGAGGAGGGGGGTGTCGCTATTGTCCGGTTCGTAGCCCGTGAATGGAGAGGGCAAACTCGTTTGATTGAGTTCGCTCACCAGCCTCAGAACACATGAACCTATTATACATATCCAGGCTTTTTTTTTTTGTTAAGTCGAGATCAATTCATTAAATTTTATTGCCCGGTGAGAAGCTGGGACACATTACGTTGGGGGGAACTTCATCTGATATTCATGGTTTAAGATAAGTAGTAAATGTATTCAATTAAGTGGTCTTTCAGAGGAGGCACAGAAAGAGGAGGGGGGGAGGGCTGGAAACTCCTCAGCTGACATTGCTAATTGCCTAATGGGTCTCCTTTTTGTGCCACAAAAATATGTATTTTTTTCCTTTAATTCCTTTTTGTGGCATGCCAATCACCGCTGAAGTATAGCTTAATGACAGAACAATAGGGAATTACTCTGTTAGGGCTCTTTTGTGATTATATGTAAAGGCCGAGCACCGGGGGAATAGACACAAAACTCATAAATGTGCCACTTCAGTTTATATGATTAAATTCAGCTGTTCTCACTGTATACTAGACACAGCTTAGTTAACCGCTCTCGCCCTGTGGGAGTTTGAAACGTGCTTTAGATTAAGATTAATGTGCGTTACCTCTATAGAGATGCACACAGTCATTGCTGATCTTTGTATGGTGGCCGAGAGGTGCAAAACAAATCACAATTACAAAAACAAAATAACAATTCAGAAAACACAACGACAATTTAGAAAACAAAATAACAATTCAGAAAACACAATAACAATTCAGAAAACACAACGACATTTCAGAAAACACAACGACATTTCAGAAAACACAACGACAATTCAGAAAAAACGGAAAAGGTAGGTATATTTTGAGAATGACGTACTTATCGCTGAATGGACGAGACACCTGTCAATCAAGCCAGAACCGGAATCAAGCGATACTGTCTGGAAGTACCGGTAGAAACAAATCGTACCCATCAACGTGCCATGGAGCAAAGTTCGGTCCCATGGAGTGATAGGTACGCCTAACGAATCTACGACGTGTCCTTGTTCTGTCCCTGGAGGGTTGAGTTCTTGCAGCAGCCGCATATGTCATCACGTTTAACACGCGACTTCTGCAGAAGTAGGCTACTAACCACATTGTCCGGTAGCCGAACAACTGTCCTGGTCGACGCAGTTTTTAATGTCGTGGTATGTCGAAAAATGAAATAAAAGAGAGCATTGCAGTGATGGCTTCTTTGTTGGTGTATTTACTCAGAATGAAGCATAAGAGAATATGCATAACAAAAGCTCAAAACATACATTCTCAACATGTATATCACTTTTTTTTACAGTAACGACCGTTGTAGACATAAGTGACTTTAAACATTCCATCACACTAGAAGGAAAAATATGATCAACAAGCTATTTAACACTCTCTCTGTGCAGTTCTCATGCTCTAGCTAGCCCCAGAATGACGTGTGGCAGCTGGTAGTAACACTCTAATCTCATGTTTTTTACAAACAAAATAAGACTGAAACAACATCAACTCTCATACACTCAAATAACATCGACATAATGACCAGTTATAATGAATAGCGGGCTATCGCGCTAATCGCGAAACACTCATGCTAACCATGTGCTCAGGCATACTAAACTCATGACACACTATTAATATAGTAAATATTATGTGTTATGTCGCCAGCATGTCCACAATCACGGCACATGAATGTCCTTCTTCAAAGTAAAGTTTAATGTGTTCTATTTTCGCATAGCAAAACAAAGTTGATCACAAATTTCTTGATTGACAGGTGTCTCGTCCAATCAGTGATAAGTACGTCATTCTCAAAATATACCTACCTTTTCCGTTTTGTATGAATTGTCGTTGTGTTTTCTGAATTGTCGTTGTGTTTTCTGAAATGTCGTTGTGTTTTCTGAATTGTTATTGTGTTTTCTGAATTGTCGTTGTGTTTTCTGAATTGTTATTTTGTTTTCTGAATTGTTATTTTGTTTTTGTAATTGTAATTTGTTTTGCACCTCTCGGCCACCGTATCTTTGGGATGTTCAGCACAATGTTCTGTTATGATTCACAGACAAAAAAAAAGTTGTTCCAAGTTACAAAAGAAAGATGTTTAGCAGGAAGTTCACAGTGAAAACCGAAAGTGGCCAGTGGCTGTCCAGATCCTAAGAGGGCAAAAAGCACAATTTAAGTGTCGAGTTGACCATATGACTCGTGCCGTCATGTTCTATAAGCCTTCTGTAATTATACAATAGCTTTCTGTGATGATT